>NC_086117.1:37255362-37897862 GCF_963921235.1 Mobula hypostoma | reverse complement strand
TAGAAAAAGTACTTCCTTCTATTATTTCGGAAGACCAAACGGGTTTTATTAAAGGTCGTTACTCTTTTTATAATATTCGTACATTGTTAAATATCGTTTATACTCCCTCACAAAATGTTCCTGAGTGTGTTATTTCTTTAGATGCCGAGAAAGCTTTTGATAGAGTAGAATGGCCTTATTTATTTAAGGTGCTTGAAATGTTTAATTTTAGCTTGAAATTTATATCCTGGATTAAACTGTTATATCACTCCCCTGTAGCCTCGGTTCGTACTAACTCCTTAAACTCACCTTTTTTTCCTCTCTTTCGTGGTACTCGACAAGGCTGTCCTCTTAGTCCCCTATTATTTGATATTGCATTAGAACCTCTTGCAATTGCTATTCGAGAATCTTCAAATATTACTGGGATAACTCGGGGATTAAAGTCCCATAAATTATCACTCTATGCTGATGATTTACTTTTATATATTTCTAATCCTGAGACATCCATTCCTGCTGTTTTAGAGTTATTAGCACAATTTGGTCTTTTCTCAGGTTATAAATTAAATCTTAGTAAGAGTGAACTTTTTCCGATTAATAAACATCTTCCCTTATATTATAAATTTCCATTTAAATTGATTAATAATTACTTTTCATATCTTGGGATTAAAATTACTTGTAAACATAAAGATTTATTTAAGACTAACTTTTTACCATTAATAGACCATATTACTCAACTTTCATCTAAATGGTTTCCCTTATATTTAACTTTGATTGGTCGTATTAATGCAGTTAAGATGTTTTTTTTGCCAAAATTTTTATATGTGTTTCAGGCATTACCAATTTTCGTTCCTAAATCTTTTTTTGATAAAGTTGACTCTAAAATTTCTTCATTTATTTGGCAGAATAAGAATCCGAGACTGGGTAAAATACATTTACAGAAAGCTAAGAGAGATGGAGGTTTAGCATTACCTAACTTTAGATTTTATTATTGGGCTATTAATATTCGACATATGAAATTTTGGTTACTTGACCGGGACATACTATCTATTCCTAAATGGGTAGCATTGGAATTACAATCTGTTCAGGGTTATACACTTGGTTCTATTTTAGGTTCCTCTCTTCCTTTTGATTCGAAACGCCTTAAGCAGGTCTCTAACCCGATAGTTAAATATGCTTTGCGCATTTGGTTTCAATTCAGAAAATTTTTTGATCTTAATCAATTCGGGTTAGCGATTCCTATTTTAGGTAACATATTTTTTCCTCCCTCTTTTACGGATCGCGCTTTTCAAACTTGGAAGACTAAGGGTATTTTACGGTTTTTGGATTTATTTTTAGATGGTTCCCTTATGTCTTTTGAACAATTATCTAATAAATATAACTTATCAAGAATACATTTTTTTAGATATTTACAAGTTAGAAATTTCCTAAGTACTATACTTTCTTCCTTTCCAATGCTTCCTCCTATATATATTTTAGATTCGATAATTAACCTTAATCCATGTCAGAAAGGTGCATCGGCTATGATTTATAATATTATTATGAAACTTAGGAAAGCTCCATTTGATAAGATTAGGGTAGATTGGGAACAGGAATTGGGGCTTACCATTTCTGTGGATGATTGGGGGCAGATTTTACAATTAGTTAATACTTCCTCTATTTGTGCTAAACATTCCCTAATTCAATTTAAAGTGGTTCATAGAGCACATATGTCCAAAGATAAGTTAGCGCGTTTTTACTCGCATATTAATCCTTTCTGTGATAGATGTTCGGGGCAGATAGCCTCTTTAACTCATATGTTTTGGTCTTGCCCTACTTTGGAAACTTTTTGGAGAGATATTTTCAATATTATTTCTAAGGTATTAAATATAGATATCTCTCCTCACCCTATTACTGCTATCTTTGGACTACCTAAAATTTCTAGTAATCTTTCCCCTTCAGCCCGTAGAATGATTGCATTTCTTACTTTAATGGCGAAAAGATGTATTTTACAACATTGGAAAGAGCTTAATGCTCCAACTACCTTTTTTTGGTTTTCTCAGACGATTTTATGTTTGAATCTGGAGAAAATTAGAAGTAATCTTTATGATTCTTCATTTAAATTTGAACAGATTTGGGGACCTTTTATTCGATCTTTTCATTTAATGTAATATTTACCCTTCTTGTTTTTTTTTTCACTGTTTTAATGGAGGTCGGGATTGAGGACGTGATTTTAAGTTTAACTCTGTTTGGTTTCAAGTTAGCCCATTGCTTTGCTTTGCTTTTAGTTAGTTGCACGGTGGGTTTTTTTTTGGGGGTTTTTTTTTCTTTTTTTTTCCATTGATATATATAAAATCTAGTATACTATTATGTTATCTTGCTTTCTTATGCTTAAATTACATTGTTTGTAGTATTTTCTTTTTGGTATTGTTATCTTTTGGAATTTTATTATACTTTAACATTGTATTAATGTTTATATGGCTTACCTTTTTTGTATACTTACTCAATAAAAAGATTTAAAAAGAAAGAAAGAGAGTACAGAGTTTGTATGTTCCTGTCATAACAAAAGACAAAGATAATTGGTTTATGGAATCTTGGTTTTTGAGAGATATTGAGGATCTCTTTCAAAAGAAAAAAGGAGGTACATAAAAGGTATAGGCAGGCAGGAACAAATTAAGTACTTGAGTATAGGAAATGCAAGAGAACACCTAAGAAGGAAATCAGGAAGGCTAAAAGAAGGCATGAGCTTTCTTTAGCATAGAAAGTGAAGGAGTATCCTCAGGGCTTCTAGAGATATTTTAAGAACAAAAGGATAGCAAGGGACAGAATTGGTCCTTGCGAAGATCATAGTGGTTGTCTATGTAAGGAGCCGAATGAGATGGAGAGATCTTAAATGGAATTTTTACATCTGTATTGACTCAGGAAATGGACACAGAGACTATGAATGTGAGGAAGTACAGCAGCAAGGTCATGGACCCTGTACAGACTACTGAGGAGAAGGTGTTTGCTGTCTTGAGGCAAATTAGGGTAGATAAATCCCCAGGGTCTGACAAGATGTTTTCTCAGACCCTGTGGGAGGCTAGTGCAGAAATTGGAGGGCCCCTAGCAGAGATATTTAAACTATCCTTTGCCACGGGTGAGGTGCTGAAGGATTGCAGGATAGCAAATGTTGTTCCATTGTTTAAGAAAGGTTCTAAGAATCAGCCAGAAAAATATAGGCCTGTGAGTCTGACATCAGTAGCAAGCAAGTTATTGGTAGGTGTTCTAAGGGACCAGATATATAAGCATTTGGATAGACATGGACTGATTAGGGATAGTCAACATGGCTTTGTGCATGGTAGGTTGTGTCCAACCAAGCTTGTAGTTTTGTGAAGAAGTTACCAGAAAGTTGATGAAGGACAGGAAGAAGATGTTGTCTACAAGGATTTTAGTAATGCCTTTGACACAGTCCTATTTGATAGGATGGTCATGAAGTTTCAGTCACTTGGCATTCAATATGAAGTAGTAAATTGGATTAGGCATCGGCTTTGTGGTTGTTGTTGGTTGCCTCCTTGACTGGATGCCCGTGACGACTGGTGTGTTGTAGGGATCAGTGCTGGGTCCATTGGTGCTAGTCATCTATATCAATGATCTGGATGATAATGTGGTAAACTGGATCAGCAAATTAGCAGATGACACCAAGATTTGGGGTGTCATGCATAGCAAGGAGGACTATCAACGGTTGCAGCAGGATTTGGACCAGCTAGAACAATAGCTGGAAAATGGTAGATGGAATTTAATGCAGACAGATGAGAGGTGTTACACTTTGGGAGGATTAATCAGGGTTTGTCTTATACATTGAGTGGTGGGGCAAAAGCAGTAGACCAAAGGGATCTGGAAATACTGATCTATAACTCCTTGAAAGTTGTGTCACAGGTAGATGGGGTCATAAAGAATTCCTTTGGCACGCTGGCCTTCATAGGTCAATGTACTTACAGGAGTTGGGAGTTCTGCTGACGTTGTATAAGACTTTGGTGAGTTCTAATTTGGAGCATTGTGTGCAGTTTTAAGTCACCTACTGACAGGAAAGATGTAAGTAAGACTGAAAGAGTACAGAGAAAGTTTACAAGGATGTTGCTGGGGCTTGAGGACCTGGTTGAATAGATTAGAACTTTATTCCCCAGAACATAGAAGAGTGACAGGAGATTTGATATAGGTATACAAAATTATAAGGGGTATGGATCGTGTAAATGCAATCAGACTTATGTCCACTGAGGTTGGGTGAAACTAAAGCTAGAGGTCATGGGTTTAGGGTGAAAGATGAAATGTTTAAGGGGAACATGAAGACGAACTTCTTCACTCAGAAACTGGCAAAAGTGTGGAATGAGCTGCCAGCACAAGTGGTAAATGTAGGTTTGATTTTAACATCTCAGAGAAATTTGGATAGGTACAAGAGTGGGAGGGGTATGAGGACAATAGTCAGAGTGCAGACTGATGGGTTTAAGCAAATTAATGGTTTTGCCCTGACTAGATGGGCTGAAGGGCCTGTTTCTGTGCTGTGGTGCTCTGTTGCTATGAGATGGATGGAAGCAATCTGCCTGAGGTGTTACAGCAGTGGAGTTTGACAGTGGGAACATTACTCAGATTTAAATTTACTTAAAGTTAAATACTTTAAGTAAAATACTTACCCTCAATGAGTTTTATCCCAAAAGCCTCCAATCCCTGTGTCACCTTAGATGATTCTTTTCCTCAAAATCATGACCCTAATCCAACCATCTATTCATATGACTCTCTCCCCACTACTCTCCTGTACCCCAACTAGCCAGTTCTCCAATATCCCCCCAGGTTCCTCACCCAGAACTACCACAGATCTTTTGACTCTTCCCCTCCTTAACAATATGTTGATGGAACATGATGTTGGATCAGCAACAAAGGTCAGTTGAGTTCAACCAAATGACTTAAACATGAAGGAACGACAGAAGTAGACAAGATGTTTCTCTAGTTTATCCCATGTCTCAGTTCTCATTTTCTGCCTAAACCCATAATCCCCGGATCTTCTCATGCCCAAATTCCTACCGATCTCAGCCTTAAACATATTCAACATATCCCACCCTACCCTCTGAAGTGGAGAATTTGAAAGATTTTTCAACTCTCAATGTAAAGAAATATTTCTTATGTCCTCAGTGGCCAAATTCTCATTCTGAGATATTTTTGTCTAGTCCCCAGCTCTCCAAACTTTCACTATCCTGAAATCATCTAAATTCTTGTGCTTAGAGTTCAGTCCTTCTCATCTACTTTTGCTGGTCAATACACTCATCCTGTTAATCAGTTGTGTGGCCCTATTGCACTACTTCCAAGAAAAGAGACCAAAAATAAAAACTACAACATTTGTAAGGAATTCTTTGTATCAAATAAGAATGGCAAGAATATTTGTTTTCATACCTTGTCAAGTTTTATGTTACATAGCCTCCAGATAATTTGCCAATTTGTAAAATATCAACCAGCTGAGTGCGGAAAAAATATTACAAACAAGTTTACACTTTATAATTAAGGAATTAATCTACCACGTTAAATAGGGAAGAAAAATATGATTGCAGAATTCAGTTAAGAATTGAAAGTTTGCCAATCTGTTTCCCAATGACATTTTCCTTATTTTTTGGCTGCAGCTTTAATAGAAGCTAAAATGTTACAGTTTATTTAATGAGATTTTCAACATGGCAATAAATCAAAGCAATACATATCCAATACAGAAAACAACATCCTCATTATTGGGTACTAGAAGTTATAATTCAAAACTGTCAGGTAAATCTTATCATGTAATTTTTTAAAACCACTTCCAAGCTCTGGAATAAATTGTACTTTATTGTTCATTTAACCCTTATGAAACCTCTCTTGTACTCCTACATTTTTAGAGTGATTTTTGGGTTGAGCACATATAGCAAATAAATTCAGCCACCAATCTTCAAATCTGAATATAGATTGTAGATTAAATTTAAAATGCAGCTCTGAACAAAAACTTTGAATCATACAATTCATTTAGATGTTTGTGTGCAGTTTCAAAGAAAGCATTGCAGATGCATTGTAAATATGGATTGTCCTTTGATGCTTAGCACACAAAATATCAGGTAGCATAGAGCCAGCCAGACCATTCTCAGAAAGGGCCTCAATAGTATGCTTGTTATACCATGTTTTGTTTGATAAAGAGGTTGCTTCATAACTACCATAATTTTTTCCAGTGAATTCATTCACGCAAAACATTTGGTTTCATATGCAGGATACTTTCTTGCAACCCATTGTGCAGCCAGCAATCCTAGCAGTCTAGGTGAGTGAGTATTTTTTAAATTAGTATTCACACTTGGAACTGTTTGAGTTGGTGCTACACGGTGTTACGTACCCCGTAACTGGGTTGCCAAACCAGCAGAAATGGATCACTCAGTTGGAGTCTGGAGTACTAGAACTAAGAAAGTTTTATTAAAGAAACAAGCAACACAGTAATCGAAAGGATAATAAATGCAACAGTTCCGCGATGATAAACACACATGTGCACAGAATTAAGATAACAGCATCAATCAAGCTCTATCGTTGTCTAGGGGTAAATGACCAAATTTAAAAGTGACTCAAAGTTCAGTCCAGTTTAGTAGTTCAGTTCGCAGTAATCGTTGCCCTGGCGATGGACAACGTGGGGGGAAGAGAGAGATAGAACAGGAACAACTGATCATTCAGAACGGCTTCACTCACAGACCGCCGAGATAGCTCACAAGCAACTTTTGGGCGGGTCCTTGGTGATGTCACCTGAGGTCACCGACTGTGACCCCTCCTCCAGATGCGGTCGATCCTCTGCAGTGAACCCGGCACCCAGGCAAGGGCGGACACACACCGGGTTCCCGCTGATCGTACCTTTCCACCCTGGTCGTTGTCTGGTACTTCTCACCCACTCGTGAGAGGCGCACCGCTTCCAGGGTCTCGTTACCTCGGGTGGCGTGTGTGTCTGCCTTAGCGAACCTGTCCCTTTTTATCCCCCTGCTGGGGCATCGCCTGTCCATCACTTCAAACAGTTCAAGGTTCAAAGGGGGGAGCCGCTCCAGACAGCTCTCTCTCCCCCGTTCCTTCATTACACATCTCCAGACGCTGCTCCATTGTTCCTTATCTCTCCTTCCCCTGAGGGCAGGTGGCAGACCACTTGCTGATGTCACTGATGCTAACCCAGGCCAGCAAACATCTTAATTTTATGTGTATTCTCGTCACAACGGGAACACGAGGTATCACGAACACGGAGAGCTGAACTGGTAGACATTAAAGCACAGTGTGCCTGTGCATGTGTCTTCATGTAAGAGACAAAACTTTGCGCACTAATTTGGCAAGATGGAGCCACTAGTTGTGAGGAGTGGATATAAAGGTTCAGGACAGCAACGGAGACGTGCAAACTTGTTCCAAGAGCTGCATTTTAGCATATACCTTTTGTGAGTGTGATGCAAAGGAGTACAGCAGGCATCATGAATTTAGATGCACATAAGTGGCGGATTGCAGAGTACACACTATGCTGGTTTAAGAGTGCATTATTTAACCCATCATTGTGTGGAAATTGGTGTGGAGATATTTCAGGAAGAGGTTTCTCCCCCCAGGTGTATCTGTCAGGATGGCACCTATTGTTGGCAGGCAACATCAGGTCGAGAACCCTGATGATCCAAGCCAGACCTTTGCCCTGATTACAACCATTCATAAGCCCTTCACCCCTGGGGAGAATCAAAATTTTGTCAGCGGTGTTCTTATTTAAACTCATATGTGGGAGTTCGGAACTCTGGCACAAGCTTGAGGAAATGGTTGAAATTTACCAGCTGCACCTAAAGATATGCACTTTATGGTAAAAGCGATGTAGCCGATGAATATGTAGGTCAACATAGCCCAGGGGGTTATGGGCAACCACCAGGAATGTCAGCAATGAAGAAAGATTAGAGACTGGAGCCCGGACCATGTTCATGGGCTACTTTGTCAGCAGTTTCCATCAGTGTGGGCTAGACACAAGCAAGACTGTCATCGAGTAAATGTAGACCTAGTTAAAATAGAGGGGGGCCTGCGTAAACCCCGTAAGCTGTACCCTATAAAAACTGATGCACTGACAGCTCTTCAGAAGTCAGTAACGATAGTTAGGGACACTGGACTGAATCCCTTGAGCACCATCTTAACAGAGAGGGAGGCACACGAGTGCCAAAAGAAATAGAGCAGGAAGAAGATATCGTTGTGAAGAAAGCGCCTCTGGAAGGAGAAGCAGAGGAAATTTTTAGAGATCGATCTCGGAGGTACATAGACAGGAAGCCACAAACTGGGTGGGCTGTGGTGAAGGAAATAGATGAAGAATGAGCTTCAGGAGCACTGCCAGGAGTTTCCTCAGTTCAGGTGGCAGGACTGGTAGCATTGATAGAAATACTGGGCTACAGTAAAAACAGACAAGCAAATATACACAGACAGCCAGAATGCCTTTAGGGTGGTGCATGATTATCTGATGGCATGTGCACGACAAGGATTTGTAACCAACAGGTGCAGGCATTGGGTACGGGTCCCTAATGCAAGAACTGCTGAAAGCAGAGGGTCTGCCAGCAGAGGCAACAATCAGAGTAAAAGCTCACCAGAAAGGGGAGAGTAAGGAGCAGGAAGGAAATGAGTGGGCAGACATCAGTGTGAAAAGGGCAGCAGAGGAACAAGAAACAATTGAAATTGCAAGTGTGCAGGAGGAAATGACAGAAGCCAGTTTAGTAAAAATACATAAAGAGATGGATGCAGAAGAGAAGGAGAAATGGAGGAGCAAGGGAGCAAAGGAGTGACCACATTGGAGCTGGACACATGAGGAGGAAGGAGTTGCGGTGGCCACATCATGTGTTAGGCTGATACTACTGAAGTTACATCATGGGGAAATGCATCGGGAAGGAAAAGCATGATCATGATCCTCCGGCAGGACTGATGGGAGCCAGTGATTGATGGGAATGTTGAGAAATTCTGCCACCATTGTATCATTTGTGCCCAGCATAACCCTGGTAAGGGCATAAACCTACAGCTGGCAAACCACCCACGGCAAAGGGGACCCCGGGAAAGCATTCAGATGGAATTCATGGTGCCCCTGCCAAAAAGCCAGGGGAAAAGCTACCGCCTAGTAATTATGGATCACCTCACTCATCAGGTGGAGGCTTTCCCAGCAAGAGACTGTACAGCCAGCACCGCTGCACAGATTATAGTTCAGGAAATCCTCCTAAGGTGGGGAACCCTAGTCCAGGTGGATTTGGATCAGGGAGCACATTTGACAGGGAAAGTGATGAAGGAAATATGCCCAAGCAACACACACAAAATGCTGAAGGAACTCAGCAGGTCAGACAGCACCTACAGAATAAAAGTACAGTTAACGTTTTGGGCCGAGACCCTTCAGCAGAACTCCTACTGCTGCCTGGCCTGCTGAGTTCCTCCAGCATTTTGTGTGTGTTGCTTGGATTTCCAACATCTGCAGATTTTTTCCTGTTTGTGGAAGGAAATGTGCCGACTGTTAGGGATTTGACAATGGTTTCATGTACCCTCCAACCCTCAGAGTTCAGGAATGGTAGACAGGATGAACCAAGTAATCAAGCATGCCTGAGCCAAAGTTATAACTGAGACGGGAAAGACGTGGGTTGTTGTATTACCAGGAATCCTGATGAGATTGCAAGCAACCACAAATTGTATGCTGGGTCCCTGCCCCAATGAATTATTGATGGGGTGAGCAGTGCGACTCTCTTATGGGGTGATTACGGGTTGCAGTGAGTTGGGGCTTACAGGGTTAGAATGACACAGTGTGCGAAAGGCCTTTGCAATGAACCTGTGTTGAAAGTCCGAGCAAAACAGATGCAGCACATTGCTGATCAGCTGATCAGAGAGAGCTGGAGGGAAAGGAAATGATGCTCCCACAGCCAGGTGACCAAGTCATGGTGAGGGTGTTGCCTGAAAGAGCACGGTTTGCTCCCAGGTGGATAGGACCACAGATGGTACTTTTAACAGGTCAAACTTGTGTATGTGTGTGCAGACTTGGAGAGGCAGCCAATAGAAATACTGGACACAGGTTAAGCTGTACAATTCACCTCTATTTGCCCCCACAGACAGAGTAGGGGATTAAGCGTACACAGTAACCACTTAATTACAGAGAACCTAAGAGATGACCACCAGGCGGCCACACCTGACCTGACCACAGTTGATGGAAACAGCCCCACAGCAACGTGAAGGCAGGAGAAGCTGGGAGCGTGACAGAAACCCGTGAATAGCATGCTGAAGTGTGATGGTGAGGGTACTTTGTAATGAAGGCTGGTTGTTGAAGGCAGATAATTAATTGAATAGCATAGAATAGAAAAGATTTTGGGGGAAATAGATGGGGAAGGATTTAAGTTAAAGCAGAGACATCAGGTTCCACAACTTCGAAGGCATGGCAGACTGAGAAAGATTGCACACAGCGTCTGAAGGCAGTTGCCCTCAGCCTTAGTGAGGAGTGAATATGTGAGTTAGCTCCTTTCAGCAGTCAGGCCAGCGATCGACTGGACAGTTCAGATAGAGGGTGTCAATGGGGAGAGATCCTGGCAGTCACTCAAATAGAGACCAACCCAATCCCGTCCTGTACATTGACTCGAGGACCTGCGAGCATCATGCACTTACCTTGCTGATGCCCCTGGGAGAAAGGGTGAAGATTCAGTTGCAATCGGCCTGCGAGCAAAGAGCCAACAGGCCTATGAACAAATCTGCATATCTAAAAACTGCTGTTCAAATTTCTGGAATAATCTCTCTGCTTAACATTCTGTAGGTAGCCAATAGGGGTGATAGAGTAGATGTAGATGCACATAAAGTAATTTGGGGAGGGGGAGAATTCCAAGGCAGTGCTTTTCTGCTGCCCTATTTGAGTAGATTCTCCTTAAGGTTGACCCTTCCTAGTACAAATTTATTCTATTGTCCAGGAAGGTCAAGAGGAGGGACTGTTAGAACGATTTTTGGATTTAGTACATATATTGAATAACTTCAGCCACCAATCTTCAAATCTGAATATAGATTATAGATTAAATTTAAAATACAACTCTAAACGATAGGTTCCTAAATGCCTTGAATCACAAACCAGACAATGCTGATTAAAATTCATTCAGATGACTGTGGTGTAGGTATGAATCGAGAGTTGTGATGTTTGTGTGTAGTTTCAAGGAAAGCATTGTGGATGCATTGTAAATATGGAATTGCCCTTTGATGTTTGGCACATAGAATATTGGGAAAGCCAGACATTTTTCATGAAGGGTCTCAATATGACACTTGCTGTATTGTGTTTTGTCGAATGAAGAGGCTGCTTTGTAACTACCAGTACATTTCTCCACTGACTATATTCACGCAACAACTCATCAAATATAAAACAGTATAAATTAAAGAAAAATGTTACGTAATTTCTCCCCTGATCCGTTCTCTTCTCTTATCAGATTCCTTCTTCTTTAGTGCTTTACCTTTTTCATCTATCGCCTTCCAACTTCTCACTTTATTCCCTGTCCCTCAGACACTTTCCTTCCCACTTAACAAGTTTTACAAGTCACCTGGCAGCTTATACTTCTTCCCTTCTCCACAACGTGTTATTCAGCATTATATTCCCCTTCCTTTCCAGTCCAGATGAAGGATCTCTGCCTGAAATGCCGACTCTTTATTCCTTTCCATAGCTACTGCCTGACCTGCTGGATTCCTCTATTTTTTGTGTGTTAATCTTGATTTTCAGATTTTCTAGTTTTATAGCAAGGTGACTTTAGTATGTGTTTGAAGTTTGGAGAGTTAAATCTGTAATTCTATTTTAATTTAGCAGACAATTAATTAAACTATCTCTTTGTTTATTTTCCTGGGTGTTTTGTTTTCACTGCAGATACATTTCCATCCAGTAAATGTTCCCACAATCAACGGTCTCTCTTTAAGGACACTTTATCTCATTATCTCATGTTCCCATTATTTATTTATATTTTGCATTTGCACAGTTTGTTGTCTTCTGCACTCTGGCTGATCTTTTATTGATCCTTACAGTTACTATTCAATAGACTTTCTGAGTATGCCCACAGGAATGTTAATCTCGGGGTGACAAATATATACCTTGATAATAAAATTTGTGTTGAACTTAATGGAGAGTGCCTCTGTAGCATAGTCCAAAAGAATGTACCATCCAGTCTGTAATTTGATTTGGTAAATTCATATTAGAATTGAGATGAACTGGGAGGGGAGAATGGAAAGCAGTGGTGCGTGTTGATTCGTGTCTCAGTAATCTGCTGAGGTCAAAGGAAGATTAAATCCATAGGATAAGGAAGGACAGGAACATTTCCTGTGGATTTGTGGGTAGTGGCTACAGGTGCTTGGGTAACACTGTGGAAGGGATGAAGTTTATGTACGTTCAAAGTCGAAATCGTGTTTAATGTCAAATGAACAGTACTATAGTAATTTTATCTAGTGTACTGTACTGCTGCAAAAAAAAATTGTATGCTATGTGTGGGTGACAATAAACCTGATTCTGATATGGGTCCCTATTGTGGACTGAGAGTGGGAAGGGGGCAGGGAAAGGGGAATCATGTTTGGGAAAAGGGGAAGGGAGAAGGGATGGATTGGGAAGCACCAGAGAGACATTCAGTAATGATCAATAAACCAATTGTTTGGAATCAAATAACCTTGCCTGGTGGCTCAGGACAGAGTATGTCTGCACCTGCACCAACCCCCACCCCCTGACCCTAGCACTCCTCCTCTGCCATGTGTCCCACACTCCACCTGCGGTGCTTCACCTTCGCCATTCCCAACACCCTTTGCTCCCGCCAATTTTGCGAACTTGCAATCTGTTCTATGTTGTCAAGTTCAGTACTATGCAAAATTCTTAACAATCTTTGCTATGTATATGTGCCTAATACTTTTGCACAGTTTTGTATGAATTGGTGCAATGAAAAGCTTACTTTCAGCAGCATCAAAGGAAAAGGGTAACATATCAGCAGCATTCATAATTAAATATTAATGAACATAAATAGTTTATATTATTCACAAGAAAGAAGACAATTAGAATAAATAACAAACATAAAAGTTGCTGGTGAACGCAGCAGGCCAAGCAGTATCTATAGGAAGAGGTACAGTCGACGTTTACACCTACGCTCTGTCTGCCAGAGAAAGCAGGATCTTCCAGTGGACACACATTTTAATTCCACGTCCCATTCCCATTCTGATATGTCTATCCATGGCCTCCTCTACTGTCAAGATGAAGCCACATTCAGGTTGGAGGAACAACACCTTTTATTCCGTCTGGGTAGTCTCCAACCTGATGGCATGAACATTGACTTCTCAAACTTCCGCTAATACCCCACCTCCCTGTCGTACCCCATCCGCTATTTATTTATTTATATACACACATTCTTTTTCTCTCTCTCCTTTTTCTCCCTCTGTTCCTCTCACAATACCCCTTGCCCATCCTCTGGGCTTCCACCCCTCCCCCTTTTCTTTCTCCCTAGGCCTCCTGTCCCATGATCCTCTCATATCCCTTTTGCCAATCAACTGTCCAGCTCTTGGCTCCATCCCTCCCCCTCTTGTCTTCTCCTATCATTTCGGATCTCCCCCTCCCCCTCCCAAATCTCTTACTAGCTCTTCTTTCAGTTAGTTCTGACGAAGGGTCTCGGCCCGAAACGTCGACTGTACCTCTTCCTATAGCTGCTGCCTGGCCTGATGCGTTCACCAGCAACTTTTATGTGTGTTGCTTGAAATTCCAGCATCTGCAGATTTCCTCGTGTTTGTGAATTAGAATAAATAAGATTTTAGTGCAAAATGATCAAAGTAGTCATAATGTTGCTAAACTGCTGTGATTTGGATTGTGTTGGTTGGTACAAGAAACTAATAGCTGAAGGGATGTAGCTGTTCTTCAACCTGGTGGTATGAGACTTCTTCTGTGCCTCTTGGCCAATGGTAGCTGCATGAAGAGGGAACAACCTAAATGTTGGGGATCTTTAACAATTGATGTAACCTTCCTGAGGTAAAGCCTCTTGTAGATGATATTGATGTTGGGGAGGAATATGCCCATGATGTATTGCGATGAGACTACTACACTTTACAGCTTCTTAATTCCTGCGCATTCAGCTTGCTGTACCTGACCACTGTACTTCCAACAATACATCAGTAGACGTTTGCTACAGTATTCTGTGACTAGCCAAACCTCCTTAACCAACCAGCATCAACACTTGCCGTAATCAATCATTCCTGCAAGAATGAAGCACTGTTTCAGGAGAGATGCTCAAACTGAATGGTTGCAGAAATCTTCTCTCTAACTTTATTTCATTTTCTCATTAGCAAAGATAAATATGCCCAAGTATTGGTTTAGTCAATGCTCTAACACACGTCAGACCTCAGCTCTGCTGTGATTCTTCTAGGTTATCCTTCATTGCTGAATGCATTAACTTTAAGATGGCCAGTTTTTACAGATCTCACATTTGGGAACAAAAACATCATTCTATGAGTGAATGTTCACATTTAATCACACATTGAGTACCTGTGCTCTTGTAATCCCGAGAAGAACACTGAAAGGTTCTAGGCTATTCTACAGCTCTGCCAAAGCCATGAATGTTTTGACGTGACCCTGCAGAAGTACTGACAAACATGGATTTTGATGAATAAAATCATAGTTTTTGAGTAAAGTTGTTTGTTATGCTCAGAAGTATTTTACAAAACAAAAGAACATATTAATTACTTGCAAGAATAAACATGAAAGTCCTTCAAATCTGTTTTACCATTCATTCAGATTTTGGCTGATCTACCTCATTGTCATTTCCCTGTTCTGACCCATATCCCTTGATTCTATTTGTATGAAGAACTCTATGCATCTCTGTTCTGAAACAAGTCACTGGACTACTGTTACACTAAGATCAAGAGTGCTTACCGTGCTATTCTACACCTACACTTTAGAAAGACTGATCACCTAACTGTACTTCTACTCACTGAGTATAGGCAGAAACTGAAGACTGCAGCACCCGTTGTGAGGACCAAGAAGGCATGGACAAGGGAATCACAAGAGCACTTACAGGACTGCTTTGAATTGGTAGACTGGACAGTATTCTTCGAACCTCGATAAATACATCGCTGTTGTTACCGGCTTCATTAAAATCTGTGTGAATGAGTGTCTGCCTATGAAACTTGCTGTACATTACCAAACCTAAAGCCATGGTTGAACCAGGAGCTTCGTTGACTGCTGAGGTCTAAGTCTGTGACATTTATGTCTCATGACCCAGATCAAAACAGGAAAACTAAGTACAACTTGCCAAGGGCTGTTTCAAGAGCGAGGAGACAAGTCCGAGTGAGGTTGTAGGCGATATCGGATGCACGTCAACTCTGGCAGTGTTTACAGGACATTACTTCCTACAAAGCGAAACTTAGTAGCATGAATGGTAGTGGTACTTCACTATTAGGTGAGTTTAATGTCTTTTATACCCACTTTGAAAGGGAGAATATAACTACAGTTGTGAAGATCCCTGCTGCACCCAGTGACGCTGAGTTCTCTGTCTCGGATGTCGATGTTGGGATGGCTTTAAGGACAATGAACTCTCATAAGGTGGCAGGCCCCAATGGAGTACTGATAAGGCTCTGAAAACTTGTGCCAACCAATTGGCAGGTTTTCAATCTCTCATTGCTATGCTGAGAAGTTTCTACCCACTTCTAAATGGCTGCCTTATTGAGTATCATCCAGTAGCACTACAGTGATGAAATGCTTTGAGAGGTTGGTCATGGCCAGTATCAATTCCTGCCTCAGTAAGGACCTGGACCCATTGCAATTTGCCTGTCGCCACGATAGGTCTATGACAGACACAATCTCAATGGCTCTTCACATGGCTTTAGATCACCTGGACAATATAAGCATCTATGTCAGGATGCTGTTCTTTGTCTATAGCTCAGCATTTAACACCATCATTCCTATAGTACTGATCGATAAGCTATGAAACCTGGGTCTCTGTACCTCCCTCTGCGATTGGATCCGCAGCTTACTGACCGGAAGACCACATTCTGTGTGGATTGGCATTAAAAACTCCTCCTTGCTGATGATCTACACTGGCACACCTCAGGAATGTGTGCTTAGCCCACCGCTCTACTCTCTTTATACCCATGACTGTGTGACAAGCCATAGTTCAAATGCCATCTATAAACTTGCTGATGACACAATTGTTGGCAGAATCTCAGATGGAGACAAGAGAGTGTACAGGAGCAAGATATACTGCACTAGCTAGTTGAGTGTTATCACTGCAATCATCTTCAACTCAACATCAGTAAGACCAATGAGTTGGTTGTGGACTTCAGAAACGATAGGACGAGGAATAAAGAACCAATCCTCATGGAGGGATCAGAAATGGAGAAGGTAAGCAATTTCAAGTTCCTGGGTGTCAAAATCACTGAGGTTCTCACCTGGTTGGAACATATTGATGCAGTTATAAAGAAGGTAAGGCAGAGGCTATATTTCATTAGAAGCTTGAGGATATTTAGTCTGTCACCTAAGACACTGGAAAACTTCTACAGAGGTACTGTGGAGAACATTCTGACAGGTTGAATCACTGTCCGGTATGGGGGGGGGGGGGCACTACTGCACAGGATCAAAAGAAGCTACAGAAAATTGTAAAATTAGTTAGTTCAGTTCCATCTTGGGTTTTAGGCTCCATAGTATTCAAGACATCTTCAAGGAACAGTGTATCAGAAAGGCAGCAACCATCATTAAGGACTCCCATCACCCAGGACATGCCCTTTTCTTGTTGTTACCATCAAGAAGCAGGTACAGAAGCTTAAAGGCACACACTCAGCGATTCAGGAACAGCTTCTGCCCCTCTGCTATCCAATTCATAAATGGACATTAAGCCCATGAACACTAATTCACTTTAATTATTTCTGTTTTTGCACTGTTTTTATTTGTCTATTTAATATGCATATATATATATACTTACTGTAATTGATTTACTTTTTTTCCTATATTTATCATGTATTGCATTGTACTGCTGCCACTAAGTTAACAATTTTCACAATGTAATTTCTGCCTGTGATATTAAACCTGATTCTGAATAAGTATCCTGTTATCCAAAATTCCTAATATTCACCACACACTGAGAGAACAACAATTATGGATTTCAGTCCTATGTGTCTTTTTCTTCATGCTGAGACTATGATCCTAGTCCCAGACTCCTCATCAGGAGAAACGTATTCCCTGTTTCCAATTTTTTGGGATGTGTAAAAAAATTGTAAGTTTTTATAAAAGTACCTTTTGTCCTTCTAATCTCTATAGGATACTATTCAATTCTACTCACTCTCCCTTCAAATTGTTTCCCATGAAATAATTTAGCAAATCTTCTTCATAATCGCTCTATGGCAAGATTATCCTTTTTAATTAAGGTGACAAAATTGTGTAAAATATTCCAAGAGTGGTTTCTGTAGAATACAGCAGGTCTTTACCCCAGAACACGAATCTACTTTCAGTAAAAGCCAATGTATAATTTTCCTTCCTAACCACTTACTACTCTGCCATGTCTGATTTCAGTAATTTATGTACAAGGAAACCAGGGCCATGTCATTTTCCACCCTGTTAGCACATATGCATTTTTGATTTTTGCATTAAAGTGTATCTAGTGTATAAAGTGTACACTATATCTTTCCACATTATTCTCCATCTATTGTCTCCTTGCTGACTCACTTAGTGTGTTTATATTTTGTTGAAACCACTTTACATCCTCGTCATTACTCACAGTCCTCCCTAGTTTTGAACATCAGCAAACTTGGAAATGTAACAATTGGTTTCCTTACCCAAACCATTTCTACAGATTGTAAATAGATGAAGCCAACACTGAGTCCTGTGGTACTCTACTAGTCACATCATCATCATCATCATCATTATGTGCCAAATCATATGATTTGGGCAATCATAATCCTTCCACGACCATGATCGTTCTTGGCAATTTTTTCTACAGAAGTGATTTGCCATTGCCTGCTTCTGGGCAGTGTCTTTACAAGATGGTTGACCCCTTCCGTTATCAATACTCTTCAGAGATTGTCTGCCTAGCGTCAATGGTCACATAAACAGGACTTGTGATGTGCATCAGCTGCTCATATGACCATCCACCACCTGCTTCCATGGCTTCATGTGACCCTGATCAGGGGCTCAGTAGGTGCTACGGCTTGCCCAAGAGTGACCTGCAGGCTCGTGGAGGGATGGAGCACCTTACAACTCCTTTGGTAGAGACCTGTCTCCACCCCACCACCCAACTATTAGTCACAATAAGAGTTTATTCCCATTCATTTATCCCCACTTCTTTCTTTCTTCGTGCTAACAAAATATAAATCCCTACCAGTACATCACTTCCTATTCTTTGTTCTCTTACCTGTTGACCAATCTGCGGAATCTAATAGAAAGTCTTTAAAAATCTAAACTACATATTTTCTGTCATTATATTTCTTATTAAAGAGACCAGCATTTTCCATCTGATGATATCAGTCTAGCTGGCCAATATTTCCTTGCTTTCCCCAATGCTCTTTTTCTTTTTAAATAGTGTATTTGTATTTGTTTTCTTTCTTTCTACAGAAAGCTTTCCAGAACCTATAGAAGCAAGCAAGATAACAACCAGGGCATCCATTAATTCTCTAGCAATCTTCTTCAATACTTTGTGACATAAGTCATTATGCCCTTGGCAAATAGTGGTGTTCACTCTCCCAACTTCTCTAGCACATGAATTTTCCAATATTGATTTCATCCAGTTCCGGAATTTTACCAGAACTTTAATACTCCAATACCTTAATCAGGTTTTAGTGCCTCTTTTTTCATGAGGGTATATACTGCCACGTTGCCTTCCTTTCCCACATTGAATTGGATTCCACCCCCCCCCCAAGTTCTACCTGTAATACACCACATTTATCCTTATTAATTATTAGCCTTTTAATGATAATTTTCCTTTTAGATTTTTATTATTTCAGTGATAGAGCATGAGATAGTCCCTTGCAGTCCTTGGAGCCGCATGGCCACAGCAATCTCTGACAATCCTTATTTAGACCTAACTTAATCACAGGACAATTTATGACCAATTAGCCCATCCAATACATCTTTGGACTGTGGGAGGAAACCGTAGTGCAGAGAAACCCACATATTCCATGGCACTGGAATAGAACTCCTTTCAGATGGCACTGGAAGAGAACTCCACAATCTGACACCCTGAGCTGTAACAGCATTGTGCTTACCATTACACTACTGTGGCATCTTATGTGACAACCGTTCTGTGATGGGCCAAGTACAGAGGGAGAGAGGGAGACAATGCTTTCTGAAACTGGGGTTTATTTTCAACCGCTCTTTGTTGTTTGAGATATCATGTTGTACCAAAAAGACAATAAATCATTGTATTTATAGAGTATCTTTCACAACCCTAGATGTCTTTGCAACCAATTAAATGCTTTTGAAATGCAGATCTGCTGTGTGGAAGGAAATATCATAATCAATTTGCGCATAGCGAGAATCTACAAACGTGCCTGATGACCTGATAATCTACTTAACGATGTTATATGAGGAATAATACAAAAGTTCAATGAAACTGGGAATATGTTTGCTGCTGTATTTTAGAATAATACCTTGGGATCCTGTACATTCTCCTGAGAAATGAGATAAATGATTTAACATCTCATCCAAAAGAGAGTGAGCCAGAATTTCTTTTCCATTGACCTGTGTTTTTAAATGCTACATGGACACATAAATCACTATATTTAATCAGTTATTTTTTACCTGCTAAATGTTTTTACAAAGACAACTGGATCCCCCCCACCGCCCATGACGGTGTCTTGCCTCTGCTAATTCCTAACCTGATAGTACCTCCTCGCCAGATCAGTAGATTCCAGTCCAATGCTGTAAACTCAGCCCACAGCTCCTTCTTCATCACCTTCTCATTTCTCCAACATCACCTTGCAGGTCTTCTCACAATCTGAATGTCTGTTTTCACTTTCTGGCCCCAGATATTTAAGGCTCCTTTACTCAATATATCACACCCACCACAACTCTATATTCTATTCCCTATCTCTCAACCTCATTTCAGACCTGATTTTTTTAACTACCATCCATCCCATCCTAGTTTATTCTTAATTGGAACCAACCAAATCTTCAGAGGAGGCGTTCTATTTTGACATTTGGAGCATGCTAGGCTTGTTTTATTGTCCATAATACCTTGGTATTATGGCCTTTAGAATTTATTTGTGGCAGCCTCTATCAAAATGCCAAAAGATGACTATAGTTTAGGTAAGTGGTACATTGCCATACATTGCATGAAAATTGGAGAACAGATATTCAGGAATTGTTGCTATATTTACACAGGGTGTTGGTGAGCTCACAATTTGACTATGTCATACAGTTCTGATGTCATTGATAAAGGAGGAATGTCTTCACCTTGGAGACTTGCAGCATTGAGCAACAGAGAATAATATGGTCCTAATGCAGGCAAGTAGGATCAATGTAGCAAAAAGATCAGAGTGGACATGGTGGGCCACAGTCCTCATATCTGTGCTGTACAACTTTATAAAGCATAAGCCATAGAGTTACACAACACAGAAATGAGCCCTGTGACCCCCCACATCCATTCTGATCCAGTGCCTTGAGATTAAATTGGTTGTTGCAAATTATTAGGAAAATGTGTAGCTCAGATGGCTGATGGTTGGGTTGAGTTGTTCTCCAATCTTCACAGTTTACTTGCAAATGTTCAATATACTTATACCAATTAATAAGTATATAAAGGCCAAGCATTCGTAGGGCACACCAAAATTAACAGTGTACTGATAATGCCTCTTCATAGGTGACCAAACATCTGCAAGTAATTTGCCAAGATCGGACAACAACTCAACTCAACTAAATCGGATGTGCTTATTCTCATTACTGTTCAAAATAATGAAAAGTGGTCTATACCAGTTTATATGCAAATCTGAGAAGAACTGATGGATACAGTCTGATATCTATTTTCCTCTGTCTGGAAAGTTTAGAACCAACAGGCACAGTTGTATGATAGAAAGTCAGCCATTTGGAATTGAGATGAAAAGACATTTGGCCATGAATCTTTGAATTTCTCTAACACAGAAGATTATGGATGCTCATTTTCTAGGCGTATTCAATGCTGACATGATAGAAATTTGAGCAATGGGGATGAAGGAACATGGAATCTATGCAGGAAAGGGCAACTGCTGGAGGTTGATCAACCAAAGTCTTTGTAAATGACCGAGGAAGCTGTAAAGGTGTTATGGCCTTCTGACACCACTATTTCTTCTGCCCCTAAGTCTTTACTGAATGACAGATCATTTGCTAGTCATAATTCACTTAGCAGCCAGCTAAAGAAATAAAACTCTTTATGGTGTTCTGTAGCTGTTCTTCATGTTAAACAAAATGTACTCAGTGTACCTAATCAAGTACTGTAGCCACTGAGTGTATGTTTGTGTTCTTCTGCTGCTGCAACCCATCCACTTCAAGGTTTGACATGTTGTGCATTCTGAGATGCTCTCCTGCACACCACTGTTGTAATGTGTAGTTATTTGAGTTACTGTCAGCTTGAATCTGTCTGGCTATTCCCCACTAATCTCTCTCATTAATGAGACATTTTCATCCACAGAACTGCTGTTCACTAGATTTTTTTGTTTTGCTTTTTGCACCATTTTCTGTAAGCTCCAGTGACTATTGTGTGCGAAAATCCTAGGAGATCAGCAGTTTCCAAGATACTCAAACTACCTCATCTAGCACCAACAATCATTCCACAGCCGAAGTCACTTAGAACACTACTTCTTTCATATTCTGATGTTCAGTGAACAAAAACCGAACCGCTTGACCGACCGTGACTGTATGTTTTAAACTGTCACATGATTGGCTGATGCAGGTGTACAGGTGAACCTAATAAAATGGCTACCGAAAAGTGGTCATTATATGTGTCCAGGACAAAGAAATGGGCAGGGAAAAGCATTGTGGACACTAATCACAATGCAAACTGCCTTCTCTAGAAGCTCTATGGGTCTTCTTAAACAAAAGCCATGTCATCTTAAATTTATTTTTCCCCAGGCAGTTAATCTGATCAACCATTCTGCTTACAACTCTCATCTATTGCCCTCATCACGGCACTGCAAAGAAAACATTTCAAACCTCTTTCAATAATGCTACTTACATTGGAAATACATGCTGGTATTTATGTATTTATGCTTATTTTAGTCCATACCCCATACTTTAACCTCTAACTTTAATTTTTATATAATTCCGTATTCTTTATAATTTTTGAATGTTGTTTTCTTGTTGCATGTCATGCCCTGACCATCTAACACCACAGCAAATTCCTAATACATGTAAATGTATTGAATATGGTAAATAAAGTTTCATTTTTGATCCTTGATTCTTGATTCTTCATGAGAACATCTCCATTCAAAAGCCTGTAATCTATTTACAACTAAAAACTCAACATAACCCATTTAACTTGAATGTATTTTTTAAAGTATGTCCTCTGTCAATCCCTATTGTATATAGGAATCATCTCCAACTTATTATTTCATCCTTATTTATGAAATTAATTTCACCCACACTATTTGCATGTTATACATTTCTTACCCAATATCTTAGGAAACAATAATGAGATCCAGGAAACACAATGAACAAACTACATATTGCACAGCAGTTACTAAATTGGTAAGCACATGAGATTCTGCAGATGCTGGAAATCTTCCATAGCACACAAAAAGTGTTGGAGGAATTCAGCAGGTCAGACAGCATCTATGGAGAGGAATAAACAGTCGCTGTTTCGGGCTGAGACCCTTCACCAGTAAAATGGAATATCTATCACCACGGGATTCTCCGAACTTCTGAACATAGTATGGTCTCAACCAACAAACAGTTTATTTACACAGGTATTGTGGACTGTATCATTTTCCAAACCACTCCTACAATACAATCGTGTTGTTGTCTGTCAATATATACAGTACTGTGCAAAGGTCTTAAGCACATATGTATATATAGCTTGAGTGCTTAAGACTTTTACACAGTACTGTAGTGTCAAGGTGAAGTGGAGAGTGGGTCTGTAAATCTGGTAAGAGCAAAGGATGTTGGGAATGGTGAGGGGGGAGCATTGTGGGACAGGTGGCAGAGGAACTTCAGAGGTAGGGAGTGACACAGGTGCAGACACATTCAGCCCTGAGACACCAGGCAAGGTCATTTGCTTCCAAACAGTTGGTTTATTGATCATTACAGAATGTCTACTTCCCTTTCCCTCCCCCTCCCTTCTCCTTTTCCCAACCATGGTTCACCTCTCCCTTCCCCCTTCTCACTCTCAGTCCACAATAGCAGAATTAGGTTTATTATTACTCGCATGTCATGAAATTTGTTTTCCTTCACAGCAGTAGTACAGTGCAATACATAAACTTACTACAGTATTGGGTAAAACGTCTTAGACAAGTTAGCTAGCTAGCTATATAGTATATGTGGCCTAAGACTTCTGCATAGTACTGTAAACTATTAAATATGTGGTTCATGCTTTTGAGTTTATATTGTAAAGCAAGTTGCATTTTTGGTCTGAGTTGACTTCATTCTTGGATGCCACAGTCTTCAAAGCAGTTCACTGAGTATTCACCTTGGAAAATGAGCTACTTATTGAGCATAATAGCAATCCAGATGTATCATTTAATGTCCATTGGAAAAACACTGAAACAAAAGGCTAATTTCTCCTTATCAATTCCAAACATGCATCCAAACATTGACAATGATACTGATGTTTGCCAGACAATGTGAAATCTGGAGTCAGTTAATCCCTTTTGAACCATAAATGTCTTATTGTGTTTTCACTACAAGCTTATGTGTTACAAAACTTGGTATAAGTACAATTCAGAAGTTACTGCTTTTTATGGAGCCTCTCTCTCTCGGCACTGGGCTTAAGCCTTCTCCTTTGGGAAATATCCTGTGAGTTGATATTTAACTATTTGCATACTGTTAGTAACAATATAAGATATGCTAAAAATTCAACACAGACAAAACCTGATGAATTATCTAACTTATTCTGTTCTTTTTTTCTTAATCTAAACCCTTTGCCCCTGCCAGCACAAGTTCCACCTCAGAGACAACTATGCCCTGAGTAGATTGGGTGCAGGGGCTAATATTGACAGATACCTCTTATGTATTTAATATTAATCAAGATTTTTCAATCACTGGGAAGTGAATAAAAATGCTGAGCTTATATTCCAGAAAAGCAACATTTTTCAAGATGGACAACCTATGAAACAGTCCAATCTGAAGCAAGCCAGTCTGAAGAAGCATAAAATCAGAAAATGAGTGATGCTTAAAAAAATTGTATTGCTTATTCACCTGTTTCATTCAAAACAGTCACCACAACTCTAGTCTAATCCACCAGATGTGAACTGTAAAAAACACAGAAGACTTGTACCAACTGCTGCTGCCTGATAAGTAAGGTTACATCGGTGTTATTGAATGGAAGAATTTGATAAGTGGGAGAAACTAGTGTCAAAAGGGATAATGCAATTTCTGCAGCAATTCATACATTAGAATGGGGTCTGATCTGCTTTCAAACTAATGTTTTATGAATGGAAAGCTCAAAAGACTGAAATATGCACAATACTACAGAAGTGATGATTCAGGTCAGTAATGTATTGGTGTCACACACCTAACCATCAAGGTTGGTTGTGATTTGCATTTTACATTCTATCCGCATTGAATCTCACCATTTGATAACATTTGCAAAGCCTTTAGCATAGTCAAATCTCACTAGTAACAGCACCGACTATTGTCGCAGTCACCTAGCCTTAAAGTGGGGTTTTAAGGATGTCATAAAGATCAAAGTTCAAGTTCAAAGTAAATTTATTATCATAGTATGTATATGTCATCATGTACTAACTTGAGATCAATTTTCTTGCAAGCACTTAATAAAGAAATACAATAAGATTTATGAAAGCTATAAATTACAGACTGATAAGCAACCAATGTGCAAAAGAAAAAAAACAGACACACCATAGGTGTGAATTGGGGATTAGTTATAAGCAACCTAAGACACAGCCAATATCGACTCAGGTAGATTGCAAAGGATGCAGTGGAAAGCAAGTTTTGAATAGGACGCCTGATTCTTCTGGATGGGATAACCATTCAGGAGTCAGTCCAGAGGCCAGCAGACATTATTTCCAGTTGCACAGAAGCACTATAGATTGAGTTACAGCAGCACGCAAGCCTTTATCTGTATAACTGAATCACAATAAAAGGCTCACTGAGTGAGGGGTGAGTCTAATCCTATTACTATAATTAGCAAAGCACGTTGGTCTGCCTGGATGGGGACTAACTTCCTGGAATACTAGGAATACTAGAATATCCCAGGACCTCACTTGCTGTTTGCATAAAAATACTACCCCTGCATTGATATGCTGCCTTAATCAAGCTTCATTCAACGTTTTCTTAATTAAATGTTGGGAAGGCCCATTTACTCCAACATTTCAGACACATCAATAAGCGAGGAAATGCAAGAGACTGCAGACGCTGTAATCTGGAGCAGTCAGCAATCTGCTGGAGCAACTCAAGTGTTTCACTCAGCATCTGTGAGGTGAACAGAATTGATGATGTTTCAAGTTGATAAAGTCAATTCACACCAATTTAAATTGCAACAATTCCTGCACATCCCCTCTCTCCAGAGATGCAGCTCGAACTGCTGGAACTCCAGCAGATTGTCTGTTGCAAAGGGATAAGTGTCCCGGTGTGTGCTGATGGACGATTGAACCTAGGTGCGAACGAACGAGGAACTCCCATTGTTCAGACAGAAACAAATGTTTATTCATTGGAAGTCCAATTAAACTGGCAGGAGGGAGGAGGGAGGAGAAGATGGCAGCGCGTTGCAGCTCGCAGCGGCCGCTCCGGTGGAGATGTCTGTTTTCTGTTAAGTAGGGTGCCGTGCACAATCCTGATTTGATGGAGGCAGACGTGAGAGCATGGAGGAAAATCTGGTGAAACTTCTGAAATGCCTGCTTCACTGCCGCTGCTACCGTGTGATCCAGAATCTCCGGAGGGGAAGGCCGCGAGTCCTTTGCTTTGCTTGTTGCTCGGCGGCCAGGGCGGGGTCAAAGCGCTCAGCAGCGGATGGTGCTCGGTGCTCAGTGTTGGAGGGCTATTCGGAGGCTTGAAGTTTTCGGACGGACTCAGAGTCCGCTGTGGTTGGGTGCTTCCAATAGTGTGGCATCGGCAAGTTTGCGGTGCTTGGAAGTTCATGGCAGGGAGAGTTTCTCCCTTCTACCATCTACGTGAGATGATGAAGCTATCGGAACTTTGAGACTTTTTTTACCGTGCCCATGGTCTGCTCTTTATCAAATTATGGTATTGTTTTGCACTGTTGTAACTATATGTTATAAATATGTGGTTTTGTCAGTTTTAGTTTTGGTTTGTCTTGTGTTTCTTGTGATATCATTCTGGAGGAACATTGTATCATTTTTTAATGTATGCATTTCTAAATGACAATAAACGAGGACTGAGTGTCCTCGTAATCTAATCTAGTCTAAACTTTGGTGGCTTGACCAAGCCACACTGTGAAATGAATCATTCTCAAAACACAAGGGCCCCGTGATCAGCGCTAACTGAGAGTCCTCTTTAAATAATCACAGAAACCTGAAATCCTGTGCCAGTTGAAATAAACTTGACAGGATGAAACCAAAAGCACAAGGGCTTAACAACTTCAGATAAAATAACAATTAACAAATCCAGATGCACCAGCAGGGCTCATGACAAAGAAGCTTAATGTCTCGCTTCTATTAACCAATATCCACATTGTAAACCAGTTTAATCAAACCCAAAGGTGTAATGTTAGAAAGCTCCACCTGTGGAGGGATGAAGACAAGATTTATAGAACTTTTGAAAAAAGAGTATTTGGGTAAGAAGAGTGATGTGAGAACGAGGTGTGGTTGATGCAGGAGTGGACAGGTAAGAGAAACACACCATACTATTAGAAAGTAAGGATATAAATTGTTAGTGTGGAATTAATAGTGAGTATCTCTGCCATACATACTGGAAATCTTCAGGATAAAACCCCTGGGGGAGAGATGATATCAATAAAAGATTTATTGACTATAACAAGCAGCAGCAGTAATTAAATAATATCGGCAGAGACGAGTGTCTAAGATCTCTACCTTGTAACCAGGAATTAGTTCTGTTAAGTCAAAACAAGAGATTTGGTCAGGGTTTTTTTGTGTAAGTTTTTTGTGAATCGACTTACCATGGATGATCAACTATTTCATCCAACAAACCAAGAAACAGGATGGCAAGCCACCCAAGATCGAAGAACCAGCACAGAAATGAAATGTTTAATGATGTGGATGATTTAATATAGCTGGATGTACAGGTTTATTTTCACTCAAAGGATCTGAATTTGATTTTCTTCAAGAACTGATTATTTTTGCAAAGACTTTGATAAGTTACTGAATGAGATTTATTTTGTTTAAGAAGTTGGGATGTTGGAGAATTTGTTGTGAAAGGAGTTAAGCTGTATATATTTTTTTTGGAATTTGAATTAAAATTTGTAGATATACTGACTGGAACTGAAATGGAAATGAAATGGAATAATACCTAAGAATAGGAATTTGATTAGTTTTCTAACTAACCAGGGATAAATAAAAAAGATTAGTCTGTAAACCTTTAAATAGGGAATAACACTAGATCTAATTATTTGGAGAAAATGGAGTAATAAAGGTTATTCTAGTGAATATCACTGAATCTAATTAACAAGGAAATTGGTTTTTGTTTGATATCTGAGATTTGGAACATAAACAGAATGTTGGAATTTTGAATTGTTCTTCCTCTTGTAAATACGTTGTATGTAATATTTTTTGTAAAGAAAACTTATTTCCAGAAGTGTGTGTTTAATACTCACTGCCTCCGATACTTCATAGTACTATGTAATTTGTTTTTTTCATAGAGAGTGCGGCGTCCGGTCACACAAGTTAAGACCAGCGCTCCATAGGTGTTACATAAAATGGCAAGGCCGCCAGGAGGCAGTGTATTAGATAACCAGTAACACACTAATTGATATACAAAGCACTAAAAGAATGTTATTGTTCAAACTCATTTGTTCAATTAAAACCTACAGTGAAAGAAAATGGATACCCAAGAGAAAAAAAGATGTCAAAATCCCAGATGTTGTTTTAGTGGCATAACAGGAACGGAAAAAGATGAGGAAACACTAGACCTTCTAAAAGAATATGGTTCGGTTGCCAAAGTTATTCATCTAACTGACTCCTGTGCAGAATTTCCTAAGTCACTCATGGTAGAGTACAATTTTGGCTCTGCAGTGCAAGATCTCCAGCCCTTGCTACTGTACACTCAACAGGCAAACAGTAGCCAGAAAGTTTCCTACCATGTATTTACTTTAGCCAGTGTTTATACTCAGGAAGTTGGAAAAGACAACACTCAAGCTTACCTTGGTGAGCTGAAAACCTTAGTGAAGTGCAATGAGAAAGATTATGACAACATCCTGAGAGAGATGTTAGCTCAGATCAATGAAACCATTACCATCGAGGGTAGGGAAACAGTCACTGTTGAAATTGTTGAAGATGTATGTAACAAGACCACAATTCTTCAATACAGAGCAGATTCCTCTGATACTAACCAGCCAAAAACAGCTCTAGCTGCTATGCAGAATAACACAATCCCTGTAATACAAACAAATAGAGTTGCATCAAAGCCATCCCTCTCTCCCAGTGATCTAAACACTAAACCCTCCAGTTACTCAAAGAGTTGTAGTGGAGAACATTGTGTACAGTAATTACTTAATGGATCATTTCAATTCACCAGTAAGGCTCCAGACTTTTTCTGGTAGAACCCCTCTTCCACCTGAAGCAGATTATGAGTCTTGATGTGCTGATGTTGAACTGCTCTTGCAAGACCCAAGTGTGCCTGATCTTCATAGAACAGGGAAAATATGTGAAGGTAATCTTCTACCAGCTTCTGATATCATCGTCAATAAGTCCTGGAGCTCCACCAGCTATTTACGCACAACTTCTAGATTCAGCTTTCGCCATCATGGAAGACAGTGATGAATTATTTGCCAAATTCATGAACACGTTACAGAACACAGGTGAAAAACTATCTGCCCTACCTACAGTGGCTACAGGTGGCATTGACACTGACTGTAAAGGGAGGCAGAGTTGCCGAAGCTGAGGCTAACACGCATCCCTTAAAGAAGTTTTGTAGGAGATGTTGGGACCACTCCCCAATGTTAGAGCTGCAACTGGAACAGAAAAAACAAAACCCACCATCGCTTCCCGAACTACTGACATTTCTACACACGGAGGAAGACAAGCATGCTTCTGGAACCGCACACATGAAACAGCATGTAGGAACAGTTAAACAACGTGCCATTATACAGTCTCAGACTGCAGGTAAGGAAGATGATGTAGCACAGCTAATTTCAGTTACTTCTCAACTGACTAAACATTACTGAGCTTCAAAGTCAACTAGCTACTTTACAAACTACAAAACAGCAGAAGGTAAAGGTGAGCTGTAAGGCAGGAAGTGATAAGCCACCAAAAGGAAAGGCGGACACAAAAGATAAACAGGAGTCCCCAACCACTGACAAACAGCAAAGTGTAAAACTAAAACTTTGGTATGGTTTAAAATGTGGCGAAGATGGGCACATAGCCAGCTCTTGCTGTTATGAACCCAATCTGGCATTAGTAGCGGAAAAGGGAAGACAGCTTAAAAAGTGACTGAAGAGAGTGGGAGTCACTTCGTGGCATTCCTAAGCCTAATTTAAACTGGAGGCAGTTCCTGTTGCACGACAAATGGGGACTGCTGTTGGCAAAGCATGTCCCAAAAGCTCCAAGATCTTGCTTGGTGAAACAAAGTCTCAAAGTCAGACTGTTAACCTACTTAAGGGATTAGTCAGCACAACGTGCATTGCTCTAATAAGCCTCGTCAGTAGAAGATGCAGTTGTTTATTATATACAGAATCTCAGGTTACCATCATTTCTAAATCCTTCTATAGTCATTGCTTGTCAGATCTACCACATCATTCTCTCACCAACTTGTTGGGTGCAAACGGACAATCTATCCTATACCTGAGATATGTAAAAATCAATGTTACATTCCCAAAAGACTTTATAGGAGTGGATGTGGAAGTGCCCACCCTGTGCATTGAATGTTCCAGATGTCTCTACGTTCACTGCCTGTGGTGTTAGTTGGCATGAATACCCTTGATGAGCTGTATAAATGCTACTCCAAACTGCAAAGTAGCCAGAAATTCTGTCCCAAATTGGCTACAAGCAAGTCCTGGAAGTTTTACAGATGCAACAAAGACAGATTACAGGGAAAATGTTGGGCTGGTGAGAGTCCCCAAGGACTCTGGAAAAATTCCAGCTGGGCAGTCTCTAGTCTTGTGTGGATCAGCCATAGTCAGAATGCTGCATTCTGACAAATGGGCTATTGTGGAGCATCCTTCTTCTCCCTTGCCTGGAGGATTCACAGTAAAGACTTGTGTGTACTTTGGAAAACAAGCCAGATTGTCATTTACCCATAGTGGTCTCCAATATAACAGCACATAATGTCACAATTCTTCCCAGATATGTTATCTCTGAACAAAACTCAGTAAAGCTATATTTCCAAAAGAACCACCAATTAAATCTTCCAGTGAGTCAAAATCCCCTCAAGTGACAGGCCTAGAGTTTAACTTTGGTGATTTTCCTATCCCCACTGAGTGGAAGGCAAGACTTACCCAGATATTATGAAGCACCCCTGATGTTTTTTCCCATCATCACTTAGATTTCAGATGTACCAATAAAGTGAAACATCAACTCAGCCTTATTAATGAAGCACCGTTCAAACACTGACCTCGACCTATACACCTGGAAGATAGAGAAGATATTCAAAAGCATCCCAAGAACTGCTAATCACAGTAATCAGAAAGCCTGAATCTCATTTTTCTTCTCTAATTCTGATGAGAAAAAAGAATGGGGATGCCCGTTTGTGTATAGATTATTGAAAGTTAAACCAAAAGACAATTAGAGGTGCCTATGCACTCCCAAAGCTCAAAGACAATTTTATGGCTTTGACCAGTACCGAATGGTTTTCAGTCCTTGACCTAAAATGTGGTTATTACAAGATAGAAGTCAAAGAAGCCAACAAACCTAAAACTGCCATTGTGTTTCCTCTTGGATTTTATAAATTCAATAGGATGCCTCAAGAAATTATAAATGCATCAAGTACATTTCAGCTACTCATGGAGAAATGCATGGCTGATATGAATGTAAGGGAAGTCCTTGCATTCATCGAAGACATCAGTGTGTTTTCTGAAGATCTGGATGAGAATAAGGAAAGATTTATGAGAGTCCTGAATCGACTCAGAGAGTATGGTCTTAAGCTAGCTCCAGAAAAGTGTGTTTGTGCACAGACCTCAGTCTAATATCTTAGATGTATAGTGTCTCATCAAGGAGTTCATACTGACTGTGACAAGATTGCTGTGGTCAAAACTTGGCCAATTCCCAGAAATCTGAAGGAATTGAAGTCCCTTGTGCCTATAGGAGCATTTCATCTCACATTATGTTTATCATGAGCACCTACACAGCAATAGTGGACCTGACTTTGAATCCCACTTGATTAAAGAATTGTGTGAGATAGCTGGAATTCAAAAAGTGAGAACTACACCATATAATCCCAGAGGAAACCCTGTCGAGAGGTTTAACAGGACCCTCTTGAATATGTTGGGAGCCTTGCAGACGAAAGATAAAAGTCACATTCGAGGATTTGTGAAACCCCTAGTCTATGTTTATAATTGTACTAGGGAATGAGACAACTGGCTTTAGTTCGTATGAATTGATGTTCGGATGACAACCCAGACTCCCAGTTGACTTAGCGTTCAGGCTACCTTTGAAAGACAAACATGGCAAATCACATTCTCAGTATGTACAGAATTTGAAATCTCATCTTGCAGAAACCTTCAAGATAGCTGGGGAACTCACAGAAAAAGGCAGACCGAAACAAGACCAGATATGACAAACACATGATAGCTTAAGAGTAGAAAGAAGGAGACTGAGAGCTAGTAAGGAATGTATGCCTATGAGGTAAAAACAAAACTGCCGATAAATGGGAAGAAATAGTCTTTGTAGTCGTAAGCCAAACTGGTGATCTGCCTGTCTATAGGGTACATCCTGAGAACCAGCCTGGGTCCATATGAACATTACATAGGCATCTATTGCTCTCTTGTGGATTTCTTCCTTCTGAAGACAATGAACAACCTTCTCCTGTCCCTGTTCACAAGTACACAACTCTCAGGAGTACAAAGATTGAACAGTCGGTTGAAGAGGAAGAAAATCTAATTAACTGATGTGGACAACAGGAATTCTGCAGATGCTGGAAATTCAAGCAACACACATCAAAGTTGCTGGTGAACGCAGCAGGCCAGCAGCATCTCTAGGAAGAGGTACAGTCGACGTTTCAGGCCGAGGGTCTCGGCCTGAAACGTCGAACTTACCTCTTCCTAGAGATGCTGCCTGGCCTGCTGCGTTCACCAGCAACTTTGATGTGTGTTAACTGATGTGGATGAGGTTTATTACTTCAGACCAAGACTTGACATTGTAGATGAGTATTCTAAGAGTCAAGAAACTTGTGAACAGATACACAGAAGAATTGTAGGCTCCAAACCAAGCCCAAGAGCAGCCATTTAAACCACTCCTGTTGCAGACCCTGTGCTGGAATCCCAAAGAAATGCAAGTTACCTATGTTATGTAGAGGAATCCACTGTAGAAAATAACTTACCTGTCAGTCTTGAAGAAAACCCAGTGGAAGAAACAACAAATGAGGAAATGCCTAATCAGAGTATCCTATCTGATGCAAGAAGTCTGGAAATTTTGTCAATCCCATATAAGTCTGAGATTAGACAAAAAAAAGAGACGCGTGATAAAGTGTTGACTAGAAAAGACACAAGAAATGAAAATTCTCACAAAGAAGAACCTGAACTCAGAAGGTCTTCTAGACACAGAGAAAAACCTAGAACACTAACATATCCTGAGCTAAGAAATCCTTTATTGACAATAGTTAGGTCCCTTTTTCCAGTCTCTGAGTTTAGCTAATACAGAGTCTCTTCCACATTTCACATACAGTATGTCAAACACCCCAAACCCATTACACAGTCACAAACAAAAAAAAATGCAGATGCTGGAAATATGTACCGCTATGTAAAGCGACTTGCATAAATTTAAGGGGGAGGGTGTACACAGGTTAATTAAACCTAAAGATGTAATGTTAGAAAGCTCTACCTGTAGAGGGATGAAGACAAAGTTTACAGATTTTTTTTAAAAAAAGAACTTGGGGAAAATAAAAGCTATTATGTCAGAATGAGGAATGCTGACACAGGTATGGACAAGCAAGAAAAATACAGCAAAGTATTAGAAACTAAAGATATCAACTGTTAAAAGTGGAATTAGTAGTGAGTATCTCTACCCTACTTACGTAAGTGAAGCCCTTGGAGGAAAGATGATATTGATAAAAGATCTATTGAAACTACAGCTATAACAAGCAGCAGCTACAACGAGACAATATCGGCAGAGACAAGTGTACGAGAAGTCTACCATGTAACTGGGAATTAGTTCTGTTAAATCACACCAAAGGAAAGCATTCTTGTTCATTTAAATAATTAATTACAGATTCATTATCAGGCTACCACATGATCCATGCACACCTCAGTTAAAGTAAACTCAAACTACACCCGCACACTTCAGATTCCCATGTTTTCTTTGAATTAATTTAATGTTTAAAAGTTACAAGACATAACAGTGGGTTATGCGTGCTGCTTTCCTACAAATGAGCTCTGTGTAAGTATGCTTAATGGACGGGAGGTCTTTACCCATGCTGGACTGGGCCATATTAACTTTCTTTGTAGGATTTTCTATTCAAAGGCATTAGTGTTCCCACAGCAAGCTGTGATGCAGTCAGTCAGTATACTCCGCACCACACATCCACAGATGCTTGTCAAAGTATTAGATGTCATGTCAAATCTTCGTAATCTTCTCAGGAAGTACAGGTGCTGCTTTCCTCATATGTGCTGGGCCCAGGACAGGTCCTCTGAAATAATAACACCGAGGAATTTAAAGTTGCTGACCTTCTTGACCTTTGATCCCTGATGAGTACTGACTCATGAACCTTTGATTTCCTCCTTCTGGTCAATAATCTGTTCCTTGGTTTTGCTGACATTCAGCGCGAGTTTGTTGTTGTGCCACCATTCTGCCAAATTTTCATTCTCCCTCCTATATGCTGATTCATCACTATCTTTGATTAGGCCAACAACAGTGGTGTTGTCAGCAAACTTAAATATGGATTGGAGCTGTGCTTAGACACACAGTCATAAGTGTAAGGTGAGTAGAGCAAGAGGCTAAGCACACACAGCATTGTGGCGCTGATGGAGATTGTGAAGATATTGTTGCCAATCCGAACTGAGGTCTGTAAGTGAGGAAACTGAGAATCCAATTGCACAAAGAGGTATTGAGGCCAAGGTCTTGATGTTTATTGATTAGCTTTGAGGGGATAATAGTATTGAATGCTGAGCTGTGGTTGACAAGATCATCCCGAAGTAGGCATCTTTGCTCTCCAGATGTTCCAGGGTGAGTGAAGAGGCAAGGAAATGGCATCTGCTGTGAACCTGTTGCACCAGTAGGCAAATTGCAGCAGATAAAGTCACTTCTCAGGCAGGAGTTGATGTGTTTCATCACCAAACTCTCAAAACACTTTATCACACTTCAAAAGCATCTCAAATTTCATCCACAATTCACGATTCATTACATGTAGAGCTTCCATCAGCTGTACCCAGTACTTATCAGTTCCTCAGTCTGCATTGTTTTTATTTCCATTAGCTGTTTGGCTTGGCTAACGAGCTTTGGCTGGTAACCTGTTTAAGCTCAGTAAATGCCTGTGTAAACTAAATACCCATTTACACTAATTCCATTTTATTATTCCAACATTTTCATCAAATTTCCCAGATTCTCCACTCACCTACACATTAAGAGCCAATTATATACCAACCCATGCATATCTGGGATGTCATAGAAAACCAAAGCACATGTGGTTACAGGGAGAACATGCAAACTCCACACAGTCAGCAACAGAGACCAAGATTGAATCTTGGTTTTTGAAGCTGTGAGGCAGCAGCTATACTACCTACACCACTGCACAATTTTACTTTGATTAATAGTGCAATAACTCACCTTCTGTTAAGATAATCAGGAGCAAAAAGAGTGTTTACCCCTGAGGCCGAGTTGGGCCCGCTTTTCCCAGTTATCCATGGAGCCCAACATATGAAACTGACATAAATACTGCAGGAAGCAGCAAGCAGGCATGCCAGCTCTTGCAGAATCTATGTAGTGGATGTGCATCTTCATTTCACTGAAGTAAGACTTCTGGTCTGAAGCTATTTGCTTACTTTTACTGTTTGCTCAGTTTGTTTTTTTCTCTCTCTGTACATTGTGTTTGACAGTCTTCCTTTGTTAATGGGTTCTTTTGAGATGTTTTTGTTTAGTGGCTGCCTGTGAGGAGACAAATCTCAAGGTTGTATAATGTAGACATACTTTGATAATGAATGTACTTTGAACTTTGAACTTCAAGGAAGTGGAAAGTCACTAGTCAGGTGGATAATAGTTCATGAGAATCATTCTCAATTGATTAATCTGCTCTGGGAAGTCTAGCGCTAGAAATGTTGATTGGCTTGAATGAACTATAATGGTGATGCTGGTCCCAAACAAGCTATTATCTCCAAAGGAATCGGAAGGTTAAAAACACTGCTGACTGTGATTGTATCTTCACTGCTGACTGTATCTTCCCTTCAACAGGAGTTCAGTTAAACCCTCTCTCACTACTCCCCCTCTGTGATCTCTGCTGCCTTCTGACTCCGACCATGTACTCACCCAGACGCACTACCACAGCCATGTATTCTTCCTGGGAAATGTCTTGAGTCTTGATGAAGAGTCTTGGACAAAAATCTCAACTGTTCACTCTTATTCTTGGATGCTGCATGGCCTGCTGAGTTCCTCCAGCATTTTGTGTGTGCTGCTTGGATTTCCAGCATCTGCAGATTTTCTTGTTTGTGACTGTGCGATTGGCTGGTTTGTAACTGGGTTAGAGGATGATTGGGTTGATTTGTTTTTCCTTTCAACTCCATTCTCCTGTCTTCTCCCCATAACCTTTGATGGATCAAGAACGGGGGTTCAACTACTGCACAGAGTTTTGCCATCTTCAGAAGTTTTCTGATGACTCTGCCATAGTTGGATGCATCAGCGAGAGAGTTGAGGCTGAGTACAGGGCTACGGTAGGAAACTTTGTCACATGGTGTGAGCAGAATTATTTGCAGCTTAATGTGAAAAAGACTAAGGAGCTGGTGGTAGACCTGAGGAGAGCTAAGGTACCGGCGACCCCTGTTTCCATCTAAGGGGTCAGTGGGGACATGGTGGAGGATTACAAATACCTTGGGATACGAATTGACAATAAACTGGACCGGTCAAGGAACACTGAGGCTGTCTACAAGAAGGGTCAGAGCCGTCTCTATTTCCTGAGGAGACTGAGGTCCTTTAACATCTGTCAGACGATGCTGAGGATGTTCTACGAGTCTGTGGTGGCCAGTGCTATCATGTTTGCTGTTGTGAGCTGGGGCAGCAGGCTGAGGGTAGCAGACACCAACAGAATCAACAAACTCATTCGTAAGGCCAGTGATGTTTTGGGGTTGGAACTGGACTCTCTGATGGTGGTGTCTGAAAAGAGGATGCTGTCCAAGTTGCATGCCATCTTGGACAATGTCTCCCATCCACTACATAATGTACTGGGTGGGCACAGGAGTACATTCAGCCAGAGACTCATTCCACCGAGATGCAATACTGAGCATCATAGGAAGTCATTCCTGCCTGTGGCCATCAAACTATACAACTCCTCCCTTGGAGGGTCAGACACCCTGAGCCAATAGGCTGATCCTGGACTTATTTCCTGGCATTTACATATTACTGTTTAATTATTTATGGTTTTATATTGTTTTATTTATACTCTATTCTTGGTTGGTGCAACGGTAATGAAAACCAATTTCCCTCGGGATCAATGAAGTATGACTATGACTATGACTATGACTATTAATCTCCACTTTAAATATACCCAATAACTTGGACTCCACAGCAACTATGGCAATAAATTCCACAGATTCACCACCTCTGGCTCAGTAAATTCCTCTTAATTTCTGTTCTAAAGGGATGTCATTTTGTCTTCCTTTTGTACTGCCTCGAGGTGCTTATGTATGGAATGATCTTCCTGGGTTGCATGCAGACAAAAGCTTTTCACTGTATCTTGGTAAATGTGACAATAATAAACCACTTACCAATGACTGATGACCAGTTCGCTATTAGTAATTGTTTGACAATTTGGCTTGAAACTCTTTGGAAATCCTGAAAGATTGGCATCTGGCTCCCTCATGAATATGGAATGCGGTCTGGGGGTCCAAGTACTAGCAGGATGTGCAGCCAGATCTGACGCTCCAGGCTCTGGTCAGGAATGAGATTTGGTCCAGGCTACCAGTGGACAAAGGTCAGGAATGTGGGGAGGTTTGCAGCCGGAACTAGGAAAATTTATTATACAAGCGCATAACTCATAGTGCTTATGGATGCCAGTGGGCATCCAATACTCTGGATAATCTGATAGTCCAGCGTGTTCAGCGTCCTAGTGAACACTGGGGTTTACTGTGTGTGGCTTTCTAACTGCATATTGTAGCTGCACATTTCCTTCCTATGCCTTATAAATCTACTCAGCAAGATCCCTGCATATACTCACATTTACCAGCTTCTTTCTTGTCATTGTTTTTTCCTTCTTCTCCTCCATATAATGATGTGGACAGCCACATAGTTTCCCACTACCTTGTCTTACAGTTCCACCTGCTACCCACACCCCCATACCCCACTTATGCCCACGTTGACATTTAGGACCAGTGGATTTAGTTTGAAAGCTGGGACCATCCCCAAACTTTGTCTCAGCTCCCATGTTTTAGTTCTGTAACAGACATGTGTGCACAAATACTTTCATTTGAGGTTCAGTTATGAAGTTTGAATTACTTTATTTAATTGCTTTTTTGTAGATTCAAGTTGGACATTTGTGCAGTGTTTGGCTACAATTTAAACCTGTAGGTTCACGTAAGTATTTTTTTGAATAGCTTTGCTTTATTGAGGGGCAGTAAATTATAAGCTGTCACAGGATCCCAAGTAATAATTCAAGTGCACATTTTTCTTGATAGCACCAACATCGAACACTAAGCAGGTAGCAAATATTGTTGCTTGTTCGATATATCCATTCCAAAGCCTCAGTGGGTTCATAGTACCCATCTGAAATTAGATTTGAAGGATCAGTTCATAAATAAATAATAATCTCAAGTGCAAATATCATGCAAATTTTTGACCCTCATGTTGCATTGTTGTCAGAATCAGGTTTAATATCACCAGCATACACTGTGAAATTTGTTGTCTTTGTGGCAGCAGTATAACAATAGAGGAAAAAACATAAATTCCATCAAATATATATACACACACACATATAGTGAAGCAGTGTTCATGGATTCAATGTCTATTCAGAAATTGGATGGCAGAGGGGAAGAAACTGTTTCTGAATCATATAGTATGTGCCTTCAGACATCTGTACCTCCTTCCTGAAGGTAGCAATGAGAACAAGGCATGTTCTGGGTGATGGGTGTCCTTAATAATGGATGCCGCCTGTTTGAGGCACCGCTCCTTGAAGATGTCCTGGATACTGCTGAGGCTAGTGCCCATAATGGAGCTGACTAAGTTTATAACTCTCTGCAGCTTATTTCAATCCCGTACAATTGCCCCCTCCCCACCACCCCCGTACCAGACAGTGAAGCCAACCAGTTAGATTGTTCTCCATGGTACACCTGTAGAAATTCGCAAGTCCCTTTGGAGACATACCAAATCCCCTCAAACTCCTAATGCAATATAGCTGCTGCCATGCCTTCTTGTAGCAGCATTGATATGTTGGGTCCAGGATAGATCATCAGATTTATTGACACCCAGGAACTTGAAATTGCTCATTCTTTCCAGTTCTGATCCCACCCATCCCCGCGCCGCCCCCCCCCCCCACCGCCCCATTTGTTGTTTATGAGGCCTGGTCAATGATGTGCTCATGGACAGGTTGAATTAATCTGTTTTTATAGACAGTATTTGAATGACATTCTTATCTATTTCTGCTTTCACCAGTAACAGCATGTCCAGTGGGTCCTCAGCTGGCTCATTGAGAACAACCTTTTGTGCCAAGCCAGAGAAGTGTGAGTTCCATATAGAGCAGGTGTGATTTTTGGTCTATATATTCAACCTTCCCAATGTTCAAATGGACCTGCGTAAAGTCCAGGCAGTCACAGAATGGCTCAAACCATTTACTGACCAAGCACTCTCAGAACTAAAGTGACACTTAACAACCGTCTGGCGTCACAACACCCAGACCCATCCCATCCATTCAGTGTTGAGGTGGATGTATTAGATGTCAGCATTGGAGCTGTACTCTACCAGCACTTTTCCCTGGATAACCAGCTGCACCCCAATGCTTTTCATTCTCGTTGCTTGACTCCTGCTAAGTGTAACTATGAGACCAGGAACCAAGAACTCGTGGTTGTCAGGAAAGCCCTCAAAACATGGAAGCCTTGGCAGAGCACCACTTTTTGGTATGGACAGATCATCAGAATCAGAATCAGGTTTATTATCACCGGTATGTGATGTGAAATTTGTTAACCTAGCAGCAGCGGTTCAATGCAAAACATGATCTCGCAGAGAAAAACAATAATAACAAATAATAATAATAATAATAAATAAACAAGTAAATTGATTGCATATATTGAATAGATTTTTTAAAATGTGCAAAAACAGAAATGCTGTATATTAAGAAAAAGTGAGGTGGTGTCCAAAGATCATGAGAACTTCTACATTGAGTAAACTAAGAGAGTCAATTCCCGTCAGCCTATTGGGCTCTCTTCTTCACCCAGTTTAACTTCACCCTCATCTACCATCCCAACAGCAAGAATACCAAGGCCGATGCTCTTTCCCAGCAGTTTAGCGTAACTGAGGACAACACCAATCCAAAGCCCATCCTTCCTTGCTCAACTGTTGCTGTTCCGGTGATTTGTAGAATGGAGGTGGAGGTGACAGCCAACCAACAGTGGATCCAGGACCAGGAGGGGCACCCCCCAATCAGCTGTTTATCCCTGCCATGGTGCATCCCAGAGTGTTGGAATGGTGTCACTCGTCTCCTCTGGTTCGATATATAAAAAAATCAACAGACCTTGGAATTCATTGGTGGCCAGCTATGTCCCAAGATGTCCATGACATCATCTCTGCCTGTACTACTTGCGCCCAGAATAAGACATCATGCCAGCACTTAGCAGGTATGCTATGTCCTGTAGCTCACCGCCCATCTCTTGGTGGATTTCCTCACTGGTCTGATGGAAACATGACCATTCCGGTGATGGTGGATCAATTTCTCAAGGCTGCCCACTTCATTGCTCTGCCTAAGCTCTTGTTGGCACATAAGTCTGCTGCCCTTATGGCTCTGCATGTGTTCAGGCTGCATGGCTTCCCTCAGAACATAGTGGCTGATTGAGGACCACAGTTCATGTTCCATTTTTGAAAGGCCTTCTGTTTTCTTGTGGGAGCCACAGCCATCCTCACATCTGGTTTCCACCCCCAATCTAATGACCAGAACGAGGGAGTGAATCAGGAGCAGGAAATAACCCTGTGTTGCCTTACCTCTTCTAGCCCCATGTCCTGGAGCTCCCAAATTGTTTGGGCAAAGATTGCCCACAGTAACTTCCAGTCGTCCTCCCCTTTGAATGATAGAAAGGATTCCAGCTACCGCTTTTCCCTGACCAAGAGATTCAGGAGGGAGTTCCTGCTATTGAACAGTTCATCCAACACTACAAGCGGATGTGGAGATAGGGCAGGGTGCGCAGCAGAGGATGACTGGGCACTCACAGCACTCAGAGACAATATACCTGACAGGCTGACTGACATTGCCAACAGCTGATGCCTCTCAAGCCAGCGGAGAAAGTCTGACTGGCATCTAGGGATCTTCTTGAAAGTCAAGAGCTGAAAGTTTGCCCCACACAATGTGGGACCATTCATGGTGGAGAAGGTTATCAACAGAATCTCATATAGATTGTGTCTTCCATCAATAATTGTCACCCAGAGTTTCATGTCACAGCTCATGCCAATGACTTCCTCCCCCTGGCTCCTGACATGCCCACTCCACCTCGACTCCACTCGGTGGGTGGTTCCCTGGTCACTACTGTGTGACACCTGTTGGCATCTCACCAGGTGCAGGGAAGTGTCCCAGTATCTCATGGATTCGGAGGGGTACGGCACTGTGGTACATTCTTGCATCCTGACCCATGATATCCTGGACAAATGTCTCATCCGGGACATCCAGCAGGTACAGATCTCTGATACCTCGGGAGTTCTGCCTACGAAGGGACACCCTGTCACAACCATGGTCTCTGCCGCAGGGTTTGTGCCCCCTTGCAGGCAGGCTGCAGAACGGGCTCTGAAATCAATCTTGCGAGTATGCATGTGCCAGCCAATTAATGTTTCATTGTGATGGTATTTAACTCCCTTCCTCTCATTCCAGTCTTGACAGGACCTGACCTAGACTGGATCCAGTACTAGCTCGTTGACAGATAGTACAGTGTTGACCTAGTGTCTATTGTTTTTCCTTGAATTCTGCACATTGTTAGAGTAATTTTTGGGTTTAAGTCATTCGCACTTAGCAAATGGCTTTGGGCCACCAGTCTTCTGTAACAATGCATTTCCTAAAAGCTGTGAATACCAGACGCTACTGACGCCTCTGGGATGAAGTTTACAGGTAGTTTCAAAGACAGCATTACCTGTACTTCATAGATATGAATTGTCTTCTATGTTAGCATGTAAAATGCCAAATAAATGTATTGGGGATTTGACTTGCATTCCTAAAGGCTGTGGATACCAACCCAGACATGTTGGCGTTGGAAGGAAAGGATGAAGTCAGAAGGTGTGATGTTTGTATGTAGCTTCAAAAGGAAGCATTGTCCATGCATTGTCTGTAACTTTTTAAGTAGCGATTGCCTTTGTGTTTAGCATATACATATACCGAAAGTGTTTCCATCCATATGATGCCTGCTATACGTTGTTGTGTCGAATAAAGAGGCTGCTTTGTATCTACCAGTAACTGTCTCTCCTGTGATTTAGACCACACTACAACACACGTTACTTATGAAAGGTCAGTGATCTGTTCATCCACTTCAGTGTTTCTCCCTCTGAACTTGGGCCAGAATCACAGACTTGTGTCAGTAAGCTTGCAGTGTACACAAAAATTGTGAACAGACTATTTGTACCTTCCTGAATTCTAAAGCTCTCTAATGAAAGAAGATACCAATGGTCTGGTCAGTTGGACAGAAAAATGGCAAATGTAACCTCAATCAGAGCAACAAGACTAGGGAAGGTGCAATAATATTTCAGAAATGTATAGGTACCTTGAAGTTTATGTCCGCAGATCATTAAAGGAAGTAAGAACTATAGGTAAGTAGCTACAAAAACATACAGGAAAGTGTTTTTTTTAATTGATATATAGTGTGGAATAGGCCCTTCAAATCACGAAAAGTAGAGGTCCCAGAACCGATCCTTGTGGGACAACACTAGTCACAACCCTCCAATCTAAATGTACTCCCTCCACCATGACCCTCTGCCTTCTGCAGGCAAGCCAATTCTGAATCCACCTGGCCAAACTTCCCTGTGTTGTACTATTCTATGTTCTATGTTCTATGTTCTTCTGGGCCTTCGAGCCATGTCGCCTCGCTATCCTCCGATTTAACCCTATCCCAATCACAGGACAATTTACAATGACCAACTAACCTACCAATTGGTACGTCTTTGGAATGTGGAAGGAAACTGGAGCACCTGGAGGAAACTTATGCAGTCACAGGGCGAATGTACAAACTCCTTACGGGCAGCGGTGGGAATTGAATAGGGTTGCCAGCACAGGAAAGCGTTGTGCTAACCACTAGGCTACCATGCCTCCACTAGTTGTTAACTGAGGAAGAGAATACAAGAGCATGAAAGTGATGCCAGAAATATACTTGACTTTAGTTGGGCCACAGCGTGATTACTGCATATAGTTCTGATCACCAATTTACCAGGGAAGATTTGATTGCATTGGAGAGGTTAATAAAGTAACTTACTCAAACTGGAAATAGAAAATTGGGCGGCATGGTAGCATAGTGGTTCGCACAACGCTTTGCAGTACCAGCGACTGGGGTTCAATTCCATTGCAGCCTGTAAGGAGTTTGTATGTTCTTCCTGCAGCTGTGTGGGTTTCCTCAATGTGCTCCGGTTTCCTCCCACAGTCCAAAGACGTACTGTTTAGTAGGTTAATTTGTCATTGTAAGTCATCCTGTGATTAGGCTTGAATTCAATCGGGGGTTGCTGGGCAGCCTGGCTTGAAGGGCCGTAAGGGCCTACCACTGCGATGTATCTCAATAAATAGTTAAAGGCAACTATGTGAAAAGACTGGATAAGCTATACATTTTGCTTTTTTTTTGGAACAGAGAAGGCTATGAGAGTCCTAAGTTGTACAAAATTATGAGGGATTTATATAACCCAGGTCAGCAGAAGGGGTCAAAAACAAGGATTTACATCAATTGGTAGGATTATAGGAAAGACAAGGGAATTTTTATTTTCCCTTTGAATGTTGGAGGTGATTGAAACTCAGTACCTCAGAGAATATTGGAAGCAGAAACTCTTACCTCACTGTAAAGTGCTTGAAGAGGTGTACTTGAAGAAGCATGAATAGTATAACTATTGTTCAAGTATTTGAAGATGAAATTAGTTTGGGGAGCACTCTTATGACTGGCTCAAATATGATGGAACAGATGCTCTCCTTCTCTGTTTTAAATTTACCATGATTCTATAAGCCTGAGAGGAGCTTGAATACAAATGCAAAACTTGCGTGCAGTGCACTGGTAGAAAAATCCTTGCATTGATTTCCATTAAAGTAAAATGAAGTCATACTCTGGAGACAAGGATACATGTAAGTAAGTGGGATTTAATTTAACAGACTCCTTCTCTCAAGCCCTTCAGAATTAGATTCTTTTCGTGCCTAACACATAGGACACTCAGAATGGTAAATGTGATTTTACCTGTCAGGTATCTCAAGAAGTGAACCTGACAGGGAATTAGGAGGGTTATTGACTTCCATATCACTGTAAAGATGGTCCGTGATGTGGGCTCCACCTGACAGGAAATTACCTGAGTGAACAAATAGCCACTACATCATTCTCCACAACTTACGTGATTTTTGTCAGGCTCCTACCCCAAACACAACTTTACTGCTCCCCCCACTCTTCACTATCCTAAGAGATCACTTCCTCTGTGATTCCCTTGTCCATTTGTCCCTCACTACTAATCTCCCTCCTGTCACATGTCCCTGCAGGCCACAGAAATGCTACACTTGTCTATTCACCTGTTTCCTCACCTCCATTCAGTGCCCTAAACAGTCCTTCCAGGTGAGGCAACACTTCATGTACAAAATCTATTGGAGTTGTCTATTTTATCTGGTGCTCCTAATTTTTCTTCCTCTACATTGGTGAGCCCCGACGCAAATTGGAGGCTGCTTTGTTGAGCACCCCCGCTCCATCCGTCAAAAGTGGAATTTGCCTGATGCCAACCGTTTAATTACTATCCCCATACCTGTCCATCATGTCGGTTGATGGACTCTTCTTCTGCTATGATGTCACTCTCATGGTGGAGGAGAAACACCTCTTATTCTGACTTGGAAGCTTCCAACCTGATGTCGTGAACATTAATTTCTTCTTCATAGAAATGGAAACATAGAAATCCACAGCACATTACAGGCCCTTTGGCCCACAGTGTTATGCCGACCATGTAACCTACTCTAGAAACTGCCCAGGATTTCCCTACCGCATAGCCCTCTATTTTTCTAAGCTCCATGTACCTATCTAAGCGTCTCTTAAAGGGATCTATTGTATCTGCCTCTACCACCATCGCTGGCAGTGCATTCCATGCACCCACCACTCTCTGTGTGAAAACCTACCTCTGATATTCCTCTTTGTAATTTGTTTCTTCTTTTTTCTTTTCCCCTCCCTTTCCCCTTTATACGCTACTCAAACCTCTTGCGTCTTCTCCTCACCTGCTTATCACGTTTCCCTGGTGCCCCTCATTCTCTTTCTCCCATTCTCCACTCTCCTCTCTTATCAGATTCTTCTTCTCCAGCCCTTCACCTTTGCCACCCACTTAACACCTTCTAGCTTGTCCTTCTTTCTTTTCCCTACCTTTTGATTCTTCCCCCTTCCTTTCTAGTCCTGAAGGAGGGTCTCAGCCTGAAATGTCAACTGCTCATTCATTTTCATAAATGCTGCATGACCTGCTGAGTTCCTCCGGCATTTTGCAGGTGCGAACAACTGTCTCTCTGTAGTGAAGCCAGCACATCACAAGATTGCAACTAGATGGGGTATTAGGGCAAGTAATGATCATGTATATTTGACCAATGCAGTGGCTGACACTTCAACTCAGAAGGGTTGGCCATTTGTAATGCCATGTTACTGGATTTTCCTTTAAATGGGTGCAAACAAGACCCTACTGTTTCCTGTATTTTTAAGCAAGTAATTTGCAGCTTGTTGATGAAAACAAGTCAAGTCCAGGTCTTCAAAAGACAAAACTAGCTCAGGTGTTTAATGTGTGTGATCAAGTTATCAGAAGATTGATGCCGATAAGAGAGATAAGAGAGAGACAAATGGGGGAAACATTCAAAATGCTAATAAGAGAGAGACAAGAGAGATTAACGAAAAGAGACACAGTTCCGAGTATTGTAAAGACCAGTTGCTTTGAACCTGAACTGTTTGAAGTTTGATGGACAGGCGATACCCCAGCAGGGGGATAAAAGGAACAGGTTCGCTAAGGCAAGCGACACACCACGACACCACGAGCTAACGAGACCCTGGAAAAGCGGTGTGCCCCCACAAGTTTGTGAGAGTTTTGGAGGTCTGGTCACGGGACCAACCATAGACGCACAGGGTGAGAAAGTACGATCGGCGGGAACCTGGTGTGTGTGTCCACCCTTGCCTGGGTGCCGGGTTCACCGCAGAAGAACGATCATATCTGGAACGGAGGGGTCACAGTCAGTGGCCTCAGAAGACATTAAAAAGGGCTCGCGGCGAAAGCTAACTGTGAAGAACAAAGGTCGGTCTGAATCCAATTTGCATATTCATTCTCTCTCCCCAACGGCACAACAACGATTACTGCGAACTGAACTAAACCGAACTGAACTCTGTGTCACTTGAGACTGATCATTTTACCACTAGACTGCGATAGAGCTTGATTGATCCTATTATCCTAGTTCTGTGTACATGTGTGTTTTATCATTGCTAACCTGTTGCATTTATATCCTTATGATTAGAGTACTGTGTTACTTATTTCTTTAATAAAACTTTCTTAGTTCCAGTAATCCAGACTCCAACTAAGTGGTCCATTTCTGCTGGTTTGTCAACCCAGTTACGGGGTATGTAACATGTTTAATACAGGCTGGGAACAGGATGTATGTGGTGTTCAGGGAGGAATGGCACCTCTAGCAAAGGAGCTTATCGTGAACATTCTCGGGCAGTTCACTCACTTTTGGTCTCCAATGGACACTCAGCTCTCACCTGAGGCTCTAAGTAGATGTTTGCATGTGACAGCAGCCACACTCTGGTATACCGCTTGGATAGCAAGGCTGAAACAGATGAAGATAGCCTCATACCCCCATGAGAGAGGAACATACCGCTCCAAACAAGTGAAGTCAGTTCAGGTGGAGTGGGCGGAGGAGATCTACTACGACATCCAGCGGCCAGGAAGAACTTTCCGGAACACTCCATGGAGAATGATGGGCATGGTGAGGCACAGAAGAGGTCATGGTCATCCACTGCAATTAAGGAATGCCCCAGTTGTGATGACTATTTGAACCATTGGACCCAGACTTCTGAAGTTGAGAGAATGGAACATCCCCAGTGCAAGGGCTTCTCCACTTTAAAAACTCTCCTGTTATCATTAGATGTGATAGACAACCACCACTGGTTGGGAACCAGATGAACTCTTGCTCTCTCAGTCTGCCTGGTGAACGGTTCATGCACTGTATTTTCTACGTGTTCTACACTTCCTCTGTAACAGCAAAGCATTTTTCTGCATTCTAACTATTTTTTCCCCTTTTGTACTACCTCAGTGTATGGAATGATCTAATTGGATGACGTGCAATCTGAAACTATATCTCAGTGCATGTGGCAATAATAAACCAATTACCGATTACCACCACAGCTATTAAAGATGGTATCCCTTTAAGGATTTGCTGATGTGATTAACTGTTGTTACAGCATTTTAACAAAGAACCTTGAACCTAGAACTTTAACTCTGTTTCTCTTTCCACAGATGTTGCCTGAGTTTCTGAGTATCTTCAGCATTTGTTTTCCTTTATTTAAGATATACACTATCTATATGTTTTTGATTTTCATCTGTTGTTACAATATTTGTTTCATGTGGAAATTTACAGAGACAATTTGCCTCTATAGGGAAAACTACAGTGCAAAACGTTGATCCAATGCTGTCATTTTCACTTAACAAAATTGCCTTGTTGTCAGTATGAATCAGAAAATATTTTCCAATGCATTAAAGGAGACACTATCTGTTTGCTATTTCTATCTCTGCTATGCACCTTTATAAAGAAGAATGATACTTTATTCAATTTATTCATTGACATTCGGACATTGCTGGCAAAGCTACCATATCCTTAATTGCCCTTGAACAGAGCAGCTTTTTAACTTCGCCTTGGATAGTCCCAAGCCCAGCTGTGAAATGAGGAGGGTTGGGCATGGGCTAGCACCCCCCATCTCATAAAAACTCAGTGCTACACAACTGCCAATAGAAGCTCCAAATACCCCAACCCTGTGAGAGGAAAGATACTTGAAGATGGACTACACTGGCGACAATTTGAAAGATTGGCCTAGGTCAGAGGACTCTGGCGAGCTGCTGTCAGCTGTCCATGCCCCAGTAGGGGTGATGATCTAAGAAGAAAGAACAGCTTTTTTAGGGAATTATGTAGGCATTCAAAAATCAACCACACAGGATGGTTGGAATCGTACATACCCAGGTTGGGTGTAAATGGCAGATTTTCTCCCCTGATGGACGTTAGTGATCAGGTAGTTTTGAGAATACTTGCATTTATTTCAATTGTCCAAATTATTAATAGGATTTAAATTCCACAACTGCAGCAATGGGATTTGAATCTGTGTCTCTAGAGTGTGAGTCCAGGGCTTTAAGAGAAGGATTTTCTCCTCATCTCTCAATGAAATAAGTGACCTCTTATCATTCCATACACATTTGTCAACAATATAGTACAAAAGGGAAAGATTAATAACAGCTGTAGAATACAATGTAATACTTACAGAAAATATCCAGTGTGTTGTGACTGTGAACAAAGTCACCAGGAGACACTGCTGGATATAGACATCTTTATGCAGCAGAACAAATAAGCATCACACTGGAGGCACTCTTGGATGAAGAGGCTTCCTGATTCAATATCACATGACATTTTTATATGCTAAAAATCAAAGGTAACAGCAGGACAATTCTTTAGTTGCAATGTATCCACAATGCTTCCTTTGAATTACATATAATTTTCAAATATCTAGATCTTCACATCAACACTCCAGACAATCAAAATTAATGATAATTACCACTGATTCTTGGCTGCATCCATGCAGCTTTAGACATTTCAAGTCAATGAGATGTTTCTTGGCTTGCAAATGACGCCAGTATGCAGCTCCAAGACCATTGTTCTGAGCTGCATTTTAAATACAATATACAATCCATATTCAGATCTGAAGTCCGGTTGCTATTGAATTTAATATTTGCTGTACTCCATAACTCCAGAATATGCCCTAACACAGTGCAGGAAGACAAACAAAATGAATAAGTGATGACTTGAATGTTGGGTAACCATCACAACAGCCAACAGAAAGCAGAGAGTGAGGAAAATGTGTGATCTCCAGATTAGCAATCAGTAACTAGTGGAGTGTCACAGAGTATTGTGCTTGGACCTCAATTACTTTTTATCTATATCAATGACTTAGACGAATGGCCTGATTGTGCTGTTCATTAATTTCCTGATGTTCTTAAGTTGGCGAGTGTGTAAGCTGTGTGGTTATGAAAAGTCTGCAAGTGGATATCTAAGCATGTGTTGTATTCTTTGGAGCAACAGACGGCTGGTATCTTTCTTTTTTCCCCAAGGATCAAAATACCTAATACTGGAGGGCATGCATTTAATGTGAGAAGGGTAAGTTCAAAGGAAATGTGCTGATCAAGCATTTTACACAGAGAATGATAGCTACCAGGTGTAGTAAGAGAGATATGTAGAATTATTTAAGTTATTCAATTTGCTGTCTAGTTAGGAATAATTTAAGGCAATCTCTCCTTCGCGCTGATAGACTTCATTAGCATGTAAAATTGTAGTGAGTTTTGTTTCCAGATTGGGCTAGAGGACTTGCTTTTAGACTGTGAAATGCCACTGTAGCCAATCAGCAAAGCTATTGCTACAAATCTGAAGTGGACTGTACAACAGGTATGACAATGAAACAGTGAGGCTTGTAACATTAGGCAACCGTACCACAAAGCACAGGGACATGTACACTACATGATCAAAGGTGTTCCCAGACAATCAAATACTAATCATATCAATATACCAATACTGTATGTGTTTAATGCAACACACACAAAATGCTGGAGGATCTCAGCAGGTCAGGCAGCATAATGATAGAAATGAATAAACAGTTAATGTTTCGGGTCGAGACCCTTCTACAGGACTGAGTATAATGCACTTCTTTTCGATGTTCTGCAGTGCAGTGAGTTGTCCAGTGAATACATTTAAGTTTAAAAGGGGAGCTGCAAATGGGTTTGAGTGAGAGCAGAAAAAATGGATTATAGTGTGTAACACCCTGGGAAAGGTTTCACTGCTAATGTAATGGTCTTTCTGTAGAAGCATGACTAATGTAATGGTTTTTCTGCTGCAGCAGTGTTTGAGTTATGACTAGAGATAACGAGGGCTTTGGAATGTGCGATGTCCAATAAAGGGAGTGTTTTTTTCTTGGTGTGTGCCTGAGACTGAGGTGATCTGGGTCTTTTGTTCGGCGGAAGATGGAGAGAGAAGATGCCAGAACAGAAAGGTCATAGACACCAGAAAGGAGTGTACTTGGAGTTGGGCTAGGAGTCGACAAAGCCTGGGGAAATCAATGGAGGAGCAGCGGAAGGGAAACCATGAGCTCTAACATTAGATTGTCTCATTAAAATGGGCCCTTTTCTTTTTGTTTTACTTTACTTACTCTTTAGTCAAATTAAGAATTATAAAGCGAATTTGTTTAATCGCATATGGTGTACTGTCTGTTACGTCATGGTATTGATTTGTAACAGGGTAACACATCACACAACATCCATACAAACAGGAGGTTTTGCATCTCAGTCTCATGTTTAGTGGAGCCAGGGATCATCTTCTCTTGACTTATGCAGCCAAAAGAACCCAAGGGTTTCAAGTGATTTTAGAGGGAGCATAGAATACTGGTGAGTTTAAAAGAAGTTAGGAAATGGGGTCACATAGCAAGGCAGGAATAAAGTGCTGTTGAAGTGCTATCATCTCGATGAAAGATGCTCCTTGGTCTGCCAAAACTTGTTGATCTGCCAGCACAGTGCCATGTCTGTGAGGGAATGCTGTTGACTAGCATATTCCAGACTGCAAAAGTTTAGTACAGTCAGGGAAAGGCTCAGAGGGAGAAGACTACAGTCCAGGCACCTTCTGCTGTAACATAAAGAGGGACTGAGTTGATAGGGGAGCTCCTGAAACAGTTAAATTATGTGTCACACCAAGGAGCCACATGGAAAGTAATGTGCCATTATTTTAAAAAGAAGAGGTGTTAACACAAGCATCCTCCAGCTTAGGAGGGTTCAGCTCAGAGCTATCAACTCCAACTGGTAAAAAAAATTGTGATGGAAAGAGCAATGAAGAGTACTTCTATATTTGTGTGCGACTGTACGGACAGGCAGATGTGGAGGAGCACATTGCTGCCCTAAACGCCAGCGGTATAACAGGCAGTAAGATGGGAAACAGAACCCAAAGAGCCGAATAACAGATCAACAGGATTTACAAATAATCAAATAGTTTTACAGTGGTGCTAAAAAGTTTGTGAACCACGCGGAATATTCTCTATTTCTGCATAAATATGATCTAAACTGTGATCAAGTCATCATATAAGTCCTAAAGCTAGATAAAGAGAACCCAATTAAATAAATAGCACAAAACATTATACTTGTTAATTTATTTATTGAGAAAAATAATCCAATATTATAAGTATTTGTTGGAAAAATATGTGAACCTCTGGGATAATACCTTCTGCAAAAGCTATTTGGAGTCAGCTGTTCCAAACAATGAGATGAGATTGGAGGTGTGGGTTGTAGAGGTGCCCTGCTCTATAAAAAAGACACACAAGGTCAGGATACTGACAGATCCTGCTCTTCTCAAGGAAGATCTTGAGACGGGAGGAGAAGATGGCGGCGCGACACAGCTTGCAGCGGCCACTCCGGTGAATGATATCTGTTATCTGTCAAGTAGGGTGCTGTGCACAATTCTGATTTGATGGAGACAGATGTGAGAGCACGGAGGAACATCTGGTGAAACTTCTGAAATGCCTGCTTCTCTACCGCTGCTACTGTGTGATCCAAAATCTCCAGAGGGGAAGACCCCGAATCCTCGGCTTTGCTTGTTGCTCGGCAGCCAGGGCGGGGTCAAAGCGCTCGGCAGAGATGGTGCTCGGTGTCGGAGGGCTGGTCGGAGGCTCGAAGTTTTCGGACGGACTTAGAGTCAGCTACGGTCGGGTGCTTTCAATACATTGGCAAGTTTGTGGTGCTTGGAGTTCATGGCAGGGAGAACTTCTCCCTTCTACCTTCTGCATGAGATGATGGGGCTATCGGGACTTGAGATTTTTTTTTACCATGCCCATGGTCTGCTCTTTATCAAATTATGGTATTGCTTTGCACTGTTGTAACTATATGTTATAACTATGTGGTTTTGTCAGTTTTAGTTTTGGTTTGTCCTGTGTTTCTGTGATATCTCTCTGGAGGAACATTGTATCATATTTTAATGCATGCATTTCTAAATGACAATAAATGTGGTCTGAGTGTCCTTATAACCTAATCTAATCTTTTTTATCTACACCATGCCTTGAGCAAAACAACTTTCAGAGGACCTTAGAAGAAGAATTGTGAAGATGTATCAAGCTGCGAAAGACTGCAAAGCATTTCTAAAGTCCTGAGTGTTCATCAGTCCACAGTAAGAGAATCTGTCTACAAACAGAGGAAACTCAGTACAGTTGCCACTCTCCAAGGGTTGGGCATCCTGCAGGAGCACAATGTGCAATGCTGAAGGAGGTGGAAAAGAACCCAAGGGTAACAGCAAAAGACCTGCAGATCTCTATAACTTGATAGAGTCTCTGTACACTATCAGAAAAATGCTGAACAAGAATGATGTTCATGGAAGGACACCCCATGGAGGAAACCAATGCTCTCTAAAAGAAACATTGTTGCATGTCTCAAATTTGCAAAAGACCAGCTGGATGTTCTGTAATGCTTCTGTGGATAGATGAAACAAAAGCTGAGCTTTTTGAAAGAAATGCACGTTATTATGTTTAGTGCACTGCAGACAAACATCAAAACCATATCCCATCTGTGAAGCATGGTGGAAGGAGCATCATAGTTTTGGGCTGCTTTGCTGCCTCAGGGCCTTGGACAACTTGCAATTGTTGAAAATGGTTTAAAAAGAAGAACATTTGAGTTTTGGAACGGGTAAACTGAAGACCTGACCTTAATCTTAAAGAAATGTTCTGGAAGGACCTGAAGAAAGCAGTTCATGCAAAAACACCCCATCAATATCCCAGGGCTGAAGTAGTTTTGTAAAGAAGAATGGCCTAAATTTCCTCCATGCTGGTGTGCAGAACTGATCTCTGGTTACCGGAAATGTTTGGTTGAAGTTATTTCTGTACGGGGAGCGGAGATCACATCAGTTACTGGAAGCAAAAATTCACATATTTTTTCCAACAAATATGTGTAATATTGGATCTTTCTTCTCAATAAAAAAATAAACAAGTAGAATGTTTATTGTATTATTTATTTAATTGGGTTCTCTTTTTCTAGTTTTAGGACTTACATGAAAATCTGATCACAGTTTAGGTCATATTTATGCAGAAATAAAATTCTAGAGGGTTCACAAACTTTCTAGCACCACTGTAAGTATCTTGGTTGTTTTTTTTATATGAATGTGTTACTTCTCACTGCACTGCATGACAGATAACTAACTGTGAATCTGGAGCACCAAGGGACACATTTCATTTATAATCCTCACTGTCTGCCAGAGTCATCTCTCTGGCTCTATCACTATACCCAGATGGCAGCCCTGGCATTCAAACATTTACATTAACTTTTAAAGTTTGATTAAAATGAATAACGTTTTGAATTACTCAAAGAAATACACCATAATCTGAGACTATACGAAGAGCAAACTTAAACTGATAAAAGAGTCCATTTGATTCAGGAAAAAAAAATGTTGAACTTAAACATGAAATATATTTATAGAGAATCTTGCTAATTTAAACAATTTTTTATCATGCTTCTGGCAAAGTTAAGTAAAGAGGCTTTTTGAAAGGTGTTCCAATAAGAAGGTTTGAATTTTTAATGTTTAAAGTGAGCCCCTATCAAGTTTAAAAAGGATCCTTTCCATTTCAAAGACAGATATGCTAGAGTTCCCTGGGCAAGTGTGTGAGTAAATCTGAGCAGGCCCACAGTCTGAAATTAGCAGTGACAGAATACGGCAGCTAAATATGATTAAATGTTTTCAATAAAAAGTAAGTATTTTTGCTGGTCACTAGTAATTCAAAGATTCAAAGATGTAAGATTCAATGTATATTTATTGTCAAAAAATGTATAAATTATACGCCCTGAGATTTGCCTGCATACAGGCAAACACAAAGCAAGAAACCCGAAGAACCCAATAAATATGAAGAAGATGGCCGCGCGACGCAGCGCACAGCGGCCACTCCGGTGAATGGTACCTGTAATCTGTCAAGTAGGGTGCCGGGCACAATCCTGATTTGATGGAGACAGACGTGAGAGAGCGGAGGAACATCTGGAGAAACATCTGAAATGCCTTTTTCACTGCCGCTGCTACTGTGTGATCCAGATTCTCCGGAGGAGAAGGCCCCGAGTCCTTGGCTTTGCTTGTTGCTCGGCGGCTGGGGTGGGGTCGAAGTGCTCGGCAGAGATGGTGCTTGGTGCTCGGTGTCGGAGGTACGAATTTTTCGGACAGACTCAGAGTCGGCTGTGGTTGGGTGCTTCCAGTGCATGGGCAGTTGTTGGCATCTGGAGGTTTATGGCAGGGAGAGTTTCTCCCTTTTGCCACCTGATATCGGGACTATCAGGAGTCGATCAGAAACTTGAGACTTTTTTTTACCATGCCCATGGTCTGCTCATTATCAAATTATGGTATTGCTTTGCACTGTTGTAACTATATGTTATTAATATATGTCAGTGTTAATCTTTGGTTTGTCCTGTTTTTTTGGTGATATCACTCTGGAGGAACATTGTATCTTTTCTTAATGCATGCATTTCTAAATGACAATAAATGAGGACTGAGTGTCCTCGTAATCTAAAAAAAAAGACCAAAGCTACTTTGCAGAGCAAGACAAAGAAAAAAAACATAATCATGCAAACAATAGAAGCAAATGACAGTACTCCAAACCAGAATGAGTCCTTAGGTCTGCTCCCCGGAGCAGATGGAGTAGGCCCAAGCCTTGGTCTCAGTAGCACAGCAGCCGGATCAGTTTATCGCTGAGAGATGAATGAAAATCACAGGAGAGTAAGAGAAATTAGTTCCACACTTTCTTCTGGTCTTGAAACTCAGGCTATTCAGTCTATCTGGACTGGTGTTTAAATTGTCCAAGCACTGAGTTGTGCCTTGCTCTGGGACCCATACATACTCTAGAGTAGCAATACACTACGGCTGCCCAGCTCAATCTCACTAAATTGGCTCAGTGCTTGGAACAATCCAATCTCTCACTCACTTTTGGCGGATGGGCATCAAAACTCTTCCACATTGACTCCACTCCAAATCACTCACTCTAACTCCAATGCTGAGAGTAATACGAACTCTACCTGTGACCTTATCTTGAAACAGTGTGCTTTAGCTTTGCAATGTACCCACACAATCCATCCTTTGAGTCAGTTTTGCCTTCTCTTGTTTCTTCATTGTCTGTGATGATAATTTGCTACAATTGTCTTCAGAAAAGTTGGTATTAGTAATTTTGGTTGAATTTGGTTTCCAACTACCTTTGGTAGTGGCATCATAAACCAGAGGGTTTAATTACCTGCCAGTGTGGAGTAATTGCTATTCCTTTGGAGGCAATTTCTAAATCCTCAGATTGCTGTATGGTGCCTACACAGAAGATATTGCTTTCATTCTTAGAAAAACATTGCTTGGTAACAATCTATCAGATGTGGAATTAGGATCATTGCTTCTGTCTAAAAATGGATTGCAGTTTAATGTTTCATGTACTGTGTCCAGTCACAGTAGACTTTTATATGGAATAAAAACACATTTTTTATTGGAGGTGCATTTAGCTATCTTCCAGGAAGCTGACAACACGAGGCAGAACACCAGCTTTTCACCATTCCCAATTATAAATCCATTACTGAATAAGGACTACAATCACAGGGTGATGTTGGTTCAGGGAAGGGGAAGAATTGAGAATAAAGAGGGTAGCTGACCAGATCCTGCCATTGAGTTGCCCTATCCATAAGCTCCCTCTTAACATCATGTAGCATAAATCAGATTTGCTTTGGACTGTTTGATCGGCACTCCAGATGACCAGTACCTCAAGAATAGATTGTAATGCATTATCCAATCACCACTTCTGGATGCAGATCATTGCAAATACATAGTCATGCCTTTACACTTGAGAGTTGAGCTTTACTATCTTGGGAATGCTCGTGGAATCTAATCCATCTTCTTCTTCTTCCTTTCCCACTTGTTATTTATGTATCTTCCAGTAAGAAATGATGTGTTTACAGTGTTGTGAATTATGGCATGAATTGTTGGATTGATTACCTCAATATTCAACTGTTAACATGTATGTGTTGAGGAATCACGAGGTTGGCACCTCTTTGTTAAGTACGCCAACTGTTGCTTCTGCCATAGTCTTCATCAAATATCATTAGACCAAATTGGGACTCCTGCCTTGAAACCAATGTTACATGGAGTGATACGTTGGACCACAGTACTATTATTGAGGAGGACCAGAATTCTGCTGCTGCATTGATCTAAAGACCTCTAAGCTGCTTGGTTTTGCGTGGCTTTGTTTGTTGTAATTTTAGTTCTTCTACAATGGCTCCATCACCAGACCATAAAATGGGCGCAGAGGGGTGAGCTAGGGTGCAGTGGTGATGGAGGTCAGTGCAAAGACAGGACTTTGCCTTCGCAAGAATTATGCAGAACAGGTTTTCAGTAACAGGTAAACTATCAAGTCTGTAAGCTTTCAGTATCACAAGAAGAACAATAGTTTATGAATATTACTAAACTCTAGATGCTGGAATTCTGACACGGAAACATAAAATGTTGTTGATCCTCAACAAGGCAGTCAGAATCTATGAAGAGCAAAAGTTTTAGGACAATGACTCGATCAGAACTTCAATGGGAGGAGTGGTTAAAAGGACATAGTCAGAATATCACACATTAAGCCAAAGTCTTATTGTGATTTTTAAAATATGCTGTGCAATTGTCTCCACTGTCCAGAGTGCACAAGCCGGGAGTGGCTGGTGTGGCTTGCTTAGAGCTGCTCACAACAACCTGAAAGAGAGGCAGTAAGCAGTACTCGTCACTGGCCAACAAAGAAGAAAAGCAATAGCAGCAGCTCCACATCTAGATCCAGCAGAGCTTTCATGGCCTTATTGTGGATGCCTATATCGCTCACAACTTGGACATCTGAGCAGCCACCTATGAACACACAACACAGATGCAGACACAACACATAACCAATCAAAATGCCTGCTGAAACCAAGTAATTGTAAACGTTTTTTCCAACACACACACATTACTGCTTCAACAGATCAGAAAGCTATAAGCCCCTGTTGATGTGACAGTGACAGCAAAAATTACATGTGGACTTTTAGAAACATATTGAAGAAGTTACTTAACATTTCCATGTTATTTTATGGCAAAGGAAAGGAAAGATATGTACCACAATAGGACATGCTTAAAAATAAACTTGAATCATGCTAACTTAAGAAAGGTAGCTCAGTGTTATTTTCATATGTAGATTTGGTCAGTAATTCATCATTTATGAAGTTTATTTCATAAGAGAGAAAATATTATAGAATAATTTCCATCAGAGAAGTCCACACTTACAACAAATTTAATTTAACCTACATTAAAGATCATTAGAAATGTATGGGTGAAGAAAGTAACTCTCTATATCCTCATCATCACACACAAAATGCTGGAGGAACTCTGCAGGCCTGGCAGCATCTATGGAAAAGAGTACAGTCGATGTTTCAGGCTGAGACCCTTCAGCTGGATGGGAGAAAAAAAGATGAGGGGGAGAGTTAAAAGGTGGGGGGAGGGGAGAGAGAAGCTCAAAGTGATAGATGAAACTGGGAGGGGGAGGGCTGAAGTGCAGAGTGGGAAGTTAATTGGTGAAAAAGATACAGGGCTGGAGAAGGAGAGGACAAAAGACCATGGAAGAAAGAAAAGGGGGGAGAAACACCAGAGGGAGGCAGTTGGTAGTCAAGTAAATAAGGAGAGAAAGGGAAAAGGGGATGGGGAATGGTGAAGGGGAGGGGGACATTACTAGAAGTTCGAGATACCAATGTTCATGCCATCAGGTTGGAGGCCACCCACACGGAATATAAGGTGCTGTTCCTCAAAGCTGCGTGTGGCTTCATCACAACAGTGGAGGAGGCCATGATAGACATATCAGAATGGGAATGGGAAATGGAGTTAAGATTGGCGGCCTCTGGGAAATACCGCTTTTTCTGGCGGATGGAGCATAGGTGCTCAGCGAAGTGATCTCCCAATCTACATTGGGTCTCCCTGATGCACAGGGAGCTACACCGAGAGCACCGGAAACAGTATATGACCCCAACGCACACACAGGTGAAATGTTGCCTCACCTAGAAGGACTGTTTGGGGTGCTGTTTCTCCCTCCCCTCCCCCCACCTTTTAATTCTACCCCTCATCTTTTTTTCTCCAGTCCTGCTGAAGGCTTTTTGGCCCAAACCAATGACTTCACTCTTTTCCATAGATTCTGCTTGACCTGCTGAGTTCTTCCAGCACTTTGTGTGTGTTGCTCGGATTTCCAGCATCTGCAGATATTCTCTTGTTTGTGTTTCTATATCCTCATCATCATTATGTGCCATTTCATATGATGTCAACAATCATAGTTTTCTATAGAAGTGATTTCAGCACAGTGTCTATAAAAACTCTTCAGAAATTGTCTGCCTGTTGTCAGTGGTCGCTTAATCAGGACTTGTGATGAGCACCAGCTGCTCATATGACCATCCACCAGCTGCTCCCCTGGGTTCACCTGACCTTGATCGGGGGACGAAGCAAGTACTAGATCTACATATTGTGCTTATACATTAAATCTATATAAATCATATTGAATAACATTTTAACTTCAGACATTTTATTTATTTATTAAGTGATACAGCACTGAGTAGGCCCTAGCAACCCCGCAACCTCAATTAACCCTAGCCTAAACATGGGACAACTTACAATGACTAACTAACCTACACATCAGACCTTTGGACTGTGGGAGGAAACCAGAGCACCCAGGGAAAACCCACGCATTCCACAGGGAGGATGTACAGAGACTCCTTACGAAGTGGTGCTGGAGTAGATTCCAAACTCTGGAACTGCATTGCACTAGCTGCTATGATACTGTGGAACCCAAATTTTATTTTGTTTGTGAGGCATAAAATAAAATTTGTGTTATAAATGTTGGTTTATTTGTTAATATTGCCTGCAAACCTTGTTAGTGAATCATTGGGCAATTTAATCTGCAACCTGGTTCTTGAAAGGTCTTTAAAAGTAAAATCAATGGGATAATTAAGGGGTGTGACCTCATATTGAAAAAAGTTTGAAGAGATCCAGCATTCATTCCAAATAAAAATGAAATACAGCAGGCCCTGCCATTTGTTTAAGAGCATTCACACTATTTTAAAATTAAGTCTCTTTAATTTGATGGAAGTGAATGTTGGGAGTTATTTCTAAACAGAAATCAATATACTCTTGAGCCCTGTTGCAGAGTTTTGACCAAAAACATCGACAATTCCTTTCCTCCCATAGATGTTGCTTGACCCATTGACTTCTTCCAGTGGATTGTTTGCTGCTCCAGATTCCTGCATCAGCAATCTCTTATCTCTCCATCAATATGTACATAGAGTTTAGTGTTAGAGAATTGAAGTCAAAAGTTTTTCTTCTAAATATCCTTGAATTCTATAATGGCCTGGATTAGGACATTTACCCTACTAGAGCAGGCATTGTTTTATCATTTGTTTCTGAGAAGTGTGTGTCAATCCTTAGATCAACTTGTTATACCCATCTTTGACAGCCTCTATGAAAGTAGAAAGTATCAGCAATTACCTAGTGTAGACAACTGAGAAGATGTGAACAAGCAAGGCAAAAAGTTAAGAAAACAGAAAAGGAAGAGAAATTCAGCAAAATCCTTTAACCCAGTAAAATCTTGTGATATCACCTCAGTTATAATAACCGAAGGAGTTATAATTAAAGCATATTTACTATATGAACCCTTTAAATATCTACTACTACTACTACTACGTCGACTCAGGCCTAGGGGGCCAGCGTCGGGCACAATGACGGACTCTCCACTTCTCCCTCTCCCTCATCAGTGTGTTCAGTTCATCTACATTAGCTGCACCGTTGTCTTCTAGGGGTGTGTTGACCATAGTCTTGGGAGAGCGCCCAGGGTTCATCCTCCCATGCTTGGGCTCCGCTGCCATATGATGACTAGGCTGGCAGGTAGCTCGGGGTGGCGTAGACAGTGCCCCGCTAGTTGCAGTCTTCTCACCTGGATTTTAGTAGAGAGCATCGGAAGGTCGTCATAGAGCTCGACGTTCGTCATGTGCTGTTGCCAACTTACGTCAAGAGCCATCTGGAGCATTCGTGTATAGCAACCATCTAGAGACTTTCGCATAGTCTTGGTGCGTGTCCACGTCTTGCATCCGTACGTGAGAATGGACTCTATGACTGCTATGAAAATCCTCTTTTTAAGCCCTCTGGTCAGGTTTGACTTCCAGATTTCCTTCATGTCATTCATAGCCCTCCATACCAGCGCCTTCTGTATCTCTATGTCCTTCTCTGAACTCATCATTCTTAACCTGAGACACCTGTAGTCAAAGACTTTCTTAATGGTATCATTCTTTACGGTCTTGAGTACCTTTGTCGCAGTTAAACGCCCTGCAGTCTGTCTTTTTAGCGTTTAGGTGAAGTCCAACTTTATTGCACTCAATTTCTACTTTTGTCAGTAGCTGCTGTGCTTCCTCCATCTGGTTAGAGAGCAGGACTATGTCATCGGCAAAATCGAGATCTGTGAGCGTAACTGGTCTGACCCTTTTGGTTCGTCGTGGCTTTATGGTAAAACCAAGCTTGTCATGATCTTTGGTAGCTTGTCGCAGAGCGTAATCAAGGATGATTATAAAGATGTAGGGTGCCAGAGTGTCTCCTTGAAGCACACCAGCTAGGAGCTCGAACACTGCTGTTTCTCCGTCTGGTGATACAACTTTCGCCGTGGTTTTGATATAGCTGGACTCTATTGCTCTCAGTAGATGGTCTAACACTCCGTAAGGTTTCAGGATCTTCAGCATTTTACCTCGGTGAATGGAGTCAAAAGCTTTGTGAAAATCAATGTAGGTAAGTACATCTGGTAGGTTGTTTCTCTTGACTTCCTCGATGATTCTACGGAGAGCAAGTATTTACATTATCTTTGTGCGCTTCTGTCGAAAACCATTCTGATTGAATCTTAGCTTAGGGTCAATGGTGGTACGAATCCTGTTTAAGAGCATCCGATTGTATAACTTTGCTAAGATGCAGGTCAAGCTGATACCGCGGTAGTTATCTGTCTTCGTGAGGGATCCAGATGGGGACTGGGATAATGTTCTGAGAGTGACCACTGTTATGGTTTGTCACTTTTCATCAGTGTCGTATTACATATGTCCAGCAAGATGTCGTCCAGGTCACAGTTCTTCAGGACATCTGGTGGTATCCCATCTGGTCTAGCATCCCTGTCCTGTTTGAGTGCATATTTGGCCTTCTTCAGTTCATCAATGGTAAAGGGTTGTCATCGATGTCAACTTGCATTAGTATCATGGGTATGTCCTCTTCTTCTTCCGTGATTGTTGGAGGGCTTCCCAGCCGGTTCTTAAAGTGGGTAAACCATGTCTGGACGGTCCTCTGCTGTTTTATCACTTATTTGATCTGATGGGGACTTCTTCCATCTACTGATCTCATTGACTTGGCGCCATGCTTCTCCATGCTGCTTGTCTTCATGAGCAGTCTCTACCTCCTAATCTTCTCAGCCAGTTCCTCTTCCTTTAGTCTGTTGTAGGTGGCAAAGAGATTCTTCTTTGCTGTCTTGAACTTGTCTCTTAGCTCTTCTATTTCGCTCCTTCTAAGTTTGGCATGGAAAGCATTGACCACACTTCACTGTGACGATGTCAGGATGTTTCGAGATCCAGCTCTTCCTGATTCTCTTCACAGTAGGCAAACTCTTTGTTGCATCTGTGTGTGCATCTATGAGCCATTGATAGCAGTCGGAAGCAGTCTCTTCCTCCCCCCTTTCCAGTGGGCCAAAGCGATTTTTCACCTCCACTGTGTACTGGGCTTGAAGAATAGGTTGTGAGGAGAATGCCTTCCAGTCTACCTTCTCCTTGGGACCTGTGGCTTTGGGTTGCCGCAGGCTCAGTCTCACTTGCATTGACACTACTCTGTGGTCAGAACTGACCGAGTTGAAGGTGCCGTAGGCTTCTGTGTTGGTCACAAAATTACGCCATTTTGTTCTTATGAGGATGTAGTCGAGCTGTTTCCTGTAGATGGAGGCTCTACTTTCATATGTCCACAGTTTACAAGCTTACTTCTTGAATTGTGTGTTGGTGGCAATGAGACTGTGTACCTGGATGAAATCAACTAGATATTGTCCATTTCTGTTGGTAAAGTCTTGGTATGAGTATGGAACATCTTCCAGTCTGATCTGGGCATTAAAATCGCCGAGCACAGCCAGGAAGTTATATGCCGGTATTGAAGTGACAGCTTCGTGAAGTTTACTGTAGAAGGCCTCCACCTCCTTCTCCTCGCTGCAGTTGTGCGGGGAGTAACAGGTGATGACAGAGGTCGCCGGGTTTCCGTCGAATTCCGCAGTAAGGATTCTGTCACTGACTGAGACTATGCCCCTCAGTGCCTTCTTTGCCTTGCAGTTCAACATCAGCCTTATTCCACCTTGTGCTGACATTGTCATCGGCTTTCTCCATGCAGACGAGGTGACGAGGTGCATCCCCTCTACCTCTATGAACCTTATCTCTTCGTCAGGGTGTACATGACGGAGTTCTTGGATCCCCAGGATGGAGATTTCATAGCTGCTTGCCTGTGATGCCAACTCTGCATTGAGGCAAGAGGAGGATGGCGTTTGCGTTGAAAGTTGAGATGGTCGTTTTTACCTTACAATGCAAAAGAGGCGCAGTTCGCTCGGCCCCCCTGTCGGACTCAACCCCTCCCCGTGGGGTTTGAGGTTGCATCTTCATACTAACTGTCTCGGCCAGGGTCCGGGCGTTCCGCAGAGTTCCTGAGCACTGCCGGCTCTGGAAGTACAGGGTTTGTTGGGTTGTCTGTCATCATAATGCCTTACAAGGCGCGAAACGAAAGACTGTGTGGCGCGCCACTCCTCACACAGACAGTAGGCGGCCGTTGACTCACAAAGAGTTCATCCGCCCTTTGAGAGGTTTTGTTTTTAGTCCTGCTGGGTGCTTACACACCCTCCTCCCTGGTTAACCGAAGTGCACGGGGGGTGTGCCAGTTGAGTCGCTGACAACCCGACCCGAGACACGTGGTGCTGGGCTACGTGGTACCAGTAGCAAGGCAAGGCCCTGACCTGACCAAAAAGTATCTAGTAACATCATTTTGGCTTTGTCTCCTTCAAAATCTCTTATTGAAATTTTGTTGCAGTTGTGTAGTGTTAGATATGTGGGGTATGGCCAAACGAAAAATGGCTGTTTGCATAGCACTTTAGTGCAAGGGTGTTTATTAGGTGCATCAAAACACAAATTTACCAAAAAAAAGGTGGAAATAATGAAAAGAAAACAGCTAATATTTACTGGAAAGACATCTAATAAAAACATAAAAATAACTTATACTATTATTGTGTTTTCTGGTACTTATTGTAGTCCAGTGTGAACTCCTGGCAGTCCCTGTCTCTCTCCCCTATTGAGGATGAAGAGCCCCAGTATTTTTTAGGCACCGGGGCATACCATCTTTTAGTACCAACAAAGTTAACTTAAGACATCAATTAGAATATGATGCACCCCACAATGTAGTTACAATTATATTACAAAATAAACAGAAATATCTACATTAAATACAGTATACAAGCAATATATACACATTTACATGTCCCCATTACTACAGGAATGGAATATTCCACTGTATATGGTAGGAGAGGCACCATAAGGCCTGCCCAAGCACACCAGCTCGGGTTAGGACCCATTATGAGAATCCATAAGACCATAAGACAAAGGAGCAGAAGTAGGCCATTCGGCCCATCGAGTCTGCTCCGCCATTTTATCATGAGCTGATCCATTTTATCCTGTTTAGTCCCACTGCCCCGCCTTCTCACCATAACCTTTGATGCCCTGGCTAATCAGATACCTATCAACCTCTGCCTTAAAGACACCCAATGACTTGGCCTCCACTGCTGCCCATGGCAACAAATTCCATAGATTCACCACCCTCTGACTAAAAAAATTTTTTCGCATTTCTGTTCTGAAAGGGGGCCCTTCAATCCTGAAGTCATGCCCTCTCGTACTAGACTCCCCCATCATGGGAAACAACTTTGCCACATCCACTCTGTCCATGCCTTTCAACATTCGAAATGTTTCTATGAGGTCTCCCCTCATTCTTCTAAACTCCAAGGAATACAGTCCAAGAGCGGACAAACATTCCTCATATGTTAACCCTCTCATTCCTGGAATCATTCTAGTGAATCTTCTCTGTACCCTCTCCAACGTCAGCACATCTTTTCTTAAATAAGGAGACCAAAACTGCCCTCGGTACTCCAAGTGAGGTCTCACCAGCACCTTATACAGCCTCAACATCACATCCCTGCTCCTATACTCTATTCCTCTAGAAATGAATGCCAACATTGCATTCGCCTTCTTCACTACCGACTCAACCTGGAGGTTAACTTTAAGGGAATCCTGTACAAGGACTCCCAAGTCCTGTTGCATCTCAGAACTTTGAATTCTTTCCCCATTTAAATAATAGTCTGCCCGTTTATTTTTTCTGCCAAAGTGCATAACCATACACTTTCCAACACTGTACTTCATTTGCCACTTCTCTGCCCATTCTTCCAATCTATCCGAGTCTCTCTGCAGACTCTCCATTTCCTCAGCACTACGTGCCCCTCCACCTATCTTCGTATCGTCAGCAAACTTAGCCACAAAGCCATCTATTCCATAATCCAAATCGTTGATGTACAATGTAAAAAGAAGCGGCCCCAACACTGATCCCTGTGGAACACCACTGGTAACCGGCAGCCAACCAGAATAGGATCCCTTTATTCCCACTCTCTGTTTCCTGCCAATCAGCCAACACTCTATCCACGTATGTAACTTTCCTGTAATTCCATGGGCTCTTATCTTGTTAAGAAGCCTCATGTGTGGCATCTTGTCAAAGGCCTTCTGAAAATCCAAATATACAACATCCACTACATCTCCCTTGTCTAGCCTACTGGTAATTTCCTCAAAAAATTGCAATAGGTTTGTCAGGCAGGATTTTCCTTTAAGGAATCCATGCTGAGTTCTGCCTATCTTGTCATATGCCTCCAGGTACTCTGTAACCTCATCCTTGACAATCGACTCCAACAACTTCCCAACCACCGATGTCAAGCTAACAGGTCTATAATTTCCTTTTTGCTTCCTTGCCCCCTTCTTAAATAGCGGAGTGACATTTGCAATCTTCCAGTCCTCCGGAACCATGCCAGAATCTATCGACTTTTGAAAGATCATCGCTAATGCCTCCGCAATCTCCACAGCTACTTCCTTCAGAACACGAGGGTGCATTCCATCTGGTCCAGGAGATTTATCGACCTTTAGCCTATTCAGCTTCCTGAGTACTTTCTCTGTCGTAATTGTGACTGCGCACACTTCTCTTCCCTGCCTCCCTTGAGTGTCTGGTATCCTGCTGTCTTCCTCAGTGAAGACTGATGCAAAATACTTGTTCAGTTCCTCTGCCATCTCCTCATCTCCCATTACAATTTCTCCAGTATCATTTTCTATCGGTCCTATATCTACTCTCACCTGTCTTTTACTCTTTATATACTTGAAAAAGCTTTTAGTATCCTCTTCGATATTATTTGCTAGTTTCCTTTCATAGTTAATCTTTTCTCTCTTAATGACCTTCTTGGTTTCCTTTTGTAAGGTTTTAAAGACTTCCCAATCCTCTGTCTTCCCACTAATTTTTGCTTCCTTGTATGCCCTCTCCTTAGCTTTAACTTTGGCTTTGACTTCTCTTGTCAACCACGGTTGCATCCTTTTTCCACTCGAAAATTTCTTCTTTTTTGGAATATACCTGTCTTGCACATTCCTCATTTCTCGCATAAACTCCAGCCACTGCTGCTCTGCCGTCTTTCCCACCAGTGTCTCTTTCCAGTCAACTTTGGCCAGTTCCTCTCTCATGCCACTGTAGTTTCCTTTACTCCACTGAAACACCGACACATCAGATTTCGGCTTCTCTTTTTCTAATTTCACAGTGAACTCAATCATGTTATGATCACTGCCTCCTAAGGGTTCCTTCACCTCAATCTCTCCAATCACCTCCGGTTCATTACACAATACCCAATCCAGTACAGCCGATCCCCTAGTGGGCTCAACAACAAGCTGTTCTAAAAAGCCATCTCGCAGACATTCTACAAATTCTCTCTCTTGAGATCCAGTGCTGACCTGATTTTCCCAATCCACTCGCATGTTAAAATCCCCCACAATTATCATAACACCTCCCTTCTGACCAGCCTTTTCTATTTCCAGTTGTAATTTGTAGTCCACATCCCTGCAGCTGTTTGGAGGCCTATAAATAACTGCCATCGGGGTCCTTTTACCCCTGCTATTCCTTAGCTCAACCCATAAAGATTCTGCACCTTCCGATCCTATATCACCACATTGGGGAAGACTTTGAATGCAGAATGACAAGGCAAAGTTTGTGTGTGTGTGTGTGTGTGTGTGTGTGTGTGAATACACGTGTGTAAGGAATGTGTTTACCAAGTGCTTTCTGTCACATATAGAGTTGTGGTTATACCTGACTAGAATACTGCCGTTGTGTCTTAGCAAAACATCTCTGAAAGAATATTTTGCACCATGCAGAGTTTTCACCTCAGATTCAGTCAATGTGACATTTGAGCGCAAGTTGTTTTCATTTGAAGTTCATTGTTTTGAGTTAAAAACAGAAGAATCATCTGATCAAGGTGTCTAAAATGTTACAAAAACATTGCACAATTTAAAGAAGGAAAAAGCCTGTCCACTGAAGGCAGAATACAGGACAAAAGACCCAACTTTCACAATGAGAACCAACTAATTCCAGAGACCATACAGGAAGTAGTTTGTAGTGGAAGGCTAAAAATTCCTCTCTCAGAAGTGTTTAGACAGTGCTGGATTTTTGCTCAATTCATTCCAAGTATTCCAGGTCCAAGATGCCTCCAGTCTCCAACAGTTTATTAATCAGAATTCATGAAGGTTCTTGTTAGGAAGTGCTCTGGAGCTAACATGAATATAGCAGACATTAATTCAAGAAAATTCCAGTCTTCAGTTTTTATTGCAAATTGGAAGCAGTAAATTGAAGTTAAAAGCCCACAAACTAAGAGATTGCAAACTGGTGGCCATAAGAGGTTTGTATTTGCATAAGCCAATGTTAAGATAATTAGGGTGTGGTAATTAGCCTGCAACAAACAGGCAACATGGGCTATGTTATTGTGACTTGAGTTCAAGCTGGAAGACCAGACTAATTTTAACACTGAGCGTATCAAATATGGTCACATGTATAGGCAATCAAAAGTCAACTCAGCAACTATTAACTTTGAACTTAGGGTTATAAAATGTGATGTACTTTTGGATTTATGACTCTCTACCAAGAGTGTCTCCATGAGAATGCCTACTTGTTGTGATGAATAAATACTTTTATAGCACCAGCTTCAGTGTCTCTTGGTGACTTCAACCACAGTCACAACAGGCCTTACAATAGATAACATGGAGACCTGAGAAAAATGGAGATTGATACAGTAAAATGCTGAGACGAGTTGCATTTTTGGAAGTGTTATGTTGGATGAGATCAAGGTACCACTAGCTTTTTCAAGTAGACACAAAAGATCTCCAGGGACTGTTTTCAAGATGACTGGGTGGAGTTGGAGTTGATAGAGGGTATTGAGTCCTGGCCAATATTGATTCCTCAAAAAGCATTAGTAAATAAAACAATGCTCCAATCACATTGTTGTCTGTCAAAGTTTGCTATGCACAAGTTGCTTGCTGATTTTCTTACCTTACTAATGTGACAATACCTTAAAAGTACATTGTTGTTGGAAATCACTTTGATATAACTGAAAGGAGAGATAGAAGATACTATATTAGTGCAAGTCTTTTTTTTCTCCTAGGTAAGGGTATCAAACAATGCAGTCCTAAGGCTGGTGAACACTCAGATGAGGACTGATTAATTGAGGTTAAGGCATTAAGTATTCTGTTCATTATCTAGACACGTTTCTGAAAGCTGACTCAAGAAAAATACTGTATTTACCATTGCATTTATTTATCAAATGCCACAATTTACTTCCTTTGTTGGTTTTGTTTGATTAAAAGCAAATTGCATGTAGGGTTATTTTTTTCTTGCTTTTGAATCAAACTGCCAGCAGATGTGAAAAACAAACTGCTGGGACCTAATGCAAATGACTTCTTCTAATTAGGAATAATTAGCACTAATTAAGACCTACAAAAATCATAAAGAAATGAAACCATTGGGTATTTCTAATTAAGAATACTGGAACCCCTGAGTAACAGGAAAGCATTAATAAGTCCAGACAACTTGACTGGCAAACAATATTCACGCAAGCAAACACTTTCAAAACTTCATTTACTTACTCTGTTTGGTTTGCCTTGTGAGTAATTTTCAACACATAATATTTATTAAATGGAAAGATTTTATTAAAGTCAAACCAATGGAGACATTGCTCATTATTTTGGTATAATTCTTAATTGCCCCTGTGAGCTATATGAAGAACGTGAGTACGGTTAGATATCTATTTTCCACATTATTAAATACTTAACCATTTTGTTATAATGCAAGGCTGTATGGATATTATTTACAAGGATTGGCTATACTATGTTCTATCAAAATCACTTGCTGGAATTTATTTAGCTTAATTTACTTTGTTACAGTAAGTTATGAAGGTTATTTAATGTTATTTACTCTTTAAAAGGAAAGAGCTCATTCGTGATTATAGTTTATTTGGGGACTGGGGTCACTTCAATCAGAAAATGTGTGCAGTGGAAGTATTTCAAACTATTCTTTGCAAAGTTGCAAAGACAATATTTATTGCCCATCCCTAATTGCCCTTGACCTTGATAGACCATTCAGAGGTCTATTGTGTCAAGGGCAGGTAAGTTAGAGATGCTAGATTTCCACCTATCAAGGACGTTAGTGAACCAGGTTTCTTTTATGGGAATTGATAGTTTCATTGTCACCAATGCCCATACCAGTTTTTCACTCTGCATTTATTTAATTACTTAAAATTAAATTCCTTAAATGATCTTGTAGGTTCAAAATTCATGATTAACAGTCCCAATATATGAATAATTGTCCAGGATCTTAATTACAAAAATAAACACCAATTAAAGTTGATGAAGAATTCAAGTTGACCACAGCTTAATTATTGTTTCAAATATCTTTCCCTGAAAATTATTGCCCATGGCAGATATGGTAGCCCAGAACAATCTGTATTATTCTCTGATATGGCTGCCCTCAGAAATTCATCTCCATTCCTTCTGTTCTCTATGAGGAAACAGAAGCTGTGATTCTAACCGATGGATCAAGCATAGACTTCACGCCAGTGCAGAGTACTGCACTCTGTTTTGTTTCCTTTATTTAAGAAAGGATACTTTGGTACTGCTCACAGTCGAAAAGAGATTCACTAAGTGAATGTCTGGATTGAGAGGGTTGTCTTTTTCAGCAAAACTAACAAAAAGGATCAATAATCTTTGATGTTCTGAAGAATAAGCTTGAGATTGTTAAATTTACTATCTTTGAAGGATGACATGATGGGTCAGATGTCGAGATGGCATACTGTATATATACAGAAATTGACCAAAATCTAACAACCTATTAGGCATTACAAAAATGAAAGTTCCTGCAATGTACAAGCTTTGGGAGGAAAGAGCAGGAGAGTTCTGATGTGTTTGCCAAAATTGAGTAACTTGCTTCTTTTTCTTTTTCTGCCTTCCTGACAACCTTGGCCCCTGAAGATAAGGATTCATTCCCCAAAGTCTCTGTAAGTATAGCAAAAACAGAAAATGTTTCAATCATTCAACAGCAGCTGTGGAGAGGAACAGTTATCACTTCAGCTCCAAGGCAATAACATTTCAGAAACTACATTCTGACTGTGGGTTTTGGACCAAAGTGTTAAATCAGTTTCTATCACTCCATTGATACTTTCAGAACTACTAAATGTATCTAGAATTTTACATTTTTATTTCAGATTTCCTGCTGCGTTTTTCTTACTTTCTTCTATCTAACATCTATCCCATTGTTATCGAACTATTGAACGGACCTCTTACATGCTAAAAAATAAATGGGAATGATAATTAAAATGTTTGGCCACTGGAAAGTCACGCTTTTGGTGGATGGAGCATTATAAGCCTCATAGTAGCCCTTGCAGTTTATTTATCTACCTGCACTGATGTTTTCTGTGAATGCAGCACTATATTCTGTATTCTGCATTTTGTTTTCTTCATTTTACTATCTCGGTATATTTATGCATGGACTGATCTGTCTGGAGGCATGCAGTCATTGTATCATTGTACCCTGGTACATGTAATAGCAATAAGCCAATTTCATTTCCAGTGCTCTGCTCTTGATTGAAATGAAACACAATGATCAGTTTTCAGAAGTGTAGATGAACCCAGAACGACCTCTCTCAAAGTAAGAATCAGGATTCATTCCCCCAAAGAATCTCAGACAGTGACGAGGAAGCGTACAGAAGTGTGATTGATCAGCTGGTTTAGTGGTGTTGCAACAGCAGCCTTACACTCAATATCAGTAAGAGCAAAGAATTGATTAGAGACGGAGGGAAGGAGAAGAAGATGGGAGAAAACACAGCAGTTCACAGCAAGGGGTCAGCAGTGGAAAGGGTGAGCAGCTTCAATTTCATGGGTGTCAGCATCACTGAGCGTCTATCCTGGGCCCAACATATTGAGAAAGACACATCAGCAGCTATATTTCATTTTTGGTATGTCACCAAAGTTTCTAGAAAACTTCCACAGATGTACTGTGAAGAGAACTGTGACAGGTTGCATCAATCACCATCTGGTATGGCAGTGCCAGTGCACAGGATCGGGAAAAGCTGTAGAGGTTTGTAACTCAGCCAATTCCATCATGGGCATTAGTATTCCCTCCATTGAGGATATCTTCTAAAGACAATGCCTCAAGGAGGAAGCATCCATCATTAAGGAACCTCACTGTCCAGGACTTGCCTTCTTCTCATTACTACCATCGGGGAGGAGGGGATCCCAACCTTTTTAATGTGATGAACATCTATCACTAAGCAAGGGTGTGTGTGGACCCCAGGTTGGGAACCCCTGGGGCAGAGGAACCTGAAGACAAACACTCTATCTATTTAAAAACAGCTTATTCCCCTATTATTGCAACATGATTTCTGAACAGCTCATGAGCCCACTAACACCACCACACTATTTGCTCTGTTTATGCACTACTTAAATAGGCCAACAAATTTTTTTCAGAAGTGTAGCTTCCTTAGAATTTTTTGGTTCATTTTAGACTGCTTGAAACTGAATACAAATATGATTTCAAACTACTTGTATCATGTAGGAGTTTGGAGAAACAAGAAATTAATTTTTATTGAATATAATGAGTTTAATTCCATAACGGTGCTGCTGCTTTGCAATAGTTCAACTAAGGTAAAATATTTTGTTATTTTATTTGTACTCAGTTTCTGAGGCCTCGCGTTTAAGTGTTCAACAATAATCAGCCAGCATTGATGGACTCCAGTTACCCGGATACGCTTTCTCCATGACCGCAATGTTCTGGTGAAGACTTTCACCATTCTCATCACTGACAGTGCCAAGATTCACAGGGAAGAAGTCTAAATGGGAATGCAGAAAATGAATCTTTAGTGACATGTTGCACTTCATGGTTTTGAATGCTTGAAGCATATTGTCAACCAGCTGCACATAGTATGGTGCTGTGTAGCTGCCAAGAAAAATTTCAGCATCCTTGAATGCCTTCCATGTGATTCTTTCTGGTCCCAACAGAAGTTCTTTAAATCACCTATCACTGATGATCTGCTTGAGTTGTGGACCAACAAAACTGTCTTCCTTAATCTTGGCATCAGTTATTCTGACATGAATTATGAATTGAAATAACAAATGTAGGTGATTTAAAAATTACTGCATGGTAGGGAAATTTCATGGTGATTTTCATGATCATAGAAACATAGAAACATAGAAAATAGGTGCAGGAGTAGGCCATTCGGCCCTTCGAGCCTGCACCGCCATTTATTATGATCATGGCTGATCATCCAACTCAGAACCCCGCCCCAGCCTTCCCTCCATACCCCCTGACCCCTGTAGCCACAAGGGCCATATCTAACTCCCTCTTAAACATAGCCAATGAACTGGCCTCAACAGTTTCCTGTGGCAGAGAATTCCACAGATTCACCACTCTCTGTGTGAAGAAGTTTTTCCTAATCTCGGTCCTAAAAGGCTTCCCCTCTATCCTCAAACTGTGACCCCTCGTTCTGGACTTCCCCAACATCGGGAACAATCTTCCTGCATCTAGCCTGTCCAATCCCTTTAGGGTCTTATACGTTTCAATCAGATCCCCCCTCAATCTTCTAAATTCCAATGAGTACAAGCCCAGTTCATCCAGTCTTTCTTCATATGAAAGTCCTGCCATCCCAGGAATCAATCTGGCGAACCTTCTTTGTACTCCCTCTATGGCAAAGATGTCTTTCCTCAGATTAGGGGACCAAAACTGCACACAATACTCCAGGTGTGGTCTCACCAAGGCCTTGTACAACTGCAGTAGTACCTCCCTGCTCCTGTACTCGAATCCTCTCGCTATAAATGCCAGCATACCATTCGCCTTTTTCACCGCCTGCTGTACCTGCATGCCCACTTTCAATGACTGGTGTATAATGACACCCAGGTCTCGTTGCACCTCCCCTTTTCCTAATCGGCCACCATTCAGATAATAATCTGTTTTCCTATTTTTGCCACCAAAGTGGATAACTTCACATTTATCCACATTAAATTGCATCTGCCATGAGTTTGCCCACTCACCCAACCTATCCAAGTCACCCTGCATCCTCTTAGCATCCTCCTCACTGCTAACACTGCCGCCCAGCTTCGTGTCATCCGCAAACTTGGAGATGCTGCATTTAATTCCCTCATCCAAGTATCCCAAAATCCATAAAATGCACCAAAAAGTATTCAGGAAGCAAAATCTTTGTTGTCCAGTGTTATTTTCATTTTTATATTTCTTATTGTAACTAGTACCAATATTATTGTTATTATTTATTTATTGTAATGTATCATTGCTACAAGATAACAAATTTCATGACTTACTGTATGTAATTGATAATAAACCTAATTCTGATACTGGTGGTAGATGAGTAACAGGGATCAGTTTGATTACCCAGTGCCATTTCATCAGTAACATTAGTAACATTAAAATGATGAATTGAAGCTGTTATGATATAGCTTATACAAAATAACAAATAATGAAATAATGAAAGTGCAATTAAAGAAGAGCTGCATAAGTATGAAAATTGTAGTTTTCCATTGGAAATGTAATTACTTCTATGAAAATGAACTGAATTTGCATCCAAGTTAATGTAGCAGTAACACAAGATACCAGACAGACTCTGGGCCAGGGCAAGATAGGTGCTAGAGCAATTTCTGGGTGTAGCACATTTACCTTTAGCAAATGACTTCGGCCACCAGCCTTTAGATCTGAGTATAAATTGTGGATTTAATTTGGAATGTATCTCAGAACAATGGGTTCCTAAAAGCCATGAATCCCAGACCAGACAATGTTGATTAAAATTCATCTAGTTGTCCGTGGTATGGGTGCAAATTGGGAGGTGTGAAGTTTGTGTGTAATTTCAAAGAAACCATTGTAAATATGGAATTGTTCTTTGATGTTTAGCACATAAAATATCAAGCCCCACATTGGGTTAGCCTGATCTTTGGACCAAAAACATCTCGATATGATGCCTGCTGTACCTCATTTTGTCAAATAAAGAGGTTGCTTTTGTAATGTATGGATCATATCTATCCCTTCCCCCCACCCAACTTTCTGCTTTCTGCAGGCATCACTCTCTGTGTGACTCCCTTGTCTATTCATCCTTCCGTACTGATCTCCCTCCTAACACTTATTCTTGCAAGTGGAACAAGTGCTACATCTGCCCTCCACCTCCCTCACTACCATTCAGGCCCTAAACAGTCCTTCCAGGTGAGATAGCACTTCACCTGTGAGTCTGTTGGGGTCATACATATACTGCATCTGGTGCTCCAGGTGTGGCCTCCTGTATATCAGTGAGACCAGATGAAGGTTGGGAGACTGCTTCACTGAGCACCTATGCTCCATCCACCAGAAAATTGTATTTCTATGCTATATTGGCTATCCTGTTGTACATAATATTTATTACAAATTTCTATAAATTGTTATTGCACATTTAGGTGGAGACGTAACGTAAAGATTTTTACTCCTTATGTATGTGAAGGATATAAGTAATAAAGTCAAGTCAATTCAAATTCAATTCAAAAGCAGAATCTTCCAGTGGCCACCAATTTTAATTCCACTTCCCATTCCCATTCTGATATCTCGATCTATGGCCTTCTTCGCCGTCGTAATGGGGCCAGACTTAGGTTGGAGGAACAACACCTTATATTTCATTTAAGTAGCCTCCAACCTGATGACATGAACAACAATTTCTCAAACTTTCAGTAATGCCCCCGCCTCATCATTTCCCATTCCCTTTTCTCTCTCTCATCTTAGCTCCTTGCCCATCCTTCACCTCCCTCTGGTCCTCCTCTCCCTTTTTCTTTCTTCCACGGCCTTCTGTCTCTTTCACCAATCAACTTCCCAGCTTTTTACTTCATTCCCCCCTCCCCACCCCGTTCAGGTTTCACCTATCACCTTGTGTTTATCTCTCCCCTCCCCCCACCTTTTAAATCTTTTCTTCAGCTTTTCTCCAATCCTACCAAAGGATTTCGGCCTGAAACATTGACTGTACTCTTTTTTATAGACGCTGCCTGGCCTGATGAGTTCCTCCAGCATTTAGTGTGTATTAATCATTCTCTCGCTTAAGATTACTGTAAGATTGTAACCTCAAGTAAAGGTTGAATGAAGTATACTGGTCTGTGTTCATTTGTTAAGTCCTTGGGTCAGGCTCTTGCACTGCCAGTAGTTCAACCCTGACCCATTGTAAGTACAGTATAAGTAGGTGAAGTGACAACATTTATGCTACACAACCTGGAATAATTGATTCTATAGATAAAACGTGAAACAATTCAACCTGCCTTATCTCTGCTCCAGAGCTGAATTCGCCCTAACCTCAGTAAGCAGACAGTATGTTTGAATGTACACATTTGGGATTGAGATCCAAGTTATCATTGACTTGTTCGCTGAAGTATGAGTGCATGGGCTAAGCATCCATAAAATAGGCCTAATTTCTCATCTTGCTCTGAAGCATAACATCTCCCTCCAACAAAAAAAAACATCCCTGACAAAAAGAATAATATTTCATACCTTGCAGAGCCAGCTCATAGTCAGGCAAAATGTCGATGATGAAGTTCACTGCATCATGGAGCTTCAAACATAGAACAGTAAAGCACAGTAACAGAGCCTTTGGCCACAATATTGTACTGAATAAATACAACTAGTAATTAAGTGCCTAAATATCTAATCACTTCTATCTAACTCTCCATTTTCTCCATATTTGTGTGCCTATCTAAGAGACATCAATTGCCTCGATTGTATTTCAAATCTCAAAGTAATTTTTCTATCAAAGTACAGATATGTCACCTAATGCCACCTTGAGGCCCATTTTCTTACAGGCATTCACAGCAAAACAAGGAAATACAATAGAATTAATGATAAACTGGACTCAATGACTGATAACCAAATGTGCAAAATAAGACAAACCGTGTAGATTAAATAAACAAACAAATAAATAATGCTGAGAACAAGAGATGTGAAGTCCTTGAAAGTGAGCCTCTATGTTGTGGAATCAGATTAGTGACAAAATGTTCAGTATGGTCTAAGTGTGGAGAGAAGGAAAGAAAGAGAGAGAGACTGAAATGGGTTAACAGTTCACTGACTTTAATGAGAACTGTTGCAGAACTTAAAGAAAAAGAAAAACAATAAACTCCAGGCCAACAGGGCCAATAACTGCTGCCTGGCCTGCTGCGTCACCAGCAACTTTGATGTGTGTTGCTTGAATTTCCAGCATCTGCAGAATTCCTCGTGTGTGCGCCCTTAAAACTGAAAGTTAAATGACAACACTGCAGCTGGAAGCAATAACTGAATACTAAATGAATACGGCTCCTTTCGGGCATCAATCGAATTGGTAGTCTTCTCTTCCCAGACAAGGACGAGAGTAAACAGAGAGCATAAATGTTGCTGTGCTTTTAGTCAAGTCTTGACAAGACTAGAATGAAAAGAAGTGTATTAAATACCACCATAATGAAACAGTAATTAGGTGGAATGTGCATACTTACGAGCGCGATTGCCAAACCTGTTGTACAGTCCACCTGTACAGGCGAGTAGAGCACGCAGCAGAGTCTGTAGTTATGACAATTAGAATTGAGGTGAGTGATGTTATCCATGCTGGTTCAAGAGCCTGATGATTGAAGGTAATAAGGTTGGCCCCCCCCACCTTAAATGATTGGCCTTTAGTATAGACATTTTGACCTTGGCAAAAACATATCGGTTGTCTACACTATCTATGTGCCTGTCATAATCATATAAACTTCTATCAAGTCTCCCCTCAGCCTCTGTCACTCCAGAGAAAATAACCCAATCATACCTTGTTCATTCTTTCCTTGTAGTCTTTGCAGCCAGAAAAGAGTAGTTACGTAAGTACTTGACACCTAAACAAAGCTTAGGGGTTTTGATTGTATGGTAGGCTTGCCTCATGTGCACTTCTGAAAACTGGACCGCCTATAGCAACATCTAAGACCACAGGGTGAGGTGATCTCTGCAGAATCCCTGATCTCTTACCTACAGTAAGGTAATACAACCAATGTCAGTATCATCTCCCAGGATAACATTCCCAGCACTGAGATTCTATAACACTCACACAAGTGGGCCTCATTGTTTACATTCTTGCACCAAAATACCAAAGCAGTGATTCTACCCTGATCTCCAGTACTGCAAGTTTTCTTTGTTTCATAGCTCTCTATGGGAAGATGTATCTCAGGATTGTATACTGCATGCATACTTTGATAACAAATGTACTTCGAATAAGGCTACGAGACCATAAGACATAGCAGCAGAATTATGCCATTCTGCCCATTGACTCTGCTTTGCCATTCCATCATGGCTAATTTATTATCCCTCTCAAATTATTTTCCTGTCTTGTCCCTGTAACCTTTGGCACCCTTACTAATCAAGAACCCAACAATCTCCATTTTAAATATACACAACCGTGGCAATGAATTCCACAGATCAACCATTCTACCCCGATCAGCTGAAGAAATTCCTCCTCTTTCTGTTCTAAAGGGACAGTGCCCTCTATTCCTAAACTTCCCTACTATAGGAAAAATCTTCCACAGCCACTCTATCTAGGCCTTTCAATATTCAAAACATTTCAATGAGATCCTGCTACATGTTGGCCTTTGATTGCTCAGAATGAAGAGACGGAGAATCTTTAATCATTTTGAGAGTGTGTTTCAACACCACCAAGTTGCCTGAAGAGATCACCACCCCATGTATATCTGTTGGCCCTGGGCAGAAACCAGAGGTCTCATATTTTCCTCAAAACCCAGAGTGGAAAAGAAGTATTTTCAAGGAGAATAAGAAGAAGAGGAGGATGAGAGACAAGCCTTTCGTTTTTACAATGGCTTAAGATAGAGACAGAACCACGCGGAGTGTCTCTGATCATGTTCTGCTTTGATCCAAACAGATGTTCTTGAAAGCATGATGACTGAAGAAAGGAGATTCTGCTGAATGAAAGTGTTTCAGTGATTTTGGCAGCATTTCGTGTCAGGTGGAAATGCATGTAGTGTGTTTTATCATTGAAGTAACAGCAGGTATATGTGTGCAACAGTTTACTGTTCAAATCTACTATTGTGAAAGTACTGCAGCCTTTACTTAAACTCCTGGATTTTCAGCTATTAGGGAAGATCTTTCACGATGCATAATTGCAAAATTTTGTGTTACACTTTGTGGGGACACCTTCAATTTGTGACTTCTACCTTAGCCAGAAAATTCTGGTTTCTTACTTCACTCGGAGATTTCAACAGTGAGCGAACTTGCTGTCTCACAGATCCAGGAATCTAGGTCTGATTCTGACCTCAAGTGCAGACTGTGTGGAGTTTCTATGTTCTCCCTGTGATCAATTAGGTATCCCTTGAGTGCTCTCTTTCCTCCCTCATTCAAATACTAAAATGGTTGGTATATTAAGTGGTTAATCGGTTCCATAAGTTTGTCATGGCTGGGTGGGGAGGGTGGGTAATGAGGATGAACTCGCACAATCTGTGGTGTTCACAATAGCTTTTATCTCATATAGCCTCTGACAACCAAGTCTATCTCCAGACAATCTCAGATGCAGACTCTCAGGTCCAAGGGAATGATTACTGCTATAATTCACTAATTCCTCCAGAATGGTTTTCTTCAGTAAAATGAATTATTCAACTACTTTTCTTGTATTTATTGCTTGTATCAGCATGATTTTTGATACCAATAATGTAACTTCTAATATATCATAAACATTGATTGTAAATTAGTTATTTTGCCCTGCGGATTATTTTGTAAAATGGAATTAACTCAGGTCCTTTTATCTATGCCAGTCATATTAATCTTGGAATTAAATTGCAAATTACTGTCTTGCTATGAAATTTTTCAAAGTGTCCATAAAACTTGCTGTTTTCCTGAAAACTGGACAGATATTGCTGTTGAGAATGATCAAAAGTCAAAGCTTGTTTTCCCTGATGTCCAATAACTGGATTGCATGTGTTCCAGCAATCAATTTGATATCCACTTTAAAGATCAGATGAATTGCAGGCAGGCAGTCTTAACCTAGGTATTTTTCTTGTCATGTTCAAATTGACCACTTTGGCATGAGAATACCAATTTTCCTGTCTGCCTAAGTGTTATCATTCAAAACAATTCTAGCTTGTCCTAAACTCTGTAACAGTTTTTTTTGCTCTCTCCAGGGGATAAGTAAACTATCAAAATAACATTTTTCATAGCACTTACAGCAAAGAAATAGTCTACTTGACTTGACTGCTCCAGTCAACCTTTCCAATCCTACTCAAGTATACATATTAATTTCCCTCATAAGTCTCTCTCTTCTGCCTTTCAACTCACTAGTGAGCATAGGCCATCAACAACCTCTTTCCAGTTCAGCCTGTCTTGTGCGTATCTCTTCAGCTGTGACCATGTCATGCCCACTCTCTTGGCGTCGGTTAACACTTCCCTCCTCCATGTAGTCTTGGGCCTACCTCGCTTTCGCTTGCCCTGAGGATTCCATGGGACAGCTTGTCTGGTGATACTATTCGGGGGCTTCCTCAACATGTGTCCTATCCAGCACCACTTCCTTCTCTTGATCTCTACCTCAATTGGTGTCTGGTTGGTCCTTTGCCATAATTCTGTATTGTTCACATAATCTGTCCATATTAGCCCCAAACTCTGATGCAAGCATTTGCTGACGAAGATCTGGATTTTTCTGATTACTTCTGATGTAAGTCTCCAAGTTTCAGAGCCATATAAGAGGACAGATAAGTAATCACTCCTATTTTCTTTAAATTAAACCATATTTTTCACCTGGGCAACCCATTGGGATTTATTTGTGACTATCTAATCTTTATGTAATCTGGAATAACTAACGTTAAGATTGGTTACTGCAGGAGGAAGGTGTCTGCATGTGACTCTCCCTCTCCCTCCCACTCGCTGCTCTCAAAGGAAGGTCTCAGCGTTCAAATCCAGTTGAAGTATGCTGCTGGAGCTCTGGGACTGCAGTTTGTAGGTTAGACTGTAGTTCACATTATGATGTGTTTATGGTCGCTGCTTTTTCTGTTGCTATTTCGGATGACTAAGAATCAGGGCAGCCTGCAGATAATGAATACTTGAACTGAATTATGTCTGGACTCTTTCTATTTTGTGTTTTACATTCTGTGTTTTTTTCCTTTTTTTTGTTGCCTTCTGCATGTGGGGTGAGTGATGTTCTTCTTTGAACAGGTTCCATGGTTTTCTTTGTTTCGTGACTGTCCGTGGGGAAGGTGAATCTCAGGTTGTATACTGCATGCATATATTGATAATAAATGTGCTCTGAAGCTTTGTAATCAACTAAAACACTCAAGAACTACTATTAAATGCTAAATGTTCTCAACTGTTATTAGAATTGGGGAATGCAAGACCATGTGGTGATTAATGAAGTCAGCTTGTTTGTATTTCATTCTGCAAAGGCTCTGTGTGTTATTCCATTGATTAGAAGCATATTGACCTTCTGCATTCTGAGCTTTGATCAGCTTTGGTATGGTGGAGATGAAAATTAACATCTCTAAGTTACCAAACACGAGGAAATCTACAGATGCTGGAATTTCAAACAAAACACATAAAAATTGCTGGTGAACGCAGCAGGCCAGGCAGCATCTATAGGAAGAGGTACAGTCGACGTTTTGGGCCGAGACCCTTCGTCAGGACTAACTGAAGGAAGGGATAGTAAGAGAGACCCCCTGCCCCTCCCACTTTCAAATCTCTTACTATCTCTTCTTTCAGTTAGTCCTGATGAAGGGTCTCGGCCCAAAACGTCGACTGCACCTCTTCCTATAGATGCTGCCTGGCCTGCTGCGTTCACCAGCAATTTTTACATCTCTAAGTTACCAACTGATTTTTGACACTGACAGTGAACTGCTGAGAAGAGCTCCAAGTTTAATAAGGTATAATATCAAGAAGAAATAATGGAAATCCAATGTCAAAATATTGCAGGGCAATGCTGATAGTTCTGCAAAGTCTTGCAGGAATTTTCAACAGTGTTGATAAGTTATAGATCCTTAAACCAACACATAAAATCTGAAAAACATGGGAGAGCGGTTGATCGTTCAACTCCTCAAGCCTGCTCCTCATTTATTGATGAGTGATCCAACTGGAACCTCAATTCTGTGCCCCAGTATACCTGCAGTAAGCATTAACTTCCTTGCTTATAAAGTATGTGTCTCCCTCTGCCTTAGAAGAAGGAAATATTCAAAGATCCACAACTTTTTATCTGCTTCACACTTGAGTTAATCAGGCAACCCATTACTTATTTTTAAAACCATTGTCTAGTTTTTTCCCACAAGTGGAAATGCTTTTTTTTTATCCATCCTGTTAAGAATTCTTCAGTATCTCACAAGGTTCAATCAAATTCCTCAGCATTCTGTTAAAGTACAATGTGTAGAAAATTAGTCTGTCTAATCTTTTCTAATAAGACAACATATCCATCCCAGCTTTTATTTCAGTTCAAAAGTTCAAAGCTCAAAGTATATTTATTATCAAAGTATGTATACTTTGTACAGCCTTGATATTCATTTCCTTACAGTCAGCCATGAAACAAAGAACCCCAATAGAACCATATAAAACAGAAGACCATTGAACACCTAATAAGCAGAGAGAGAGAGAGAGAGAGAGAGAGAGAGAGGGAAAAAAAACAAATCATGCAAGCAATGAGAGCAAGCAAACTACATAAAGAACTGGAGTTCACAACACCAGACATCACTGCAGCTAATTCAGAAGGCCCAGTTCAGCGTAGCACAGAGTTGGGCAAGTCCCACAGAGCAGTAAGCTGAACTGGTCCGTCTCTCACCTCCGACCCTGACACCCTGACCACTTCAATCTGTCCTGGTGCTTACATCCGTCCGAACCTTGGGTCATTCCTTGCCCTTGGGCTCAGGCTCCGCTGCATCGAGAAGGTCTGTACCCGACCTTTCCAATTACTCAAACATCAGATCTTTCCGCGCCTTGGCTTCACTGCATCAAATTACCTCCAAATCCGCTGCAGCAACTCCAGCCTGGACATGCTGCAGCTGTAATGTCCCAGTGAAACTCCAATCACATCGCAAAAATTCCAGATTGCACAGGCAATCCACTCAACTTTGAGCAGGCAAGTCACAGGCCACTGTTTGCAGTGACCGTTTAGCAGAAAAGAAGTGTGGATGACAAAATATTTGGTTGCTCTTTTTGTTTCATTGCCAAGCAGCAAGTTGCCACTCAAACCAGTAAGTGGCATCATCTTAAAGAATATAAGAGCAGGGATGTGATGCTGAGGCTTTATAAGGCACTGGTGAGTCCTCACCTTGAGTATTGTGAACAGTTTTGGGCTGCTTATCTAAGAAAAGATGTGCTGGTATTGGAAATGGTTTAGAGGAGGTGCAGTAGGATGATTACGGGAATGGAAGGGTTATCATATGAGGAATGTTTGATGGCTCTGGGTCTGTACTTGGTGGAATTTAGAAGGATGAGGGGGGATCTCACTGAAGCCTTTCGGTTAGTGAAAGGCCTAGACATGGAAGATGTGGAAAGGATGTTTCCCATGTTGGGGGTGTGTAGGACAAGAGGGTACAGCCTCAGGATAGAAATGCAGAGAAGTTTCTTTAGCCAGAGGGTGGTGAATTTGTGAAATTTGTTACCACAGGCAGCTATGGATGCCAGGTCATTGGGTGTATTTAAAGTGGAGATTGACATGTTCTTGATTAGCCATGGCATCAAAGGTTATGGGGAGAAAGCTGGGGAGTGGGGCTGAAGAGGGGAGAAAAGGATCAGCCATGATTGAATGGTGGAGAAGACTCAATGGGACAATAGCCTAATTCTGCTCCTACGTCTTATGGTCTTAGAGTCTAAACTCTCAACGCATGAACATTTTTCCTGAATAAGATGACTAACACATTTCACAGCACTCCAGATGTGGCCTCTACCAAACCCCTATATACCTGAAGCATAATCTTTCTACTTTTATATTCAGTTCCACTAGCAAGTACAGAGTTAGCATTCCTAGTCATGTGCTGTATCTGCTAACTAAATTTTTACATATATCTATTCACATACAAAACTCCAAATCCTCTCTAGACTAAGTTTTTTTTTCTTAGCTCCAAATTTTTCTGTTAAGGTAATTTTTTTTTATTCAATGCTATGAACCTCTTCAGCATGATGAGATTCCATTTCTTGGAAAAGAAGGTTAGAAGCCTCAGTAAACACTTGTGAAAATGGCACAGGGGATATTTCCCCCTTTATAGGTCTGTAACCTTTGATTTGGTTTAACAATGATATTATTGTACCAAATACATATAGCCAACCACAAAAAAGATCCATTTGCAGCTGCTCCAAAACTTGCTAGCCATTCTTCAATAGGAACATGCCAAATTTCTGAAGCATGTAGTGTATTTGTTTTGTTTCAGTCTAAAATTTGGAATAATTTTCATTACAGTTGAAGTGTTTGACTACTTTTGATAGTGGTAAACATTTTGGAATGTTTCAGGGTACCAGCAATGTTTTGATGACATGAAAAATAGCTTAAACAAAGACTTTGGTTAGGTCATTTATCCATATTGTTTAGTTGTTTTGTGGGTTGGTTTGATCTAAGACTCTTCTTGTGATCTAAGGATCTTCTTCCTATGCATCACTTCTGGCCTCAGCAGAAAGGATTTTGGTGCCTTTATGTAGCAAGTTGAAACACCTGCTGGGGAAAGTAGCCAAGGCGGAAACTAGAATATCCTTTAAAACACACTTGAATAGATATATGCATAGGAAAGGTGCAGGTTTGAAATAGTGCGGAATATTGGTAGCTCGAGTTGGCTGTTGGAAACCTGGTTGATCGCTGAGCTTGGCAAAATGTTTGCAGATGTTTCAGTTCCAATCAAGAAGCCATCATGAGTGCACAGTTGAGGGTGTTGTCTCCTCAGAATGCTGGCTTATATATTCCTCTGGGGTCCAAATGGATATTGATTAGACGTTGTGATCTGGTTGGCTGGTTCAAAACACTGTGAACAGTTTAGCAGCAGAAGATTCTGATTGGCTAGCTTCGAGGGAGGTCCATTGGAAGCGTTTGCTTCACTGTCCAGACCCTGAGATTACTGGTGTTTCGTTAAATGTTGACATTGCTGTTTCTCTTTTCTCCGCAAGGGTTTATACACCAGATCTATGTCGATGTGTTTGTCATTGGATTCTTCTGTAGAGAACCATGCTTCTGGAAATTCTCGTTCTTTTCTTGTTCTTGCTTGAGCCAAGACTCTGGCTGTCATTCAGTTGAAATGGTGCCCTTCATCTTCATGAGCTCTTCCAATGGACCTCCCTCATTAAACTAGGGACTCCAGGTTGGGAACCCATGGTAAGGGGATATGGGCCAAATGTGAACAAATGGGACTAGCTTGGATGGGCACCATTGTTGGCATGAATGAATTGGGCTGATGAACTGCTTCCAAGCTGTATTACTCTGTGCCTCTATATCTTCAATAGGTCAGCAGGGCAACACAGTGGATAGATTAATCAATGCTGCTGTGCAAATTCAATCCAATTTATTTGAAGTGGGGTACTGACACCACATTTTACATTTGCTGTTTATTATCTAATAAAACACACAGCACGTACAGTATTAATATTCTAAAGCTTCTTGATAACCTATTCCTGCCGCCTTTGGATTGGAGTAAGTGTCCTTCATTGAGGGTCCTAGATTGCACCTCTGCAAGTTTGAGAGGGGTCTACCTGTTGCTGATCATACTTTCATGCTGCTCGCACCAGTTGAGGAGTGATTTGGCTCAGTGGGATGATAATGGTGAAGTATCTGTTTAAGGGACACACCAACTCTGCTTTTCATTCCAAAGTTAGTGCATCATGGCAACTGTATTGTTCATGATTTTGGAAGACCATAAGACAGGACCAGAATTAGGCCACTTGGCCCATTGAGTCTGCTCCATTCTGCAACCATGTCTGATTTATCATTGCTCTCAAATTATTCTCCTGCCTCCTCCCCATAATCTTTGATATCCTGATTACTCAATAACCTACCAACCTCAGCCTTAAATATACCCAGTGGACTGACCTGCACAGCTGTCTGTGGCAATGAATTCCACAGGTTCACCACCCTCTATCTAAAAAGAATTCCTCCTCATTTCTGTTCTTAACAAATGTCCCTCTATTCTGAGGCTGTGTCCTCTGGTCCTAGAGTCCGCCACTATAGGAATCACATCCACTATATCTAGATCTTTCAATATTTAACCAGTTTTAATGAGATCTCCCCTCATTTTTGTAAACTCCCACATAACAAGCTCATAGCCCTTAAATGCTACTCAGATGTTAACCCTTTCATTCCTTGAATCATTCTCATGAACCTCCTCTGCACCCTCTCCAATGGCAGCACATCCTTTCTTAGAAAAGAAGCCCAAAACTGTTCACAATACTCCAAGTGCGGTCTGACCAATGTCTTATAATGACTCAGCATTACATTCTTGCTTTTGTATTCTTGTCCTCTTGAAATGAATGCTAACATTGCATTTGCCTTCCTTACGACTGACTCAGTTTACAAGTTAACTTTTACGGAAGGTTACATGAGGATTCCCAAGTCCCTTTGCACCTCTCATTTTTGAATTTTCTACTCATTTAGATAATAGTCCATGTCTTTATTCCTTCTGCCAAGGTGCATGACCGTACACTTCACTGCAATATATTCCATCTGCCATTTCTTTGCCCATTCTCCCAATCTGTCTAAGTTTTTCTGCAGACACCTGCTTCCTCAACACTGCTTGCCCTCCACCTGTTTTTGTATCATCCACAAACTTGGTCACAAAATTATCAGTTTGGATTCTTCATCCAAATCTTTGACATACAACATAGAAAGAAGTGGGTTCAACACCAAACCCTGCGGCACACTACTAGTTACCAGCAACCAATAAGAAAAGGCCCCCGCTATTCAAACTCTTTGCTTCTAGCCAATCTTCTTGTATCTTTCCTGTAATACCATGTGTTAAGCAGCCTCATATGTGGTACATTGTCAAAGCCCTCTGAAAATCCAAATAAACAACATGTCATGGTCCGGATCGGGGTCCCTTTAAATGTACCTTGTTTATGTTACAATCCGGACCATTGATTCCTTGTTTCCCGTGTCCCTCGGCTTTGTTGATTAGAGGCAATTAATGCTCGGTTAAACCGGGAGTTTATAGTCTCCAGCTTTCAGCCGTGCGGCGCGGGAGCGTCTGCAAAGTCTGCAAAGTCACGGCGTGCCAGTGTCATCTGGCCGGAGCGAGCCTAGTCTCCACCCAAAGCCAGTGCTGGTAATTCGCCTTTCCTCACCATAGCAACCTTGTCAAGTTACCTCGCCAAAGTGAGCCTGCAAAGTTTCCTCATCAAGGTGGGTCCGTCAGTTAACCCGGTGGAGAGAATCAAGAGCCACTGTCTACTGTTCCCGGGCCAAGTCGAGAGCTCGGCACTACTCAGAGGTTCCAAGTACCACATCCTGGCTCCGGCGGCATCCAAATACCACGTCCACGTCCTGGCTCCGGTGGCATTCAAGTACCATGTCAAGTCCTGTCCCTGGTGGCATTCAAGTACCATGTCAAGTCCTGGCCCTGGTGGCTTCCCAGTTCTGAGTCTAGTCCTGGCCCTGGTGGTCTGTAATTCCCGTCCTACCCTCTTGTCTGTATCCCTTCTCTGCCCCTCTCGCCTCTAGCCCTCGTCTGCAGCCCCCGCCTGCACTTCGGTCTAGTGCCATCACCAGAGCTAGATAGGTACTGTCTGGTGTTCATTCGTGTTGGTCTTGTCTTGTCTTGTCCTCGCCTCTGTGGGGTAAGTTCAGGCCGTCTTGCCGTTGCCCCGCGGGGGGTCATGTCTTGTCGTGTCTTGTCCTCCCCTCCGTGGGGTAAGTCAGGCCGTCTTGCCGTTGCCCCGCGGAGGGTCATGAGTCCCGGCCCTATGTCCTGTACCCAAGGAGGGGTCCCGACTCTGTGTTCTGTGTATGTGTCCATGGTTCCATGTCCCTACTCTCCCGAGACCAAGGCTCTGTGTTCCCATGTTCCTCCTCTCCCTAGCCCATGTCATGTCCTTGCCTGGTTCTGGGGTCCGAGCCCGAGGCAAGACCCAGGTACTGGGTCCTTGCCCAGTCTCTGGCTCAGAGTCCATACCCTAGCCTCTTCCTGTCTCCTCTATTTCTGGGAGCTGATTCCGAGTCCAAGCCCAGACCCTTGGTCCCAGCCTAGTCGTAGTCCTGAATTCTTATCCTGTTCGCTATTCCTGCTTCTGTCTTGCTCTCCTGGTATAGTACAATAAACTAACCCTAAGTAACCTCACAAAATGTGTGTTTCATTTTGGTCCACCCTTGCTCCCAAGACCCCACCATTGTGACACAACATCCACTGACTCTCCTTTGTCTATCCTGCTTGTTATTTCTTAAAGAATTTGCAGGCAAGATTTCTCCTTGAGAAAACATGCTAACTTTGCTCTATTTTATCATGTGCCTCCCAATACTTCAAAACTTCATCCTTAATAATTTTCTCCAACATTTTTCCAACCAAATTCGTCCCCTGTTTCTTTGTCCCCTATTACCACCTCTCCAGTGTCAATTTTCGGACATCTGATATCCAATCTCATCAATCTTTTAATCTTCATGTATCTGAGAAAGCTTTTTATATCCTTTTTTATATAATTAAAAAGCTTATCTTCGTATTTCATCTTTTCTCTCTTTATGGCTTTTTAGTTGTCTTCTGTTGGTTTTTAAAATCTTCCCAATCCTCTACCTTCCCACTAATTTCTGCAATGTTATATATCCTCTGCTTTGTTTTTATGACTTCCTTTGTCAGCCACAGTTACTTCATCCTCCCTTTAGAATACATCTTCATCTTTTGGATGTATCTTTCTTGTGCCATCCAGATTTTTCCCAGAAACTCTAGCTATTGCTGTTCTACCATCACCCCTGCTAGTGTCCCCTTCCATTCCACTTTGGTCAGTTCCTCCCAAATGCCTCTGTAATTCCCTTTTCTCCACAATAATAAAATAGTGCTTCCACTGGAAGCAAATGGTGTTCTTTATTTGGAAACCCATAAATCAGAACACGCACATCGAATTTGTCTAGTACAGGCAACGGGGAGGAAACTTTATAATAGCTAAAGCGGAGCCGACATGTTGACACACAAGAAGGAACTTCTGCAGAGGAATACATGCCTCAGTGTGAGAAATGAGTTGGTCTTGCATCATCAGAACTTATTGTCATCCTTTAAAACTGTCAACCACTTTAACTACTGCCTGCAAGCCTCCCACATGTATGCAGTAGAGCTGGGGTGTGTGACGGAATTGAAATTAAAGTTTGTTCTCCAAGGACAAGCCATGTCTTTGCCTCTAGTTATGTTTTCACATCGGTGTTCAGAATGGGATCTGTTTTCAAAAAGAACTTCCTGCAGGTGATGTTTAACTAAAGATTTAAAGCATTATACAGGCTGGTGGCTCGCTGCAGAGAAGCTTAGTACGCAAATTCACAATCTCATTTGAAGCCACCTGCGGAAAGATGAAATGTGATTCCACTCTGAAGACTTGGAAAGGCAATCACATAGCAAAGGGAATTGATATCCTACTTGAAGGAGTCATTTCAACAATAGGACAAGATGAAATTGAACCACAGGGGGTCAATTCAAAACTAATCTGGAGAGACATTACTTCAGTGACTGTGTAGCAAGTCTATGGGATAAGCTCTTCATAACAATGGTGAAGTAAGCAGTGCTGATTTGCATATAGCCTTGTACTTGAATGAGGTACATCTGTAACTTTTGACATGAGCAATGCGTTGGATTGTGTGTCTGAGTGGTTGCTGCCATTTGTTATTCAGCTCTCTTTCCAAAGGAGAAAATCAGGATCAGAGTACAATTAAGAGGTGAGGTTTGGAGTGGAGTGTGCAGCCTGGAGCAGGTAGGTAAGCCCGTGATCGACTCCATCTTTCACAGATCTCACCAGTTAACGCATCAAGCAAAATTGAAATCAACAAGGACGAGAACAGAAGGGAAGCATGGGCTCATTGCCATCTCCCTGTGTCCCTGTGTCCCTCTCACTTACTGCTGCCAGTGGAAGGTGCCTGCATTTTACTGGTCTCTCTCGTCATTGTATACTGCATACATACTTTGATAATAAGTGTACTTTGAACATTGAACTTTGAGGTCATTCCATGCATTCGTGTGATCATGAAACACCAGAAAACTACAAACATTTGAAGTTGAATTATGGACTTTTACTCAATGTTTCTTTTACATCAGGTTTGGCGGTCGATAAAATGTGGGATCATAACGCAGATAAAGAACCCAAAACTAGAGAGTTAAGAAACACTCATCTACTGTATCCAGTGCTCCCAGTACAGCTTCCTCTACATCGGTGAGACCTGATATAGAATAGAGGACAGCTCTTTCAAGCACCTTCACTCCGTCCACAACTGGCAGGATTTCCAAGTGTCAAAACATTTCAATTCCATTCACCTTTCCCATTCTGACATGGCATACTCTAGGCTCCTCTACTGCCACAATGAGGAAAAACTTAGGTTGGAGGAAGAACTCATATTCCATCTGGGTAGCCTCCTACCTGATGGCATGAACATTAAGTTCTCCAAATTCTGGTTTTTATCTCAGCTTCTCCTTCTCTCTTTTTCCATTCCCCTTGCTAGCTCCCTTCTTACCCATTCTCTTTCATCACATGTCTATCCCATTCCTCTGGTACCCTTCCTTGTTCGCTTTCTCTCATGGTCCACTCACCTCTCCAATCAGATTCCTTCTTCTTTAGCCCTTAACCTTTTCCACCTATCACCTTCCAGCTTCTCACTATCTCCCTCACCCACTCACCTTCCTTCCCCCTCTCCTGGCCTCACCCATCACATGACAGTTGTACTCTTTCCCTTCCCTACCCCCAACTTCTTATTCTGGCTTCTTCCCCCTTCCTTTCCAGTCCTAATGAAGGGTCTTATTTGAAACATTGACTGTTTATTCCTCTCCATAGATTCTCCCTGACCAGCTGAGTTTTTCCAGCATTTTATGTGAGTTAAGAATTAATTGGCCCGTTACATGATCTGGCAGTACAACGGGATTTCAATGGATTGAACAGCAAAAAAATATGAAGCAGGTACAAAAATAACAAAACAAAAATAACTCTGGAAATACTCAGCAGGTCAGGGAGCATCGATGAACAAAACAGTAATTTGGGTCAATGACCCCTCATTCAGATTAAGAAGCTGCAAAGAAGAGGTGAAGATGGATTGAACAAAGGGAAGTTCTGTTATGCAAAGACACCAGGAGAGACTCTGGTGGTTTTGCCATCTGATATGGAGAAAGGGTGGCGAATAAAAAATAGTGAGCTCAGGTGAGATCAAATCAGAAGCAGAATCAGTTCAATATCACTGGCATACGCTGTGAAATTTGTTGTCTTTGCAGCAGCAGCACAATGCAATACATAATAATAGAGAAAAATGTGATTTGCAGCAAATATACTATATTTTTTTTTATTTATTGAATAGTTAAATTAAATAACTAGTGCAAAAATAAAAATTTTAAAAAATTAGTGAGAAAGTGTTCATGGGTTCAATGTCCATTCAGAAACCAGAGGTCAGAGAGGAAGAAGCTGTTCCTGAATCATTGCCTTTAGGCTCCTGTAGCTCCTTCCTGAAGATAGCAATGAGAACAGGGCACATCCTGGGTGATGGATGCTGCCTTTTTGAGGAATTGCTCCTTGAAGATGTCCTGGATACTAAGGAGGCTAGTGCCCAAGTCATACTAATTTTTGGTGACATACCAAATCTCCTCAAACTCCAAACATATTGTTTTAGGTGGGATTGCTGTGGCAAACACTCAGAATGAATAAGGATGTACAGTTTAATTGATTTTGTTTATATTTGAAACTATTTTCTGACTTTCCCTTTCAGGAATGAATGTGCTATGTCTATTACTTATTTGTCCCTTCAATTATGTTTCTGGGCATTTCCCTGATCTTAAATGTACCAATCTAACATAAGAAATGTTAGATTTATGGAGGGAGGAAAATAAAGTATCGACAACAAGGAAACAGAAATCAATGCAATTGTTCTATTAAAACAATTAGTACTTATGTAGTGAGTCAATTGATTCATTTCCCCAGTTAATATTACCTTTTGCTTCCAGAACAGAAGCTACACATCTGTTGTGCTATCATCACAAAAGGAGCTGGATGCAATTCTCATTAAACGCTCATTGCTGCTTTCCCATTGTCAGTAAGCAGAAGCTCACTCAGTCACAGCAGGGAAACATGGATGTGCGGTTGACAGCCAATATTTAATACAGAGATCTAGGCTGCATTATTCAATAATTAAGTACTATGACTGTACTTGGATTAGAAAAGAGGGGAAATATATTCCACGCTTCTGAATCCTGATCACTGCAAAGTCATCACAGCTGGAGAGCACAAGTGATTGATCGACCTTGGTGTCAAACTGTCGACCTGATAATTAGGAATACGCCAAAGGCTAAAATTGTGGTGATTCTCTAGCATGGAAGGAATGAAGTAAAATCAATTAGGCATCCAGAATATATGCTAACCCTCAAAGGGGTTTAGGAATACATCTGAATCTACTGACACTTCTGCACACTCACTGTGAAAGTCAACCTGCCTATATTCCATTTCAGATAGCAACAAATCAAGAATCGTTCTGAACCTGAGACCAATATTTCTCTTGTGGCAGAACTTGCCCTTTATACCAGTTTTGATAGTAGACCACAGAGCAATAATATAGCATGGGCAGCATATAAACTTAATGGTTAGCGTAACACTGTTACAGCATCAGTGACCCGTGTTCAATTCCACCACTGTCTGTAAGAAGTTTTATGTTCTCTCCATGACAACGTGGGTTTCCTCTGGATGCTCCAGTTACCTTCCACATTCCAAAAAGATACGGGTTGATAGGTTAATTTGTCTCATGGGTGTAATTAGGCAGTGCAAGCTCATTGGGGCAGAAGAGCCAGTTGCCGGACTATACCTCTAAATAATCTATCCCATATGAGGCCCACAAAATTGGGTAGTGACATATTGTGGGAAGGGGGAGTGTAGTGAGACAGGTCCATGTGTTATTGAGGAGGACTGAACCCATAAATAGGAAGTCTGTTGGGGACAACAAATGTTGGGAAATCTGTGGTTCAACATATGACATCAGGACCACAGATATTAGGTGGAGAGGGAAGTTGGTGACACTGAACACAAAGAGGCATGTCTAACTTCCAGACGATGAACATTTCATACATCCTATGGAAAATCCACTAAGTCTTAAACTAGCTTTTAATCAGTTACATGTGTCACATAAATTAGCTCTGCCGATTGTCATCACTGTACTTTCTTGGCCTATACACAATATACAGACAGGATCACGAACTTTGCAAACTGTTCAACATGTGCCTAAAGGGTTTGCTTTAATCAATCAAGTTTTAGATTTAATTCTTTTGAGGCAGGTATGACAACTTGATGCCACACAGAAGTATTTCTGGTATCTAATCTTTCTGTCGGACACTTCATCTGATCTCAATCTCTCTTTAGGTAACAAAGTACTTTGTATTTTTTAATTAGATTTTTATTCTTCTTGTTTTCTATATTGTTAATTTTATGACACATGTAATTAGCTCTTGTTTGACCAAATGTCAGACTTTAGTAAATGTTCTGACTGACTGGTTTATGGTTCCCCCTTTCCTGGAACTGCTCACATATTATGGGAGGGGGCAAGGCCCAGGACACTGACAATCTGAAGAATTTCACATGGTGAGCTTGGGAAGCCAGTCAATCAAAAAGAATAAAGTTAATAAATATAGGAGATTTAAAAGAAAAGTTAATGTTGCTCTTAAAAAATGAAATTGTTCTTTGCATATGCAGTGGTCTGTTTAGCCACGAAGAGAATGATTCCTCATAGCTCATTCACTGAGGAACATTTAGGCTGGAAAAGATGGAGACTTGAGCTAAAACTGGTTGCTCTGCCCACCTTCCGTACCTCATGGTAATGGAGCAGAAACTTCAGTTTGTAACAGTCAGTTGGAGGTTCGCAACATAACTGATTGTATCTTAGAGACACAAGAGACTGCAGATTCTGGCAGTCTGGCGAAATGTGCAAGGGATCTGGAGAAACTCAGTGGTTTCTCAATGGAGGGGAATGGACAGCCAATGCTTTGTATTGAGATCCTTCATCTGGAATCGCTTCTTAAATTGCTTGCTGTTCGTGAGTAAGGAGAAAGCATAGCATTTTCATAGCTATCTCTTTATCCAATGCACTGTCCTATCAGGAATGAGTTGATTGTGAACAAACACATCATGGGTGAAGATATTTTTGGCACAAATTAAATATAAATTGCCATTACCTGTAGTTGGTGATTTGAAGAGAAATTTTGTTGCACTACTTGGCTGAAGACTTTGCCTGGTCTTTGCAAAAACTCTTATTAATAACTGTTCTATAAGAATTTCATCAATGTTATGCATATTGTGTGTTAGAAATGTTGGAGGGAGATTGGAAATAATTCACTTTACAGTCATGGTCACTGGAATTTCTTACTTGTTCTTCAGGAAGATTGACAGGAAATGAACTTACTGCAGGAAGAAGGGATGGGATGAAGGCGGAGAAGGATAGACTCTCCGCATGAGCATGGCTGCAGGATATCCTTCTTCCTCATCCTCTAGATCTCTTCCTTTCTTGTTGCAGTGGAGAACCTGTCCATCTCCTTCAGTTTCTGAACAATCCTCTAACATGTTCAAACCTTCACTGAAATGTGCAGCATGTATTGCACATAAATTGTTCCATGTAAGTTGTAGCAGATGGGTGCTTGAATGGCAGGCTGCTGATCTGTAGATGATATTGTCCAAAAGGTTTTTCTGAAGTCAAAAATTAGGCATAAATCATGTGTTATTGCTATTTTATGAGATGCTCAAAACAAATAATTAACAGTCACCAATTCACTATACTGTAAGTAAAAAAGAACAATGAAATAACTCAGGAAAGAAGGCAACAATCAAAGAACTATGGTCATCTTTTTACTGAAACCTAGCTCAAAATAGACAGCTACAAAAGACAGGACCTTAGGTTGGCTACTGATTTCAATTCGACTTCCCATTCCCATTCTAACATATTTGTCCATCATTCCACTACTACCATGATAAAGGCAAACTCATATTGGAGAGGAAGCACCTCATATTCCATCTGGGTAGCCTCCAACCTGATAGCATAAACATTAATTTCTCCAACTTCCAGTAATTTCTTCTCGCTCTCTCTCTTTCCATTCCCTATTCGAATTTACCCTATTGCCTCTTCTCTTCTCCTCATTTTCCCATCATCTCCCTTTGATTATCTTCCCCTTCCCTTTCTTCCATGGTCCACTGTCTTCTCCTATTAGGTTTCTTCTTGTTCAGCTCTTCACCTCTTCCACCTATCCCCACCCTGCTTCTAACACATTCCATCTTCCCCTCCCATCCACCTGCCCCTTCACTTCATCCCACCCATCATCTGCCTGTTTGTACTCCTTCCCCTCTCCCCTCATCTCCCCACTACCTTCGTATTCTAGCTTGTGCTGCCTTCCTTCCTGATGAATGGTCTCAGCCAGAAATGTTGACTGTTTATTCCCCTCCATGGATGCTGTCTACATTGCTGAGTTCCTCCTCTCCAGCATTTTGTGTATTTTGCTTTAGATAAGAAAATTCATTGATAAGAACAGTCTATGAGACAGTTCAATTTATGTTGTAACATGGGAGGCTGATAAAGAAACTTAAAAAAAATACAGAACCAGCTGTACTACAAATGAGTGAAAATCTACTGAACATTTACAGAGAAACTGAAGATTATACAAATATATAAGCAAGCATAAAGAGAGTTAAACTGCAAAAAAGAAAAATTTAGACTCAAAACTAACAAGGCGTTCAAACGTTTGATTTGCTTTCTTTAGGACAATACAAATAATGTTTCTTTAACGTAGCTCAAATAGTTACACTGAAACTAGATATAAAATTAATGTAACTAATTAGCATATCACTACTAAGCATGCAATGATTGCATTACGGTACCTGCCAAATTTTGCTTTGCTGCCAAACTTTTCCCATCCTCTTCAGCTTGCTTGTTTAATTCTCCATCCTTCTCCCTAGGATTTCTACACTGTAATACTACATGGATTTCTCCCTAGTGCTCCTGCTTTCTCCCAGATTCCAAAAAATGACTGAGAATCAGGCTCTTGAGCAAAGGAGGTAACTTCACTCAACTTCGCTTATGCCATCATTGACATGTTCCAACAACCAATGGACTCACTTTCAAGGACACTTCACCTCACGTTCTCACTACTTATTGCTTATGTATCTATATTATCGTTCCTTCTTTTTGCATTTGCACAGTTGGTTGTCTTCTGCACTCTGGTTGAAAGCCCTTGTTTGGTGGTCATTCACTGATTCTGTTATAGTTACTATGTTATAGATTGGTTGAGTATGCCACAAGAAAATGTATCTCAGGGTTGTATATGGTGACAGGTTTAATAGCATTGGCAGATGTTGGGAGATTTGTTAACTTAACGGCAGCAGAACATGATAAATATAGAAAAATAAATAAATATATCAATTACAGTAAGTGTATATATGTGTATATTAAATAGTTACATTAAAATAGTGTGAAAATAGAAAAAAGTGAGTTAGTATTCATGGGCTCAATGTCCATTTAGGAATCAGATGACAGAAGGGAAGAAGCTGTTCCTAAATTGCTGAGTGTGTGTCTTCAGGTTTCTGTACCTCCTTCCTGCTGGTAGCAATGAGAAGAAGGTATGTCCTGGGTGATGAAGGTCCTTAAATAATGGACGCCGCCTTTCTGAGGCACCACTCCTTGAAGATGCCTTGGATACTACAGAGGCTAATACCCACGGTAGAACTGACAAATTTTACAACTTTCTGTAGCTTCTTACAACTCTGTGCAGTAGGCCTCCACCCCAATGCCAGACAGTGATGCAGCCAGTCAGAATGTAGAAATTTTCAAGTATTTTAGGTGTACTTTGATTAAAAAAAATTATTTTGAACTTTAAACTTTTGATAGGTTAATTGAAAATTGGCCCTACGATGTAACTGGTAGAATCAGGGAAAAGTGGGTGGGAATGGAAATTTAATTTGGGCTAGATGTGTGTTAATGAGTAGTTTAAAGTCAGCATGGAGTAAATGGGCTCGAAGGCTATTTCCATGCCATATCTCAACATGACTCCAGTAAGGACACCCAAGGAATCTGGAAAGTATTGATGGGAAGGTGAGAATAATTATAAGATTAATATATTATTGGTGTAAATAAGTGCTTATTGCCTGAACAAGCTAAACAGCTTGTTCCCATGCTTTATGGGTTTACTGAAAGAATAACAGCATCTCATTCTTCAAATGGGCACAGCGTAGTCTCCTGAACTAACAATATCTCAATCACACTCATTTATAACTGTCTTAAAGCCATCAGTAATTGGAGCAAAATTCATATTTTTAGAAGGAAAAAGATATATACTAGAAAGGGAAAATGTAAAAAAAATAACAAATGAGGGAGAGTGAGGTACAGTGCCTAGTCTTCCAAGAAGCAGATGGAAGGTTAATGAATCAAATTGGTCTCCTCCTGTACCATAGCATTCAACAATACTGTGAACATTCTGTTGGTGATTAAACCAAGGGAAAGAGCCATCAGTTACTAAAAGGAAACTTGAGAAATTGCATGTGATACACTCAATCAATAAAATAAAAAATAACTTTTGGAAGTAGACGTTATTTATTTATTGAGATACAGCACAGAATAGGTCCTTCTGGCCCTTCAAGCTTCACCGCTCAGCAATCCTGCAATTTAATCTTAGCCTAATTACAGCACAATTTATAATGACCAAATAACCTACCAAACGGTATGTCTTTGGACTGGGGGAGGAAACCGGAGCACCTGGAGGAAACCCACGCAGTCACGGGGAGAACGTACAAACTTCTTACAGCCAGCGGAGGGAATTGAACCCGGGTCGCTGGTACTGTGAAGCATTGAGCTAAGCACTACACTAATGTGAGTCAGTCTGAAGATTATTCAGAGGCATTGAAACAATAACAGTATTATTTAACAATACAAAGAGACAAATTGTTTCCTAATACAGAACAATTCAGTAACAAATTCGCCACACTAACTATAAGCACACGTTATGGATGTTAGTGATCAGTGAACCATAGACAGAGGGCATTAAGTATAAAATCATTTAGACAAACATAGTATTACAGTTACAAGTAGAGTGCAGGCAAATAATATGGTGAAGCCAAGAATCCATGTTTTCATACAAGGTCTGTTCCATTGTTTTATAACAGCAGCATAGAAATTATTCTTGAGCCTGCTGGCATGTGCTTTCAGGTTTTTGTACCTTTTGTCTGATGTGAGCGGGGAGAAGAAAGAATGACTGGGTTGGGAGGAGTCTTTGATTATTATGGCTGCTTTACCAAGGCTCAAGAAGTGTAGACAGACACCACGGAGGGGAGTCTGTTTTCCATGTGGTGATGCAGTAAAAACTCAGATTATAGATGTACACCAAGCTTTTCTCTACACTAATCATTATTCATGTGGATGCCAGTGCCCAAATGACACTGTCAGATTTCTGGGATTAGGGACATGATGCCCTTGGAAAATGGAAGTAGACCCATGTAACACCAGGATGCTGCCCTCACTCATGATGACACCATTTGGGATCCAACCATTACCCTCTGTTGAGTCCTTGCTGTTTCCTGTCAGCCTGAAGGTCAAGCTGTTGCTGTGGTTTTGCACACTTTTTGTTTGCTGAAGAGGCTCAAATACAGATGGCTTTGTCCCTGAATGAAGTCCTCAAAATGCTGCTCGGACATTAGCCAATAAGCAGCATTGTGTATTTGATAAAGCCAGATAGAGAGTGGTGAAAAGGAATCCTTTCTCATTTACATGCACTGCTCCCAAATTAACATGTGTGCAGTCAGTGCCACTATGCTTCCTGAAGACATCTCTGTGCTTTCACTGCTTGCCACTCTCTGATAAGTGAGAATTAAATGCCTTTGGTTCTCTTGGAACATGAGTGGACTGATGAGAATTGGAATTTGCCAGCTGGGGTCACACCATATGGCTAATGGAGAGATGTTGGGGAAGGAACAACCAGGCAGCAAGTAGATTAAGAATGTCTAAGAGACATTAATTACAATGGTCACAAATGCAGAACATAATGAATGAAGAAGTAGAAGTAAGTGTTATTCTCATGTGTTATTGTAATGTAAACGGTTAGTTTACTTATCAGTCGAAAGCTGCTACCGCTGTGCCGGTTGTCAATTGATCCGCTCGAAGGATGCAGCAGCTCGTTCCTATTAGTTGCCTTGTGCGGCACGGCACTGGTGCCCAGTTCTAGGTGCCTCTGTGCAAAAGAATATCAAACATGAGAAACTCGCAGGCTTTTCCTTTGTCTTCACATGTTACGAGGCTGCGCCAACATTCGGGATTTAGAGGCTTTAACTCTCCGGAGTATGGTTAGCTGATGCTATCTCTTTAAGGGCTCAGTACGGTCCCGCAAATTGGCCAACATGTTTTGGCTGCCAAGGTCTGAGGATTTAAGGAGCACCTGAACTGAGGTACAATGTTCAAACATAAGCTCTACTCGTGATATCATCTAGTGTTTATTTTGTGCTCAGGTCTCGATCCAGTTTGATACCGTTTCTTGATCCTTGCTTTGGATCTCCCGCATCTGGGTCCAAACCATCCTCACCAAGGACTCTCAAGGACAGTATGATTGAGCCAGCGGGATGTCAGAGTCTCTCAGCCACTGTGGCCAGCCACAGCAACAGGATTTCCAGACAGTACCTAGAGATACACGGTCCCTAAGCCACCGTGTACCAGTTATCATAACGAGGATGCCAGAGTCACTCAACCAAGGTTGTTGGTTGCTCTGTGGAGTCAGTACATCTTCCGACCCCAGAGTGATTCAATGGGTTCTTGCCATGCATTCCTCACTCAGTGCTCATTGGTGTTTGAACTCCAGCCGTCCCGGTTCCCTTCGGAGCGCAGAAAAGTGGACTTCATGATCTCTCTCCTGAATGGGAGAGCCCTTGCCTGAGCCAATGCGCACCGGGAATGAAGGTCGGAGATTTGTGCAGATTTTGGAGGCAACCATGGTCACCACGTTAAAGCTATTTTATTATCCAGCCAGTGCAAACAGAGCCTAGGACATTCTGATGAAGTAGCAGCAGGGAAGTCGGTCAGCAGCCAACCTTGAGTTCTGAACTTTGGTGAAAGAGAGTGGTTGGAACCTGGAACCTTTGGCCACTCGACACTCCCATGAACTTTGGGGTACACTAAAGAATGCCCTCCATTTGGTAGAGCCAACAGGGGGCTTAAAGGTCCTCATTGGCCAGTCCGTCCACCTTGATAATCATCTGGCAGGGCATAAGAGAGACTATTTTATGAGACTGAAGAGGGCTAGCCCGAGCCACCCCACAATCTCAGACCATGACCAGCCCATCTCCTGCTCAGGATTCTGTTGAGTCCATGCAGATCAGATTCATGAAGCTCTCCATCAATGAGGGGTCCTGGCATCAGAACCAGGGCTACTGATATCACTGCAGGGTATCAGCTGATCTGCGGGCCAAATATCGGAAGCTGCAGACTGCTGGAAAACCGTTAAGACAGTCCAGTGTTGGGAGGACTGTAATGACAGCAGTCACTACTCCAAATCCCACGGATTCTGGTTTTGTATCCACCTAGGATAAGAACTTGAAGCACTTAAAATCTTTTATGGACTCTGGGGAAGCGGATAATTTTCTGGACTTAGGAACTGATCATTGGCTCGACATACTGCTGTAACAGTTGGGCCAGTCTAAGCCTGCAAGTGTCTTGGATGGCCGCCTGCTAGGTTCCAGACAGATTGAGCAACAGTGATCTTGTGGATGAGGATAGGGGATCGTGTGGAAGACATTAGTTTCTACAACATTGACTCATCACTCATACCCCTGATCCTTGGGTACCCTTGGCTGGGTGCCTGAAAGAGACATTTTGGAACTGGCTCTCATCCATGACTACTATCACCACCTCTCTGAGCAGCCAGGGCAGCAGGAGTCTGCTGTCGGGGAGTCAGTCCTGTTACGAGATGCTCCTAACTGCACCAGCTTTTGAGATTTAGATGCTCTAATGCTCTGGAATATGGATAGCTGGTGTGACCCCTTTAAAGGTTCTGGATGATCCCACTAATTGGCAGTCATGCTTTGGGCACCAGGGATTAAGGATTTCAGGAGCACCTGAACTGAGGTTTGGTGCACAATGATAAGCTGTACTAGTGATATCATCTACTGTTTGTTTTGTGCTCGGTACTTGATCCAGTTTGATGCCATGTCTTCATCCTTGCTTCGGATATGCCCACATTTGGGTCCAAGCCATCCTCGCCAAGTACTCTTGTCACACCAGGGGCTCATCTTCACATTGAGGTTGCAGCCAATGCTGAAGAACCATGGGGAAGGTATGGTGCAGATATGGGAGAGCCTGTGTGCACACTTAGCTAAGTATCTGTTGGATGTTTGGTTTTGTAATTGTCTAACGTGCGGAGATTTAAAAAAGCACTTGTTGAGTTTGAAGTGTTACTGAATGTTTAGTGTGATAGTTTCTGTAACTTAGGGTGACTAAGATGTTTTTTATCATTTTTTACTGTTTGTCTTTAAATAAATGGTCAATGTGTTTGTACATAATCTGTGTCTGCTGTCTCACTTCCCAACCCCATGAACCTGCTTCCTCATAACAGTTATCTTCATCCAACAAGGAACCAAGGTAACTAACATTATTGGTGAAGGAGAACTTTGAAACTGTATAAATAGATTTTATAGAGTCAATGAGCGAAGAAACGAGTCCATGTACCAAATCATCTATGTCAACCAAGATCTCTACCTGTTCTAATCCCATTTAGCCCATATCTCTAAAACTTTTCCAAAAAACTACCTCTCACACCTTATCTCCTTACCGACCCATCATCTCCCTCTGGTAGTCTTTCCCCTTTCCCTTTCTTCCATGGTTTTCTGTCCATTCCTGTCAGATTCCCCCTTTTCCTGCCCTTTATCTCTTTCACCAATTAACGTCCCAGCTCTTTACTTTACCCTGTCCCACTGTCCTGGTTTCACCTATTACCAAACACCTTAAACTTCTTCCTCCCCTACCCCCACCTTCTTACATGAACTCATCTTCCTTTACAGGCCTGATGAAGGGTCTCAGCCCCAAATGTTGACTGCTTACTCTTTTTGCTTGCATCATACACCGGGGTGTTCTCTTCAGTTACCTGATAAGGTAACCATGGCCTTTGGCCAGGGGCAGATGTTGTCAGGAGGAGCCCAACCTTCACAGAGTGCTTCATTTCTTAACCACTACACTCTGTAGTTGGCAGGTGAGTAGTGGTAGCCAATTAACTACCATCTGCCCCTGACTTCCAGCTCAACTCTCTCTTGTCTTCTCCATACCCAGCAAGAGGCATTTTCTGCTTCTTCCCCCATCCTGCAAGCTACTTGGTCCTTGCTCTTTTCATCAAAACCCAGTGCAGACAGTAATATCCATGCTGACCTTGCCAGGAACCTTCTACAGCTAATCTCTACAGGGAATAGCCACGTCTGCCATCATTTATCCTTGTACTCCTGAACTAAGAACTGGTACAACAGGGCCTTCCTGTAGTGACCCTCTTTGCATCCCTCCTCCCATAGTATTGTGATCTCCACCAAGATAATTTCCTTATCTTTGGTGGACCACAGTACGACGTCTGGTCAAAGTGTGATTTGCAGCACCTCCAGGAACTACAGCTTCCTCCCTACATCGACCCTCATCACCCATGATTTGGTAGTTTGTAGCAGGTTGGATTTAGACCTCTTTGATATGACTGGTTTCCTTCTCTTGATGAAAGTGACTGCCCTGTTTGCCTCTCTGCCAGCTGGTCTCTTTTTACAGCTTTCCCACTCCAATGTGTCAGCAAGGGAGAACAAGACCTTGTCTTGATGCCACCTATACCATCCTTGTGTTAAAAATGTTTTGCATCCTGACAGTATGTGTGCCAGTCAATCCTGCTGACCACAAAGCTTGCAGTTAGGGTCCTCTCTAAGACACCAGTTGTGCAGCTGTGATGGTGTGGGGAGAGTGTCATACACAGACTTCAGGAGGAAAGATATGTGGAGGGGCTCCAGTCTCCAAAGGTCTGCCAAAGTGATCTTGCACTTGGGGAGATTATATTTTGTTCAGGCACCCTGTGACCCCCCCTCCCAACTCCACTGCCTTCTATAACTGCTTTTCATCCTCACAATTCCGTACCTCTGCCTGGACCATGTCACGCCTAACCCTAGCACTTGCACTCTCCCATCATCAGAAGTCTGCAGAGCCGAGGCCTTGCTGTCCCAGGCATAGGTTGCTGATGATGTCTCTCAGTTGCATTCATTTCCATAGATGCTGCCTGGCCTGCTGAGCATTGTGTCTGTATTGCATTAGATGTCCAGCATCTACAGATTTTCTTACGTTTGCTATCTATCTACCTGTCCAACTGCCATCTAAGCATTGTAATTATACCTGCTTCTCCTATTTCATCTGGCAGCTCAGTCTATATATTCACCTTTATTGTGAAAATTTTGCGCATCAGCTTCCCCCTCACATTAAACTCATGCCCTCCAGTTTTAGACTCTCCTCACCTGCAAGAAAGACTGTGACTATCTCATCTATCTGTGCCCCTCATCATTTTAGAAACCTCTGTGAGGTCACACCTCACCGTCTTTCACACCAGGGAAAACAACCCTAGCCTATCAAACCCTCCCATCCAGGCAACGTCACCTTGAAACTTTCCCGCAGCCTTTCTAGCTAAGCTATGCTATGGTAACCAGAGCTTCACACAATAGTGCAAGTCTTGCCTAACCAGTGATTTGTGGTTATATGTGACATATATGCACAGTGCCTGAGTTCATGAAGGTAAGCATGCCATACACTTTCTTCACCACTTTGTCTAGCAGTGTCTCCACTCTCAGGGAAAGTAGATCATTTTATTCCTTTCTTTTTCAATCTTTTTATTAGTATTGTAATGATAAAGATTAACATAACATAGCAATCATACAAAATCATTGTTGTAATTATCATATATAAATATAAACCCAGTTAATACATGGATATTAAACCTCCTGTATTCTTACAGGATACAAATATTATATATAGACAAATTAACATGAAAAAGGAAAAAAGAAAAAAATATATATATACCCCCCCCAAAAAAACCCAATCCAATTATTTTATTCCTAATTGGCTAAAAACCATTAGGAAAGAATAGAGAGCAAAATGCAGTAGGTAAAACATGAAAATGTTTTATCATATCCAAATACAAAAATTATTCAAAGGAATTATTGAATATTAACTTTCATTGCAAGAAGATTATAATACAAATTGGTATTAAGCAATCCACACAAACTGTTGGAGGAACTCAGCAGATCAGGCAGCCTCTAGGGAAATGAACATACAGTCTACATTTCAGGTCAAGACTGTTTTTCAGGATTGAAAAGGAAGGAGAAGACTCCGGAATAAGACAGTGAGGGGAGGGGTAGGAGGACTAACTAGAAGGTGATAGGTGAAGCCAGGTGGGTGGGAAAGGTAAAGGGTTGGAGAAGAATGAATCGGATAGGGGAGGAGAGTGGACCAAAGGGAAAAGGAAGGAGAAGGAGGTGATAGGCAGATGAGAAGAGGGAAGAGAGAAAGAGAGGAGGGGGGTGGAAAATCATATGGTGGAAATCATTTTCCACTTGTTAGACCAAACCTGGAGGATTGTTCTCTTCTTTGGGTATTTATCATGGACAGGTATCCTAGACCTGAATTGTACCAGTGCTCAATTCTTAAATTATAAGGACATGTCATATAGGCTAAACTTGCACTTCACTGAGTAAGCAAGGGGAATACGTGATTTGGGGATTTTAAAATAACTAAATGGAATCCAGAATAAGATTATTATCTTAAAATTCAAATGAGGCCTTTAAAGTTTAAAGTTCAAAGTTTATGATCAAAACACGTATGTGTTGCCACATACTACCTTGTGGTACTTACAGGAAAAAAATAGAAAAGAATTTTATGAAAACTATACATAAAAAAGACTGACAAACAATCAAGGTACAAAAGAAGACGAATGGTGCAAATAAAAATAATACTGATAAAATGAGTTTAAAGCGATTACTGATAAAATGAGTTTAAAGTGAGCATGGACAGTAAGTCAAAGAATTAGTTCAGAATAATGGTGAATGAAGTTATCCAAGCCGGTTCAGCGGCCTGATGGTTGTTACTAAACCTGGTGGTGTGGGACCTAAGAAGTCGATACATCAGGTATCTTGGTAGTAGTGAGAAGATGGCATGGCCTGGGTGGTGGGAGTCTTTGATGATGTATGCTGCTTTATTCTGGCAGTGCCCCATGTAAAAGTACTAAGTGGTGGAAAGGGATTTGCCTGTAATGGACTGGGCTGTATCCTTCACTTTCTCTAGCCTTTCCCATTCCTGGGCATTGGTGTTTCCATACCAGGCCATGTTATATACTCTCTACTACATATCGCTAGAAGTTTGTCAAAATTTTTGGTGACATGTCAAATCTATGCAAACTTCTAAGAAAATAAAGGCACTGTCATGCCTTCTTTGTGCTGATGCTTATATGGCACTCCCAAGAGAGATTCTCTGATACCTCAATACCAATGAACCTAATGCTGTTGACACTCTCCACCTTTGATTTCTCGAAAAAAGAATAGCTCTTGAACTTCCAGTTCCTTCTTCCCATACTTGACAATCAGTTCTTTGGTTTTGCTGATGCTGATTGAGTTGTTGTTGTTGTGGCACCACTCAATCTCTCTCCTTTATCATTATACAAGGCTGCCCTCTTTACATAAAGTGCAGTGAAAATTGCAATTATTTTCTCAAAAAAAAGACCACTCTCTTGTGCTGGCCTGGCAAAAAATGAATATTTTGAAGATGGGGTTTCTTCATTTGTCGTAAGTCACTGCTAAAGGATATATAACAAAGCATGGAGATGTAGACAACGTAAAGAGCACCTGTGCTTTCATTTAAATAGGGGGAAAGCATTTTCAAAGGACTGAGTCATCTTTTCTTTTTCCCATGTTTCTAAATTTGGAGGCCATGAACAAAGGTACAAAGGCAGCAATTCCACATGACACCATGGGAAACAAGAACGGAACATGGAGAGCACTGAAAGATACATTGAGATACGGATTGCTTCTGTAGCCACAAGTTTTGTCTTCCAAAATAAGATACTTCAAAACTTTTGAAAGCTGTCCCTGATCTGTGTCCACCTTTGCAGGAATTCATTTCTGAATCTGTCTCCTTTGTGAGATCCCCTCTCCTGTCAGTGTTGTGAAGAACTATTATCCAAGTCACCATTGATATCCTAAGTGACTAGGATAAGGATAAACTTTTTCCGTTGATTATAATATCATGCAGCTGAACTCATTGAGGAGTACCCCATTTAGGACTAATTCCAAGAGACAATATTATTTACAAAACAAAACTAATTACCCCTGCTTGTACAGGGGTTATGGTGTTATATTGTTGTTAAAAAGACAATTTTGTCAATAATGTTCTTCACATTGACCTTGTATTTACCTAACTTCAGTTACAGAAATTCTTGGCTCTTAACGTCTTAACATCTGGGGCCTTTTCTGGTTGGCTGCCGGTGACTAGTGATGATCCTTGGGGGTCAGTATTGGGACAGCTGCTTTTCACATTGTTTGTCAATGATTTAGATATTGGAATTGATGACTTTGTGATAAAGTTTGTGGATGATATGAAAATAGCTGGAGGGGCAGGTAGTGCTGAGGAAACAATGAGATTGCAGCATGACAGACAAAATGGAAGAATGGGCAAAAATTGGCAAATGGAATACAGTGTTGGGAAATATATGATAATGTATTTTGGTAAAAAAGAAAAATAGTGTGGATTATTATCTAAATGGGAAGAAGGTTTAAACATCAGATGTGCAGAGAAACTTAAGAGTCCTCATGCAAGACTCCCAGAAGGTTAATTTACAAGTTGAGTTTGTGGTAAAGAAGGCAAATGCAGTGTTGGCATTTATTTCAAGGGGAATAGAATATAAAAGCAAAGAGATATTGCTGAGCATATAAGACACTAGTCAGGGCACACTTGGAGTATTGTCAACAGTTTTGGGCCCCATACCTCAGAAAGGATGTGTTGTCATTGGAGAGAGTCTAGAGGACGTTCACGAGGATAATTCCAGAAATGAAGAGGTTAACATATAGGGAATGTTTGGCACCTTTGAGCCTGTTCTCACTGGAACTTAGAAGAATATGGGTGTATCTCATTGAAACTTTCCGAATGTTGAAAGGACGAGATAGGGTGGATGTGGAGAGGATGTTTCCTGTAGTGGGGTATCCAGAGCTATAAAGGACCCTACCTCAAAATTGAGGTGTGACACTTTAGAACAAAGGTAAGGAGGTCCTTTTTTTAGCCAGAGAGTAGTAAATCTCTGGAATGCTCTGCCACAGACTGTGGTGGAGGCCAACACATAGTTTCCAATCAGTCAGGACACCAAAGAATATGGCGAAAAGGCAAGTGTATGGGATTGAGTGGGATCTGGGATCCGCCATGATGGAATGGTGGAGCAGAATTGATGGGATGAATACCTAATTCTGCTCCTATGTCTTATGGTCTTAATGAACTGAAGATGGCGTTTACCTAACACAAGCACTTACTCTTCCACATTTTGTTTGTCAAACAGCTGTCAAGATGAACGGGTTGTGTCTCCTACAAATAAACTTGCACAACAAGGACTCAATCCTGTTTTCCTTGATGATGTAGTCAAGATACAGAAATTGAAAGAAGATCAAAAACAAAGTGACAAACTTGACAACAAAGAAAAGGAAGCAGAACATGATTTTACAACTGAGATCATCCTGGCACATATTAAACCAGTTAACAGATAAAGATGCTTCATTTGTATTTCTTTCAAGCATCCAATATATTACCTAGCTTTGGAAAACGGAAAAAGCTAACAATGTGCTTCATGTGGTATGGTAGTCATGAAGCAGGAGGAGATCATTGCTTTGATATTAACACTTTTTTGTTCAGTTGGTGTTTTTCCCTGGTAAGCAGGATAAAAGTGCTTCAACTCTATAATAACAAATGGAATGAAACTCCATGTATAAACTTTAACATTTTCCACACCAGTATATAATACAATAGCGAGTGATCAGTCAAGTATTTTTATAGGATACAATGGTGTGATCATCTTTTATCATAGATGTAATCCTTTCCATTTGCCCATATGACAAAGTTACAATGCAGTCCTTTACAGTGGTGCATGTAATATCCTTGCTAATGTCCAGTTGCGTTCATATCAAAGGATTCCTGGATGCTTCTATTTGAGTGAGTCTTCCTGTATTCCTCAGCTGAAGTAATGAAAAGATGCCCACGATGAGTCAAGTGTGACTCTTATGTTTATCTCCCACTGTTGAATATAAATAAGTATATGCATAACTGTAGGTCGTAAATATGTATTTATACCCCAGAATAATATTTTGAGCCTGCAGTTGGTCATTTATAAAAAATTTACTCGTAGCCAGATGGCTTCTTAATGCTTAAGATTTGAAAAGAACTACAAGCATAATTGGTGAGAACCAGCTGTGCCCCTTCTCATTTGGAAATGGCCCAGAAGAAGAAGTGTCCCATAAACTTTTATGAGCAGATCAGTTCCTGAAGTAAAAGCACTAACACCAATATTTTCTTCATAGAAATATCAGTAAAGTGGTGCATTTGAATGAGGGGATGACCCACCAGTAGATAACAATATTAAACAGTGAGGTTGAGTGGTATTATTGCTAAAATAGATGCGTGATTATGTAGTTTTAACTTCGGCTGTGAGTATGAAAGTGATCAGAATACAGCACTTGAAGATTCAATAAACATTTTAAAAACATTAAGTTGGAGGCAATGATGATTATTTCACTGTCATCTTTATCTATTCTCAATGTATATAATCTTGGTGCTTTTGATCTATGCTTATATATTATAAACACGAGAAAAACTGCAGAAGCTGAACAGTGTTTATTCATTTCCATAGATGCTGTCTGAACTGCTGAGTTCCTCCAGCATTTTGTGTGTGTTGCTTGTGTATTATATCTATTTCAAACCTGCTCTCTTAATGGTAAATCTGCAAAGAATTCTCGTCTCTGTCGGTATTCCCTTTCTTACGCTCAGGACTGGACATAATCCTCCAGATGTGAGCTATATATAACTCTCATTAAATTCAGTGAAATAATTCTTTGAGCAATAGGCTTGAGCATATTACCTACATTGAAGTTTACTGCTCAAATACCAACAGGAGACTATTATAGTCACACAACATATCAAACAACCTCCTAGCCTCTTGCACATCCATGCAATCAAACTTAAAATCCATCACATGACCTCTGATGGGTTTCTGGGTGCTGATACCCATTGTTATTCCTCTTTTCTCTTCTGATTAAATTCAAAAACTCTTCCTTTAATATTTCAAAAGTAACTCTCGTGGCTTGGCAGTGACAACATATGATGCCCAGATTGTATACTGAATCAGTTATTACTTCTCAGTAAATCACCACAGTCATCTTGATGTTCAACCTAAAATTCACTGCCTACTTTTACAAAGGAGAGGGAGATGCCCTGGAGCCTCCCAAATATGTAGTGTGATTTAGTGGCTGCCCAGTATTTTGAACCACAAATACCACCATATCTAGTCATCTATTTCCTTCGAGTTAACCCCCTTCCCATCCAGCGAACTCATCTATCCAATCAAATACAAAATTCTTGTAAAGTTTTTTTTGCCCTAAGGACTATTACTGGAAATGGGTCTATGGGACTCTTTTGTCTCTAAAACTATTTCTTCGCCAACTCTTCCAGATTTGGTCTTTCTTCTTGTTTCTGCAGTATTTCGTTTCATTCTGAGAATATTCTGCTTCTAACCCTTTTGTAACCTACTTACTCATCTAATTTCATTTTTATTATGATGAGAAATAGAAAAATATTTGTTTTGCTTTGTCTTAACATATTTCAAATTGCCTTCTAGCCCAAAGGGACTTATTCAGTCAGTTTCAATGCACGAGACACAGGAGCCATTTGCAGGAAGATTGACAAATGTAATGTGAAAGTGGATTAGGTTAGCCATATTAACTCAGTGATTAAGGGTAATTATTGGTCATGGTTCTAGTTAGAACTCTTGGTCTCTTTTTTGAAATAGTACCGTTGGACACCTATAAGTTAGTATCACAGAGGTGAAACAGGATGAGCTTCTGTCTCAAAGCTCTATGGATGTAGACTCAATTCTGGCCTTGGCTGCTAGCTGTGTAAAATTGGTATTTTTTTCCCGTGTCTGCAAGAGTTTCCATTAGATTAGATTATGAGGACACGCAGTCCTCTTTTATTGTCATTTAGTAATGCATGCATTAAGAAATGATGCAATATTCCTCCGGTGTGATATCACAGAAACACAGGACAGACCAAGACTGAAGAACTGACAAAAAACGCATAATTATAACATATAGTTACAACAGTGCAAGCAATACTGTAACTTGATGAAGAACAGGCCATGGGCACGGTAAAAAAAGTTCAAAGTCTCTCGAAAGTCCCACACCTCATGCAGACGGGAGAACATTAACTGATCTAGTTTCATCCCACATCCCAAAGACATGCAGTTGGGTTAATTAGATGCCGTAGGTGAACGCTTAGTGTAGGGAAAGTGGAAATAAAGGATCTAATGAGAGTTTATAGATATATTTGAAATAATAAATTAGAGCACTGGGAAATAAGAACAATGTGTTTGTTCTGTTGGGAGGAACCATGGTTCTGATGAGCCAAATAGCTTCCTTCTGTGTCGTATCTCTGCTTATCTATGAAGGCTGGCAGGACCTCAGTTTCATATTTAATCCAAAAGACTGCCTCTCTGACAGTATAATATTCCTTCAGGACTACACTGCCATGTCAGTCTCTCGAGAAGGACAAGTCTGTTTGAATTGAATTGACTTTAATTCTTACATTCTTCACATACATGAGGAGTAAAAATCTTTACGTTACGTCTCCATCTAAATGTGCAATGTGAAATCATAGAAATTTATAATAATTTGTAATAAATAGTACAGTCTGGAATCTTCAGACTAAAGCCAGAACATTTCCTGTGAGTAATGGCTGATATCTAAGATGGTATAATATATTTAATGGTGAGTGCCATTGCATGCTCTATAATGAATATCATTTCAAGAATGGAAAATACAATTACTACCTGCGTAAATTTGGAACTGCTTTGCTATTGTATTCATTTAGGAACCATCTCCTTTGTCCAGATTATTGACATTTATATTCACATGGAACTTGGGCACATTTCATCATTATAGCTGGATAAAATTACTTCATCTGAAAACATATTTGCCATCTACATCTCTTGGGGAATATGGCACTTATGCCATGGAAGTAAGTAATTAATTTCATAAATGTATATTTTTCTGGCAGGTGAACAGGTTTGATCCAATATTTTTTTAGTCACATAAAGAATGTTGAACTGTCCAAAATACTACGTGGGTCTTCAGTAACCACAGGACCCATTTAACATGGCACTGGTGAAGCCCAGGACTACTTACTGGCGGCAAACAAAACAAAGAGTACAACTAAGTGCTTTATTAGTAACACTTTTTCTGGTAAAATGTATAATAAATGATCACAGCAAACAGCAGAGAGGTGGGCGGAGGCGAGAAAGAGTGAAGAATCAAAGCAAGTGGGTGCGAGATGAAGTCGAGGTGAGGTCAAAGCAGGTTCAAGGCAAGTGGAGAGGCAAAGTCGGGGGCGAGCGGAGGTGAGGAAAAGTCAAGGCCCGTCCACTTAAATTGAGAGTCAGGAAAGACTCGCATCTTGATCAATTTAAGCAACAAGCCAATTTGGAAAGATTGGGATGGGCTGAAACATGACGATGGGGTCTAGGCCCAGAGTGTATCAAAGCGACAGGACCCAGGTCTTAGAGCAAGGAACGACCCAATTTAAATGCCAAGCCAGATTGAAAAGGCAAGCTGTCAATACCAGAGGTGGGAGTTGAGCCAATTCTGCTCGCTGCTCCGTGACGTTTACTTTGATCTGCGCTGAACTGAGGCTGAGACTGTGGCCTGCTCTGGTCTTCATGGCTGTGGACTCACTTTTGTTCTGAATGTTATTTGCCTATTTTTGCTGTCTGCACAATGTGCTTTTTTTTCCTCTGTACGTAGGGTGTTTGACATTTTCTTAAATGGGTTCTTTTGGGTTTCTTTGTTTTGTGGGTGCATGTAAGGAGACAAATTACAGGGTTAATATACTTTGGTAATAAATGTACTTTGAACTTTGAAGATAATGAGGCACCTTCATCTGGTTCAATGCCAGATTAGTATTATAATTATTTTGAGGCATTTGTTAAAGGTATATGAAAAATAAACAGTTGGAGGAGCTATTCCACAAGTTTTCTGACTTCAATAGTCAGACCGTCGCTACAATGGACACTGCTGTTCATTCTCAATGCTGAAAAATAAACAATTATCTGACAATTAATTGAAGGTTATGCCCAATAGTTGGGAAAGAGTTACCATATTGATAATCATTCCTTAAAATTAAGGCATCAACAGCTCTTTCACTGAGAGGTAGTTTCAGCTACTCAAAAACATAAAATAAATGTAAGTATAATACTGATCCATTTCTGCAAAAGGATCATTGAATAATGGAAGTGTGGAATCATGTAATGATGTGCAGAAAAGGAAAGGGAAATTCATAAAATGAGCAATGCCAATTATTTGTTCACTTGAATTTGTTCTATTTAGTCAAAACAGGGAACTGGATCTTGTCCCGTACCTTTAATTTAATCTCCATAAATATTAATTCTGCTTCATAATCCAAAAAATTAAGTTGGAGTGAACTGTAAAAAGAATGTATCCTTTCAGGAGAAGACTCCTTAGAAAAGATGAAATATGTTACAAGTCATTGACTGATTGTGACATATAACATAATAAATTAAAAATATGATATTCATAACCTCATGTTTGTGAAATAGATAAATACTTTTCTTACAAAAAAAAATTAGTGGAAATTAAACTTTACCTTGGGCAGAAATTATTGAAAGATTTCACCAGAGTTTTGCTCCTCCTTTTTTATTCTTCTATATATCACATTGTAGCGGTGTGCTACACACAGCGCTAGAATAACCACACGGAGTCGGTGAGTTAGAGTTGCGATGAAAGAGATTTATTCAAACTTCGCGGTTTGCTTTAAAGCCTTCCCGTTCCCGCCCTCCCTGGACGGGATTGCTGTGGGGAATGCATATTCCCAGACCCTTTCCGCGCACAGGATTTTCCCCCTGCTGGTGAAGGTGGCCTGGCGCCCTTTTTGGGGCCGGCCCTATGCCTGCGCGCGCTGTTGTGAGCCGGTTCGTGTGTGCCAGAAAGTGGGTCGCCACATAACCCCCCCACCAGAACCGGCGATACCTCCCCCAATGTGCACAGTCTGGATCGGCCTCTGTTTGGGAGGTCTGCCCCTGCACCGCGGTGCCTGAGCCTGGACCGGTTGCGCCAAGTCCACATGGGCCGGTTTGAGTCGGTCCACCGTGAATACCTCCTCTCTCCCCCCAATGTCCAGCACGAACGTGGACCCGTTGTTCCTGATCACCTTAAACGGTCCCTCGTAGGGCCGCTGTAGCGGTGCCCGGTGTCCGCCCCGTCATACAAAAAGAAACTTACAGTTCTGCAGGTCTTTGGGTACGCAGGTCGGGCTCTGTCCATGCTGTGAAGTGGGTATGGGGGCCACGTTACCGAGCCTCTCCCGTAGTCTGTCCAGGACTGCTGTGGGTTCTTCCTCTTGCCCCCTTGGGGCTGGTATGAACTCTCCTGGGACGACCAGGGGCGCGCCGTACACCAACTCGGCCGACGAGGTGTGCAGATCCTCCTTGGGTGCCGTGCGGATTCCGAGCAGGACCCAGGGAAGTTCGTCCACCCAGTTAGGCCCCTCCAGGCGGGCCATGAGAGCCGATTTCAGTTGACGGTGGAAGCACTCCACTAGTCCGTTCGACTGTGAGTGGTAGGCAGTTGTGTGGTGTAGCTGTGCTCCTAAAAGGCTGGCCATAGCTGACCACAGGCTGGAGGTGAACTGGGCGCCCCTGTCGGAGGCAATGTGGGCCGGTACCCCAAAGCATGCTACCCAGGTTGCGATCAGTGCTCAGGCACAGGATTCGGAAGTGGTGTCGGTGAGCGGGACTGCCTCTGGCCATCTGGTGAACCGGTCTATCATAGTTAGGAGGTACAACGCTCCTCGCAACACTGGCAGGGGCCCCACGATATCCACATGAATGTGGTTGAACCTCCGGCGGGTGGGTTCGAACCGCTGTGGCAGAGCCTTGGTGTGCCGCTGCACCTTGGCCGTTTGGCACTGCATGCACGTTTTGGCCCATTCACTGACCTGCTTACGAAGTCCATGCCACACGAACCTGTTGGCGACCAGCCGGACGGTTGTCCTGATGGAGGGGTGCGCTAAGTTGTGAATGGACTCGAAAACCCGCCGGCGCCAGGCTGCTGGGACGACGGGGCGGGGTTGGCCGGTAGCTACGTCACATAGTAGGGTCCTCTCACCTGGGTCTACGGGGAGGTCTTGAAGCTGTAAACCGGAGACTGCAGTCCTGTAACTGGGGATCTCAGTGTCTGTCTGCTGTGCCTCTACCAGCGCTGCATAGTCCACCCCCTGGGACAGGGTCTGTATGGTCGGTCTGGAAAGTGCGTCCGCCATGACGTTGTCCTTTCCAGAGACATGCCGGATGTCCGTCGTGTACTCGGAGATGTAGGACAGATGTCGCTGCTGGCGGGACGACCAGGGGTCGGACACCTTAGTGAACGCAAAGGTAAGCGGTTTGTGGTCTGTGAACGCGGTGAAGGGCCTACCTTCTAAGAAGTACCTGAAATGCCGGATTGCCAGGTATAGTGCCAATAGCTCCCGGTCAAAAGCACTGTATTTAAGTTCAGGTGGTCGTAGGTGTTTGCTGAAGAACGCCAGGAGTTGCCAGAGACCCTCGATGAGTTGTTCCAGCACTCCACCGACCGCTGTATTGGATGCATCCACCGTGAGGGCAGTAGGAACGTCCGTTCTGGGGTGCACTAGCATCGCGGCGTTTGCTAAGGTTTCTTTGGTTTTAACGAAAGCGGTTGCGGCCTCTTCATCCCAGGTAATGTCCTTGCCCTTACCCGACATCAGGGTGAACAGGGGGGCGCATGGTTCGGGCTGCTGAGGGGAGGAAACGGTGGTAAAAATTCACCATACCCACGATTTCCTGCAAGCCTTTGATTGTGTTGGGTCGGGGGAAGTGGCGGACCGCGTCTACCTTGGCGGGCAGCGGGGTTGCCCCGTCTTTAGTAATCCTGTGGCCCAGGAAGTCGATGGTGTCGAGTCCGAACTGGCATTTGGCTGGATTGATTGTAAGGCCGAATTCGCTCAGGCGGGAGTAGAGCTGGCGGAGGTGGGACAGATGCTCCTGCCGACTACTGCTGGCTATGAGGATGTCGTCCAAATAGATGAATGCAAAGTCCAGGTCGCGTCCCACCGCATCCATTAGCCGCTGGAAAGTCTGTGCGGCATTCTTTAGACCAAACGGCATTCGGAGGAATTCAAAAAGTCCGAAAGGGGTGATAAGTGCTGTTTTGGGGATGTCGTCCGGATGTACAGGGATTTGATGGTATCCCCGGACGAGGTCCACCTTGGAAAAGATCCTTGCGCCGTGTAGGTTTGCTGCGAAGTCTTGAATGTGCGGCACAGGGTAGTGGTCTGGAGTTGTAGCCTCGTTCAGTCTGCGGTAGTCACCGCATGGTCTCCAGCCCCCCGTTGCCTTGGGCACCATGTGAAGGGGGGAGGCCCATGGGCTGTCAGACCGTTGTATGATCCCTAATTCCTCCATCTTCTTGAACTCCTCCTTCGCCAGTCGGAGCTTGTCCGGGGGAAGCCTTCGAGCACAGGCGTGGAGGAGTGGTCCCTGGGTCGGGATGTGGTGCTGTACTCCGTGTCTGGGCATGGCTGCTGTGAACTGCGCTGTCAGTACTGATGGGAAATCTGCCAGGACCCTGGTGAATTCATCGTCGGACAGCGTGATGGAGTCCAGGTGTGGGGCTGGCAACTGTGCTTCACCCAGGGAGAACGTTTGAAAAGTCTTGGCGTGGACTAATCGCTTCCCTTGCAAGTCGACCAGCAGGCTGTGGGCTCGTAGAAAATCTGGCCCCAGCAGTGGTTGGGCCACGGCGGCCAGTGTGAAGTCCCACATGAACTGGCTAGAGCTGAACTGTAGCTGCACCGTGCGGGTGCCATAGGTTCGTATTGTGCTGCCATTAGCGGCCCTCAGGGTGGGTCCCGGTTCTCTGTTGCGGGTGTCGTAACTCGTTGGAGGTAAGACGCTGATCTCCACTCCAGTGTCGACCAAAAAGCGGCGTCCCGACTGCTTGTCCCAGACGTACAGGAGGCTGTCCTGATGGCCAGCCACCGTAGCCATCAGCGGCGGCTGGCCCTGGCGTTTCCCGGGAATTTGCAGGGCGGTCTGCAGCGGCGGGCCTCTGTGCCCCACCGCTGGTGGTAGAAACACCATTGTTCGTTGGGCTCCTCACTCCCATCGCCGGGTTTTGTAGGCTCTGCTGCCGGGCCTGGTCTGGTCTGTCGTTGGGCACGCGGCTTGGTGATCTGTGCGACGGATGCCCCTCTCTCTTTCCTGGCATTCCACAGCACATCTGCTCGGGCCGCCACCTCCCGGGGGTCGCTGAAATCTGCGTCGGACAGCAGCAGGCATATGTCCTCGGGCAGTTGCTCTAGGAACGCCTGCTCAAACATGAGGCAGGGTTTGTGTCCTTCAGCCAGGGCCAGCATCTCATTCATTAATGCTGACGGCGGCCTGTCTCCCAAACCATCCAGGTGCATTAAGCGGCGTGCTCGTTCGCGCCGTGAGAGTCCGAAAGTCCTTATGAGCAGGGCTTTGAATGCTGTGTATTTGCCGTCCTCCGGGGGCGACTGTATAAACTCCTCAACTTGTGCAGCAGTCTCCTGGTCAAGTGAACTCGGCAGGTAGTAGTAGCGAGTGGACTCCGCGGTTATCTGCCGAATGTGGAATTGTGCTTCTGCTTGTTCGAACCATAATTGGAGTTGCAGCGTCCAGAAGCTTGGCAGTTTTAATGAAACTGCGTGAACAGATGCAGCATCGATCATCTCTGGTCCAAATATCATTTGGGCCGTCGGGGTCACCAATTGTAGCGGTGTGCTACACACAGCGCTAGAATAACCACACGGAGTCGGTGAGTTAGAGTTACGATGAAAGAGATTTATTCAAATTTCGCAGCCTGCTTTAAAGCCTTCCCGTTCCCGCCCTACCTGGGCGGGATTGCTGTGGGGAATGCATATTCCCAGACCCTTTCCGCGCGCGGGATTTTCCCCCTGCTGGTGAAGATGGCCTGTCGCCCTTTTTGGGGCCGGCCCTCTGCCTGCGCGCGCTGTTGTGAGCCGGTTCGTGTGTGCCAGAAAGTGGATCGCCACAACATAATATTTAATTTAAATAATATACAGCTGTAGTGATTTAAGATTCTAGATTTATTTTTGATTTGAAGGTTTACATACAAGGTCAGAAGTGTTCAAGCTCCTTCCTGCACATTGACAGGTTTAATTGTGAAAGTTGATGTTGTATGGCAGGAACTGAAATTATTATTATTAGAATGGTGCAAAATCTCTTCCTCTGTTCCCTTGCCATTAAATTGTCTGGATGCCAACTTTTCTGGTGAATAGGACAAGCATTGATAATGAGAGAGTATAAAATGTTTAGATGTATGTGAATGTGAATAATGCTTTTCTTTTGTTTTGTTTTGGTGACTTCAGGCAGTAGGACTCTAAAAGAGGTAATCTTAAGAGCTTGCCAAGCAGAAAGGAAGATTTTCATTTATATGATGCTGTACACAGCTTCAGAACTTAGCCAAGAACTTTGCAGTCAATGAAGAGGCAATTTGAAATGTAATCACTCTTTTGAAACAAGAAATGTTACAGCCAATTTGCACATAATTCATTTGAAAAATTAACATGAAACTGACCAAATAACCTGCTTTTTTGATTTTGACTAAACAATAAATTTTGTCCAGGGTGCTGGGACAACTCTCAAAGTGACAATACAGTTGCATGCAAAAGTTTGGGCACCCCTGATCAAAATTTCTGTTACTGTGAATAGCTAGGCGAGTAAAAGATGACTTGATTTCCAAAAGGCATAAAGTTAAAGATGACACATTTCTTTAATATTTTAAGCAAGGTTACTTTTTTTTATTTCCACCTTTTACAGCTTCAAAATAACAAAAAAGGAAAAGGGCCCGAAGCAAAAGTTTGGGCACCCTGTATGGTCAGTACCTAGTAATGCCCTCTTTGGCAAGTATCATAGCTTGTAAACTCTTTCTGTAGTCAGCTAAGAGTCTTTCAGTTCTTGCTTGGGGGATTTTTGCCCATTCTCCCTTGCAAAAGGTTTCTAGTTCTGTGAGATTCTTGGGCTGTCTTGTGTGTACTGCTCTTTTGAGGCTATCCACAGATTTTTGATGATTTTTAGGTCAGGAGACTGTGAGGGCCATGACAAAACCTTCATCTTGCACCACTTGAGGTAATCCATTGTGGATTTTGAGGAGTGTTTAGGATCATTGTCCTGTTGTAGAAGCCATCCTCTTATCATCTTCAGCTTTTTTACAGACGGTGTGATGTTTGCTTCCAGAATTTGCTGGTATTTAATTGAATTCATTCTTCCCTCTACCAGTGAAATGTTCCCCATGCCACTGGCTGCAACACAAGCCCAAAGCATGATCGATCCACCCCCGTGCTTAACAGTTGGAGAGGTGTTCTTTTCATGAAATTCTGCACCCTTTTTTCTCCAAACATACCTTTGCTTATTGCGGCCAGAAAGTTCTATTTTAAGTTCATCAGTCCACAGGGCTTGTTTCGAAAATGCTTCAGCCTTGTTTAGATGTTCCTTTGCAAACTTCTGAGGCTGAATTTTGTGGTGAGGACGCAGGAAATGTTTTCTTCTGATGACTCTTCCATGAAGGTCATATTTGTGCAGGTGTCGCTGCACTGTAGAACAGTGCGCCACCATTCCAGAGTCTGCTAAATCTTCCAGAAGGTCTTTTGGAGTCAAACAGGGAATTTGATTTGCCTTTCTGGCAATCCTACGAACAGTTCTCTCGAATAGTTTTCTTGGTCTTCCAGACCTCAACTTGACCTCCACCGTTCCTGTTAACTGCCATTTCTTAATTAAATTACAAACTGAGGAAACGGCTACCTGAAAACACTTTGCTATCTTCTTATAACCTTCTCCTGCTTTGTGGGCATCATTTATTTTAATTTTCAGTGTTCTAGGCAGCTGCTTAGAGGAGCCCATGGCTGCTGATTGTTGGGACAAGGTTTGAGGAGGCAGGGTATTTATAAAGCTTTGAAATTTGCATCACCTGGCCTTTGCTAACGATGACTGTGAACAAGCCATAACTCTAACAAGCTAATTAAGGTCTGAGACATTGGTAAAAGTTATCTGAAAGCTCACATCTCTCGGGGTGCCCAAACATTTGCATGCCACTGCATGTTGACTATTTTAGTGCATTGATAAGGCCACATTACCATCTTCTGATTCAGATGTCAGTCTCAACATTTTAATAGTCTCTTCATATGCAACACAATTTCAGCCTGGATTTATTTGTTCAGATGCCTAGAATGCATATCATTCTGCCTAAGAGGGTGAATATTGCCAGTGGAGGTACAGAGTTATAACATTAAAATACGTTCTTCTGTCCAACCTGTCCATGCTCACCAAAATGCCCATCTAAATTAGTTCCATTCGCCCATGTATGACACATGTTCCTCTGAACGCTTATTAATTGTTACTATCCCGATTGGCCTTTTTTTTATGAATGGACTCTCAATTCCATAAGACCATAAGACATAGGAGCAGAATTAGGCCATTCGACATGCCATTATTATGGTTGAATTATTATCACTCTCAACCCCATTCTCCTGCCTGATCCTCTTAACCATTCATGCTCTGACTAATCAAGAACCTACCAAACTCCATTTTAAATATACCTAGTGACTTAGACTCCACAATCCTCTTGGCAATGAATTCCACAAAGTGAAATTTATCGAAAAAGCGTCTTGGCCCAAAACATCGGCTGTTCATTCATTTCAATTGATGCTGCCTGACCTGACGAGTTCCTCCAGCACTTTGTGTGTGTTGCAATGAATTCCACAGATTCACTACCGTCAGGTGAAAGAAATTCCTCATCTCTGTTCCAAATGGACAACCCTCCATTGTAAGGCTGTGTTCTCTGGTCTTAGAATCTCTCACTGTAGGAATCATCCTTTCCACATCCACTCTATCCAGGTCTTTCAATTTTTGCTAGGTTTCAATGAGATCCTCTCCCACCCACCCCCCACCCCACATTCTTCTAAACTCCAGCGAGTACAGCCTCAGAGCCATCAAACACTCCTCATATGTTAATTATTTCGTTCCCGGAATCATTCTTGTGAATCTCCTCTGGATCCTCTCTAATGCCAGCATGTCATCTTAACGAAAAGGGGCCCAGAACATCTCACAATATTCCATGTGTGGTCTGATCAATGCTTTACAAGGCTTCTGCATTACATCCTTCCTTTTATATTCTAGTTCTTTCAAAATGACTGCTATCATTGCATTTACCTTCCATTCCACTGACTCATCCTGCAAGTTAACCTTTGGGGAAACCTGCACGAGGACTCCCAAGTCCCTTTGCACCTTTGATATTTGAATTTTCTCCTGGCTTAAGAAGTAGGATATTCTTTTACTCCTTTTATCAAAGTTCATGACCATGCACTTTCCTACACTATATTCCATCTGCCACTTCTTTGGCTATTCTCCCACTTTGTCCTTCTGCAAACTCCCTGCTTCTTCAGCACTCCCTGATCCACCACCTATCTCCATATCATCTGCTAACCTGACCACAAAGCCATCAATTCCTTCATCCAAATCACAGAGGTATAACCTGAAAAGAAGCAGTCCATATACCAACCTCTATGGAATGGAAAGGGGGAGGGCCCCTTTATTCCCACTCTTTGTCTCTGCCAGTAAGCCAGTCTTCTATTCATGCTAGTATCTTTCCTGTAATGCCATGAGCTCTTATCTTGTTAAACAGTCCCTTGTGTAGCACCCTGTCAAGTGCCTCATGAAATTCAAGAAAATAGCATCTACTGGGTCTCCTTTATTTATCCTACAATTACACTATTAAAAATGTAAGTGTATATTCCATAAAATACTATTAAAATGTAAGTACTACAAAATAATATTGATATTAGGTCTTCTTGATTTGACGTTGGGTTGCTAATCAAGTTAAATGATTGCTTATGCTTGAAATTCAAAACTGTCCCAAAAAAAACATTTGATGACATTGTCCTTGACATAATCAGGTTTAATCTCTTTCTCTGATCTTGGTTCTCAGACCTGAATCATAAACTGTTTCACTTTCAAAAGTTGTTCCATGACCTGCTGTTTTCAGCATTCTCTTGTTCTACTTGCTGATGTGTGGTTGAATGCAACAATCTTATTCCTAAGAACCACAACTTCTCAAAACAAACTTTAGTTTTTGCTATTCCTTGCTGACCTTTGTGAGCTATGTCTCTATTTCCTTATATGTGGGAATGCAACGTGATTTTCATTCAGAAAAATATATGACAATTAAAAACTCATTATGAACTTTGTGTACCTACCAATGTATGTGCCCCATCACCAGAGGGTGTATTGTTGACCACTGTTCATCATATTTTCGGACTTTATTGCTGCTATACATTATTACTGTATCATTTATCCTCTTCTTCAACTACTGCTTCGTAACTTGTCCAATGGAAGACCAGAGGATTATCAAAGCCACCTTTCATTGTGTACAATTTTGTGTTAACACTCAAGACTGCATGGATAGATTTTACTGTAATCTCATCTGTAAGTATGCAGATGATACATTAGTGGACTGTATCACAAATAATATTGATTCCGAGTACAGGAAAGGAGATAGAGAACTTAGTGTCATGGGGGTCATGATAACAACCTTTCCAGTAAAACAATCAAGCTGATCGGTGACCTTAGGAAGGTGCAATGCTCATGCTCTTATCTGCATCAGTGTGCTGAGGTCAAGTGGTTTGAGAGTTTCAAGATCTCAGGAGTGAATATCATTAAACCACATGGCTGCCATAGCGAAGAAAGTTCACCAGTGCCTCTACCCCTTCAGGAGGCTCAAGAAATTTGGCATGTCCCCTTTGACCTTTACCAATTTTTATCGATGCACCACAGAAAGAATTCTATATGGATGTATCACAGCTTGGTATGGCAATTGCTCTGTCCGTGACAGCAAGAAACTGCAGTGAGTTTCACAAACTTCTATAGATGCACAGTGGAGAGTATCCTAACTGTTTGTATCATGGTTTGTGATGGAAACATCAGTATCCTGGAACAGAAGGCTGCAGAAAGTGGTGGATACAGGCCAGTCCAGCATATGCAAAGCCCTCCGCCCCAATGAGTATATTTACAGGGACCAATTTCACAAGAATCATCATCAAAATCCCCACTGTTTTGTTTTTTAACTCCAGAACCAAATTGAAAGATAAATACAGGATACTCCTATTCTTAGTTTTCCTTCAGTGAGGTGCCCACATATGATGTAGTGGCGTAATGATGTATGCCATTCATGTACCGTGCTTCTCACTTATAGCCCAAAATGCTTTGCTACAAACTCCAACTCAAATATGTAACATTTGCTTTCTAGTCATCTTATATATCTTGTAAATACAAATACACAGAATACTATATAGTACAACTACTATATATAGAACATAGAACATAGAATAGTACAGCACAGTACAGGCCCTTCAGCCCACAATGTTGTGCCGACCCTCAAACCCTGCCTCCCATATAAGCCCCCACCTTAAATTCCTCCATAGACCTGTCTAGTAGTCTCTTAAACTTCACCAGTGTATCTGCCTCCACCATTGACTCAGGCAGTGCATTCCACGCACCAACCACTCTCTGAGTAAAAAACCTTCCTCCAATATCCCCTTGAACTTCCCACCCCTTACCTTAAAGCCATATCCTCTTGTATTGAGCAGTGGTGCCCTGGGGAAGAGACACTGGCTATCCACTCTATCTATTCCTCTTATTATCTTGTACACCTCTATCATGTCTCCTCTCATCCTCCTTCTCTCCAAAGAGTAAAGCCCTAGCTCCCTTAGTCTCTGATCATAATGCATACTCTCTAAACCAGGCAGCATCCTGGTAAATCTCCTCTGTACCTTTTCCAATGCTTCCACATCCTTCCTATAGTGAGGTGACCAGAACTGGACACCGTACTCCAAGTGTGGCCTAACCAGAGTTTTATAGAGCTGCATCATTACATCACGAATCTTAAACTCTATCCCTCGACTTATGAAAGCTAACACCCCATAAGCTTTCTTAACTACCCTATCCACCTGTGAGGCAACTTTCAGGGATCTGTGGACTTGTACCCCGAGATCCCTCTGCTCCTCCACACTACCAAGTATCCTGCCATTCACTCTGAACTCTGCCTTGGAGTTTGTCCTTCCAAAGTGTACCACCACACACTTGTTCGGGTTGAACTCCATCTGCCACTTCTCAGCCCACTCCTGCATCCTATCAATGTCTCTCTGCAATCTTTGACAATCCTCTACACTATCTACAACACCACCAACCTTTGTGTCGTCTGCAAACTTGCCAACCCACCCTTCTACCGCAGCATCCAGGTCGTTAATAAAAATCACGAAAAGTAGAGGTCCCAGAACAGATCCTTGTGGGACATCACTAGTCACAATCCTCCAATCTGAATGTACTCCCTCCACCACCACCCTCTGCTTTCTGCAGGCAAGCCAATTCTGAATTCATCTGCCCAAATTTCCCTGCTCCCTGGATCCCATGCCTTCTAACTTTCTGATTAAGCCTACCGTGTGGCACCTTGTCAAATGCCTTACTAAAATCCATATAGATCACATCCATTGCACTACCCTCATCTATATGCCTTGTCACCTCCTCAAAGAACACTATCAGGCTTGTTAGACACGATCTGCAACCTCACAAAGCCATGCTGACTGTCCCTGATCAGACCATGATTCCCTAAATGCCTATAGATCCTATCTCTAAGAATCTTTTCCAACAGCTTTCCCACCACAGACGTAAGGCTCACTGGTCTATAATTACCCGGACTATCCCTACTACCTTTTTTGAACAAGGAGACAACATTCGCCTCCCTCCAATCCTCCGGTACCATTCCCGTGGACAATGAGGACATTAAGATCCTAGCTAGAGGTTCAGCAATCTCTTCGCTCACCTCATGGAGCAGCCTGGAGAATATTCCGTCAGGCCCCGGGGACTTATCTGTCCTAATGTATTTTAACAACTCCAACACCTCCTTTCCCTTAATATCAACATGCTCCAGAACATCAACCTCACTCATATTGTCCTCACCATCATCAAGTTCCTTCTCATTGCTGAATACCGAAGAGAAGTATTCATTGAGGACCTCGCTCACTTCCACAGCCTCTAGGCACATCTTCCCACCTTTACCTCTAATCTGTCCTACCTTCACTCCTGTCATCCTTTTTCTCTTCACATAATTGAAGAATGCCTTGGGGTTTTTCTTTACCCTACTCGCCAAGGCCTTCTCATGCCCTCTTCTTGCTCTTCTGAGCCCCTTCTTAAGCTCCTTCCTTGCTTCCTCAATAGACCCATCTGATCCTTGCTTCCTAAACCTCATGTATGCTGCCTTCTTCCACCTGACTAGATTTTCCACCTCACTTGTCACCCATGGTTCCTCCACCCTACCATTCTTTATCTTCCTCACTGGAACAAACTTATCTCTAACATCCCGCAAGAGATCTCTAAACATCGACCACACGTCCATAGTACATTTCCCTGCAAAAACATCATCCCAATTCACACCCGCAAGTTCTAGCCTTATGGCCTCAAAATTTTCCTGTGCTCTCTGATTCAATCCTTTTCCATGATAATGCTAAAGGCCAGGGAGCGGTGGTCACTGTCCCCCAGATGCTCACCTACTGAGAGATCTGTGACCTAACCCGGTTCATTACCTAGTACTAGATCAAGTATGGCACTCCTCCTGGTCGGCCTGCCCACATACTGTGACAGGAATCCGACCTGGACACACTTAACAAACTCTGCCCCATCTAAACCCTTGGAACTAATCAGGTGCCAATCAATATTAGGGAAGTTAAAGTCACCCATGATAACAACCCTGTTATTTTTGCACTTTCCAAAATCTGCCTCCCAATCTGCTCCTCTGTATCTCTGCTGCTACCAGGGGGCCTATAGAATACCCCCAAATAGAGTAACTGCTGTCTTCCTGTTCCTGACTTCCACCCATATTGACTCAAAAGAGGATCCTGCTATATTACCCACCCTTTCTGTAGCTGTAATAGTATCCCTGACCAGTAATGCCACCCCTCCTCCCCTTTTTCTGCCCTCTCTATCCCTCTTAAAGCACTGAAATCCAGGAATATTGAGAATCTATTCCTGCTCTGGTGCCAGCCAAGGCTCTGTAATGCCCACTACATCATAATTCCATGTATGTATCCAAGCTCTCAGTTCATCACCTTTGTTCCTGATGCTTCTTGCATTGAGGTACACATATTTCAGCCCTTCTACCTTACTGTCTTTACACCGTTTATTCTGCTTCTCTTTCCTCAAAGCCTCTCTGTATGTTAGATCTGGCTTTACTCCATGCACTTCTTCCATTGCTCTATCGCTCTGGGTCCCACCCCCCTCGCAAATTAGTTTAAACCCTCCCGAACCATGTTAGCAAACCTACCTGCAAGAATATTGCTCCCCCTCGAGTTCAGGTGCAACCCATCCAATTTGTACAGGTCCCACCTTCCCCAAAAGAGATCCCAATGATCTAAAAATCTAAAACCCTTCTCCCTGCACCAACTCCTCAGCCACGCATTCAACTGCCATCTCCTCCAATTCTTACCATCACTGTCATGTAGCACTGGCAGCAATCCTGAGAACGCCACCCTTGAGGTCCTATTCTTCAGCCTTCTGTCTATTTCCTGAGACTCACACTTCAGGACCTCATCCATAGCATGATAAATTTTAAATACTCCCATTCAGGCTTACAGATTTAAACACTTTGGAGGAGTTCTTACTCTTGTTGGATAATGTCTTTCCTGACAAGCGAAGGGGGGATCCCTCTGCTTGGGATGAGACATGGCTGTGAAGCAATCTCTGGTGCCGGGGCCTCCTCCATGATGGTTGTAGGAGTTGACTCTGGGACTGCAGGATCTGATTCAGACAGCTCTGGACACTGTTCTTCTTGAATAATTGACTCTGTTCTCCTCAACTGATCGATGCGTTGTTTCCAGGTGACATCAGGCACAATCTCCACTGTGTAGGAAAATGGTCTTGGTCTAATAGTTTTTCCAAATATCCACATTTCATCACCAGGGCTGCTTGTCCAGCTGGAAAACATCAAACCTCCTTGTTTGAGCAGCCCTAATTTTTGTCTCAGCTGTTTGTTCTGTGTATTCCCCCTGAGACTGGGTTTAATTAAATTCTAGTGTTAGCTCAAGGGATGACCCAGGAGCAGCATAACTGGTGATTTCTTTGGCTGTGGAGTGTGCTACATTGTGATATATTAGGAAGAAGTTGGCAAGTTTCTGATTTAGTGTTACTGTAGTGTGTTCTGCTGACATTTCTCGCAGTGTGTTCTTTAGACTCTGGGCAAAACTTTCTGCCAAGCCATTTGTAACTGGGTGATACGGTGCAGATGTAATTATTCCATTCATTTTCTGGAATGACTGAAACTTCTATGCAACAATCTGAGGGCCATTGTCACTGACTAAGTGTTCTGGAACTCCAGTCCTTGAGAAGAGGCTTCTCAACACATCAACAGTGTGTAAGGCTGTAGTGGCGGCTATTGGAAATAGTTCTAACCACTTTGTAGCTGTATCCACTACTACCAAAAAATTTGTGCCCTTGTATGGTCTGGCAAAATCCGCATGAATCCTCTGCCAGGGCAATGCAGGCTGTTTCATATAGATAAACAAAGCTCTAAGTATATTTATTACCAGAGTATGTCAGAGTCAGAATCAGAATCAGAATCAGGTTTAATATCGCCAGCATATGTTATGAAATTTGTTAACTTTATCACAGTAGTACAATGAAATGCATGATAAATAAATATAGAGAAAAAAACTGAATTACAGTAAGTCTATATATGTTTATTAAATAGTTAAGTTAAATAATTAGTGCAATAAAAATACAAAGTGAAATACAATAGTGAAATATAAAGTAGTGAGGTAGTGTTCATGGGTTCTGTTTCAGCTGGGAGCCATTTTAGAATCTTTCTTGTAAGATTCCATGAACTAATCAATCTCTCTTAATGATGGGATCAGTAAGCCCATTGCTGAACTGACAATGCTCAGACAATTTCTTTCATTCAGCCATGTAAGCTGAAATGGACTCCCCTTCCTTTCAATTCCACTTATGAAACCTAAAGTGTTCAGCAATGGTTTTGGTTCTAAATGTTCCTATATTACGTTCAACAAACCTCATTTTGCCTGGTTTGGTTGGAGCAGTCAAACTTCTAAGAAAACTGCCAATTGCAGTTAGTAACTCTGGCACTTACTTTTCATTGACTATTTCATTTGATTCAAAATACTGCTTAATTTGCTCAGCATACAGCATCCAGTTATCCATTGTGTAATTGAATATATCTATCTTTCCAATGCAGCCAGCCATTTCTGCTTTTTTCTTTGTTTGTTATAATCACCCAGTACTCACTGCTTATGAACCCATGAATTTTATCCATTTGCTGCCCTTTTTTAAAAATCCAATGTCTTTCTCCCCTTCAGAAGAAAAAAAATATGATGTTGTTCAACAGGAAGGTACTGCAGTCATCTCAGGCTTATTTTAAAACTTCCTCATTGCCACATAATGTTTTGTAACTCTAGAAACTAATCAAAAGAAAATCAAGGGTGCCCAGGATACTTGTGTACTTAGTTTGACTTTTTGTCAGGTGTCCACTTATAATGTGGTGCCATAATGATGTATGCCATTCACCTACTGTACTTCTTACTTATAAACGATAATGTATTATGCCAACAAGCAAAGAATTCTTAATCAAATAATATATTATTTCAGAGGGAGGAGAAGATGGCGACGCGACACAGCTTGCAGCCGCCACTCCGGTGAATATCTGTTATCTGTCAAGCAGGATAGTGCCGTGCACAATCCTGATATGATGGAGACAGATGTGAGAGCATGGAGGAACATCTGGTGAAACTTCTGAAATGCCTGTTTCGCTGCCGCTGCTACTGTGTGATCCAGAATCTCCGGAGGGGAAGGCCCCTGAGTCCTCGGCTTTGCTTGTTGTTCAGCGGCCAGGGTGGGGTCAAAGCGCTCAGCAGAGATGGTGCTCGGTGCTCGGTGTTGGAGGGCTGGTCAGAGGCTCGAAGTTTCCGGATGGACTCAGGGTCCGCGGCGGTCGGGTGCTTCCAATGCATCAGCAAGTTTGCGGCGCTTGGAGGTTCATGGCAGGGAAAGTTTCTCCCTTCTACCGTCTGCGTGAGATGATGGGGCTATCGGGACCTGAAACTTTTTTTTACCTTGCCCATGGTCTGCTCTTTATCAAATTATGGTCTTGCTTTGCACTGTTGTAACTATATGTTATAATTATGTGGTTTTGCCGGTTTTAGTCTTGGTTTGTCCTGTGTCTCTGTGATATCTTTCTGGAGGAACACTGTATCATTTTTTAATGCATGCATTTCTAAATGACAATAAATGAGGACTGAGTGCCCTCATAATCTAATCTAATCCACTACCTTAAACAGCTGCGATGTTTCTGCTGCTGGACCATCGAGTCATGGGCCGGGTCCATCCGTCTTCAGATGCTTCATCCCCTAACCCGGAACATCCTCGGGATGGTGGGTCAGTAGAAGGTGATCAGTCTTCTACCCCCGACGGTCAGCTGCTATCGTCCCTTTGCAGCCAAAGCCAGCTGGACACTCTCTCTGCTGCTTGCACCATGGTGTTAATGGCTCTCTTCCTGGTTCTCCCTTCTATCCCTAAAGTTGCCATTATCTTCCAGCATGACATGGCGGGAAATCCTCTTGCCCCAACTTCAACAGAGAAGTTCCACATCTGCCAACCTTGTTGTCTGCAGTGCGCCACCAGGTCTTCGTACCTCACGAGCTTCTTCTCGTGAGCCTCTTGTCATCGGGTCTCCCATGTTAGCTCTATCACCACGAGCTTCTTTGCACTCTCTGACAATAGTAGAACGTCTGGTCAAAGTGTGGTCTCTACTATTAGTGGGAACACCAGCTTCTTTCCAAGATCGACCTTCATCTCCCAGTCCTTTGCCATGCTCAGGGTACCAGCTCTACACTTGTTCGTTGCTGCAGCATGTTCCCCAGTCCTGATGAAGTTGATGAAGTTTGGTTGCCTGTCCTTTTTGTGGTTCTTTTTCCTCTCTGTCTCCAAAGTGTGGGTGAGTGCTCTCAAAACCTGTTCATGTCTCCATCTGTATTGTTCCATTTAGCATCAGAAAATGTATACAAAATACAAAATGAAATTTTTGCTCTTTGCAGACATGCACAAAAGCAGAAGAGTGTCCCAACGAATGAGTGACAGTAAATATGTTAGAACCCAAAAGCCCCCTACACCCCCTCCCATGCACAAGCAGCAGTAATGTAATGACCCTTCTCCTTCCCTACCTACTTTATAGTCAGAAAACATCAGCACACTTCACCCATCAAGCAAGCAATAACAAAGCCCCAAAGACCATGATCTGCAATACAACAAAAATGAATCTTTCACCAGACAATTCAACATACCACAGTCTCTCTCTCTCCCTCTCCCTCTCCCTCACCCTCAACCTCACCCTCCCCCCTCTCTCTCTCTCCCTCCCTCCCTCCCTAATAAAGGGACAAAGAAGTATCACCCTTTCACAGCAAGAGGTGAGACCAATAAAAACAAGCAGCTGGCTGATTTAAGGTGTTCAGGTCTGGCGTGTTGCTTTTATCACACTGTGATAAGACTACAGAATACTTCTCTCATACAATAAAATGGATTATTAACTTACAATTTACCTTGTTATGACTTCGTAGCTCATGTCTGCCTGCACTTTCTCTGTACTGGATACATTTTATTCACATTCTGTTACTGTTTATTGTTCTACCTCAATGCTCTATGCAATGAATTGACCTGCATGAACAGTATGTAAGCCAAACTTTTCACTGTACTTCAGTACAAGTGACAATAATAGACCAATTTCTTCCGATTTGCATTTGAATTTGGAAGTCATCTGTGATGAAAATGTTCAATGAACTACTGAAGGTACCATTACATTGAAAATAAATATCCATATATTTTCTAGCTGACTAACAGTAGAATGATTGGAAAGGTTGTTGAGTATTTGCTCACTTGTTATGATGACAGATATGCCTGCATAATAGTTTGTGAGCTGTAAATTTTTAGTTCTACATGTGGCTGAATGCTTTGATCACTACCGCAAACGTTAAATTCATACTCAGGATGATTGGATTTCGTTGACGTTGGCATGGTCTTCAACTCCGGCTACGTGATCCAATGAGTTTTGACGCACAGGGTCCCTAAAACTGGAGGCTTTCACAAAATAGTTATGTTTTCCAGAAAGGCACTCAGCTTTTTGACAACAGCTGCTTACAGTTCTGTCAGTTCCAATGATACCGATGATTATTTTGTTTTGGCAATTAGGATCAAGGATTTCTGCTCAGTGACGCAGGACATTCTGCGGATGCTGGAAATCTTGAGCAACACACGCAAAATGCTGGGAGAGCTCAAACAGTCAGACAACATCTATGGAGGGAAACGAACCATTGATATTTTCGGCTGAGACCCTTTATTACAACTGGAAAGGAAAGGGACAGAAGCCAGAATAAGAAGGTGGGGAGAGGGTAAGGACTACAAGCTTGCAGATGAGAATTAAGACCAGAGAGGGGAAGGGGTGGTGTGGAGAGATAGATGATATAAGAAACTGGGAGAATATGTATTATTCCAATTCTGTTTGTAATCACACACTATGATCTTTCCATCTCAGCCCTTTTTTTCTCTCAGCAGACAACAATGATATTTGAGCTTAGATGATTTTATAAATTATTTTCAATGGTTTTTGTCTTATCAAGGTTGCTTTAATATGTGGCCTTCGATGATTTCTATATTCAATTCACGGTCAGAATGAGAAATTTCAGGTTTTGCAGCAACTTTTGTCAGACGCATGCAATATTGATTAATAATTCCATTCCTTCTGCATTCTGCACATTTCCTCATCCACCACATTCTGCTGTGGAGCAAACTGTGCAGGCTCTATGATTCTTGCTTCCATGTAACTCACAGTTATAAATAGTTGTGTTTAATCAAGTTCTAAAGTTCCACACTACTGCAGTCAGGGTTATTTCTGTTATTCTGCATTGCCTGCCATTATAAGCTCTACGTTTTTCCCTTCAAGCCAACTAAACTATTTTTCCCAATAAGATAGAACCTGGATTGGCTCAGAATGATCATTGAATGATAAAACTAGGCAAATATGTTGACATTTTGCAGTATGCTTATCAAGATGAAGCCCTCTCGATAAACAGTTTATTTCATCATATATTGTCAACATTCATTTACTTGCAGAAACTCTAATCAGTTGGGATCAGTGTTAAGATTTATTGACTCCTCAGCAGTTGGAGGGATACCTGTAGAATAAGGATCTACAGTTGAAGTCAGAAGTTTACATACACTTAGGCTGAAGTCATTAAAACTCATTGTTTAACCACTCCACAGATCTCATACTAGTAAACTATAGTTTTGGCAAGATGTTGAAGACATCTACTTTGTGCATGACATGAGTAATTTTTTCCAACAATTGTTTACAGACAGATTATTTCACTTTTAATTGACTATATCACAATTCCAGTGGGTCAAAAGTTTACAAACAAAATCAAAAGAAATCACCCAAGACCTCAGAAAAAAAAATTATGGACCTCCAAAAGTATGGTTCATCCTTGGAAGCAATTTCCAAATGCCTGAAGGTACCACGTTCATCTGTACAAACAATAGTACGCAAGTATAAACACCATTGGACTACGCAGCCATCATACCACTCAGGAAGGAGACGCATTCTGTCTCCTAGAGATGAATGTATTTTGGTGCGAGAAGTGCAAATCAATCCCAGCAAAACAGCAAAGGACCTTGTGAAGATGCTGGAGGAAACAGGTAGACAAGTATCTATATCCACAGTAAAACGAGCCCTATATCAACATAACCTGAAAGGCTTCTCAGCAAGGAAGAAGCCACTGCTCCAAAACTGCCATAAAAAGCCGGACTACAGTTCGCAAGTGCACATGGGACAAAGATCTTATTTTTTGGAGAAATGTCCTCTGGTCCGATGAAACAAAAATTGAACTGTTTGGCCATAATGACCATTGTTATGTTTGGAGGAAAAAGGGTCAGGCTTGCAAGCTGAAGAACACCATCCCAACTATGAAGCATGGGGGTGGCAGCATCATGTTGTGGGGGTGCCTTGCTGCAGGAGGAACTGGTGCACTTCACAAAATAGATGGCATCATGAGGAAGGAAAATTATGTGGATATATTGAAGCAACATCTCAAGACATCAGCCAGGAAGTTAAAGCTCGGTCGCAAATGGGTCTTCCAAATGGACAATGACCCCGAGCATACCTCCAAAGTTGTGGCAAAATTGCTTAAGGACAACAAGGTCAAGATATTGAAGTGGCCATCACAAAGCCCTGACCTCAATCCAATAGAAAATTTGTGGGCAGAACTGAAAAAGCGTGTGCGAGCAAGGAGGCCTACAAACCTGATTCAGTTACACTAGTTCTGTCTGGAGGAACAAAATTCCAGCAAAATATTGTGAGAAGCTTTTGGAAGGCTACCCAAAACGTTTGACCCAAGTTAAACAATTTAAAGGCAATGCTACCAAATACTAAGAAAGTGTATGTAAGCTTCTAACCCACTGGGAATGTGATGAAAGAAATAGAAGCTGAAATAAATCATTCTCTCTGCTATTATTCCGACATTTCACATTCTTAAAATAAAGTAGTGATCGTAACTGACCTAAGGCAGGGGGTGTTTTCTAGGATTAAATGTCAGGAATTGTGAAAAACTGAGTTTAAATGTACTTGGCTAAGGTGTATGTAAACTTCTGACTTCAGCCGTAAATATCTTTATGTTTCTGCTGCAAAAGAACATGCTGGGTGAAATGCAGAGGAAATGATAGCAGCTGTACATTCAGATTGTTCATCCTCATCATCAGTGTGAACTACCACTGGTAATGTATTGATATATAGGTGTAATTATACAAACACACTGCTGCATGCTGTAAGCTATATGGCTGCTTACATAACAAGCTATATGGCTGCATTACAAACATAACAGGGCAATAACAGCACAATGTTACATACGAAGTTATCATTTGTTTTAGTGGATGATCTATTCGTTCATGCATCATTTAGCTGGATTTCTTTCTGTTTTCTGTGTTCAAAGTTCAAAGTAAATTTTATTATCAGAGTACATATACGTCACCATATACAACTCCGATTCATTTTTCCTGCGGGCATACTCAGCACATCTAGTGAATAGCGACTGCAACAGGATCAATGAAGGATCAAGTAGAGGGCAGAAGACAACAAACGGTGCAAATGCAAATATAAATAAATAGCAATAAAATAACAAGAACAACAAATAATGAGATAAAGAGCCCTTCAAGTGAGATCATTGGTTTGGGGAACATCTCGATGGATGGGCAAGTGAGTGTAGATATCCCACTGCCACAGACCACTGCCTGCATTTTCAATTTCTTACACGTTCTAAACATATTCTTTTATCAAATAATTCTTGTACAATAAGGATCACATCTACAATGAAGAGTTCTGTTGCATTGATATCCTTTCAACCAGAACCTGCCAGCAAGTTAAAATCTGATCTCCTTTTCACCTTCTTTCAAATATTTTATCTTTATTGCGCATGTGAGGGGAACATACTGGTTATCTTAAGGAAAATTGGTAAAAGCAATATTTTGCTCTAATGTTTAAGAATGCCAAATTTTACAGTAACTTTTAATGATTCATTCAGCTCAACGACAATAAATTTGATGTTGTTCATTTAATGCTAAATCCCAATACAGCATCTTTAGTTTGCAGCTATTCTCCCCAACTCTGTTAACTTGCCAATTTTTCCTGAGCTCTTGAAATAATTTTATGAGAGAAGGAATGGAAAACCATCGGACCATAAGATTATTAGACATAGGTGCAGAATTAGGCCACTCAGCCCATTGAGTCTGCTCTGCCATTCCATCATGGCTGAACCCGGATCCCACTCAACCCCATACACCTGCCTTCTCGCCATATCCGTTGGTGACCTGACGATCAACTTCAGGCTTAAAAAAATGTGTGGATTTGGCCTCCACAGCAGTCTGTGGCAGAACATTCCACGGATTCCACATTCTAAAGATTTATTACTCTCTGGCTAAAAAAATCCTCCTTACTTTTGTTCTAAGGTGTTGCCCCTCAATTTTGAGGCTGTTCTCTCTAGTTCTAGATACCCCCACCACAGGAAACATTCTCCACATCCACAATATCTAGTCCTTTCAACATTTGTTAGGTTTCAATGAGATCCCCCTGCATTCTTCTAAATTCCACTGAGTTCAGGCCCAAAGCTGCCAAATGCTCCTCATATGTTAACCCCTTAATTCCCAGAATCATCCTTGTGCATCTCCTCTGGATTCTCTCCAATCCTTTCTGAGATATGGGGCCCAAAGTTGTTGACAATACTCCAAGTGCGGCCTGGCGAATGTCTTATACAGGCTCAGCATTTCTTCTTTGCTTTTATATTCTATTCCTCTTGAAATAAATGCAAACATTTAATTTGCCTTCTTTACCACAGACTCAATCTGTAAGTTAACCCTCTGGGAGTTTTGCATGAGGATTTCTAAGTTTCTCTGCACCTCTGATGTTTGAACATTCTCCCCATTTAGGTAATAGTCCGCACTTTTGTTCCTTTTACCAAAATGCATTATCATACATTTCCCAACTGTATTCCATCTGCCACTTGAGGAATATTGGAGAAAGCCTGGAGGAATATTTGACTTAATCCATTTATGTCTTTTCTATCAACATACATCAAAGTTGCTGGTGAACGCAGCATGGCCTGCTGCGTTCACCAGCAACTTTGATGTATGTTGCTTGAATTTCCAGCATCTGCAGAATTCCTGTTGTTTATGTCTTTTCTATGGATCTTTTGCAGGAGGATCTCCCAGAAGAATATCTGTTGCTTAGGTCAATTTCAAAGTTATGGGCTGGAAGTGGATCAAGTTCAAGCTCAAATTTTTTTAGTCTTAGGCACACATACACAGGATATGGATGCCATGAATTTGAGCTTTCTGCAGCAGTAGCACAGTACATTACAAATATGACAAACATGTTAACCTAATGTAACCTTCGGTTCAGTTAATGGCTGAACCTAGGGGATGATAGCCCCTGCCCTGGCCAAACTTAAGAAATCTCGTTTGGGAGGATGCTAAGCAAAGTGACCCTGTTACAAATCAGTACCACGAAATAACAAACAGTACACAATATTCAATTAAACGATTGAGTTTTGTAATTCTTAATTTGATTATATGGTTAGTAAACAATAAAAAAGAAAAGGGCCCATTCCCATGAAACAGTCTAATGTGCAAACGTTGGAGCTCACTGAGTTGTCCATTTGTTCCCGTCGACCTCCTCCGACCCTCCAACCCTCAGACCCGCGCTCCTCAGTCCACTCCATCCAGCGGTCTACCAACTCTCCTTTCGTGTCCTCTCTCTTCATCGCTCCCCAACAAAAGACCACGTAATCCCTGCTCCCAGACACACAAGAAAGAACAGCACCCCGCTCATTGGTTAACATGTCCCATGTCCCGTTATCTCTAGTCATAATCTAAACATTGCTGCTACAGAGAAACCGTTAGCCTTAGCAGTGAAACACTAGAGACAGGCCATTACATTAGCAGTGAAACCTTACAGTGTGGTACACTAAATTCTGTAGAAATTATAGATAGCTCACACATGGATAAAAATAATGCACATGCCTTAATCTCTGTTAAGATGGCAGCACGCTTTATCGCAGTGGCTTCTATGGGGCTCAACAAAGGGTTCTATTGTCCTTTTTAAACATATATTTTATCATCACAAAATCCTGCTGGATGTTAGGAACTTAAAGTACAGCAGATCTACCCCATCAGCAAGCTGCTCATTGGTGGAGACACTGAAGGAGCTCGACTTGGTGTAGATTGTGCTGCTGCTTGCATCAGAGAGACCTCAGAGGAGTTATTGCGTGGAGGAGGCAAACAGACTAATAGCGAGTGACCATCTTAGTCACTTTCTTGTGATTGCAAGACTCTTTTGGGCATTGTTAATAGGGAATGCTGCAAGACTTATTCACTGATTTATTGGTGGACAGCAGGGGCAGATGGTGGGAGCGCTGCATGGCCTAGGTCATAGCAAGGACTCAAGCCACGGTGTTGCCTGTTAACATTTGCCAGTGGAGGGACACTGGAGCTGGAGCATTCCACCAGGGGCAGGGTGGCACAGAGTCCAGGCTAAAGTTGCTGCTCCCCTCACCCTCCCATAGTGTTCACTCGGCAGAAGACAAGTTGTATTGTGGTCAACTGCAGACTTCTGTGGCGTACGTGGACTAAAGGTCCAGCTTTTTTTTTGCGTGGCTACACTTTAATAGTATCTTACATGTGCTTGCTATCTTGTCTGTGCTAAGTGTGCTCCGTGCAGTGTGGCTGTTGGTACTGTGTTTTGCACTTTGGCCCTGGAGCAACGCTTGGTTGTATTTATGGGTATTCATGTATGGCTGAATGACAAGTAAACTTCAACTGAAATGAATTGAATAAACAATAAAATAAGCATTGCAACTGTAGTGCATATTGGAAGAGAGAAAAGGATTATATTCCCAGATAGTATTTGGGTTTTTCAGGTTAGTTCAAGAACATGATGCCATTGAGGAAGAAACTGTTGTTGAGGTGTGTGCCTCATGGCAGCGTTGCGAAGAGGGCACAGCCTGGATGGTTGGAGTCCCTGATAGCAGATGCTGTCTTCTGGATCCATTACCTCTTGTAACTATCCTGGATGGTGAGGAGAAGGTGGTAATTCAACTACCGCCATATGCATCTGCTTTCATTTTCTGTAGCAGTATTTGGATGACTTTCAGTGGCTAGGATGGTTGAACTATTTTTCTCCCAATCCCAATGGCTGCATTACCTGCTTTTAGCGGTAGGTTCACTGCATTTATTCTAGATAGTAAGTTCTACTGGTTTCAAAGCTCCAAGGCTCTTGAGATAGTGGTGGTTTTAAACTGTGTTTTATTGTCAAGATTATGAATTCACTTTAAAAACTGTTATCCTTTTGTGCTGTTCATAATAATTCCATTAATGACAATTTGGTAATGGGTTTTGTCGAACGCTTTTGGTTTCTGTGGAATGGACTAAAATAACTCAAGGGTTCAAGCATAAATTATCAGAGTGTTGCTTTCATTATCTACATACATATTTTAATAATAATACATCTTGTATGGCACTTGACTATATTACAATGCTGTCAACTCCAGTTGGAATTCATGGGTTATCTAAATGTACTTTATTGATGGGAATAGACAGTTTAATGCATAAATCAAATGAGAAAAAATGTTTGCTCAGATCATTGCAACAATTTGTGTTGCAGGTCAGAAAATTGTTTCCAGAGTAGTGTCGGGAAGTTTGATGTTATTGCTCATGTAAGCAGTGCTATTGTGGAATAAGGTCAGGATCAAAGACCAATTACATATATTAAATTACTTGTATCCTTGCATTGTAACAAGATTATCTTCATAATTCAATGAATACTGAGATACTACAAAGAGGTAACAGAATCAAGTGATGAAAATGGTATGTTAAAATCCCCCAGGACAGGCCTGAACAAAGGTGGAAGGTCTAAAAATTCAGTCAGAAAATTTTTATCATAATCATGCATCTGAAATTGGCTTATTTTCAGAGTTTGAAGTGATTGCCTTCCAGTTGGCTCTGACAATCAGTGAATTCATTGCTAATCTGTGACTGAACTCTATGTATTTATCTCGTCCCTTAATTTTTTTGACTAACAAAAAAAGGTCCATTAATCCTACAGTAGATCTAAAAAAGACAATTGATCTTAAATTTGAAACCTGTACATGGTAGCACAGCTGCCTCAAAGTGTCAGAAATGTGGGATCAATCTTGAACCTAAACGCTATCAGTTTTCATGTTTCTCCTGTAACCACGTGGCTATCCATGGGTGCTGTGGTTTCCTCCTGCATCGCTGATATGTGGGTGGTAGGTTAATTGGGTATTGTAAATTGCCCTTGATATTCAGTTAAGTGGTAGAGTTCTTGGGGTGGACAGAGTTTGGTGGCTGGGTGGTTAAACATAGAACATTGAATAGAACAGCATAGTACAGGTCCTTCAGCCCACAATGTTGTGTCGATATTTTATTCTATTCTAGGATCAATCTAACTCTTCCCTCTCACAAAGTGCTCCATTCATCTTTCATCTATGTGCCTATCGAAAAGTGTTTTAAATGTCCTTAATGTATCTGCCTCTATCACAGTTCCTGGAAGTGCATTCCATGCACTTATCATTCTCTATATAATATACCTAATTTGACATCTCCACATACCGTCCTCCAATCACTTTAAAATTATGTCCTTTTATACTAGTATCTGCTGTCCTAAGAAAAAGGTGCAGACTGACCATTCTGTCTGTCTGTCTGTTATCATCTTGTACACATTTATCAAGTCACCTCTCATCTTTCTTCACTCAAAGGAGAAAATCCTTGACTCACTCAGTCTTTAAGACATGCTCTTTAATCCAGGTAATATCCTGCTAAATCTCCTCTGCATCATCTCTGTAATGCCCATATCTTTCCTGTAATGAGATGACCATAACTGAACACAATATTCCAAATGTAGTCTAACCAGAGTTTCATAGAGGTGCAAAAGTACTTCATGTCTCTTGAACTCAACCCCCCAACTAGTGAAAGCCAACATACCATATGCCCTCTTAGCCACCCCATCTACCTGCACTGCAACTTTGAGGGATCTATGTCTGTGTACCCCAGCATCCCTCTGTTCCTCCACACTGTTAAGTATTCCACCTTTAAACCTGTACTCTGCCTTTACACTTGACCTTCTCAAGTGCATTACTTTACAGATTTCTGGACTGAACTACATTTGCCACTTCTAAGCCCTGCTCTGTATCGTATCAATGTCCTGTTGTAACCTATGACAAGTTAAACTACCTACACCATCAACCTGGTTGATAAGGAAAGAGGAGAATAAAAATTGGGGTTAAGGTAGGTTGGCGCATCTGGATGATTTATGATCAGCCTGGCTCAGTGAACTTGTGGGTTTGTTTCCATGCTGTATGTATCGATGACCCTGAAAACCTTTTTCAGAGCTGTGCCTGGTTCTATTTCAAAATATACTCTATTCCTTGGCCTAGATTCCGCTAACAGCTGAAATATTTTTTTTAGTTATTCTTGAAAAAATTGATCATAACATTGTGTAAAAAGGGCCGAAGGATCATTGAGGACCCGAGTCATCCCAACGACAAGCTGCTCCAGCTGCTACCACCCAGGAGATGGTACCAAAGCATAAAAGCCAGGACCAACAGGCTCCAGGACAGCTTCTTCCACCAGGCCATCGGACTGATTAAGTCATGTACACACAACTGTATTTCTATGTTATATTGTCTGCCTTGTTGTACATAATATTTATCATAAATTACTACATATTGCACATTGCACATTTAGATGGAGATGCAATGTAAAGATTTTTATTCTTCATGTATATGAAGGATGTAAGTAATGAAGTCAAATCAATTCAATTCAATTCAATCACCCTTTACTATCTGAACTTCAAGGAATACAATCTGCTACTTAAGAGTCTGTGAGTGGTGTAATACGGTTTCTTGCAAGAGACATTTGGGGAAAGTCTGGTAAAGAGCAGCCAGCAGTTTTAGGACTTCTGTAATTATATATTTAAAAAATTAAAACTAGAAACACTTGCAAAGGAAACGTTCAGCAGCTCTGGATGGAGGCTAATTGTTCAGTTCAGACATTGGGTATAATGTCCAAAATTGCACACAGTTCCCCAAAAGTGGTCTAATTGAGGCTTTGTATAACCATTGGGAATTATCAATAACTCTGTACCCCAGTTATCCAAGTTTAGAATGGCATTCCATTAACCACTTTGAATATTTCATGCAGCATGATAATTTAGTGATCCTTTCTCATGGACCCTTTAAGTATCTTTCAACCTCTTATATTCCAAGTATTCTGCTATTTAGAGAGTGCCCTGTTCTAATGGTTTAAAATAAGTAGGTAATTACACATTTCCATACATTAAAATACATTTGCCAAAGGTTGATCCACGTGCATGTTCCATTAATGTCTATGTCATTTATTATTCTGTTGCACACCACTAACTTTGTCCTTCTTTATGCCATCAGCAAACTAATAGATGTGACTCTCTTTCCATTGTTAGTTTTAGCTACAGTACATTAAATCATCTAGAACAGGGGTTCCCCACCTTATTTATGTCATTGACACTTACCATTAACTGAGGGGTCTGTGGACCACAGGTTAGGGACCCTAGCTCTAGATGACCAAATTCCTGCCATCAGAGTACCTGTTCTTGTCTCCACTTTCATCCTTCTGCGCTCAACCCAATTCCAAAGTCAATAAATTTGCCTTTGATCCCAACAACTATAACTTCGTTAATCCATGTCTTAAGAGGAATTTTATCAAATTCCATCTGATAAAACAAAGCATTGTCTTATCTCCTGCTTCAGTGTCTTTAAAAAGTTGAAATAGTTTGGTGGATAGCCATGACCTATTACAGTATATTCCTATTAGAGTGAAGCGCAAGACTGACAGATATCAGGAAACCTTGTTTTATTGTCTTTGATTGCTGCTTGTTGTATCTTGGCTGTGTGTAGTTCTGCTGAACACTGTGGACATTCTATGTTAGCACAGGATATGTGGTGACACTTATGGGCTGTGCTCAGCATATCCTTGGATTGTGTTGGTTTTTGACATGAATGACACATTTCACTCTATGTTTGATGTACATATCACAAATTAAGCTAAGCTTTCAACATTCAACTTTAACTTTATGTCTTGCACTGTACTGGTCCGCAGAACAACAATTTCCATGACATATGTGAGTGATAACAAATCTGATTCTGATTCCCTTTTGTCTGCTGCATCCACATCTCATAGTTCCAATTTTATTTTTGCTTCTTCTTTCCATTTCCCTTCCTTTCTAGATACATTATCTAGACATCCTTGATCTCCATCCATGCACAAACATTTTTTCTGCAATTTAAAATACTCTTTAACTTACCGTACTTTTCCAATTCTAATGAAGGCTTTGGGTCTGCACTGTGAAAATTGACTCTATTTCTCTTGTCAGTGCACAGATTTTGCCTGACTTGCTGAGTGCTCCTAATTACTGAGTTGGTTTCCAATAACAATTGCTGGGTCAACTTGCAAATACTAACTTGTCTTTCCTTTCTACTATCTTAAATGGTGGCATTACATGCAGAGTATTGCAGTCTAATCATTGTTGAATCAAGGACCTTTCTTGGCAGGACATAAAGGAATTATTAAGCTTTTGTAACATTACAACTTTTGTGCAAATTCTATTATATCTCATCTGTTTCCAGGTTGTAGTTCTGGGGTCACAACTTACTATTTTACTCTTTACTCTGACCTGCTTTCAGCCTCATTTAAACTACTAAAAACCCATTGAAAAAGAGATCAACTCATTGAGTTTTCAGAATGAATGCAGCGCTGGTGTAATTTGTGTCATAGGTGGAGATACTGTATAGGCAAACAAGTAAAAATGGAAAATAATCCAAAATATAAGTTTAATATCAAAAAATGGACAGAGATACTGCTTCATCGTTACATACTGCTACTGGTGTAGTAATGTTGAACAAATTAAATATGCCAGCTGTTGTAGTTTATAGAGTACTTTTGAGTGAACAGTATCATATGTGCCAGTATGGAAAGAGATAACTTCTGCTGATGGTGACAACAATTTTCAGCCTGTGGAGATATTGTGATGCTGTATAAAGCCAGATTCAGATGAGTAAAAAATCTTTTGTTTGATACAAAGCATTATCAGGCTGAGGGACATGCTAAGTTTAAAACAAAGACTCAGTAAGTTTCTGTCCTCCTTCCAAAGTGCCATAGCAGGACCACAACTGATATGGCATAGCACTTGATCCCATAATACGCCAGTATATTCTGGTATGCTTGAGATATACCATTATATACCACAATATAAAGGCATAGTATTATATTATGGTATATAATTATATAACTCAAACATACTATTATATACTATAATAAATAATGATAGTAAGCAAAATACAGGTTAAATGACATGACTTCTTTCTGTTTATGAGACTCCCATCCTCTGCAAGTGAAAATGGAAGACACAAATGGGCCATATTTCTTATTTGCAACATTATTAAACGTATATTTCTTAGTTTCTGAGGCTCACTGCCTTCTAGATTCAAATTACCAGGCCACAGTGATTCCCCATTCTTTTCATTCATCTAACTCATTCTGTGGCTGTTGAGTGAAGTTTATTCATTGCTAGAGGACAAAGAGAACAATTTACTGGAAACCACTTGTGACGAGAATACACATAAAATTAAGATGTTTGCTGGCCTGGGTTAGCATCAGTGGAATCAGCAGTTGGTCTGCCACCTGTCCTCAGGGGGAAGGAGAGATAAGGAACAATGAAGCAGCATGTGGAGATGTTAATAAAGGAGCCAGCAGTCTGGGTATTGCCAAGATCGGTTCCCCCTTTGAACCCTGAACTGTTTGAAGTGATGGACAGGCGATCTGAAGATGTGTAATGAAGGGACGAGAGAGAGAGAGAGAGAGAGAGAGAGAGAGAGAGAGAGAGAGAGAGAGAGAGAGAGAGAGAGAGAGAGAGAGAGAGAGAGAGAGAGAGAGAGAGAGAGAGAGAGAGAGAGAGAGAGAGAGAGAGAGAGAGAGAGAGAGAGAGAGAGAGAGAGAGAGAGAGAGAGAGAGAGAGAGAGAGAGAGAGAGAGAGAGAGAGAGAGAGAGAGAGAGAGAGAGAGAGAGAGAGAGAGAGAGAGAGAGCGCTGTCTGGAGTGGCTCCCCCTTTGAACCCTGAACTGTTTGAAGTGATGGACAGGCGATACCCCAGCAGGGGGATAAAAAGGGACAGGTTCGCTAAGGCAGGACACACACGACACCCAAGGTAACGAGACCCTGGAAGCGGTGCGCCTCTCACGAGTCGGTGGGAAGTATCGGACAATGCACAGGGTGGAAAGGTACGATCAGCGGGAACCCAGTGTGTGTCCGCCCTTGCTTGGGTGCCATGTTCACTGCAGAGGATCGACCGCATCTGGAGGAGGGGTCACAGTCGGTGACCTCAGGTGACATCACCAAGGACCTGCCCAAAAGCTGCTTGTGAGCAATTATCGCCGGTCTGTGAGTGGAAGCCGTTTCTGAATGATACACATAAAATTAAGAAGTTTGCTGGCCTGGGTTAGCATCAGTGGCATCAGCAGTTGGTCTGCCACCTGTCCTCGGGGGGAAGGAGAGATAAGGAACAATGAAGCAGCATGTGGAGATGTTAATAAAGGAGCCATCAGTCTGGGTATTGCCAAGATCGGCTCCCCCTTTGAACCCTGAACTGTTTGAAGTGATGGACAGGCGATACCCCAGCAGGGGGATAAAAAGGGACAGGTTCGCTAAGGCAGGACACACATGACACCCGAGGTAACGAGACCCTGGAAGCGGTGCGCCTCTCACGAGTCGGTGGGAAGTATCGGACAATGCACAGGGTGGAAAGGTACGATCAGCGGGAACCCGGTGTGTGTCCGCCCTTGCTTGGGTGCCGGGTTCACTGCAGAGGATTGACCGCATCTGGAGGAGGAGTCACAGTCGGTGACCTCAGGTGACATCACCAAGGACCTGCCCGAAAGCTGCTTGTGAGCAATATCGCCGGTCTGTGAGTGGAAGCCGTGTCTGAATGATCAGTCGTTCCCGTTCTCTCTCTCTCTCTCCCCCCCCACGTTGTCCATCGCCACGGCAACGATTACTGCGAACTGAACTAAATTGGACTGAACTTTTGTGTCACTTTGAAATTTGGTCATTTACCCCTAGACAACGATAGAGCTTGATTGATGCTGTTATCTTAATTCTGTGCACATGTGTGTTTATCATTGCTGAACTGTTGCATTTATTATCCTTTCGATTACTGTGTTGCTTGTTTCTTTAATAAAACTTTCTTAGTTCTAGTAATCCAGACTCCAACGGAGTGATCCATTTCTGCTGGTTTGGCAACCCAGTTACGGGGTACGTAACACACTTAACAGTATTTCTGTTGCTTCACTCTTTATCAACAATGGCCTGAGGTCTTTGACCAGAAACCGAACTGGATCAGGCAAGTCTATACCAAAAGCAGGTTAGAAGCTGCGAATTAATTGGTGAGCAAGTCATTTTCTGATTTCCCAATTTCTCCCTATCATCTTCAAGCCTATAATACTGGCCTATAATTTCCTTTCCTCTGCAAGAGGGAGGGGCAGAAATGGTTGGGAAGATGTTGGAGTCAATTGTTAAGGATGTGGTTTTGAAATATTTGCAAGCACATGATAAAATAGACCTTAAGATTTCCTTAAGGGAAAATGTTGCCTGACAAATCTGTTGGAATTTTTTGAAGAAATAACAAGAAGGATAAACCAAGGAGAATCGGCAGATGTTGTGTACTTGGAATTTCAGAAGGTCTTTGACAAGGTGCCACAGCTGAGGCTGCTTGACCAGTTAAAAGCCCATGGTATTACAGGGAAGATACGAACTTGGTTAAAGCAGTAGCTGATTGGAAGGAGGCAAAAAGTGGGAATAAAGGAAGCCTTTTCTGGTTGGCTGCCAGTGACTAGTGGTATTCCACAGGGGTCTGTATTGGGACTGCTTCTTTTTAGGTTATATATTAATGATTTGGATGACAGAATTGATGGTTGTGTGGCCGTTTGTGGATGCTATGAAGATAAGTGGAGGGGCATGTAATATTGAGGAAGCAGAGAGGCTACTGAAGGACTTAGACAGATTGGGATAGTGGGCAAAGAAATGGCAGATGGAATACAGTGTCAGGAAGAATATAGTCATGCACTTTGGTAGAAGAAATAAAAGGGTTGACTATTTTCTAAATGGAAAGAAAATTCAAAATTCCAAGGTGCAAAGGGACTTGGGAGTCTTCATGCAGGATTCCCTAAAGGTTAATTTGCAAATTGAGTCGATAGTGAGGAAAGCAAATGTGATGTCTGCATTCATTTCAAGATGACTAGAATATAAAAACAAAGATTTAATGTTGAAACTTTATAAAGCACTGGTGAGGCCTCAGATGAAGTCTTGTGAGCAGTTTTGGGCCCCATATCTAAGAAAGGATGTATAGATTTTGGAGAAAGTTCAATGGAATTTCATGAAAATGATTTGGGGATTGAAAGGCTTGTCATATGAAATATATTTGATGGCTCTGAGCCTGTATTCACTGGAATTCACGAGAATAAGGGGTGACCTCATTGAAACCTATCGAATGTTGAAGGGCCTTGATAGAGTGGATGTGCAGGGCATATTTCCTATCGTGGGAGAGTCTAGGACCAAAGGACACAGCCTCAGAATAGAGGGGCATCGCTTTAAAATGGAGATGAAGAGGAATTTATTTAACCAAATTATGGTGAATCTATGGAATTTGTTGTCCCAGGTGGCTGTGTAGGGCAGGTCATTGGTTATATTTAAGGCAGAAGTTGATAGATTCTTGATTAGTCAGAGCATGGAGAGTTACAGAGAGAAGGCAGGAGATTTGGACAGAGAAGGAAAATGGATCAGCCATGATGAAATTGCGGAGCTGACTAGATGGGCCAAATGGCTTAATTCTGCTCCTATATCTTACGGTCTTATTTACAAGGTCACTTCTCATTTATGAAGGAATATTATCAACTTGTTTATGTAAGTGGAGCTTCAGAATGTAAGAAACTGAACACCGTAAAGTATGAAAGAACATACATATGGACAACCATGGGACCATGGATTTGCCTTCAAAGACTTTATCTCATGTTCTCGATATTTATTGCTTATTCAGTTATTTGTTTGTTTTTTATTTATTTATTTTACTTTTTTTTCTCAGCTCAAGCTGATAAAACCTGAGGTACGGGCATAGCCAAGCACATTCACTTCTCAATTGCTGGATACTTTTGGACTATTCTACTGGTGTTTAGTCTTGTCAATTTTTGCAGATTTACATAGATATTGTTGTGTATTCTGAATTGTTTAATGCAATTGTGTAGTGCCTTTGAGATGACCAATTGTAGGTGTCACTATTTTGACAATGTACACCCTGTTCATGATCCATGGTCTTTCAATGTTCTCTTTTAATTCTGCACATTCCTGTTGCTTTTCACTTATTGATTCTGTATGTTATGTGTGCTTGGAATGGCCATATCTATTGAGTAAGTTGCTCTTGCTTGTTTATCCTGTATTATTATATCCAAACTGTTATTATGGATTGTTCTATTTGTAATAACAGATTGGTAGTAATATAATTTGGAGGACTCTGACTCTAAAACTGGATCAGGCTTGCATTTACAGTAAGGTATGATTTCTTTTATGGGTTTATACTTTAAAGCAAGATTTTGGTGAATGATGATTGATTGTTGATTGTGCCTGTGTAAGTAATCAGATTGAGTTAAACTGCTACAGGATCCTGTAATGTGTTGGATTGTATCTGGTCTCTTCTAGTACTGTCTGCATTTATCACCTTGAATTTGTTGCTCTGTTATTATGTATTTTTGATATTTTTTGTGTTAACTACCAGTTTGATAAGATATTGGAGTCAATTGTTAAGGATGTGCTTTTGTGGTACTTGGAGGCACATGATAAAATAGGCTATGGTCAGCATGGTTTCCTTAAGGGAAAATCTTGCCTGACAAATCTATTGGAATTCTTCGAAGAAATAACAAGTAGGATAGATAAAAGAGAATCAGTGGTTATTGTGTACTTGGATTTTCAAATTGAAAGACAATGGAACATGAACAGGGTATACATTGCCCTGATACAAACGTAGTAATATCTACAACTGGTATCATCACAAAGGCACTGTAGAGTATTTGTTTTTTGGAAGAAGTCTCCAACTCGAGCCAGGAGTTTGACACTTCCTTTTTGTCATCAAGTCTGCTCAAATCATGAGGATATCTTCCATGGAAGGTCATGCTCTTCCATTAATTAAGTTTTTCTTCAATAGTGATAAATTTTTTGTTTATCTGGGCTGTGATCTCATTTAAGTTTAGTGGTGTACACTTCTTATCAGAATTGCATATGCTTGCATGAAGTGCTGAATCCTATTTTCATTGGTGAAAATTTATCCTTAGATGTTTTATCTGACTGTTGAGTATATATTTAAAGTCTATTATTCCTCTTCTTCCTTCTGTCTTTGGTAGTGTTAATCTAGGTCTATTACAGTGCACATAATGTTTTCAGAAACTTGTGATTTCAGTTCTCATTTTTCTTTGTAAATTTTCCAGATCTGTTTTGGACCAAGATATGATGCCAAAGGTATACGTTATTATAGGTATAGTGAAAGTGTTTATTGCCTTTGTTATACTTTTACTGTCGAGCAGATTTTCTGAAGCCTTGAAGTAAATTCCATCAAAAGTTTTCCCTTTATCAAACTATAACCTATTTTCTTTGCTTGTTGATATCCCAGGTACTTATATGTTTCATATTCATCTATTGGATGTATTGTATCCTGCTGCTCGGTATTGTATTCTATTAGTTCTGTTAGAGCTATGTTTTAGTTTACTACATTTGCATATAGCAAATTATTTTGGCTACCAGTCTTCACATCTGAATATGTATTATGGTTTTAATTTGGAGTGCAGCTCTGAAGAATAAGTTCCGAAAAGCCATAAATTCCAGACCAGAAAATGCTGATTAAAATTCATTTGGATGTCCGTGATATGAGTGCAAATCCAAGGTGTGAAGTTTGTATGTGGTTTCAAAGAAAGCATGTGGATGCATTGTAAATATGGATTGTCGTTTGATGTTTGGCACATAAAATATCCAGCCTCACGTTGGACCTGCAGAATTTTTGACTGAAACTATCTCCATATCATGCCTGCTGTACCTTGTTTTGTCGAACAGAGAAGCTACTTTGTATCTACCAGTACTTTTCTCCAGAGACTTCATTCAATCAACAACATTTGGTATCAGAAGTGGGATACCTTTGCGACCCATTGTCAGGCCAGCAATCTTAGCAGTATAAGTGGGTGAGCATTTTAAAAAATTTGCACTCACATTAGATCTGTTCAGGTTGGTGGTACACAGGAACACGAGGTATCATGAACGCGGAGAGCTGAACTGGTAGATATAAAAGTAATGTGTACTCGTGCATGTGTGTTTATATAAGAGACAAAACTTTGCATGTTAACAACAGGAATTCTGCAGATGCTGGAGATTCAAGCAACACACATCAAAGTTGCTGGTGAACGCAGCAGGCCAGGCAGCATCTATAGGAAGAGGTGCAGTCGACGTTTCAGGCCGAGACCCTTCGTCAGGACTAACTGAAGGAAGAGTGAGTAAGGGATTTGAAAGCTGGAGGGGGAGGGGGAGATGCAAAATGATAGGAGAAGACAGGAGGGGGAGGGATGGAGCCGAGAGCTGGACAGGTGATAGGCAGAAGGGGATACGAGAGGATCATGGGACAGGAGGTCCGGGAAGAAAGTCGGGGGGGGGTTGACCCAGAGGATGGGCAAGAGGTATATTCAGAGGGACAGAGGGAGAAAAAGGAGAGTGAGAGAAAGAATGTGTGCATAAAAAAGAGTAACAGATGGGGTACGAGGGGGAGGTGGGGCCTAGCGGAAGTTAGAGAAGTCAATGTTCATGCCATCAGGTTGGAGGCTACCCAGACTTTGCATGTTAATTTGATGAGACGGAGCCATCAGTTGAGAAGGGTGGCTACCAATGGTTCAGGACGCCAGATTGGAGGTGTGTATACTCGTTCAGCGAGCTGCATTTTAATATTTGTGTTTTGCGAGTGTGATGCAAAGGATTACAGCAGGCATCATGAGTTCAGGTGATCAAAAGTGGCAGATTGTGGAGTACATACTCTGCAGTCTTAAGTACGTGCTGTTTAACTGTTACAGGCATTTTTATTTTGCATATTGTGGGAATTAATGTGCAGATATTTCAGCGAAAGGTTTTACCCAGATATACGTATCTGTAAGGATGGTACCCATTGAGGTCAGGCAACATCAGGCAGAGAACCCTGACATCTGAGACAGCCGATGACTCTGATTGCAAGCATTCATAAGCCTTTCACCCCGGGGGGAAACAAGGATTTTGTCAGAGTTGCCCTCACTTAAAGCTACACGTGGGAATTCGGAATCTGGTGCAAGTTTGGTGAAATGGTTGAAATTCACCAAATGCACCCTAAAGATTTACACATGCTGGTTAAAGTGTAGTGCCTGAGGAATATATGGGACCATATAACCCCAAGGGTGTAGGATGGTACATGGGTAGCTACTGGGAAGGCCAGCAATGAAGAGATATTGCTCTTTTAAAGGGGAAGTGAAGCAGCGACTGGGGGTGGGGGAGGCGAGAGTAACTGGGGAACGATAATGACAGTGATTCAAAGAGCTGATGAGACAGCCATGGATTATGCAGAATGTAAATATCGAATGTATGAGGAATATTCTGGGAAGGGACGACAAGTCTTTCTGAAAGTGACGAAGGAAGGCCTGAGCTCAGCCCACCAGGAAGCATCAGATTTAGGGATAGCGGTGGAGTTGACCTACTCTGCAATATTTTTGTGGGCCAGTGAGATGGACCAAATTAAGTGCAAGACAAATCGCAAAACATTCACAGTGGATGCAGCTGCTGTGATGTCCCAGAGGGTTTGTTTTAATTGCCGGCGGCCAGGGCACAAAGCAAGGAACTGCTGGAATAGACGTGGGAGGGTAAAGAATTTGACATGCTACTGGTGTGGCTTATCGGGACACGGTTGGAGGCGGTATCCAAAAAAGAGGAAAGTAAAAAACAGGTGAACATCACAGCAGATACGTAATTTCTCTCCCCATCGATGCCCAGTCTGACTGTCGATCAGATCATAGAGCTGGTGAAGACAGATTCTAGGTCAGAAAAAGATTTGGTGGCGGCCCCCGTTGCCAGCGCAGGTGACCCATGGATGTACACAACAGCATTGTTAGGGGACCAGCAATATCATAGGTTAGCGGACACAGGGGCATCTGTATCGATAACTGATGTATCCTTCCCAACAACCGGACAGGCTATTTATATCACGGGAGTAGGAGGGAAAACAGTGAAAGCAGAAAGAAGCGAGTTGCAAATACTTGAAATCTGGAATATACATCCTAAAGGAAGCTGGGGCCATTATAGATTTGGGGAAGGGAGAAATAATATGGAGAAGTCTGGGGCAGCAAGCATGTACAACCAATAGAATATACACCCTGGCTAGTATAGTCACAGCTGCCCCAATCATCAGAGACAGGAGCCAGGATGGCGTCTATGGGTTACTTTGTCAGCAGTTCCCAGCGGTGTGGGTTAGACACAAGCACTATTATGCTTGAGTAAAGATAAACCCAGTTAAAATAGAGGGGGGCCTGTCTGAACCCATAAACAGTACCTGATAAAAACTGATGCAGTGACCGCTGTTCAGGGTATAGTGAAAGAACTAAAACACCAGGAGATATTCAGAGAGACTGTGTCAAGTACTAACTCACCTATATGGCTGGTAAAGAAACCCGACAGATCGTATCAATTAATAATAAGACTACACTACATCGGGATTGTATCCTATTGTTGTGACCCCTGCAATAATCCTGAATGGCCTGCCTCCAGGACAGTTTTATTTTCAGTCCTGGATATCGCTAATGGATTTTGGTGGGGGTGGGGGTATCCCCTTAGCACCTGAGTCCAAAGACTGATTTGCCTTCAGCCTGGATGGGCAGCACAATAAGTGGACCAGGCTCTCCCAGGGATTCCACAATAGCCCAACCATTTTTCATGAGGTCGTGGCGCAGACTTTGGAAAAGCTCAATCTAATGACGTATGCAGATGATCTACTAATTGTTCGTTAAGGGGCGATAGCCAGTGTTTTAGAGATACTGCGAGACGAGGGGTCTAAAATCGGACCACACAAGGCTCAGGTGGGAAAGGAAACCGTACAGTACCTAGTCTACACCATTTCCCAAGGGAGGAAGGACATGTCAGATGACAGACGTTCAGCATCAGCTTCATACCCAGCCCAGTAAACATAAGGGGAGTGAGGAAGCTAATGGGTCTATTCAATCACTGCTGTAATTTCATACCAGGGTTCTCAGCACTAGTGGTTCCGATACAGGCCTTGATTAAAGTAGGGAAACCACCTCTGGAGGAACTAAGATGGGGGCCAGGTGAGAAAAAGGCTTTTACAGATATCAAAAAAGCCCTGGCCTCTGCATCCGCACTGGGATTACCAGATGTAGAATACCCCTTTCCCTTTTACTGCAGCAATGAGGGAGGGTACTACAATGCAGTAGTGGTATGGGACCATGGGGACGCAAGAAAGCCAGTGGCATATTATTCAAGGAAACTGACGCCCATTACAGCAGGACTTCCCTGCTGCCTGGCGGTATTAGACTGTGTCGCGTGTGCAGTGCGAGTAAATGAACCGGGTGCAATGACAGGACAGCTCATAACCACACACAATTGTAGAGCTCCTGAACACGGGGAGGCTGAGAGCAGTCACCGATAGTAGAAGGCCAGGTGTTTGTCACAGGCACCTAATACAGCAACTGCTGAAAGCAGTGAGTCTACCGGCAGAGGTGGCAGTAATTAGAGTAAAGAAAGGGGAGAGTAAGGAGCAGAAAGGAAATGTGTGGGCAGACATGGCTGCGAAGAAGACAGCAAAGGAACAAGAGACAATTGAATTTGCAAGTGTGCAAGAAGAAATGACAGAAGCCAGTTTAGTAAAATTATATACAGAGGTGGAGGCAGACGAGAAGGAGAAATGGAGGAGGGAGGGAGCAAAGGATGGACCACCTGGGAGCTGGACACACGGGGAGGAAGGAATCATGGCAGCATCATGTATTAGGCAGATACTACTGGAGTTGTATCATGGGGGGATGCATTAGGGGAGCCAGAACAAGATTATGACCTGTTGGCAGGACTGGTGGCAGCCAGGGACAGGCCAGGAAGTTGAGAAATTCTGTTGCCATTGTGTCATTTGTGCCCAGCATAACCCTGGTAAGGGCATAAAGCTACAGCTGACAAATCAATCAAAGCTGAGGGGACCCTGGAAAAACATCCAGATAGACCTGATGGTCTGCATCTCAGGGTACTTAAGGAGGTGGCTTTAGAAATCGTGGACGCATTGGTAATCATTTTCCAATGTTCTATAGATTCAGGATCAGTTCCTGTGGATTGGAGGGTGGCTAATGTTGTCCCTCTCTTCAAGAAGGGAGGAAGAGAGAAAACAGGGAATTATAGACCAGTTAGCCTGACGTCGGTAGTGGAAAGATGCTGGAGTCAATTATAAAAGATGAAATTACGACACATGTTGATAGAAGTAACAGGATTGGTCCGAGTCAGCATGGCTTTACGAAGGGGAAATCGTATGTTAACTAATCTTCTGGAATTTTTTGAGGATGTAATTATGACAATGGACAAGGGAGAGCCAGTGGATGTAGTGTACCTGGACCTTCAGAAAGCCTTTGATAAAGTCACACATAGGATATTAGTGGGAAAAATTAGGGCACATGGTATTGGGGGCAGAGTACCGACATGGATTGAAAATTGGCTGGCTGACAGAAAACAAAGAGTAGCGATTAACGGGTCCCTTTCGGAATGGCAGGCGGTGACCAGTGGGTTACCACAGGGTTCAGTGCTGGGATCGCAGCTGTTTACAATATATATTAAAGGTTTAGATGAGGGAATTAAAAGAAACATTAGCAAATTTGCCGATGACACAAAGCTGGGTGGCAGTGTGAAATGTGAGGAGGATGTTATGAAAATACAGGGTGACTTGGACAGGCTGGATGAGTGGGCAGATGCATGGCAAACGCAGTTTAATGTGGATAAATGTGAGGTTATCCACTTTGGTGGTAAGAACAGGAAGGTAGATTATTATCTAAATGGAGTCAAGTTAGGAAAAGGGAAAGCACAACGAGATCTAGGTGTTCTTGTACATCAGTCACTGAAAGCAAGCAGGCAAGTACAGCAGGCAGTGAAGAAAGCTAATGCATGCTGGCCTTCATAACAAGGGGAATTGAGTATAAGAGCAAAGAGATCCTTCTGTAGCTGTACAGGGCCCTGGTGAGACCACACCTAGAGTACTGTGTGCAGTTTTGGTCTCCAAATTTGAGGAAGGACATTCTTGCTATTGAGGGAGTGCAGCGTAGGTTCACAAGATTAATTCCCGGGATGGCGGGACTGTCATATGTCGAAAGATTGGAGCGACTGGGCTTGTACACTCTGGAATTTAGAAGGCTGAGAGGGGATCTTATTGAAACATATAAGATTATTAAGGGATTGGACACGCTGCAGGCAGGAAGCATGTTCCCGCTGTTGGGTGAGTCCAGAACCAAAGGCCACAGTTTAAGAATTAGGGACAGGCCATTTAGAACGGAGTTGAGGAAAAACTTTTTCACCCAGAGAGTGGTGGATATATGGAATGCTCTGCCCCAGAAGGCTGTGGAGACCAAGTCTCTGGATGCTTTCAAAAAAGAAATGGATAGAGCTCTTAAAGATACCGGAATTAAAGGTTATGGGAATAAGGCAGGAACTGGATACTGATAGTGGATGATCAGCCATGATCACAGTGAATGGCGGTGCTGGCTCGAAGGGCCGAATGACCTACTCCTGCACCTATTGTCTATTGTCTATTGACTTCACAGGGCCCCTATCCAAAAGCAGGGGGAAAAGCTATTGTCTGATAATTATGGATCACTTCACCCAGTGGGTAGAGACTTTCCCAACAAGGAATTTTTCCGCCAGCGCCACTGCACAGATATTAGTTCAGGAAATCCTCCCAAGGTGGGGAACCTCAGTTCAGGTGGACTCGTATCAGGGAATACATTTAACAGGGAAAGTGATGAAGGAAATGTGCCAACTGTTAGGGATTTAACAACGGTTCCGTGTACCCTACCACCCTCAGAGTTCAGGAATGGTAGAAAGGATGAACAGAACAATCAAAAATGGCTTAGCCAAAGCTACAGCTGAGACGAGGAAGATATGGATTGTTGTATTACCAGGAATCCTGATGAGATTGCGCGTAACCCCGAACTGCATGTTGGGTCTCAGCCTCGACAAATCATTGGTGGGGTGAGCAATATGCCTCTCTTATGTGGTAACTACAGGTTGTGGGGAGCCTGGCAAGTACAGGCATAGAATAACACAGTACGTGAAAGACCTTTGTAACCAACTTAAAGTGTTAGGCCCAAGCAAAGCAAGAGCAGCACATTGCTGATCAGAGAGAGCCAGAGGGAATGGAGATAGTCCTTCCACAGCTGGGTGACCAAGTCATGGTGAGGGTTCTGCCTGAAAAGGCAGGGTTTGCACCCACATGGATAGGACCACAGATGGTACTTTTAACAAGTGACACTTGTGTCTGTGTGCAGACTCAGCGAGGCACCCAGTGGAAACACTGGACTCAGGTTAAACTGTACGACTCACCTTTTTGTTGCTCCCACAGACAGAGCAGGGGATCAAGTGTACCCAGTAACCGTGTAATTACAGAGAAACTAAGAGATGAACGCTAGCCAGCCGCACCAAACCTGCCCACAGTTGATGAAAACGCACACAGAGGAAATGTGAAGGCAGAGGACACCGAGAGCATGGCAGAAACCTATGAATAGCATACGAAAGTGAAAGTGTAATGGTAACGATACTCTGTAATGAAGGCTGGCTGCAGAAGGCAGATGATCAGTTGAATAGCAGAGAATAGAAAGATATTTGAAAAAAAAATAGATGAGGAGGGATTTAAGTTAACACAGAGACAGCAGGTTCCACAACTCCAATAGCAGGGCAAACTGAGAAGGATTGCGCACAGCATCTGAAGGCAATCACCCCCAGCCTAAATGGGGACAGAATACAAATGAGCTGGGCCTTTTCAGCAGTCAGGCCAGTGATCAACTGGGCAGTTCGGAAAGGGGTGCCACCGGGGAGAGGTCCTTGCAGTCATTCAGATAGAAACCACCCCAACCCCTTCCTGTGTATTGATGAGAGGGCCTGTGAGCCTGATGCACTTACCTTGTTGGTGCCCCTGGAAGAGGGAGTTTTATCTACCTGAGAATGAAGGGGTGAAGACAAGGAATGTGATTAAGCTACAATCGGCCAGCAGTGGAAGAGCCAACAGGCATATGATTGAAGCTGCATTTATAAAGACTATCCTTCAAATTTCTGGAAGAATATTTCTGCCTAGCATTTTGTAGGAAACAATTAGGGATGATAGGGTATATGTAGATACACATGAAGTTATTGGGGGGGGGGCGCGGTATTTCTGAAGCAGGGCATTTTTTGCTGCCCTATTTGAGTAGATCCTCCTTTAGGTTGGCCTTTCCTGGTATAAATTTATTTTTGTCCAGGAGGTATGTTAGAGAGATTTTTGGGTTTAGCACATTTACATTTAGCAAATGACTTTGAACAGCAGATTTCACATCTGAAAATATATTATGGATTTAATTTGGAGTGCAGCTTTGAACAATGGGTTCCTAAAAGCCATGACTCCCAGACCAGACAATGTTGATTAAAATTCATTTAGATATCTGTGGTGTGGGTGCAAATTAGAGGTGTGAAGTTTGTGTGTAGTTTCAAAGCAAGCACTTTCAATAAATTTTAAATATGGAATTGTCCTTTGATGATTAGCATGTAAAATATCGAGCCCCACATTGGGCCAGCCAGACCTCTCAACCAAAAGCGTCTCCATATGATGCCTGCTATACCTTGTTCTATCAAATAAAGAAGCTGCTTTGTATCTACTAGTACTTTTCTCCAGTGACTTCATTCATGCAACATGCTCTATTCCATCTTTCTTTATGTTTAATGTTCTGCACTTACCTACTCCAAAGTTCATGTTTATATCTTGTGAAAATAGTTTTACTATTTGAATTAATTGTTCTAGCTTACTAATGAAGGATCGTATAATTTCAAATGATGAATAGCTGAATTATTATTATTATTTCTTTCCTTTTGTATTTGCATAGTTTGCTGTCTTTTGCACATTAGTTTTACACTCAGTTGGTGTGGGCGCTCATTGATTCGATTATGGTTATTGGATTTATTAAGTATGCCCACAAGAAAATGAATCTCAGGGTTGAATGTGGTGATATATATCTGTGTGTATGATGTATGTACTTAGAACTTTGAACCTTCATAGAGTGTCACTTGCATGTTAATCATTTATTGCCTACTGACTGTAATGTATGTCGTTTGCACAATGCAGGGGAGCACCTCAACAAGTCTCCTGAGCCACGTATCCCAAGACTACAAACTCTCCTGCCCATAGAAACCAGAACACATGGGAGTCTCACCACTTCCAAGTTCTTCTCCAAGTCATGCAACATCCTGACTTTGAAATATCTCATTGTCCCTTCATTATTACTGGGAGAAGATCCAAAAACTCCCCTCCTGATGGAAGTTTCTTCACCAAAAGACTGCTCCAGTTCAAGAAAGAGGGTCTGCACAGCTTCCTTAATGCAGTTATATATAAGCAATAAAATCTGTCCATGCCAACATTACTCACATCTTGTACTTGCTTAATAAAAAAAAATCTGTTTTTACCAGGGACCTTTTTTTTGTACTTACAAACCATTTGTTATTCATTAGAATAGCTATTGCATACTGGTACTGACATTTAGTTGTCTCAAATAGTGACCCATGTTATGACTTATTCAAAGTTCAGTACTTGCCAAAACTCTATTAAAACTAACAGATATGTATGCATTTTGAATAAGCTATAGCAGTTAACTTTTACTGATAGATTTGAGATTATTCCATTCCACCATTCAATGTTTGTAAATTATATTAGCTCTCATCTCTGACATTATTTTTTTTTAATTCTGATTGTCATACTTAACATTATCCTTAGCTCACCTCATCCTATCTCGGTGGTCTCCTCAAGCTCTATTGCTTTCTACAAACATAAAAAAATACCTTTTTCAAGTTTCCTCACCCCCATCACTAATCCTATCTTCCAATGACAGTGACGATTTCAGTTTGTTTTAGAGACAAATCTTGATGTGTGCTTAGCTTTCTCTCTTCCTTTCAGAGTCCCTTTAACCATCCTCTTTGCCTAGATTATTGCCCAAGTATCCCAATGGTCATTCTACTTTTCAAGCACCATTCCATACAACCACAGAAAATGCAAAACTTGTCCATTTTTGAAAAGAGCAACATTTGTCCATCACCTCTTCCATTCTCACCCTCCTAGGACCCAAACAGTCCTCCGAGATGAAGCCTTAATTCACTTGCACTTCCTCTAATCTGTTTGCTTAATTCAGTGCTCACAATGTTGGTTCCCCCTTCTCAGAGAGACCTAATACGGATTCAATGGTGGCTTTGCAGACCACCTGCATTCAGTGCACTAGGCTGACTCTGAGCTTTCTGTTGTCTGCTACTTTAATTCTCCATCCCTCTCCCACTTTTACCTATCCCTCAATGTCTTGCTGCAATGTTAGAACAATCTAAGTTTGAAAATCAGCTCCTTGCTCTCCATCTGTGTATATTGTATCCAGTACTCAATATTGATATGAACAATGTCAGATATTTCATCCCTTTATTTGTATTAGAACTGACAAGTTCTGCTGTAGGACATCCATCTCTAATATTGGCTGAATGTTTCTCTCTGCTCTGATTGAAACCCCTAGCTGCTCTGCATTTTGCAGCTTTCATATTATAATTTTTGTACTTCGTCCATCTGCCCTCGTCTCACTGATTTTCTTTGTTCATGGTATCTCTATCTACTCTTATTGATCCATCAACTAGGTTAGTGGCCACTCTTTAATGCCTTCATTAACCAATCAGCCGGATATATTCTACAGCTTATCTTCACAGCCTCGCCTCACCCCATCACAGATATTCCATTTTACTTATACATCCTTCCACCATTCCTCTGCAAACTAAATCTAACTATGCCATAATTCATTCCCAGTTTGGCCTCACCCCATCATAGATATTCCCTCTTACCTAACCACCCACTCCTACTTCTTTTCAAATTCAATCTAACTTCTGACATTCCTTTCCAATTCTGATGTCAGGTGTGTCTCTTTCAACGTTAAATACACTGCCTCACTGGATGAATTTTTCCAGCATTTTCTGTTTTAGTTTTGGTCTTCCACAATCTGAAGATTTTCTTTCTCCCTTAAAGTCTATTTCAAGAAAATCACAGTGATTGATCGGATTTAAAGATTAAAGATGTTTTAAAAAATCAAGTCCTCCTTGATGTAAGGGAAGTGATCCATTTCATCTTCCTTTATCTTTGAATTTTTCTGCGCGGTTTCATTCTGTCAGAAACACTATTGTGAGGAACAAATTATTTGTGTAGTTAATATACAATGCAAGATTGTTTATTTCCATCTTTAATTATTGATTAGACATAAAAAAGCCATGCAAAATAATGAGAAGCTGCTATGTCTTTGGAATGGTGCAATTTATTCAATTTAATTTTTGCCTGTATATCCTTAAATAACTTGTCAAAATCATGTTAGTATCTCTGGCAATCTTTTGGAAATTATTTGCTCATCATTCACACTGCAGCATGACACTTGTGATTCTATCCCGTTTGCATAAGTTTAAACATGCTGAATGCAATCTTAATTCACCAATTTACTTTCAGCATCAAAGAATTCAGCCTTAATGGAATGAAAGAAATGATAACTTACACTTCTGTTCTATAATTAACATAAATGTAGAGCATTGTTTGTGTATTAGTGATGGTGCAACAAAGATCTTGCCAGTCCGTCTTGCTGTCAGAACCTCCAATGAGGAATTTATTGGTGCTCTGATAAGAACTTCATGCTGACAGCGCAGTGCTGAATCAAAGGTGATGCATGTAATTGTCAGTAGAGGTTATCCTCTTGTCCCTCATATTGGACCAAACTGAACTGGTAAGAGACATTTCTAAGCAAAACTGTCATGGTAAGATGCAAGTGTGAATTTTTTTTTTGCTTCTGGAATGTTATGGGTCTATTTATTTCTCCAGATTAAGGAAAAATAGACAAGGGTTAGTGACAGGCAGGGAGAGGAGATGGACTCTAATAATGCAGATGTCGAACCATCATCACTTTACCATTCAGTTCCTTTGGCTTTCTCCTTATCTCTCCACATTTTGATGACATCTTTCACCTTGCCCATTTTGTTAATGTTAAATGTTGACATGGTTTCACTTTCCAATGATGCTGCTGAGCATTCATGTGTTTCCTACATCACTTTTTTCTTCAGAGTGATACATACGTTGCAATGAAGCCCATAACACAATCGAGATGTCCTGTATTGTATAATCGGCAAAAATCGTGAAGGAGTTTATTTTTCTGATTTACTATTCTTTGAGTGTTGGTTTCGTTTGCTTCTCTGAGTGTACACCTCCTGGTGGGTAGTCTGTGCAGTGGTTGTAAAATTTGAATGTGCACCAAGAATCTGGAGATCAAGTTGAAATTCAGATCTTTTCACAGGGAGAAGCTCTGAGAATGAACCAATCATAAGAAACCTACTGTGGAGTTTTTTGGGTAGATTGTTATCAATGGGACACTGATACTGTGCAGTGATCTGTAAAAAGCATTGAAACTTGAGGAAACAAGGACAGCACTTGGGCACCTATCTAACTAGTCAAGTTGAAGAATTGTTAATGAGCACCGTGACATCTTATTATGGTGACTTTTGCTCACGAACACACTTTAAGTACAGAAACTTCTCACAGTTCAATTTACTTCTGTGTAGAAATAGTGAGAAGATGCTATTTCCAAATTTTCTGGAGAGTTTTTTTTTCCATTCAATGTTCTAATCTGTCCAAAGTAGTTGTGAACACTTATATTTTCACAGTAAAAGCTATATCATTACAGTTCAATGCTTAAAGCATGAGATTCTTTGCACTTCCCACTCAAATGTAGGAGGAAAATAAAAATAGAAATGCTAAAATAAATCAGGAAGATTATGAACAGAATTAAGCTTATTTTTTATATACTGTGTTTCACTTGTCCTCTCATTTCCTGTGCAATTGTAGAAATCAAGCCAATTAAATTACTGAGATTTATATGGGAGTCCTTCTTGAATTAAAATAAACTTTTGGGTAAAAGTATAGAAAACTTATATCAAATCAGATGAGTTAAAGCTAGATGACTGAACTAGGACTGGTAACTGCTATATGAGATTCCCAATGCGAAGGAATATATACTCTGTGGCCACTTTGTTAGGTACATTGTTATATCTGTCCAACTGCTCGTTAATGCAAATATCTAATCAATCAATCATAGGGCAGGAACTCAATGCATAAAAGTATGCAGATATGGTCAAAAGGTTCAGTTGTTGAGACCAAACATCAGAATGGGGAGGAAATGTGATATAAATGACAGGTCGTAGAATAATTGTTGATGCCAGATGGGGTGGTTTGAGTATCTCAACATCTGCTGATTTTCTGGGACTTTCATACACAAAATTCTTTAAAGTTTACAGAGAATGGTGTGAAAAACAGAAAAATATTTAAGTGAGCGGCAGTTCTGTGGGCAAAACAACTTGTTAATGAGAGACAGAAAATGCTGGTGAACGCAGCAGGTCAGGCAGCATCTATAGGAAGAGGTACAGTTGACGTTTCAGGCTGGAACACTTCGTCAGGACTAACAGTAGATATAGATGCTGCCTGACCTGCTGCGTTCACCAGCATTTTTTGTGTGTTTTGCTTGAATATCCAGCATCTGCAGATTTCCTCCTGTCTGCGTTGTTAATGAGAGAGGTTAGTCGGGGATGGCCAGACTGGTTCAAGCTGACAGGAAGGCGACACTAACTCAAATAATCACGTGTGCAGAAGAGCATCGAAAGTACAACATGTTGAACCTTGAAGTGGATGGGTTACAGCAGCAGAAGACAACAAATATACACTCAGTGAACATTTTATAAGGTATAGGAGGTACCTAATAAATTGCAGAAAGATTAACTGAAATGTAAATAAGGAAGATTTCAGAAAGATGACGGTTGAACCTCATGAATAAAATGTGTAAAGAAACTGGCAAGCAGGATTGAGTACCAACAAAAATGATTTTAGAATGCAGACAAAATCTCAAAAAAACACATTGATAACAAGTAAGTACAGCTGTCAATTCAATTAATCAAAAACAACCTATCCTGTCTCCAACTAAGCCACTGTTTTCCATTGAAGTAAATGGAGTTTTTGTACCCATGCAAGGTATAGTCTGTAGCTGGTCTGTGGGCTGATTTCCCAGCATGAATGGGGAAACTGGAGTGCAACAACTGTGAGCTGCATCTCAGACATCCAGAGCCAGAGCGCAGCTGGGCAACACCAAGGCACAGCTGCTGCCTCACAGATCTAGCATTCCACGTTCATTGGGCACTGTCCACACGGAGTTTGCATTGGTTGCCTCCAGGTGATCTACTTTCCTTGCATATCCCAAAGATGCGTGGGTTGGTAGGTTAATTGGTCTCCATAAATTGCCCAGAGTATATCGGTAAATGGCAAAATTAGGATGGAACTGATAAAAATGAGTGGAGAATTAAGCATGATTAGTATAGGCAAAATGTATATAGGAGCTTGATAGTTATTATAAACTCTGAAACAATGGGGCTGTGTGCATGCTGTATATCTCTAACACTGTACTTGGAATAACAGCTACAATGATAGGAGAATTCAAGACTTGGTGTTCACATGTGTGGTCACATTCTTCTGATCTCCAGTGAGTACAGGCACAGAGCAATCCTCATGCATTAACCCTTTCATTCCCGGGACTATTCTCGTATCAATTCTCTGGACCCTCTCTAATGGCAGTGAATGCTTCCTTAGATATGGGGCACAAAGCTGCTCACAATACTCCAAATATGATCTGGCCAATGCCTTATAAATTCTCAGCATTACATCCTTGCTTTTATATTCTAGTCCTTATGAAATAAATGCTAGCACTGTGTTTGCCTTCCTTACTATTGCCTCAGCCTGCGAGTTAACCTTTAGAGAATCATGCACTAGGACTCCCAGGTCCCTTTGCATCTCCAATTTTTGTATTTGCTTTCCATTTAGAAATTAGTCTACACCTTTGTTCCTTCCAGCAAAGTGCATGATCATACACTTTCGTACATGTCTTCCAGCTGCCACTTCTTTGTAAATTCTCCTAATTTGCTTAAGACTTTCTACAGATTTCCTCCTTCCATAGCACTGCCTGCCTCTCCACCCTTCTTTGCATTGTTTGCAAATGTCGACATAAAGCCGTCATCATCCTGATCATAAATATGTAATGTGAAAAGAAGCGGTCCCCACACTGACTTCTGCTGTACACCACTGTTCACTGGCAGCCAAACCAAAAAGTCCACCTTTATTCCCACTCTTTGCCTCCTACCAGTCAGCCAATCTTCTATCCATGCTCGTATCTTCCCTGTAAGACCATCGGCTCTTATCTTGTTGAGCAGCCTCAAGTGCGGTACCTTGTGCAAGGCCTTCTGAAGCTGGAGGATGCAAGATAATTATCTGTATACATAAACTGGGAAAAAATATAGTCCTCCTGAACTTGTTTTTGACAGATTCCATCACATGACTGACGACTGATAGCAACTTGCAAGGTTTGGCTTGTTTGGCAAGTTTAAAGTTCAAAGTAAAATTTATCATCAGAGTACATACATTTTACGACAAACAACCATGAGATTATTTTCCTGCAGTCGTACGTAGCAAATCTATAGAACAATAACTGTAAACTGTAAACATCAGGAACTGTTAACATGTAACTGTAAATGCAGATATAACCTCTGCAGACTCCTGAGGAAGTAGAGGCAGTGTTGTGCTTTCTTCACAATAACATTTATATGATGGGTTCAGGACAGATCCAGTTGTATAGAAACTGTTCCTGAACAGGGTGGTGTAAGTCCTGAGGCTCAGATTGTTGGTCTTTCTGTTGACCGAAGTTCCTTAGTGCTCATCCACATAATGTATAAGTCCTACTTCTATTTGACTTCCCAAAATGCATTTTCTTGCACTTGTGGGATTATATCTAACCTGCAAAAGCTCACCACAACTTTCCAGCATTTCTCACAATTTTTGTGTCATTATAAGTACATTGATCTTACCTCATACATTCACATCCAAGTTTAGAATCAGAATCAGGTTATCATTATCACTGACATAATATGTACAATTTGTCGTTTTGTTTCAGCAGTACATGCATGACATTAAAAAAAGTGTAAGTTGCAACAAAAAGTAAAAGAAAGAGTGCAAAAGAGGACTAGTGAGGTACTGTTCATAAACTCATAGACATTTCAGAAATCTGATGGCATCTGGAATGATGCTATTCCAAAAATGTTGAGTTGCCAATATACATATATGACAAACAAGAAAAAGTTCCTGCACCAACCTTAGAGCATTTCACTGGTTACAGGCTTCCAGTATTGAAAACATCCTACCACCCGCACCTTCTACATCCTAACACCAAGCTAATTCCTCATCTAGTTAGACAGCTTGCCTTGGATCCCATGTGCCTTAACTTTCTGGACCTGCTTACCATGTAGGAAGTTGTCAAATGCCTTGCTTAAGTCCATATCGACAATATCTACCACCCGACTTTCATAAATCTCCTTGGTTACCTCCTCAAAAGAATCAGTTTAGTGAAATGGAATTTAACTCTCACATTGCCATATTAACTTTACATAATCAGTCCCTGTCTTTCCAAGTGAACACGAATGCTGTTTCTTCAAACTTTTCTCAACAATTTCTCTATCACTGAGGTAAGGTTTTCTGGGCCTTTCTCTTCCAGTTTTCTGATATTTCATCAGCGGCTAACAACAATGAAAAAAAATTGTTGATCAGAGGCTCAGCAACTTCCTTTTTTTATTTCCCATAGTACTCTGAAATAGATTTCATCTAGCCCTGAAGAGTTATCTAGCTTTATGGGTTTCAATACATCTAACAACCGTGCCTTTTAATACCTATACAGTCTAGACATTCAGAATATCCCTCCCTGAATTTACTGTATTCTATGCCCATTATTTCATTGTCCAGTGAGAATTATCCCTGACATCATTAGGTGGTAAGAGACTGCATTGAACTCAACGAGCATTACAGGGAACTGAATATCTGAAATTATTAGATTCATTATTGGATGTTGAGTGTTATAACATACTGTTGGTTGAATTTATGTTGTGTTATTGGAATGGTAGAGAAATCAGAGTATGAGATTGGGATGAAAAGTAAAGTAATAGCCAACTGGAAGCTGAAGGTTATCCTTACAAACTGTTTTGCAAAGTGGTCACCTCATCATTTTTGGTTTCTCCAGCTTAAAGCACATCATAAGCAGGTGGTGGGGTGGAGATAGTCTCTACCAAAGAAAATGTCAAGCGCTCCTTCCCTCTGCTAGCCTGCAGGTCACCCTTGGGCAAGGTGTAGCTCCTGATCAGGGTTACATGAAGCCATAGGAGTAGGTAGTTGATGGCCGTATGAGCAGCTGGTGCATATCACAAGTCCTGGTTATGTTACCACTGATGCCAGGCAGACCATCTCTGAAGAGTATTGATAATAGCTGGGATCACCTGTCTTGTAAAGACACTGCCCAGAAGAAGGCAATGGCAAACCAGTGCTGCAGAAGAAATTGCCAAGAACCATGGTGGTCATGGAAAGACCATGATCACTTACATCATGCGACACAGCACATAACGGACGAACGTAAGTACCAAATGCTCACTAAACTCAAAGACGCACATTTAAAACCCACAGCTTAACAGCTCTTTGAGCTTTTGTATGCACTTCCAGTTCATCGGTGACAAATCATGACTTCCAGGAGGAGTATAGACAAGCGGGATTTAATTGAATTTGTCCCACCATCTCAAATCACTTAACTGTCCTAACATTTCTCACAGAGTGTCTCATCTTTTCAATGTTCAGTCATTCATGGTTTAGCTTGGTTCAGGTGGCGAATGAAGCATTACAAACTTTCTGCAATTCCCAGAATCATTAAAGTATTGGGTATAATACAAGAATATGCTGACACATACTAAGCACCATAATTACTACAATGTGTTCAGCTCTCTGTACTATAAGCTCAAACTCATTTGTCATAAGACGGGTAAAACACTTTCCTTTAAATTTCTCTGAGAAATGGGACCAGAAATCAAAATGTTTTGCAGTCTGCTGTTGACCGATCTCAAGTGACACAGGAAAACAGATTCAATGTACCACTAACAGAGGCAAAACTGGTTAGCTAATTCATCACTTAATTAACTATTTTTTTTATCTGCAGCTTCAGCATCATTACAGTACAGCTTCATTCATTTCATACATCCGAGAATCTAAACCTCAAAACCAGCTTGCACCATGTTCAGATGATGGATATGGTGTGTGATATTTTTTTAATTAAAACACAGAGAAATAGCTTGTGTGAATTGACCTTGTATGTGTCATTGACATTATTACCCTTGCGCATAAAGCATAGGCATATTCCTCAACTTGCACACATCTGTAAGCCTTGAGTGGGTTTTATCTTTAAGTACTTCATTCCTTAAAAAATATGGTTCACATAATAATCCACATAATTTTAACACTTTAGCTAGTGCTCCCCAATGTGGTCTATATTAGAATACCTGAAGGTTTGGTCTATCAGTATCATACATCACTCCTTCATAAAACTGTTGGCTATCTGCCTGGTTCAACAAATCATTTTTTTCTCTCTTTCTATAGACGCTGCCTGATCTGAATATGAATACAGTATTGATTTTAAAAATAAATAGATGGATAATAATTCATTAAACTATATCCCTGATTGTTATGTAATGAAATGCAATGGAAAAAGCAAAAAACAGATGTAATGTGCAGCTGGTATGAGCAACAGATATTTCTGCAGTTTGTACCACAGTCTGTTTTTAGTTTCAACATTCCAGGTAATAATGGCATTACTTTGTCCAGATGACTAACGTAATATGCTGGCAATGACCACGAGGAAGATTATTGCTCCCAATATAAGCAGTGAAAGAACATTTTGCTTCAGAAAATTGGAAAGCTAGTTATAAGTAAACTCCTTGAATCTTTATTAATGATAGGCTGTCAAAAAGATGGAGGAGGCTGGACATGTCCGTCCTTCAGTGGAGAAGGGGCTGACTATAGCTTGGAGTCTTTAAAGTGTTGCTTGCTGAGACAAGCAAACCGAAAAAGGCTAAATATATTGCAAAAAGTTATTCAACATTTCCGAAGGCATTTATAAAAAAAGGAATTAAGCTGATAAACTGCAGCATCACACAAAATGCTGTAGAAACTCAACAGGTCAGGCAGCATCTAAGGAGGAAGGTGGATAGTTGGTGGTCTGGGTCGAGATCCTTCATCTGGATTGAAAGATGGGCGTTAGTCGGTTAAAAATACGGAAGGCATGGGAGGAGCAAGACTTGCCTGGTAATAAGTGTATCCTAGTGAGAGAGGTCAAAGGCAGATAAGGGAGGAGATAAAGCAACAATGGCATCAGAAGCTGGGTGGTGACTGGTGGAAGTGACAAAAGGCTAAAAATGGTAGAATCTGATAGGAGAGGAAGATGGAGCATGACATTTTTTTGTTAATTATATTGCCTGGTATGAAGGCTTCAATACACAGGATCCCAAAATGCTATAGCGGGCTATTCACTTAGCCAGCTCCATCACAGGTACAACCCTTCTCATCATAGAGAACATCTTCAAGTGGCAGTGCAAGTGACATCCATTGCTAAGTACCCTCACCATCTGGGACGTGCCTTTTTCACATGACTACCATCAGGGAAGAGTGAAAAGAGCCTTAAGACTTACAAATGATTCAGGGACAGATTCTTCCCTTCTGCCATCAGATTCCTGAACAAAAATGCTGCGTCATTATTCCTTTTTTGTATTATGTATATATAATAATGTTATGCCTTAGCACTATGCTACCATAAAACAACAAAATTTCATGACATAAAAGTCAGCGACAATAAATTTGATGCTGAAGTTTGAAAATACTCCAAAATCAAAATACAGGCTCAGTTATTAAGGATGTTACCTGTCTTCCCTAGAGCCACACAAAGCAGGGGTCTTCTGGAGTTATTTTGTTATTTTAAAAAGGTTTATTTATCCTAATTGTAAAGTTATTAGTGAATACCTGAGAGTTAATAGCTTAATGAAAAGAAAATATCAGTTCAGGTTCCATTATTTGATCAGGCAGAATCTCACAAAAGTGAAAATCTCAGGTCTAGGACCCTTAATCAAATTGCAAAAGAGAGAAGAAAATAGCTTTTAGTCACAGAGAAGATGGGAGAAGGATGGATGAAATAGAGGAAATATCTCTGATAGGGTAAAGACCAGATGAGTAAATACTATCTAGCAGTTGAGCAACTATACATCTATGAATGTAACATCAAATGTAATGATCTCTGAATAACCAGTGGGGAAATTAGAGTATGCCAAGTGACAAAAAATAGTACTAAAAATCCTACAGAAAGAAATGGATGTGGCCCAGATCTTCATGGGTAAAGCCCTCTCCACCAGTGAGAACATCTACATGAAACGCTGAAATAGGAAAGCAGCATCTATCATCCCGGACCCCCACCACCCAGGAAATGCTCTCTTCTCACTGCTGCTATAAAAAAAAGGTACAGGAACTTTAGGACTCACAGCACCAGGTCCAGGAACAGTTATTACCCCTCAACTATCAGACTCTTGAACCAAAGGAGATAACTTCACTCAACTTTATTTTCCCCATCATTGAAATGTATCCACAACCCATGGACGTACTTTCAAGGACTCTTCATCTCATGTTCTTGATATTCATTGTTTATTTATTCAGTATTGTTTCTTTCATTTTGTATTTGCAGTTTGTTGTCTTTTGCACACATTGAAATTTTTGCCCAAGTTGGTGTAGTGTTTCATTGATTCTGTTACAGTTATTATTCCATGGATTTATTGACTATGCCCGCAAGATGATGAATCTCAGGGCTGTATATAGTGACACAGATGTACATTGATAATAAATTTACTTTGAACATTGATTAGAGTTGCTGCTTCACAACACAAGCAACGCAGGTTCAGTGCAGACTGTGTGTAGTTTGCACTTTCTCCCTGTGACCACATGGGTTTCCTCCAGATGCTTCAGCACCTCCTGCTTCCCAAGAATATGGATGGGTTGGTAAGTAATTTGGACTCTAGTGTCTAAAGTAGTGGTGGAACCTTATAACAGTTGATTGGAATGTAGAGAGAAAGATACAAGCTAAGATAATTTAAACTGAGGATATGGTGGTGAGTGAGGAGTCAGGGCTGAGGAGCCTGTTTTGGTTCTCTGCCTCTCTATGACCTGAGTACTGACAGCATAGCTTCATGTCCAGTTTGACAGCAGTTCAAGGAGGAAGATAACTTCAAGGTCATTCTCGAGTAATGATGAACTGTGTCCTAGTCATTAACTCCCATATTTCGTGACTGAATAAAGGAATTTTTATTGATTTAAATTGGCATGATTGTTCCTCAGCCATGGCAAAGAAGGAGAACTAACGCACAATGTTCCTCCCAGTATCTGATCTGCAGATGTTACAGGCACCAGGTTTTATTGAATAGAAGATAATTGTGATTTATGGTGTGATATGAAATACTCTTTTAATCTTTTTTTAGGAATAAAATGTTGCTGATGCTGTGTGCCTGAAATAGGACAGGGAAAACTGTAACCACTGGTCAAATGGAACAGCATCAGTGGAGACAGAAATAGAAGAGAGAAATAGTCAGCTGAACACTTTAATGTTGGAATTTTTTAATGTTTCTATATGAATACAACCTAACTTATTTCTGCCAGTTAAGTGTGAAAAAATACTCTTATAATACTCTCAACATTTACAATTAGTATTTAAGCCCTACCCTACAGATTTGAGTCACTTTATTAGTCATGTAGTTTGACCATTGATGCTACTTGAAGGCTGATAAGCTCTAAGAATTTCATTTCCACTTGGTCACTTCTTTTATCTAGCTTTCATAATGTCTGCGTCAAAAGGTTTTCTTAATGTCACTTAAAATTCCCTTTTGAAAATGAAGTATTCACATTCATTAATCTTGTTAAGCCTGGTCTAAAATTGAAATATCTACAATTAAACATAAATGGTGTCCATGGCAAGAGATATCTAACTTTACCCCTGAGGAAAGATTCTAGGTGGACCCCTCTCTGCTTTTCACAGGGATCTTTCCCTCTGCGACTCCCTGGTCCACATGTCCCCCCCCCTATGGATCTCCCACCCGGCACTTATCCCTGTAAGTGTAAGTGCTACACCTGTCCCTACACCTCCTCTCTTGCCACCATTCAGGGCCCTGAACAGTCCTTCCAGGTGAGGCAACACTTCACTTGTGAGTCTGTTGGGGTCATCTATTGCATCCGGTGCTCCCGGTGTGGCCTCCTCTACATTGGTGAAACCCGATGCAGATTGGGGGATCGCTTCGTTGAGCACCTCTGCTCCGTCCGCCACAACAGACAGGATCTCCTGGTGGCCACCCACTTCAACTCTGCTTCCCATTCCCGTTCGGATATGTCCATACATGGCCTCCTCTACTGCCATGATGAGACTAATCTCAGGTTGGAGGAGCAACACCTCATACGCCATCTGGTTAGACTCCCGCCCCTTGGTATGAACATCGAATTCTCCAACTTCTGGTAATTCCCTCCCCCTCCCTTCCCCTATCCCAGTTTCACTCTGCCCCCTTCCCCAGTTGCCTACTACCTTCCCTCATGGTTCCTCCTCCTTCTACTACCCATTGTGTTTTCCCCTATTCCTTCTTCACCTTTCCTGCCTATCCCCTCCCTGCTTCCCCTCCCCCACCCCTTCATCTTTCCCCTTACTGGTTTTTCACCTGGAACTTTCCAGCCTTCTCCTTCCCACCCTCCCCCACCTTCTTTATAGGGCCTCTGCCCCTTCCCTCTACAGTCCTGATGAAGGGTTCCGGCCCAAAACGTTGACTGATCATTTCCACGGGTGCTGACTCAGCGGTAAGAAGGCTGCCTTCCATAAGCAACATACATCTAGGATTGGTATGATTTGGATTCAACCAAACAGGAAAGTTGGGATGTTCTGGTGAGGTAACATTGACTGTAGTGAATGCTGTGTAAGTACAGCTCCATGCACATTTATCATTCACCAGAAAATGACAGGTTGCATACCGATATAAAATCACAAAGAAGGTATATTTACCAATTCTTTAACTTTAACAAACAGTTAACAGAAAAATAAAAATAAAAGGGACCATTACATTTCAACCAGTTGAAATATGCACATAAACGTTGGAGCTTATTTCTTGAGTAATCAGGTGTATTGCTTTACTTACACCCTGAACCCACATTCTGCATGAAGGACACTAGCCCCAGTTCGAGGCCACCATGAAGAGCATCTTGAATGAACTGGCCAACTCAAGAGTATCAGTATTTCCTCCTTGGAGCCATTCGTCTACACAAAGCGCTTCTTACAACGGAGTCTCCCCTTCGAGTAGGGTCCTCTGAGCATCTTCCCTTCTGCTCCGCTCCGCAGCTCCTGCCAAAAAGACCCCAAACCAGACTACTGTCCTCCAGAAACCTGATCCCACACATCTCTCTTGAATATTCCATCGCAATCACTGGGCAGAAAGTTACAACATGTGCCAATACAAACCCAGTTGGCTGACTCAACACTCCTGTTGGATAAAATGGCTCCTTATTTTTAGCCAATGCCAAAAACATTCTTAATAACAGGACACACTGCTTTTGCAGAAAACTACTAAAATAAAAAACAAACTTGCAGTATAGCAGTAGAACTCTTAACCAGGGCATTACATGTAAATGGATGGTTGCAGGCCCATTAGGCAAAAGGGCTTATTTCCATGCTGGAACTTGTCTCTCTAATAAATGCTGCCCAGGCCTGGGACACCTGCTTCTAGAAATGAATAGTGTTTCTCTTGCTTCCTATAAGCAATATTAATATCAAAGGTTATTGCCTCCTCCTGCCCTTCTCCTATGGGAATACCATCCCTCTCCCTCAGTTTCTCTGTCTCCACCATGTCCGTACCCAAGATTAGGCAGGCCATTTCAGAGCTTCTAAAATGCCCTCATTTTTCAGGGAACATGGTTTCCCCTCGACTGTAGCTGAAGGAGCCCTCATTTGCACCAGCTTTGTTTCCCACACATCTGCTCTCACCCCTTCCACTCCCAGACAGGAGAGAAAAGAAAGTTCTATGGGTCTTCCTACTATCCTTCACTATTTCTGTCAGCTCCAATATGACCCATCCACCAGTCACACTACCCATACCTTCTGCTTTCTGGACCACTCTCTCCGTGGCTCCCTAGTCTATCCATCCCTCCCCACCTACCCCTCCCTATCCCCTGGCACTTTCCCCCGCAATCACAGGATATGCAGCACCTACACCTCCTCCCTCACCACCATCCAAGGACCAAAATAGCTCTTCCAGGTGAGGCAGAGATTCACATGCACCTCTTCAATCTTGGCAGTTGCATCTATTGCTCTCGATGTGGACATGACCAAGTGTGGACCAGGTGATAGTTTACAGAACATCTACACCCTGTCCACATGGTCATCTTGAACTTCTGGTTGCAAGCTATTTCAACTCCCCTTTCCATTCCCACACTAACCCTTCTGCCCACAGACTTCTTCATTACCACATGAAGACTAAAGCTAAGCCAGAAGAAAATTACCTCCCTTTCCAATGGCATGAACATTTAAATTTCCAATTTCGGTTCATAGCCCCTGTTTTCCTTTCCTATTCCTGAAAGTAAATGATAATACTGCATATATCACCACATACAACCCTGAAATTCTTTTTATTGTGGGCATTCTCAACAAATCTATAGAATAGTAACCATAACAGAATCAATGAAAGCCCGTTCAACTAAGCTGTTCACCCAGAGTGCAGAAGAGAACAAACTGAGAAAATGCAAAAAGAAGAAACAAAAATATAAATAAATAAGCAAGAAATATTGAGAGCACGGGATGAAGAGTCCTTGAAAGTGAATCCATTGGATGTGGGAACATTTCAGTGATGGGGCAAGTGAAGCTGAGCGAAATGATTCCCTTTGGTTCAAAAGCCTGATAGTTGTGGCATAGTAACTGTTCCTGAACCAGGTAGTTTGAGCCCTGAGGCACTTGTACCTTTTTCATGATTGCAGCAGTGAGAAGAGAGCATGTCCTGGGTGGTGGGGATCTCTAACGATAGATGCTGCTTTCCTGCGACGTGATGTAGATGGATTCAACAGTTAGGATGGCTTTACCCATGATGGACTGGGCCATATACCTAACAGTCCACTGAAGTCATCTCCCCCTTTGTTCAGCTTTTCCATTCCCTCGCACCCCACCCCAACAGCAGCTTAGATTTATTGCCCTCCCCTACCTGGCCGCACCTGTCCATTGACCCCATCTTACCTGGTTCCACCTATCACCAATGTGCACCTGTGAGATCCCTCCTTTTTACTCTTCTTTATACTGGTTATCTTCTCTCTACCCTCTCAATCCTGACACATCGACCATCTCTTTGCTTTCACAAATGCTGCTCAGATTCCAGCATCTGCCATCTCTTGAGCCTCCTTTGACATGAAAGTTTGTTGGGTATAAGTTTACAATCGACCAAAGATGAAATCCTGTTTTTTTTAAATATATAGTTTTTAAATATGTCCCTGGAGTGCAGATATTGCTCTGATTTTAGAATCCTGATAACTATATGCTGAGGAGCCAGACATACCCTTAATACTCTTTTAATTCCTTACCAACCAATTATCTAGGGGCTTGTCTGTCAGTGGAGTTGGAACAATAAATCATGCCTGTCTCAGCTCTAAATCTCTCCTCTATTTGGGTTCTGATTAATTCAGTTTTCTATTCTTTGGTTTTTAGTTTTGCTGCTGTATAAATTAATTAACTTCCCCCCCCACCAAACATTAAAGAACAATTTAGATTACAAGTAAAGGATCCCTGTAGTATAAATACCTCCACTCCTTTTATATGTAAACCAGAGGTTTTTCAAATCTATTATTCATTTTTTATTTTAAAAATGTAACCAAATTATCTGTGAAACTCCATTGAGGGTAGAGTATGAACTAGTTTAGCATTTTTTTCATTAGAAGCCTAATTCTGACAAACTCATTTGCTACACCTGTTTATCTTTCAAGGTCAGACTCAATTTTTGAGTCTGCTTTGAGTGTTCAGCCAAGACATTTATGGCTACGAGTCAAAAGATTGAAGTTTTGAATTCCACTCCATTGACCTGAGCGCCAAACCGGAAGTTATGTTCCAGTACAGAGCCAAACAAGTGCTGGACTACTGCAGATGAGCCATTCAACTTGATGCATTGTCTATCCTTTGCTGTCAAGCTAAACAACTCCCCATCTCTATTCCAGTGAAGATCATGTAAGCACTTACTGATCTCTTGACCAATATTTATCTGGGAGCCTAATAGATCACTGAGCTGTGGTTATGTTTCTGTTTCTGACATTTTGTGCTGTCTTGCTTGAGTACTGTACGAGGGGTAATTGATAAGTTCGTGGTCTAAGGGAGAAGGAGTCAATTTTAGATAACCTAGCACATATATTTTTCAACATAGTCCCTTCCTACATGTACACACTTAGTCTAGCAGTCGTGGAGCATACGGATCCCTCCTTTGTAGAAATGGTCCACAGCAGAGGTGATTGATAAGTTTGTGGCCTAAGGTAGAAGGAGATGAGTTATTAACTTCAAACTTTCTGCATTACCACTCAAAGAGTTGAACTGCACGTGCATGTAACAAGAGCGTCTTGGACCTCCAGGTGGTCCACATCGGTGAGTGATAATTTTGTGGCTTTAGGAAGAAGGAGATGAATTATACAGCTCTTGTTACATGTACGTGCAGTTCAACTCTTTGAGTGAAAATGCAGAAAATTTGAAGTTAATAACTCATCTCCTTCTACCTTGGGCCACAAACTTATCAATCACCCCTGCTGTGGACCACTTTCTGGAGGTCCAAGACATCAACTTCTACAAAGAAGGCTCCACGACTGCTGGACTAAGTGTGTAAATGTAGGAAAAATAAATGTGCTAGGTTTTCTAAAATTGACTCCTAGCTTAGGCCATGAGCTTATCAATCACCCCTCGTATTTCCAAATCTGTCATACCAATAGATTATTAGTTGCAAAGCCCTTGCGAGACCCCAGGGATTATTAATACTTACCGCTCATTATGTTGCTGGCGTTTTGGGCAGCAATGAAGGTCATCTATCTCTGGTGGTATTTAGCACTTCCTTCAACATGTCAGTAGCTTCCTCTCAGCTTTCACTAATGTCAGTCGTGCAAGTCCTGGCTGGAGACCCAGGAATAGGAGGGATTCATTGTTGCTGTTTTCATAACAATTTTTTTTTCCCAGGAAAGATTGCTAGCCCTAAGCTGAACCCCTGAATCTGAAGGTCTGGTGGACCACTTATAGTCTGGCCTCTATCCTTCGACCTGTTTGGCTTGGGTGACCCTACCAAGAGCCAAAACATAAGACCCGAACCAGCCAGTATATATCTCTGGGTCATTGAAGCACGCAAGCCTCCAAATCATGACAAGGTTGTGGTCCTCTTGGAGGCCAGGGGTTAATTAATGATGCAATACAAATGCAAGTTCTTCACCCGTTATTGTTATCTCTTCACTTTATCTTTTATTATCTTTCTTCTTCCCCTACAATAAATATTCATACAACTAACTTTACAGTTTTTTTCCTCTCCACTTTCTCCCTACTTATTTTTAGTCTTATTCTCCAACAGTTTCTGAACTTGCTTTCTTTAGAACACCCATTATTAACTATCAGCTGTACCCAGCAATAATGAATAAAAGTATACAGATGATAAAGCATCTCTGAAGTGACTCCTTATCCTAGGGCCCAGCAACAAATTATTAACTTTTCACTTTTTGTAAAAAGTTGTTCTGAGTTGGTGTTTCTGGAAACATAGTTTTTAAATCTGAAGATTTTAAACAAGTTCCATTTGATCCTGTTTGGTATTGTAATGCCCTGTGTGTTATGCAGCAAAAGGAACTCTGTTAAATTGCCAGAAAAGTGGCATGTGTTTCTAACTGCAGAGCATGGAATTCTAAAGCAACATTTTATCCCTGCACTATCTCTGCCACAAACTCACTGACAAGAGCTTTAGTGGGACACTAACGTAACCATGCATCTACAGAATTGGGATGGGAGTATAAAATCATGAAGAATCTAGGTGCTCACATACATGCCATTGACGATTGTTTATTAAGTATCACTATTTGTCTTCCTACCATCTGTACACACCCACACTCCCCATAAGCCATCTTCATTACCTGAGTTAGCTTCAAGAAATGGTGAGCAACACACACAAAATGCAGGAGGAATTCAGCAGGTCAGACAGCATCTGTGAACTGTTGATGTTCCAGCTCTTCATCAAGACTTGAGTTCTTATAAAGGGTTTCAGCCCAAAATTTCCCTCCTTAGATGCTGCTTGACCTGTGGAGATCCTTTAGTATTTATTGTGTGTTGCTCAAGAATTACAGTATCGGCAGCATCTCTTGTGTACAAGAAATGATTTATTTAGCTGTGCCAATGACTTTCATTCATTTCAAGGACAATTTGTGCAGTTTAACTGTGAACTGAATATCAGTTCCAAATCAGGGAAAGTTGTGGAATACAACAAAATAACTTAGTGCAAATGGTTGTAAGTTCATTTGAAATTCATATCACCTCTCACTTCCATATATGTCATGGTCTGGTCCGTGATGTCCGCATTCCTTATTCCGGGTTTTCCTGTTTTCCCTTGTTCCATTGGGTGCCTTAATTGGGGCACCTGATTCTCGTTTTGGGCTGGCACATAAATACCTCTCTACCAAGGATTCTATGCTGGACTGTTCCCTTCCCCTTCCTTCTGAAGTCTTGCCTGTATCCCTGTCAAGTTCAACTGCTGGAGTGAGACTGGAGCCTTGCCATGCCAAGATAAGGAACTATCTATAGTTGAGTTTGGAACTATCTCTTTGTATCCCTGTGTTTAGTGTCTGTGTCAAAGAAGAGTCCCGGCCCTAGGTCCTGTTCCCAAGGAGGGGTCCTGACTCTGTGTAAAGCCCTGGCCCTAAGTCCTGTTCCCAAGGAGGGGTCCTGGCTCTGTGTTCTGTGCTCCTGTGTTCCAAGTTCCAGGTGCTGTGTTCCAGTCCTGTCCAATTCAAGGCTTTGTGTTCTTGTTCAGTCCAGGAGTCCCTTGGCAGTTTACCTCGGCAGTCATCCCGGCCCTGTGTCCTAGAAAGGGTCGCAGCCCTGTGCTCCAAGGAGGAGTCCTGGCCCTGTACCCAAGAGCCTAACAAAGCTAAGCCAAACCTAGTCCAAGAGCCATGTCCTGCCCTGGAGTACCTTGTCCTGCCCTGGGGTTCCTTGTCCCATCCACGTCCAAGGCTCTAGGCGTCCAGTTTAAGTCCTAAGGCTCTGAGTTCCTGTGTTCCAAGACCAAGTCCAGGTGCCGCGTTCCAGCCCTGTACAATTCTGAGCTTTGTGTCCTTATTTAGTTCCGGTGCCTCACCCAGCTCAGGAGTTCCTCACCCAGCCCCGTGCTGGAGTATCTTGTCCTGTCCTGTCCTGTAGCCACGTCCTGTCCTTGCCTAGATCCCAGTCCCGAGTCCTCGCCTAGGCCCGGGTTCCAGTTCTGAGTCAAGACCCAGGTTCCGGGTCCTTGTCCAGGCTCTGGTTCCGGAGTTCCGTGTTCCTAGTCCAGCCTCCTTGTTCCTAGTTCCCCGTCCGGGTCCCATGTCTCTAGTCCAAGTCTTAGCCCAGGCCCTGACTCCTAGACTCGTCCAGGGCCTGTGTCATTGTCCAGCGTCGTTTCTTCCTTACTCACCTTGCTATCTTGATAAACCTAATCCTGTTCCTAATACTTCAGTGTCCGTGTCCTGCATTTGGGTCAGTTCCCACCACCCCCTTATGAGAATATATCCTTATCTTACTTTCACTCACATTCATGTAATAGCATGCAAACTTCTTCAGCACATATACAGTATATAGTTAGGGTGCTAAAGATGTTTGCATAGTACTGTAATAATTTTATGTATTGCACTGTACTGCTGCTGGAAAAACAAAACAAATATCATGAGGTTTTGAGTGATGGAAAACCTGATTCTTATATGGGTCTCTATTGTGGACTGAGAGTGGGAAGGGGTCAGGGAGAAGGGAATCATGGTTGGGAAAAGGAGAAGTGAGAGGGGAGTGAGCAGGAAGCACCAGAGCAACATTCTGTAATGATCAATAAACCAATTGTTTGCATTCAAATTGCCTGCCTGGTGTCTCAGGGCTGGGTGTGTCTGTCCCCACACTACCCCGGCACTCTTTCTCTGTCACCTCTCCCACACCCCTCCCGCAGCACTCCACCCTCACCATTCCCAACTTCCTTTGCTCCCACCAGAGTTACAAATTCGCTGTCCACGCCATGTTAACAAATACAGTACTGTATATGGCCTTTATATATTTTTGTGTATTTTCTCATTGAATATTCCTTTCTCCAATTACTCTAATCACAAACAGGAGAAAATCTGCAGATGCTGGAAATCCAAGCAATGCGCAGGATTACATCTCAGGATGAGCCTTTTCATTCCAGAATGAAGGAGATGTCCTCCTTTTTCAAAGAAAGGAGCTTCCCTTCCTCCACCATCAACACTGTTCACAATTGCATCTCTCCCATTTCATGCACATCTGCTCTTATCCCATCCTCCTGGGATTCTACCAGGGATAGGGTTCCTCTTGTCCTCACCTACCACCCCTCCAGCCTCCACGTCCAGCACATTATTCTCTAAAACTTAGATCATCTCCAACGCGATCCCACCACCAAACACATCTTTCCCATCCCCCCACTTTCTGCTTTCCACATGGATTGCTCCCTATGCAACTCCCTTGCCTATTCATCCCTCCCCACTGAACCCCTTCTGGCACTTATCCTTGCAAGCGGAACAAGTGCTGCACCTGTGCTACACCTCCTCCATCACTACCATTCAGGGCTCTAAACAGTCCTTCCAGGTGAGTCGACACTGTGTCTGGTGCTCCTGGTGTGGCCTCAAGTATATTGGTGAGACCCGACGTAGATTGGGAGACCAGTTCACTGAGTACCTACGCTCTGTCTGCTAGAACAAGTGGGATCTCCCAGTGCCCACTCCTTTCAATTGCATTTCCCATTCCCATTTTGATATGTCTATCCATGGCCTCCTCCACTGTTGTGATGAGGCCTCACTTAGGTTAGAGGAACTACACCTTACATTCCATTTGGGTAGCCTCCAACCTAATGGCAAGAACATTGAATTCTCAAACTTCCAGTATGCCCCCCACCACCCCCCCCCGTTCACCATTCCCCATTCTCATTTCCACCCTCACCTTATCTCCTTGCCTGCCCATCACCTCCCTTTGGTGCTCCTCCCCCTTTTCTTTCTTCCATGGCCTTCTGTCTCTTTCACCAATTTACTTCCCAGCTCTTTACTTCATCCCCCCTTCCCTCAGGATTCACCTATCACCTTGTGTTTTTCTCTTCCCTCCCCCCACCTTTTAAACCTACTCCTCAGCTTTTTTTTTCCAGTCCTGCTGAAAGGTTTCGGCCCGAATCGTTGACTGTACTCTTTTTCTTGATGCTGTCTGGTCTGCTGAGTTCCTCCAACATGGTGTGTGTGTTGCTTCAAGTACTTTGTGCACATTCACCCCCCATCTTTTCTATATTACTGTGGTTTGGTAATTAAGTCACTTCATATCAGACTAAAGTTCTAACTCAGAAATCATCTCATTCCTCTTCCTTCCTCCACTCTGTACTGTTATTCTCTTTTCTTTACTATTTGCTCATTTTCTTCCAGTCTGCTTCATTCTTCTTAATTTATTTACTGCAGAGCTGAAGTTGAAATATTCCGAAGTTTTATTGAAGAAAGGTGGGAAACCTAATTATCATTGATTTTTAAATCAGTGTGCATACATTTTCTGATTTGCCACTCTAAAATTTCTTTTCATTGAAAGTAGGAGCCTCATAAAGTAATGCATAGTGATGTCCCCATGATCTGAAACTGTGTCCAGATGCAAATATACCACAAGAAAATACTTAAATACAATAGCAGAATTTTGGATTACAAGCTCAGATTGATTGTGCTGTGAGGTTTGCATTGGAAGACTGGACCAAAACCTTAGGGAAATGATGTCAAATCCCGTTATGGCAGAGATAGAATTTAATGATCTAATTGACAATTCTTAATTAAAAATTATCTCAGTTTTGGTGAGTATGAAGTAATGACATTGTCATAAAAACTCAGTAAAGTTCTTCACTTTAATTGTTTGTTGACAAAGGTATGTTACTTCTAAGGTCAAGGTGGATAGATGCTTGTTACGGTGGGGGTGGGGCTGAGGGAGGGTGAAAGCTTGCAAAGGATGGATGCTCACGTGAAATTGAAATTACAGTCAAAGCAAATTTGATTTTAATAAATGGCACAGCAGGCCTGAGGGACTAATTTGCCTAATCGTATCAATGTGTATGTTCGTAATACTAGATCTGATCTATATGTGACTGTCAATTACCCCCTGAAATAGCCAAACTCGTTTATCTCAAAACTGCAAAACTCAATCAGAATAAGAATAGGTTTAAGAGACCTACTTCAACATAATCTTGCAAAGTCCCCCTCATGAACATTTAAGTGCCAGTACCTAAACTGGACAATGCAAGAAAGATTATTTTTATCCAATCCTATGGTCACTAATACAAAGGAGGACAAGGGGAAAGAGTCATAGAACACACCACATAGATGTTATTCTTTAAATCACACCTCAGCCTTAGTTAGATTCAATACTATCGAATCTTAATTCTGTAACTTACATCTGAACTGCTGTACAGCAGTATATTTGCCCAAGGCAGCTCACCAACTTGTTTATAAGAACCAACCACAATAGACAATAAATACTGGCCTTAGAATGATCATCATCCTCCTGTAAGATGTATTTTCAAAAATGCTTGGCAATAATGTTCTTGCTAAAAAATAGGACAAGGCTAATAGCAGTCAAAGGTACTGTAGCAACTTCTATTAATGGGGATGCAGTACCACATGCAAAACTGCAACCTTGCTGGCAGATTCATAGCCTTATATTGTTAGAGCACTTTTGGGGGTTAGGACATATAGCAAATAACTTCAGCAACTGGCTTCAGCCACCAACCTTCAAATATGAATATAGACTGTAGATTAAATTTAAAATGTACCTCTGAACAATGGGTTCCTAAAAACCGCAAATCACAGTTAATGGGAAAACCAGACAATGCTGATTAAAATGCATTTAGATGTCAGTGGTGTGAGTGTAAAACGGGAGGTGTGAAGTTTATGTGTGGTTCAAAGGAAACATTGTGGATGTATTGTAAATATGGAATTGTCCTTTGATCTTTAGTACATAAGATGTCATGTAGAATTGGGGTGGCAGGACTCTTCCTCCGAAAGGGTCTCAGTATGATGCCTGCTTTGTCTCATTTTGTCCAATAAAGAGACAACTTCATGTCTACCAGTACTTACATATGGTGACTTTGTTCACACAACAATTGTCTTTTCAGAGCTCTACCTGCCAACCAACTCTCCTTTGCAATTCATTGACGGGTTGTAAATTGCTGTTCCTTTTTTAAAATATATTAATCGCATCAGAAATTTGGAGTTGACACAAGAAACCTAATTTGGACTAATTAAAATTTATCATGAACCTTTGAAGTAGTAGTTTGAATGGTCAACCTTTTTTCTCATGCCAGTACATACTCGCTATATCCTACTTTAGATATCAAAGGTTCGTTGATGGGCCAGATCACTTAATTCTGCTCCTGTATCTTATGGCCTTATGGTCTACACCAAAACCCTCTGATATTGTTTCCAATGGCTAAAGAAATATCATGTCTAAATTTGTTTTTGTATGTCCTACACCTGGGAATTGCCCTGTCCTCAAGTAATTATCTTCCTCTGTTGAAAAGATATTGCAACATCATCAATAGATTCATCTTTAATTAGGTGAAGTACTCTTTCTGTGGTGTCAAGGATTCAATAGAGAGACTGCTGTGATCTATAAATTTCAATGAGTTTAAGGATAATTACTTGTTGATGAAGATTTTCTTCAACTGTGATTGGGCCAATAGCATTGGTTTAATCATAACCCACAGATTTTGACTTGTTAATTTGAGTGCTAGCTATCCTGTGGCAAGAACATTTTCTAATGTTATCCAGCCTACATCTGAAGAATTGCTTAAAACTGACTGTCATTTTTTTCCTCTCTTAGTCCGATCGTTTTATTTCTCTTTTACTGTATGTAACACTGTCCTCTGTACACCTTCGTGTAGCATTCTTGCTGAACAGGCGATTCATGTGATGTGTCTGATTTGTAACAATGTAATAATGACAGACAGGGGAACCATCAATCTCCATCAGGTTTCTGACTGCAAAGGACAGGATAGCAAAGAAGAGAATGAATGTGGATTACTTTCAAAATCACACTTCCTTCAGCTTAAGGGCAAGGTTTGATCCTGTTAAACAAGGGTCCCTCCTGTGCTCACAGTTTCTGTTAGTGTGGTGAAATGATGCAGTCCACATCCAAATGCAGCAAGATCTAAACAATATCCTGAACGAGGGAAGTAAGTAACGTCTGCACCGCACAAGTGCAAAGCAGTGAAGACACCCAACAAGCAAAACGCCAAATATCAGCCCCTGATATTGAATGGTATTACCATCCTGTGCACCACACTCAACATCCTTGAGGTTTCCATCGACCAGAATTTGAACAGGAGCAGCCCAATACACAATGTGGCTGTAAGACCAGGTCAGAGCCTGGAATTCTGCAGTATGTAACCCACCTTCTAACCCCCCACAGCCTGTCCACCACTCACACCGCTCAAGTCAGGAGTGTGATGGAATTTGCTCTACTTGCCTGGAAGAGTGCAGCTTCAACAACGTCCAAGCGGCTTGAAGCCACACGGAACATAGAAGCCCAGACGATAGGCACCACGTCCACAGCCACTCACTCCACCCTAGACACAGTAGATGTGACACCAGCTACAGGATGCATAGTAGTAACTCACCATGACTCCTGAGACAACTGTTCCCCAGCCACCACCTCTACCAGCTAGAAGGACTAGAGCTGCTTCAAGTCAAGTCAAATCAAGTTACGTGAAGTTTATTGTCATTTAACTGTATACATGTTTACCATCAAAGGAGACATTTCTCCGGACCACGGTGTTAAGCACATAACCCACATATAACACCCAATAACCTAGGAAAGTAAGAATTAAATCTACAAAGCAATTACACATAAATAAACAAAGTAAAATGCATAAACTAAATATTGTAAGGTACAAAGCAATCTGGCACCACTTCAAATGCAATGCCACAGGGCGAAAAGAAGCTTAATGGCTTGAGGGAAGAAGCTGTTTCCCACACTGATCATTCTTGTCTTTATGCATCAGAGTCTCTTTGTGATGGTAGAAAGTCAAAGAAGATGCTGGATGGATGGATGGGTGGGATCCTTGACATTACTAAGGGCCCAGTGTACACAGTGCTCCTGATAAATGTCCCCAATGGATGGTAGGGAGACCACTATTATCCTCTTGGCCACTTTCACAGGGTCTGGTCTGATGCTCGGCTGCTCCCATATCAGATGGAGCTGCAGCTTGTCAGGACAATCTCAATAGTTCTTCTGTAAAATTCAGTTAAGATGAGTGGGAGTGCTTCTGGAGAAGACAGATCTCAGAGTTATAAATTGCATACATACTTTGATAATAAATGTACCTTACACCTTGAATCTTACTTGCTTCAAGAGGGCAGGTCACACAGAGATGGGCAATTAAATGCTGGTTAGGATTGCAAAGCCCACATTCCTTGAATTATTAATAAAATGTCCCTATAAGTAAAAGAAGAAGAAATTCAGAAAATTAAAGTTAGTTTTGCTGCTGTTTAGAAATGATGATTAAGGAACGTGTAGCATCAATACACTTAGAGATTTTCCCAATCTCACCCAGTAGTTTTATTTATTCATATTTAGAGATACAGTGTGGTAACGATAAAGCCTATTTTTTTTTCTTCAACTAACCTCAGCTGATGGCAAGCTTCTCCCTCGTACATAAAATAGTCAGCTTAAATTAGCAGCCAGTTTTTCTGGAACTGGTCCTGTTTTCTTCTATCTTCAGGCAAACTGAAGAACGAAAAGTTTACCACAGAATACATGCTGGAAGGGAAATAAAGGGAGGTGTATTTTCTTTACAAAGGCACTAAGCAGAATACATAGCAAGAGAAAGGTGGTTTATTTGGAAGGATTTGCACATAATTTATACACATATTGAGTCTTTAACCACCTGATGCAGATTGTTTGTTCCCTTGTGTGGCATTGTTACATTGTTACAATGTAGATATGCCTCATGAATCTCCTGTTCAACAGGATCACAACACAAAGGTGCATAAAGAGCTGAATGCTCTTGCATATAATACAAAAGGGAAAACAGAATAGGATTTAAAAAGAGAGGAACAAAAGCAGAATATGCAATGTCCTTTTGTTTTAATTTTTGATACACTTTGAAAGCAGACTACTGCTGCAGGAGTAAGATTCTATCGTTCCAATTGTTTCCCTTTTGTGCATTTGTAAGCAATTCTTTCAAATGAAACATCCTTTTGAATTATCCTTCATCTTTTTAAGCATTTGCAGAGAGTCTTTTTTTCCTGTACAGGGTTTGAACCCAGTCAGGAGTTGAACCCAGAACCTTTTAACGAAAGGAAGTTCAAAAGGTTCAGAAGTAAATTTATTATCAAAGTCCATATATGTCACCATATACACTTAATCTGAGATTCATTTTCTTGCAAGTATTCATAGTAAACACAAGAAACAAAATAGCATCAATGAAAGACCACACCCAACAGGACAGTCAAACAGCCAATATGAAACAATGTGATAACAAACTTTCCAAATACAAAAAGACAGAAAAAAGAAATAATAATTTTAATAAAAGTAAATAAATAAGCAATAAGTATTGAAAACATGAGATGAAGAGTTCTTGAAAGTGAGCTCATAGGTTGTGGGAACAGTTCAGTGATGGAGAGCGTGAAGTTGAGTGAAATTATTCCCTTTTGTTCGAGTCCCTGATTGTTGAGGTGTAATAACTGTTCCTCAACGTTGTGGTTTGTGTCCTGAGGCTCCTGTACCTTTTTCATGATGGCAGCAGTGAGAAGAGAGCATGGGTGGTGGGGATCGTTGATTATGGATGCTGCTTTCCTGCCACAGTACTCTCCGTAGATGTGCTTAATGGTGGGGTGGGCTTTACCTGTGGTGGACTGAGCCGTATCCAATACTTTTTGTAGGCTTTTCCACTCAAGAACATTGTTATTACCACACCAGGCTGTGATGCAACCAGTCAACACACTGTCCACTGCACATCCATAGAGGTTTGTCAAAGTTTTATGACATCCAAATCCTCACAAACTTCAAAGGGACTGTTCTGCTTTCTTTGTAAAGGCACCTACATGCAGGACCCAGGATAGATCCTCTGTATTGATAACACTGAGGAGCTTAAAGTTGCTGAACTTCTCCATTTCTGATCCCCCAATGAGGACTGGTTCATAGATCATCAATTCCCTCCTCTTGAAGTCAATACCCAGCTCCATGGTCTTGCTGACGTTGAGTGAGAGGTTGTTGTTATGATACCACTCAGCCAGATTTTCAGTCCCCCTCCTGCTGATTCATCATGAACTTCGATTTGGCCAACGACAGTGGTATTGTCAGCAAACTTAGCTATGGCATTGGAGCTGTGCCTAGCCTCACAGTCATAAGTACAAAGTGAGTAGAGCAGGGGGCTAAGTACACAGCCTGGTGTTGCATCTGTGCTGATGGTGATGGTGGAGAAGACATTTTTGCCAATTCTAACTGACTGGGCTCTGTAAATGAGGAAATCATGGATCGATGTTTACAAGGAAGTATTGACGCCTAGGTCTTGAAACTTATTGACTAGATTTGAGGGGATATTAGTGTTGAATGCCGAGCTGTAATTAGTGAACAGCATCATGATGTATGCATCTTCACTGCCCAGATATCCCGAGGTTGAGCGAAGAGCCAATAAAATGGAACCTGCTGTTGACCTTTCATGACAGTAAGCAAAATGGAGTGGATCCAAATTGCTTCTCAGGCAGGAGTTTGTATGTTTCATCACCAAACTCTCAAAACACTATAACTGAAGTCTGCTTGAAACAGGATATTGATGAAAACTCCAATCAGTTGGTCAGCACAGAGTACTTGGCCAGGTACGCCATCTGGGCCAGATGCTATCACCCTCCTGAAGGACGTTCTCACATAGGCCTCAGACTCTGAGTTGTCCAGTCACTGAGATTCAAAATTACTGCCCGACCTGGTGTAAGCAGCAATTGTCCATTATATTCTCTGGCAATTTAAAATAATTTCAGTTATATTTACTGCTTTTCCACACTCTTTTGCATGAAACTCTAAGAATATATCCCATTTTCATGAATGTCTGAAAGAAAATGCGGGTTAACCTCCACAGATGCTGCCGAACCTGCTGAGCTCCTCCAGCATTCCGTGGGTATTGCTCACGATTTCCTGCATTTACAGAATCTTGTGTCACAGACTGATCTTGAGTAGGCCTCTCCAGCTCTTGGCTCAGTTGAGTAATTTACCTTTATGAATCTTTCACTTTTTTTTCTGTTCACTACCATTTCCTCTGCTATTTCAACTTCGAGATATTGATATTTTTAGGAAGAAAAACAGTCCTTTTATCTGGCGGCCCTATACTCATTACATCCGAAGCAGCTTTCTTCACATCTGCCATCAGATTTATGAATGAATATTATTTCATTTTTTTTGCACTATTTATTAATTTTGTAATTTATTATTCATGTCATTTCAGTGTACTGCTGTCACAAAACAAATGGTACATCATTTAAATCAGTGATGATAAATCAGGTTCTGATACATGTCTATGCTGACCATCCATACTGATCCAAGTACAACACTTAGTCCGTAGCTTTGATGTTTAAAGTTTAGAAGATGTGAAAATCTCTACTGCCACCACCTTCTATAGCAACGTGTTCTATATTCCAATGACTTGCTGGGGGAGAAAAAAAGATCTTGTTAACAATTTGAAGATTACATCAATGTTAGTGTTGCTGTGTTAGTTATTGTTCTAGCTGTGCTGACGTGCCACTGTGAATCTCAATGTAGAACAAGGATCATGATTAAGTGTTATATCACTCAATGATACCAGATATGTTCATGGAAGTAAATTCTCTGTTCACAAATATGGGAGAAGAAAAACACAAAATAATATATTTTGTATAATTTTAGTTTAAGCAGAACTGCTACCGGGAGATTATTACCAGAGGAAATGTAATAAGTTGATCAAATCTTTTCTCCTATTTTTTTCAATGACATTAGCTGTATAACTTAAGATCAGAAGATAACCAAAAGCTGATAAATAATTTAGAAAATGAATCAAATTCCCATGCATTCTGTGCTCTAAAGTATCTTTTATAATTAAGCCAATTTACATTCTAACTGAACGTTTCAGGCATCAGTTACATCAAGATTTTCATCTGCAATTTTACTTAACTGTGCAGAATTACTTCTTGCCTCAAAGACTTGGAGATGGAGATATGCTGTGGAATCAGAAGGAAACAGGACTGAAGATGCAATGTAATTATTATAATAAGCACATCACAGACCCTATTTACAGAAAAGGTATAATCATTCTTGGGTAGTATTTCTTTCCATGACTTTCCTCCACATTGCTCAAGCACTCTATTTTTCTCCACCTTCCTACATAACATTTTGTTTTAGCTCTCAGAGATTCATGGCCTTGGACCTTGAAAATACACATTTCAAACGTTATGATTTGGCTGCCTCTTTCTGTTCTATAACTCTCATCAAAAGATACCTTTCCGAGAAAGATTAAACTCCATCCAATTTTCCTTTACCCCAATGAAGTATTACAACGTCATATTCCGCTACATAAATTTTATGCTGTTATAAGAATTTAAAATGCCTGAAAATATATTATAAAAATAACCGCAGATACTGAAACCTGAAATAAAAACAAAAGATTCTGGAAACATTCAACAGATCTGTGGAAAGAAAATCAGAGTTAACTTCATGATGAAGAATCATCAACTGGAGATGCTGACTCTGCAAATCTTTTTGTACTGGAGAATCACAGGTTAGCTGCAAATCGGGTTTGGACCTTTAATGAAAAGTTAGTAACAAATAACTTTTCTTATTGCAAGTAACAAGCCTGAAATGAAGAAAAGCCAGATCTAAGGTGGCTTGGTTACCTGTTAAAGTTCTGTAATTTCTTTATTGATGATATAGATTCATTCAAAAGCACAATTATTTTCTCTGTATATTGAAAAAGCTTTTAGAAGAATTTTCTAGTGTTGACTTCCCTGGACTGCACAGTTCTAATCAGAATCAGGTTTAATATCACAGACATGCCATGAATTTTTTTGTTTTGTGGCAGTAGTACAGTGCAAGGCATAAAAAACTGTAAATTACAATAAAAAATTAGTGTAAAACAGGAATTGTGAGGTAGTGTTCATGGGTTCTTGAACCGTTCAGAAATCAAATAGGAAGAAACTGTTCCTAAATTGTTGAGTATGGATCTGATGTAGAATGTATATCACCTGTCAGTGAGTTTGGATGAATTAATTTACCATCACTGTGCTTCAAATACTACTAAGTAATGATGTGCAAAGTGTGTGTGCATGTGTGTTTGTGGGGGGGGGTGTGTTTTGCATTTAGAAGGCACAAAATGAGGAGGTCTAAAACATTCTTTGGTCAATGAACAACTGTGAAGTTGAGAAATTCATTACCTGGTTTTGAGTGCAACAGATTATTGCAAGAAGTGTTGAGATTACAGTCAGATTATCAATTCTAAATCCTTACAGCTAAGGATTGATGACTGGTCAGGACAACAGAAGAACACAAACTGTTCTTTTTGATAAACACAAGAGATTCTACAGATGCTGGAAGTTCAGAGAAGCATACAAAAACTACTGGAAGAATTCACAGGTCAGGCAGTATCTATGGTCAGAAGTGTCAACAGTTTATCAATTTCCATAGATGCTGCATGAACTGCTGAGTTCCTCCAACATTTTCTGTATGTTGTTCTGTCCTTTTTGATCTTTCCCATCAATGTCAGTCAGCTCACTAAGCTTAGCTGCATCGTCTGACAGGCAGTGTCTTTGATAATGGAAGGGCAAGATGGTGCTGGTGAACCACAGGTGACACGCTGCAGGGAGCCTGCAAAACTACTAAATTTACTTCTTCTGAACTACTCACTCTGCAATATGCAGTGTGTAGTTTCCCTGTAAGTAACGTACTTTTGAACCATCTTAATGAACTAGTGATTTCGTGATCATCTGAAAGATTCAGGGGACTTAACTCTCAAGCATGCAAGTACAGCACCTTAAAGCAGATAAAAGTACATCGCCATGGCAAAAGGGGGAGCACCAAGGTGTAGGTGTTACTCCCAATGGAAGTTTTGGCCCCCATTTCCAAACAATTTCATTGGAAGCAGTACAAAGTAGATTCACTAGACTAATTGTGGGATGAGTGGTTTGTTCAATCAATTGAGTCTAGGTAGTCTTGGTCTTCATTCTTTGGCATTCAGAAGAATGAGAGACAAACTTATTGGGACATATATGATACCAAGAGATCTTGACAAGGTAGCTGTTTTCCTGCCCTATCCCTTACCTCTTGATTCCCCTAGCATTTGGAAATCAATAGATATGTATCCTGAATAAACTCACTGACTGAGCTTCCTCCACCCTCCCGGTCTTGGTCCTGAATGGCCTGCCCTGCATTCAGAGGCTATGACTCTTGGTTCTGACCTGCAAAGGAAACCGCCTCTATGCCTCCACCCTAGTGAGCTTTTTGAAGGAAGGATGTTTTTAAATTTCATTAAGATCATCCTTCATCCTTTGAACTATGATGAATGCAGCCTGAGTCTGTTCAATCTCTCCTGATACAGCCGAGAATAGAATCCACAATTTTCTTACGCAAATGTGTACTTGGCTGCAGGATACTGTCATTGGTCTGGTCCATTAACCTGGCTGTTTTTGTATAATACATCCGACAACAGTCTCTCACTTTTAAGGATCTGGCCTGAACACTGGGTCGAAGGGCCTCTGCTGGTAGCTCTGGATCACGACAGTCTTTAATTTCTGTTTTCTTTCACCTGGCCATGTGGGTTCTGGCCCAGCTCCTTTCCTTTTTGGACTTCCTCCAATTACCTGCTTGTCTACTCATTTGCACCCACCTGTTTCTAATTTTCACTCATTACCCTCTCCATTTAAACCCTGCCTTGACTAGCATTCTCAGCCAGTTTGTCCCAATTCTGACCTGTATTGTTCTAGCCTGTCATTGTGACCTCTACCGGCCAATTTTGCCTGATTCTGTGTTTTGGATTTTGCCCGTTCTTGGACCTGATTTTTGCCTGTGTGCTCTGGATTGTCTGTCCTCGTCTGACTGCCTTTCCTGGGTAAGACCTCTGCCTGCCAGTTTGGATTCATGCATGCCTTCTGTTTTTGAAAGACTGTCACTTTTGTGCTCCCTAATAAATCTTAGTGAAAAAGTATTCATTGGTCTGCACTTGAGTCCCACTGAAACCCAACACTTACATTGGGTCTGTCATCGGCAGTATAGTTTTGATGTCTTGATCAGTACTCAATGTCCTACAAGTTCAGTCTTTGGGGTTTGTGGCTGTTACCACTTATAAGTATTGTATATTATCTCCTTTGCTTTAACCATGCTCTTGCCCTAGTGCACTTATCATATAACTCAATCTTTATCTGGCAAATCATGGTTCCTCTCATTATCATCACAAGCCCCTACTCTCATCAGGTCTTCTAGAAAATTTCCTTGTTCTTCCTTCCAATTCCCTGATGGGAACACTCCACTATCATTTATCTTAATTTTTGAAAACGAATGCCAGTAATGTCCTAGTGAAGTGTTGGATTTTTTTGAATACCCATTTTTGGAAAGCAAAACAGTAGCTATATAATGGCTACACAGTATGGATGGAACAGGGTAACACTATTAATAAGTAACAATTTTGACTGAAATAATAGAAAAACACTTTTTTTATGTGAATGAAAAGTAATTTTTGAAATGCAGCCGTAGGATGATTTGGAATTGAGCTGCGAAATGTATGTGCAAATTCAATATAGGACTTAATAATTAAGAGAAGTTTCTGCTAGCACGCTTAGGGTCAGGTGATCTCATCCTGCCAACATAAGCACATAGACAGTGAGGTGAAATGCTTGTGATCTCTTTCTGAGAGAGTCCCACACTGCACAGAATGCTTTGGACAATATGGCACTAACATATAGACTATTTTTGCTTTTCAGAGAAAAAGGAGATAATTTTATGTAAGGAAAGGCATCAGACTGTAACGAGAAAACTAAGCAGCAGCAGAGGCTGACTGACCCAGCAAACAGCCAATGGCTAGAATAACTTCTGTACCTTTCAATGATTCATGCTGTACTTCCATCGGGTCTCCCTGAGCGAACCGTTCCGTATACTGGTAGCATCTATCTGAGATGCCTGTCACTATTCACACATCAAGCTTATCGAGTTCTCCAGGGCTGCAGATATTTTATTTGTCACATTTCTCAAGTTGCTCATTTTCAGCCCTGAACTGTGGGTTGGCTAACTAGTTGACTCTAGTGTGCTTCACAACCAAGGACTTCCTTATTTTCATTTAATGCAGAAATGGGGGGAAAAAAGTTTAATTCTGAATGGATATCATTAAACAAGGATCTATGGGAGAAGCTCTGACTAATTCATAGAATCATTGAACACAGAAACATGATCACTATAGCCACTGTGTCTGTGTTGAACATCATCCACAGTGATACCAGTCTCTTTGATTCTCCCACTTTCTCCTCACCACTTCCCAGAACCTACATACCAGGGGCAACTTACAATGGCAAATTAACCTAATAAGCTGTATGGCTTTAGAATGAAGGAAGATACCAGAGCATCTGGAAGAAATCTATGAGAATGAGTGAGCTCCACTCAGACAGAATCAGAGGCTGGGATCAAACCTGGATGACGGGAGCTATGAAGTAGTAGGCTCTATTGCTCTACTCTGCTGCCCTAATTTCTTCATTTGCTGCCACAATGTTTCCATCGATTCTCAAGCCCCCATGTTGTCCACTTCTGAAATGAACGGAAGTTGACCTCTTCTTGTCGTATCCAGGTTTAGCCAAACATTGTTTAGCTAAGCAACCAAAGGAAGGAACGATGACAATCACCATTTCGGTCAAGACAAGAAAAGATGGCACAGCAAATATTCAGTGATGTTTTGTGGGGAGCTCACAAAACTACTAGATACACAGCTTCTGATTTGTTATTGCTGCAATGTGCAGCCTGTAATTTATTTATAAGAAACATGTTTTGGAACTATCTATTTGCACTAGTGATTTACAGTCTCATGAAGGACTTGGTGAACTTGACTCTCAAGAATGCAGGTATTGTACCTTAAAGTGTCTGGTCCACCATGGCTGCTATGTGAGATATCACAGGAAGCGCACAAGATGGAGCAGACTTCAAGTGAGGCTGAAGCAAATGGGAATTTGAGTTCCACTATCTAGCACTTCACTGGCTAGTGTACAGTCACTGATGAGCAAGATCGAGGACATAGGGACAAAATTACTATATCGGAGGGAAATGAGAGATTGCTCTGTTTCACTGAGATGTGGCTTACCTCCGACATTCTGGACATGGCACTCAAATCCGAGGGGTTGTCAATCCACCTGATGGATCAAAATGCAGCATCAGAAAAAGGGAAGGGGCAGCAAGGTTTGCTTCATGATAAACTCATCATTGTGCTCAGATGTAGCGGTCTTGTCACATTCTTGCTCTCCTGACCTGGAACATCTCATGATTAAGTGGCAGCCATTCTACTTACCGAAAGTGTTCCCTGCCGTGATTGTGACTACAGGTTACGTACCACCAAAGGCAGGCGTCAAGCAAGCACTCGATGTATTGAGTGCCATGATTAACAAACAAGTAATGGCCTATCCTAATGTCTTCCTCATCCTTGCCGGAGACTGCAATCATACTCACTTAATGAAATCTCTGCCTAACTACTATCAGCAATTAACCTGCAGCACCTGAGGACCAAATACGCTACCACTGCTACACCACCATCAAGAATACCTATTAATACATCCCTCAATCTCATTTCAAGAAATCAGATCATCTGGCTGTCCTTCTCCTACCTGCGTATAGACAGAGGCTAAACAGCAAGGCACCAGAGATAATGACAACAAAGAGGTGGTCACAGGAAGTCAAGGATCAGTTACAGGATTCCTTTAAGTCAGTGGACTAGGCCACATTCAAGGAATCAAAGGACTGGAATATTCCACAATTTTTTATGAATAAAGACAATCATGGATGTGTGTACCCATGAAATTATCCAGAGTCTACCCCAACTAGAAGCCCCACGTGAAGCAAAAAATCCACAATCTGCTGAGGCCTAGGTCGGTGGCATTCAGGACTGGCTGTCCAGGTATGACCTCCAGAAAACCATCTCACATGTAAAATGGCAATCCTGAACCAAATTGGAATTACTAATGGATGCACAGCAGCAGTGGCAGGACTTGATTGCCATCATCTCTTTCACAGTGAAACCAAGTATCATAATTAGCAAAAATACTTCACTCCCATTTGAGCTCAATGCCTTTTCTGTCCGCTTTGATCAACAGAACATGGAGGTACCTTCATGAACTGAACAGCAGCGATGACTGTGATTTCAGTCTCTGAGGCTGATGTGAGAACATCCTTCCACAAGGTAAAACCATGGAAAGCAAATGGCTCAGACATTGTACCTGGCCAGTTACTGAAGACCTGTGCTAATCAATTGGCTGGAATGTTAACTGATATATTTTGGCAGTCTGAGGTACCCATCTGCTTCACAGATGCATCATTCATACCAGTGCCCAAGAAGAATGTGGCAGACTTCCTTAATGACTATCATCCAGTAGCACTGATTTCCAATATGAGAATGCTTTTTCATATCAACTCCTGCCTGGGAGATGACTTGGATCTGCTTCAATTTGCCTACCAACACAACAGACCAACAGCAAAATCCACTTCATTGACTCTACATTCCACTCTGGAACATTTGGATAATGAAACTCCAGATATACTTAATTGACTCTAGCTCAACAGACAATGCTATCGTCTCCTGAAATTAATCACTGAGCTCCTAGACATAGGCCTCAATACCTCTCCATGCAGCTGGATCCTCAATTTCGTCACTTGCAGACCCTAATCATTTCGGATTGGGAACATCATCTCCTCCATAATCACCATCAGCACAGGTGCTCCACAAGGCTGTGTGCTTTGTCCCCTGTTCTACTTTCTTTGTACTAATGATTGTGTGGCTAAGTGCATCTCCAATGCCATATTTAACTTTGCTTATGACACCACTGTCACTAGCTGAATCAACAATGGTGAGGAATTGACAGATGAGATGGAGACTGAAAATCTGGTTGATTAGTGCCGTAACAACAGCCCCTCACTCAACGTCAGCAAAATCAAAGAGCTGATTATTGACTACAGAGGAAGAAGCCACTGGACCATGAGCCATTCTTCATTAGGGAACAGACATAGTGAAGGTCAGTAACTTTAAATTCTTTGGTATTATCATCAGGGGACCTGTTCTGGGACTAGCACATAAGTACCATCGCAAAGAAGGCACGACAGCTATACTGTCTTAGGAGTTTGTGTAGATTCAACATGTCATCTAAAACTTTGAAAAACTTCTACAGCTGCACAGTGGAGAGTATCCTGACTGGTTACATCACAACCTGGTATGAAAACACCAATGCCCGGGAATGGAAGAGTCCACAAAAAGTGGTGGATACAGCTCAGTCCATCAAAGGCAAAGTACCGCCCATTATTGAGCAGGTTTACAAGGAGAGCAACCACAAGAAAGAAGCAACCATCAAGGATCCCCATCATCTAGGCTATGCTCATCCTTGCTGCTACCATCAGACAAGAGGTATAGGAGCCTTAGTACCCATACCAACAGGTTCAGGAACAATCATTACCCTTCAACAATCAACCTCCGGAACCAGCATGGATAATTTCACTCTCTTCAATGCTGAACTGACTCCAAAACTTAAAGACTCACTTTCAAGGACTCTACAACTCAGTATTATTTATTTACTTTTTTTTATTATTTGCATGATTTATCTTTTGCACACTGGTTGCTTGTCAGTCTTTGTTATTTATAATTTTTCATAAATTCAAATCTATTTTTTATTGTCCTGTAAATGCCTGCAAGAAAACAAATCTCAAGTATATGGTGACATATACGGTATGTACTGTGATAATAAATTTACTTTGAACTTTAGTACTCTGAGACACTGAAATTTAAATTTGTATCTCAACAGCAGTTTATCCTCAGCTCAGAGGTTTCTCAGGTGAAGAAAAAGAAAATATGTTTTAGATTTTCATGTTCTGTACCGAGTTTCATAAATTAACTTCTAATTTAAAGCTCATTTCTTTGAATTCTGAGATATATTTTATTGCAATTAAATTGATATCAGGATAAGAAAATATTCATTGCTAAAACTCAGCTTATTTAAACAATATAAATGTACTTCATGTAGATTTTTGCTTCAGTTATTGGCTTTTCTCCCCTATGGGTTGGAAATATAACAACACTCCCTGCAAACATTGAATAAGAGCAAACTCACAGTTCAGCAGCTCGTGCTTTCCTCGGTGAAAATCCATTTTATTTTCTGTTGTCATCTGACTAGAGAGAACATATGTCAGTCAGAGGTCAACATTTCTTAAAGGAACATCTCCCAAAACGATCACAACATCACTTACTCTTTAATGTGGATGTAAACAGCAATGCAAAGCTACAACTAAACCATGCACCAAACATTCCCTTGTTCAGTGAAAGGTTACTTGTTCATAATCATAAGAACAAGAAAATCTGCGGACGCTGGAAATCTTAAGTAACATATACAAAATGATGGAGGAACTCAGCAAGTCAGAGAGCATCTATGGAGGGGAGTAAATCATTGACATTTCAGGCTGGGACTGGAGATTGTCAGACTTGCTGAAGGGTCTCGGCCTAAAATATCAACTATTTATTTCCCTCCATAATTTGCCCTTTTCACTTATGAGGCAATGCTATGTCATATTCCACTGCATACATTTAATGGTGTTGTAGGAATTAAAAAAGCATGAAAATACAGAATAGAAAAATAACTGCAGTTACTGGAAATGTCAAATGAAAAAAATCTAGATGTTGCCTGACCTACTGAGTTCTTCCAGCATTTTGTGTATGCTGCTCAAGATTTGCCGCATCTGCAGAAACGCTTGTGTTTATTTTTACTACGGGATTTGTATTGGGTCCTTCATAGAACTCTTTCAGACTAACTTGCAAGTGGAAAAAACAGCTCTGAATCCTTAAAGAACAGTCGCATACTGGCTGTCATAGGATTTCTCTAAGATGGTAACAGCATTTCATTTTCACATTCTGCTTCACATCCCTTGTTGGTGGGCTGAACTGAGAGCAGCTCGTTATTAGTAAACCAGAGATCTAAGCTTAAATCCCATATTATCAAGTATAGAATTTATAATTTAATTAAATATCTAGAATTGAAATCAAGCTCCGCCATTAACAATCATGACTGCAAAGCTCAAAGTTGTACAACTCACAATCAATAAATGTTGGCATGCTGAGTGATGCCCAGCCCCAGAGAAGTGAATAACTGCACCCATGAGAAGCTGATTTCACACTTGGTCATGGGAATAAACTGCTAAATAGTGACTGGAGAACTGATCACCCATTCCAGTATTCAAATTTATTTAAATCTTACATCCCCGTCCCACATCGTGAGGGAGTAAAAATCTTTGCATTATGACTCCATCACAATGTACAGATATGTGAATTTATCAGTCTAATGTAGCACAAAGCTGTTCTATAGCCTGTTGGTTCTGGCTGTAATGCTGCAGTACCATTTGCCAGCCGGAAGCAGCAGAAACAGTTTATGGCTGGGGTGACTGGTGACCCCGATGATCTTCCAGGTTTTCCTTATGCACCTGCTGCTGTAAATATCCTCAGTGGAGGGAAGTTCACATCCACAGATGCACTGGGCTGTTTGTACCACTCTGCATGCCCAGTACTGGGGTATCACAAGGTGCACCAAATGGCAGAAAGTCTATGCGTCTGCATTCTCATTGTACTATTTCTTAAACTATATATGGTACTATATTATACTATTATAATATATTGTACTATATTATGTTTTATTTTATTTATTATTTTTTCTCTCTGCTAGATTATGTATTGCATTGAACTGCTGCTGCTAAGCTAACACATTTCACGTCACATGCCGGTGATAATAAACCTGATTCTGATTCTGATATTCTTCTAGTCTAGATCACAGTTGAATACAGCCACTGTCAATTTATGCACTGACTAAAACTATTGCATTTGCTAAAAATACCTTGGAAAGGCAAATGGTCCGTCAGAATTCTAAGATTCTGATCATCCATGGACAACAGTTATATATTTTTTGCCTAGTTGTATGCATTGATAGATATTGGGTGTTAAGATAAGATAAAATCAAACTTTATTTATTCCAAAGGAAATTTTTGTTGTAAGGTTGCTCAGTCAGAAATATATACTTCAAAATATATTGAGATGCAAAAAAGAATACAAAATTGGCATTAAAAAGTTATAGTGCAAAATACAGATATGCAATGAAACCATATTACTTTTATACTTAAGGAGGATGAGTTGTCAAGTCTTATAGCCACAGGAAGAAAGGATCTCCTGTGGCGTTCAGTGGTGCACCTCGGTGGAAACAGTCTGTTACTAAAGGTGCTCCTCTGTTCGTCCAGTAACTCATGGAGGGGGTGAGAGGGATTGTCCATAAAGCTCCGTAGCTTCTGCGGAATTCTCCTCTCAAACACAACCACCAGGGAATCCAGTTCCAGCCCTAGAACAGACCCAGGCTTCCTGATGATCTTACCACTCTTCTTGGTGTCAGCTGCTCTCACCATGCTGCACTAGCAGACCACAGCGTAGAACAGAATGCTGGCCACCACTGAGTCGTAGAACATCTGAGGCATAGTACTGCAGACGTTAAATGATTGGAGACTCCTCAGGAAGTACAGTCGGTCTGTCCCGTCTTGTATAGATACTGTGTATTTTTAGCTTGTTTAGGTAGTCTAGCTGCTGCCTCGCAACTTCAGTGACCCAAATTCAATCCTGACCTCTGTTGTTGGCTGCATGGAGTTTGCATGTTCTCTAAGTAACCCTCTGGGTTTTCTCTGAGTGCTCCAGTTTCCTCCCACATCCTAAAGATGTGCAGTTTGATAGGTCAATTGGCCATTGTAAATAGCCCTTACTGTGTTGATGAGTGGTAGTGTTATGACTGACAATGAAAACCACCAGAGAGACACAGCTGGTACTATAGAAGTCTTTATTCGCCACACACAAGCTGATAGTATTTGAAATCACTCTGGATAGAGGATCCCTGAACCAACATCATATCACATTTTTATATGCTGAAGATCAAAGGTAACAACAGGACAATTCTATGGTTACAATGCATTGATAATGCTTCCTTTGATTCAAGTACTTAGATCTTCACAGCGATTCTCAAGACACCCTAAGTTGAATGTTAATCACCACTGGCTCTAGCTTCAGTGACACACACACATATATATCAATATCAGGTCAATGCGGTATTCTGGCTTTGCAATTGACCCCAGTCTACAGCTCCAAGAGCACCATTGCTCAGAGCTGCATTTTAAGTTCAATTTATAATCCACATTTAGATCTGAAGACTGGTTGCTGTTGAAATTAATATTTGCTGTATTCCATAAATCCCAAATACACCCTAACAATAGAATCCGGGGGGAGCTCTGGGAAACATGGGGACATTAAAATGTGGGGTGAATGAACTGGAGACTTTTCTCTGCCCTCAACTGGGCCATGATTGAAGTCTTCTCCTTCCAATTCCAAGTTTACTGAGAAACGACTCGACTTAATTTGTTGATTGTCTTCAAATAATCATCTGAAAAGCAGATGAAAATCCGGAAAAGAAACCAAATGTCACCAGCAGTAACCGATTAATCTGCTGGTGAAAAGCTGAGGAAAAGAATCAGAGGTATGCTATATGCTTTTTTATCAGGCATCATGTGTTTCTGAAGGGAAATAACAATACCATTTATGTCTAGTGTATATTTCTGTTTCAAAAGAGATAACACATTTTTGCTGATATTCTTAGTTTACAAGACAGAATGTTTGAATTCCTTTTCCTCTGATAGAGTGTGTTGGCTATCTGCTGTGAGAATGCCAACCATTCTCTGTAATAGGTCTCTCAATAGGAAATTCAGATTTAATCAAGCCGAATCTTGCTTTCCCTACCTGCTTTTTTTGAAGAAATTTACAGCTGTATTTATGTTGTCTCTGTACTATTGTGGTAAACAGAATTTTGAATTTTGATTAAATAGCAAAATTATCCTTTTTATTTTTCCTTATTCAAGTTTATTATAAGCTATGTTTATATTGGTAATATTCATCGTAAAATGTGTTGGTTCAAGTGCTACTCTGGTAGATAACGAGTCAGGATGATGTTTCAGTACTGCATTAAGAGAACGCTTCTTTGCCAGAATTTCTGGATGGAAATTTTGATGGCTCTTCTGGGTGTGTTGTGACTGTGATCATGACAAGCAGTCATTCTTTTGAAGATCCTCATGGTAGTCTCACAAACCCAAAGTGCATCAGATTTTTATATCCTTAAGATCAAAGGTAACAGTAGGTGATTCAATACAATTTCACTAGTTACAGTGACATTTTTTTACTTCAATATTTTGGGTTGACAATGCTGCTTTTGATTTGAAATCCACAGTGGCCGATAGCTCTGATTGTTGAGACACCTTTACTGGGACAAAGTAATTCACACAAATAGTCTAAAAGCTTCTGAGACAGAGATCCGGACACCCAGAATTAATGTTGTTAGGGCTGACTCTTGAGTACACAAATGTCCCAACTATTTATTCCTTATACTTATGGCCACGTTTGCTGTTTTTTTTACAGTGATGCAGTGCAGAATAGACCCACACCACCCAGCAATCACCTTATTTAATTTAATTGCCTAATTTACAATGGCCAATTAATCTAATAACCATTAGCTCTTTAGAATGTGGGAGGAAACCAAGCACCGAGAGGCAACCCACATGGTGTCAGGGAGAACAAACATACAAACTCCATACAGACAGCAGCAGGAATTGAACCCGGGTTGCCTGTACTGTAAAGCATTGTGCTCACCATTATGTAACCATGTTGCCCTTATTTTAATCTGGTCTGTCAGTTTGAGCTCAAGTCACAATGGTGCAAAATAATTTAGTCAGTGATGCCTGGTTTGATGCAGGCCAATTTACATAACAGAAATATCTCATGTTCACTTCATTTTGCAAATTACCTCTCTTCGTAGCCAACGCCCGGCTGAAAGCCAGCCAGTGCTCCAGACAGTATTGTTTATACGCAAATATGTCCTAGTAACTTCAAACTGATGACTACTTGCAATTTACTATTTACAGTAAGAACTGAAGACTGGTTCTTGTTTGAATTAATATTTGCTATATTCACATTATTCCAGAATACTTCCTAACATTCTGGCCCTTGAGGGTGACGAACCTCCATGAAGACCACATATAAATAATGAAGTTATTTTTTATTTCCTTGGAGAATAATGATGAGATGAAAGTTAGATCGGTGCCCCCATGGTCTTGTTACTAGGCATTCTGAGGAGTTAAAGATTACAGGGATGGCTCCTGGATCCACTGTTCATGGCACTACTTGGGCAAATCATGAATTGTTCTACGATAGATTCCTTCATGTGAATTTTATTAGTGGTGTTTTAGCACAAAACGTAAATGGGGGCCACGTTACCATAGTGGTCAATGCGACACTTTTACAGCTTCTAAATTGGAAGTTCAGAATTCAATTCTGGCAACCACTTTAAATAGTCTCTGTATGTCCTCTGAATGCATGGGTTTCCTCCAAGTGCTTTAGTTTCCTCCAATGGTCCTCCCAGTATTGGCGTACCAGGTAGGTTAATTAGCCATTGTAAATTGTCCTGTGATTAGGTTAGGATTAAATCAGTGTTTTCGGGGGTTGCTGAGCAGTGTGGCTCGAAGAGACAGAAGGGCTTATTCTGTGCTGTTTCTCAAAATAAATAAAATAAAGTCAGTGGTGAACACTAACCAGCATAAGCTGAAAGTTGACTTGCAGAGACTATTCTAGGAGCCTTCTAGCAGTGAGTTGGAACCCGGGAGAAAACATTTATACCGAACCAAAGAGAGTTCTACCCACAATAAACCCACAACATAACTTCTGCTTATCTGTGTCATACCACAGAACCATCAAATGATTATGTTCTATAATTAATGAAAAGCATTCTATAAGGTTCAGCTTTCACAGACTTCATCTTAACCTAGGCAATCTGTTCATATTCTATACCTTCACAGTATGGTCCGGGTCAATTTTGACCCGGCCCAAGAATCCCCTCATAACAAGTGTCTATACCAAATTTTGAACCACAGATCTATTTAGAATGTATAAATAGCCTATCTGACATTAATAAATGGGTGATTAATCCTTAATTAATATTTCAGAGATCTAAAATCCATTTCAATAGATACGGGTCAAATTTGACCGCAAACAGCCTCAATATACATTAATCCTTAATTAATGTTGCAGAGATCTAAAATCTATTTCAATAGATACGGGTCAAATTTGACCTAGAACAGCCTCAATGTACAAAAATTTGTGGCACCTGTACAAAAGTATAAAAATTTTTCAAATATTTTCATTTTTGTGCATTTTGGGTCACTTCAGGAAAAGTCATCAAATTTCAGCTAAAAAATGGCATTTAGGGTGTTTTTACTGCTGTCAAATGTCAAAACGGGTCAAATTTGACCCGAACAGTATGTAAGGGTTAAATATTGCTGAAGACAATTGAAGAATATAACCATGAATGTAAAAGTTTTGCACTGTTTCTTCTTTTATATATTTTTACCATAAATGAAGCTTATTTTTGAAATCAAAAGCATCATGTAACATTTATTATTTCATAATGGTTGAGGGATTTTTTAATAATTAATTTGCTGGATTATCCTCTGATTCTTTTTATTAAATCATTACCTTCTGCTTTAGGTATCGTTTATAATTCTGCCAGTTTGGGAAATACTGTGGAGCAGGAGGACATTGTGCTCCATTTCAAGAGAATCACACACAAAGGAGTCATTATTTACCCTGTGAGATGAAAACATGTTCTGGATTGTAGGAGAATTGAAGTGGAGCTGTTTGGTATGTGAGAGAGTAAATGCAAAATGTCCTGTCGACACAGAATCCAGCGCAACACACACAAAATGCTGTTCCCAACTAGTTTCCACCACCAGCCTCCTCCATATGGCGGAACAGGTACTCACCTTCAACAATTTCTCTTTTGGCTCCTTCCACTTCCTTCAAATTCATGATGTAGCTATTGGCACCCACATGGATCCAAGCTATGTCTGGCTTTTCACTGGCTATGTGGAACATCACTGGAGACAAACTGTCTACCAATACCTTTTATAAACTCACTGATTTCTCTGTTATCTTGACTATTCTTCTTCCCACCTTGTCTTCTGTTAAAATGTCATTCTCTTTTCTCAGTTCCTTTGTCTGCACTGCGTCTTTTCCCAGAATGAAGCTTTCCTTTCCAGGACAAAGAGATGTTCTCCCTCTTTAAAGAACAGGGTATCCCATCCGCCACCAGTGATGCTGCCCTCACCCGCATCTCCTCCATTTCCCAGAACATCCAAGCTCACCCCATCTTTTTGCAAACTTAACAGGGATAGGGTTCCTCTTGGCCTCGCTTACCACTCCATGAGCCTCTGCTACTTTCATGGAATCCTACGATCAAACACATCTTTACCTCTTCTCAACCCACTTTCCACCTTCTGGAGCGATCTCTCCCTCCATGGTTACCTTGTCCATTCATCCTTCCTCACTAATCTCCCTCCTGCCACTTATCCCTGCAAGCAGCCAAAGTGCTACACCTGCCCATTCGTCTCCCTCACCTCCATTCAAGGCCCCCAACAGGCCTTCCAGGTGAGGCAACACTTAACCTGTGAATCTGTTGGGGTCATCTACTGTATCCGAAGCTCCCGGTGTGGCCTGCTCTACATTGGCGAGACTCAACGTAGATTGGGGAACCGCTTTGTCGAGCATCTCAGCTCCATCCAAAAACTGAAAAGCCGAATTTTCAGATGGCCAAGCATTTCAATTCCTATCCTCATTCTCATTTTGACATGATACTCCATGGCCTCCTTTTTATGTCACCATGATTCGTCCTCAGCTTGGAGGAGCAACAACTTATATTCTGTCCAGGTAGCCTCCAACCTGATGGTGTGAACATTTATTTCTCCAAGCACCAGTAATTTTTTCTTCATTTCCTTACTCTAGCCTATTACCTCTTCTCCTAACTGCCTATCATCTACTCTTTTTGCTCCTTCTCCTATTTCTCTCACTGTCCACTCTCCTCTCCTATCAGATTCCTTCTTCAGCCCTTTGCCTTTTTCACATATCACCTCCCAGCTTCTCACTTCATCACCTTCTACCTTGCCCTTCTCCCACTAACCATACTTCTTAATCTGGCTTCTTCCTGTTACCTTTCCAGTTCTGCTGAAGGGTCTTGGGCCAAAATATTGACTCTTTACTCATTTCCATAGACATTTCCCGACCCGTTGAGTCCTGCCAGCATTTTGAGTGTGTTGCTCTAGTATGTGAGAGAGAAAAGTTTGGGAATGTGAGGAACTGGGTTTGGTTGGAATATTGAAAAAAAATGGCGTAGATTAAATAGGCCAAATCACCACCTGCTATGTGAGAAACGTAAGGTATATTGTTTCACATCTTTTGAACAGTAGGTCAAGCTTCACATCAGTCGGGTACAAATATAATAGATGATTTTTTTTGTTCTGATAAATTGAGTGAGGCCCAAACTTTCTGCACACTAGTTACTGTAAGTTTGAGTCTACGTTTGCACCACCTGCTGTCGTTACTGTCCCAAAGGTGACTTATTAAAAGTTAAATATGCTTGTAGCCAGTGAAGAGATGAAGGGAGGTGTGTGGAATAGTGCCAGGAAGATCAATCAGTGTTCTCTTACACAAAAAAAATCTCTTTAAGCATCAAACTACAAATACTTCCGTTAATACAGACACGGTGCTACAATCAGGGTGAATCATATTAACATCCAAACACTGGAAAGATAATCCATATGCTCTACCCCTTTTTTTATTGAGCTGGATACTTTGATGTTTATTTTGTATTGTTGACTAAATTTTGAAAAGAAACCAGTTTTGCTTTATGCTATTACTCAGATGAACAATGCAGTTTTATCTGGGCTCATCAAAGTTTAATATCAAAAATAGCCAACTGTTAAGGGAGGGTTTAATAAGCTCCTGACAATCCTACCTGAATCATTTTGTATTCTGCTTTCAATAGTTTTTGCCAGCTGAATTTCGTTAATATGTCACTGACCTACATTTTGGAGACATTGCTAATCGATTTGACTTTTGCCAGAAGCCTTTGCAATAAATTGTCACACCATGTATCAGAAAAATTATTGAGCACCTGGTTCTTCCTAATTTCTGAGATCCAAGGGAATTGATTCATGATGTGTTTGCTGATGGTAATCAGCACTTGTATCCCCCAACCACAAGCATCTTTGAGCATTTATGGCACCGTAGCCACCTGAGATTTAAGGCAATACCAACAGATGCACAAACATAACAACTGCAGTCACAAAATGTCACAAGTAGCCTTTGTTATTACTCCTTTGCATTCCTATCAAGCTGTTACGAATTCCAGTCCCTGCAGCTCAATGGGTTAATGAGTCCGGCAGGACAGTGCTGAGAACAATTGCCCTTGATTGCAAATGCAAACAAGAGGACTACCCACTCTGTTCATCCGCTCACCCAAATGGTGATCTCACAGAAGGAACAGCTCTTGGTGAAACAGGAAGATTAAGAATCTAAATATTTTCTGGGCAGCAATTCTGTATCAATGATAAATGAATTGAGTTCTCTTTGAAGGAGAAGTGCTACACCTGGTTTAAACATAGGACAAGGAACCTTACTTCAATGAAAAGTTGTTTAAAAAGTTTAGTATGGTGGACCTTTTTGGTCACTCTGATCTATAAAGGTCAAAGTTCAGGCCTGAGGGAAGCAGGGGGAGGAGAATTTAAATTTTGGAGTGCACTTTAAACAAATATATGCAATGTCTGTGTGCCCACAACCGGACATCCTTAAAAAGGGTAATGTTATTTTTTGTGTGAATTGTTGCCCTGGTGGCCCACTGTGAATGACAGATCATGCCTACTCCAACTGTATAGACCTGCTCCTCTGTCCTCACCTTTGCTGTATAGTTATTGCATACATAACATATAGTTACTGTATAGACAGTGGCTGGGTTATGAACAGCTAACTTATGGACATCTCCACCATATGAATGACTTCCACAATATTATTATATTCAAATTACTTATGTAAATACATAACTTTATAGGATTAATTTCCCCCCCTCTCCATTTGGAGTAATTGTTCTCTAAAAGCAATCTTTCATTGATATAATGTCATTTATTACAATTCTGTCATGGTATGGTGACCATACTGAATGATGTTTATGTATTTTCTGACTTATGGACACATATAAAATATATCAGGGCATATTCAAAACCCGGACTCCAGCAACCACCATGGACACATTCGAAGTGATTGCGCAACCACCAACTGCGACTCCAGCCTTGAACTTCAGGCCGGGTCTTTATGTGCTGCTATTGTGACTCCCGTCTCCCCTTCCCCCACCACCACTCCGCAGCCCCGTCTTCCTCAGGTCCCACCGTCAACTCCTGGGCCCTCAGAGGCTCCATCTTCCTCTCACCCCAACCCTCCCCTCTCCGTTGACACCCCCAGCCTCCCCCCCCCCCCCGTTCCCAGCTCTCATCCGTGCCGGGTCTTTACCATCCCCTCCGACCTTCAACTGTCGGAGGCAGAACGCTCTGTTCTCAGTAAGGGCCTCACCTTTGTCCCCCTTCACCCACACCTCAGTGAGTTCCGTGTTCGCCACGATGCGGAACTTTTCTTCCGCCGTCTCCGTCTCCGAGCCTACTTCTTCGGCAAGGACTCTTCCACCCTCACCGATGACCCCTTCTCCCGTCTTCAACCCTCCTCTTCTTCATGGACACCCCGCTCTGGTCTTCTGCCTGCTCTGGATCTCTTTATCGCTAACTGTCGACGGGACATCAACCGTCTCGACTTTACTGCACCTTGTCCCCATTCCAACCTCACTCCTTTGGAACGCTCTGCTCTCCACTCCCTCCGCATTAATCCTAACCTTATTATTAAACCCACCGGTAAGGGGGGTGCTGTTGTAGTCTGGCGTACTGACCTCTACCTTGCTGAGGCACGGCAACAACTCGTGGATACCTCCTCTTATTTACCCCTCGATCGTGACCCCACTAAGGAGCACCAGGCCATTGTCTCCCACACCATCACCGACTTCATCTGCTCAGGGGATCTCCCATCCACTGCTACCAACCTTATAGTTCCCACACCCCGCACTTCCGGTTTCTACCTCCTACCCAAGATCCACAAACCTGCCTGTCCTGGCCGACCTATTGTCTCAGCTTGCTCCTGCCCCACCAAACTCATTTCTGCATACCTCGACACTGTTTTATCACCCCTTGTTCAATCCCTTCCGACCTATGTTCGTGACACTTCTCACGCTCTTAAACTTTTCGATGATTTTAAGTTCCCTGGCCCCCACCGCTTTATTTTCACCATGGATGTCCAGTCCTTATATACTTCCATCCCCCATCAGGAAGGTCTCAAAGCTCTACGCTTCTTTTTGGATTCCAGACCTAATCAGTTCCCCTCTACCACCACTCTGCTCCGTCTAGCGGAATTAGTCCTTACTCTTAATAATTTCTCCTTTGGCTCCTCCCACTTCCTCCAAACTAAAGGTGTAGCTATGGGCACCCGTATGGGTCCTAGCTATGCCTGCCTTTTTGTTGGGTTTGTGGAACAATCTATGTTCCGTGCCTATTCTGGTATCTGTCCCCAATTTTTCCTTCACTACATCGACGACTGCATTGGCGCTGCTTCCTGCACGCATGCAGAACTCATTGACTTTATTAACTTTGCCTCCAACTTTTACCCTGCCCTCAAGTTTACCTGGTCCTTTTCCGACACCTCCCTCCCCTTTCTAGATCTTTCTGTCTCTGTCTCTGTCTCTGGAGACAGCTTATCCACTGATGTCTACTATAAGCCTACTGACTCTCACAGCTATCTGGACTATTCCTCTTCTTACCCTGTCTCTTGCAAAAACGCCATCCCCTTCTCGCAATTCCTCCGTCTCCGCCGCATCTGCTCTCAGGATGAGGCTTTTCATTCTAGGACAAGGGAGATGTCTTCCTTTTTTAAAGAAAGGGGCTTCCCTTCCTCCACTATCAACTCTGCTCTTAAATGCATCTCCCCCATTTCATGTACATCTGCTGTCACTCCATCCTCCCACCACCCCACTAGGAATAGGGTTCCCCTGGTCCTCACCTACCACCCCACCAGCCTCTGGGTCCAACATATTATTCTCCGTAACTTCTGCCACCTCCAACGGGATCCCACCACTAAGCACATCTTTCCCTCCCCCCCTCTCTCTGCATTCTGCAGGGATCGCTCCCTACACAACTCACTTGTCCATTCGTCCCCCCCATCCCTCCCCACTGATCTCCCTCCTGGCACTTATCCGTGTAAGCAGAACAAGTGCTACACATGCCCTTACACTTCCTCCCTTACCACCATTCAGGGCCCCAAACAGTCCTTCCAGGCGAGGCATCACTTCACCTGTGAGTCAACTGGGGTGATATACTGCGTCCGGTGCTCCCGATGTGGTCTTTTATATATTGGCGAGACCCGACGCAGACTGGGAGACCGCTTTGCTGAACATCTACGCTCTGTCCGCCAGAGAAAGCAGGATCTCCCAGTGGCCACACATTTTAATTCCACATCCCATTCCCATTCTGACATGTCTATCCACGGCCTCCTGTACTGTAAAGATGAAGCCACACTCAGGTTGGAGGAACAACACCTTATATTCCTTCTGGGTAGCCTCCAACCTGATGGCATGAACATCGACTTCTCTAACTTCCGCTAAGGACCCACCTCCCCCTCGTACCCCATCTGTTACTCATTTTTATGCACACATTCTTTCTCTCACTCTCCTTTTTCTCCCTCTGTCCCTCTGAATATACCTCTTGCCCATCTTCTGGGTCACCCCCCCCCCCACCTTTCTTCCCAGACCTCCTGTTCCATGATCCTCTCATATCCCCTTTTGCCTATCACCGTCCAGCTCTTGGCTCCATCCCTCCCCCTCCTGTCTTCTCCTATCATTTTGGATCTCCCCCTCCCCCTCCAACTTTCAAATCCCTTACTCACTCTTCCTTCAGTTAGTCCTGACGAAGGGTCTTGGCCTGAAACGTGGACTGCACCTCTTCCTACAGATGCTGCTTGGCCTGCTGTGTTCACCAGCAACTTTGATGTATGTTACGTATAAAAAGAACCCATTTGTTACTCAGTGATGGCCTGACTGTTCTGCAGTCAACAGTAAACACTGTCATATTGCTGAAGGGTTACAGTCCGAAACATTGACTGTACTCTTTTCCATAGATACTGCCTGGCCTGCTGAGTTCCTCTAGCATTTTGTGTGTGTTGCTTGGATTTCCAGCTTCTGCAGATTTTCTCTTGACTATCATCTTGCTGCTCACTTCCAATGAGACCTGAAGCATGCCTCACGCTGATTATCCCAACGGAGCTGGGTGGCAATATTTTACATCTAATCAAGGCAAGCTCTGTCCACACCCCCAAACCACATCAACTCCAGGTCACAGTCCTGCTTTGCCAGCATCAAAGCTGGTGATGGAGGGAGGAGAAAAGAAAAGAAAGCATGTGTTGGGAGAAGGCAAAGAAGTGACAGTGGGGGAGATGGGGAGCATCTGAGAGAAAAGAAGAGGGAGGGGAGGGAAAGCGGATGGTGAGAGTGAAGGAGAAAGTGAGAGAAAGAGGGACAAGAGACGAGAACAGGAAGGGAGAAAGGCGTAGGGTAAGAAGGAAGCGAATGATGAGAGGAAAATTAAAAGGAGGAGAATTGAAGATGTAGAAGAGAAATAACAAGAGCTGCCCATCCTTATTCTGAACTACAATGTTTGCAACCCTTTGAGATAGAAGCTGTTCTCTGCTGAATCCTGAAATGTTGATTACTCAATCAGAGAACCTTATGGTTTTTCTTGGCTATAACACTGAAGTGTGAATTTAATGCATAACTGTTATTGTTCAATATATAGTTTACTGACTCTTAGGTATGTTTGGTTTGACGAAATGGCGAAATGAAAAGAATCTGGAGGTGGATGGCATTGTTTGGTGGATTGGTGTCAGCTCAGCTTGACATTGCCTTCAGCAGCACAGAGTTCAGGGAATGATTCTTTGAAACGATTAGTACTACCTTGTTACATCCCTGCTGTGAAAATAACTACATCCAACCTAACACCTATCCAATTGACAGCACTGGTGCTGAAGAATTGCACTTTCCCATTCCAGTCACTTTGACACATTTTTCTGGTGTCTGTACAGACAGTCTGTCTCCAAAATGATAGCCTATATTGGCTGAGAGAGCTTGTTGCTATCTTCTTTGTTGAGTGAAATTACCCCAGACAATGAGGTGTTTCAGTGGGAGAAGGCTCCACTCAAGACATTAATGGATTTTTGCCAGGCCACTAGGTAAACAATCAGCAAGTACTTTCAGAGATGTATTGTACAAAATCATGGATGAAATGCAGCAATAAAACAATACCAAAGCAAATAAAGAAAACTAATCTTTTGCTAACTGTAAATTTTCGAAGCTATTATATGTAAGTAAAAATGGAGGCTCGGTACATGGCTAACTCAAAGTTTTAAATCTAAAAGCACTGACTTCTGATTCTCATGGAAAACACAAAGGCAGAGACAAAACACAAGGGATTCTGTAGTTGCTGGAAATCCAGAGTAACACATGCAAAATTCTGGATGAACTCAGTAGGTCAGGCAGCATCTAAGGAAAGACATAAAGAATGACTTTTCAGCCTGAGACCCTTCATCAGGATTCATGTCCTGCTGGGGCAGATACAGAATGGACTTACCAAACTCCTTCATAAGCTACATGTGCCATTTACAGTTGTTGAAGATGAATTATCTCTATCAGAGCGATACTTCCTTAAATTTGAGACAAACTCTTATGATCACTGAAATGACCTTGATCTTCAAGGCCCCTGCAATATAATTAAAAATATCATGATCTATGGAAAAAAATCGATGGATGAATGATTTTAATGGTGAGGATTAATTCAAAATAAAATAGCTATTACTTACACGATGGCTGTGGCTCAAAAGAGGGGAGCCATGGAGTCATGAGTAGCTAGCCATGTGGACACAAGCTGGGGTCTGATTAGCCCCAGCTGGGTCACCTGGAGGAGGTTGTATGATGTTGAAAGACCCAAAACACCCGATGATTCCAGGAACATCACTGAAGATGTGTCCAGAAGCATCAATAGATGTATGTACACAGTTGCTTATTTCTGGTAAGAAGGTGGTGCAGCAGCCTCTCGAAGGTGTTTTTATCTTTTTTAAATGTCTTTTTTACAATCACAAGGCAATGCTGGGCTCCAAGAACTTTAGATACTGCAGGTCTACCCCATCAGTGATCTGGTCATTGACATAGGGGTTAGACTTTGTGCAGACTATGTTGCTTCCTGCTATGGGAAGGCATCAAAGGCATCTGAGTTGGTGCGTGAAGGAGGCTGGCAGTGTAACCATGTGTAATTGGCTTGGATGTTTCTCTTGAGATCGCACATTAATAATGGAAGATGCTAAGGTTTCTAATCCACCTACAGTCTTCTTCTGGCTCTCCTCCATTATGTCCTGTTTAAGTTTAGAAAAAATAAGAAGTCGGACATTTGATACATCCTTTAAAATTGAGCAAATATGGCAACCTTTTATCCAATATTTTCATTTAATTTAATTTATTACGCTTTCAATTTTTTTTTCAAAGTTTTAGATTTGATAAGGAAGTCTTTCTTTCTTCCTTTTTTTTGGTTGTATCCTCAAAATGGACTGCCCAGTTCCTTCTTTTTGTTTTGTTATAATGTAGTGGGGTTTTTTTCCTTTTCATTTAAAACCCAAAGTTTTTTCCTTTCTCTTCATAAACTGGTAAGAGGAGAATTGTTATTTTCATTTTTTAAAACTATTATATATTTTATACTAGTTTAACAATATCTATGATTTTGACAACGTCTGTCTTAATCTTGGTTTATATTGTTACTGATATATATATATTTGAACTAATTCTCCTCTTGACTGCATTTATGCTTTTTTTTTTAATCAATAAAAAGATTAATAAAGAAAGGAAGATGCTGCAGGCCTGTTTCCCTTTGGTGGCGCAACAGAGAGCAGGAGAGTTGCGTGGCCTTGGTTGTAGCAAGGACTGGGCCACAAGCTTGTCTGCTGCTACAGTCCAGGAGAGGAGACGCCGGAGCCTGTGCAGTGTGTCCATGCTTGGTTGGAGGCTGGCCTCTCCCATTAGTGTTGCCCTCTAGTGTTTGCTTGGTGGAATGACAAGCTGGATTGCGTGCGTGTGTTTGTCTGCAGACTGCCAGGAACTGCACCATCAATTTGCAGGATGTCACTCAGAGAACTGCGCTATATATGTAATTTTTTTTTTGTTGGCTATATGTGTACTCACAATCTTGAATGTGCTGTGTGTCTTGTGCTGTGTATGTTTTGCACCTTGGCCCCAGAGAAACACTTTTTTTCAGTTATATTTATGTATGGTTGAATGATAATTAAACTTGAATTTGATTATTTAATTATTGTTGTTATTTCTTTCTTTTTGTACTTGAACAGTTTATTGTCTTTTGCACAATGGTCAAACACCCAGTTGGTGCAGTCTTTCATTGATTCTATTATCGTTATTATTCTATTACATATTTATTGAGTATGCCCACAACAAATGAATTTCAGGTTGTATATGATGACATATGTACCTTTTGAACTTTAATTTACTTTGAACTATCAAAGATAACCTGGGCATTTACCTGACCGTTTCTATGAATTGGTCAATGCCCTGTGGGCTCCCTCATCTAGAACATGGTTGATGTCGATATGACATCAAGAATAGGTCCTTTAACCCAAGATGTTTGTGTTGAACATAATTGTTATTTATCTATTAACTATTTATTGACATACAACACAGAATAGGCCCTTCTGCCCCTTTGAGCCATGCCACCCAGCAACCCCAGATTTAACCCTTGCCTATGCAAAATTAAATAGATCTTTTCTGCCTGTGCATATCATATTCCTCAATTCACTGCTTGGGCATATACCCGTCTAAAAGCCTTTTAAATGTCCACCTTATCATAAGAAAACACTATCACATCTGTTTCTGCCACGTATTCCAGGCACCTACTACTCTGTGTGTAAAAAATAATTGCTTCACACTTGTCTCTTAAAGTTTGCCCCTTTATCTTGAAGGAATGTCCTCTAAAATTTGGCATTTGTACCCTGGGAAAAAGATTTTATCTACCCTATATATGCTTCTCATAATTTTATAAAACTCTATCTGGTCTGCCCTCAGCTTTTGATGCTGCAGGGAAAACAACCCAAATTTATCCAACCTCTCCTGATAGCTCAAACAGACAGCATCCTGGTAGACCTCTACAGTACCCTATCCAAAACGTCCACATTCTTTCTGTAATGGGGTATTCAAAGACAGCGCATGGATCATTTTGACAAAACTACAGTTGTCTTCCCTTCCATTATCCAGCTCAGTGAGACACCCCTCTCTTTGTTACATTTCAGCCAATCCTATCATAACCTGAATGTCACTGACAATGGTTCCTCTTCTTATCCCCCCAAAACCATGAGCCAGGTATTCCAAGTTCTAAGTAAATTTATTATCAAAGTACATGTATTCTACAACATACTAACTTAAGATTCATCTCTTGCGGGACTTTACAGGAATAATCAGAAATACAATAGAATTTACAGATATAGAGTATATAAACAAAGACTGATGAAAAGAAAACAACGTGCAAATGAAGACAAACTGAAAATTAAAAAAAATTCTGAGAACATGAGTTGTAAAGAGTCCTTGAAAGTGAGTCAGTAGGTCATCATCAGAGGAGTGGTGATTGAAACTTTCCATGTCTGTTCATGAACCTGGTGGTGTGTGACCTACAGCTTCTGTACCTTCTTCCTGATGGCAGGAGAGAGAAAAGAGCATGTGGTGGGGGTCCTTGATGATGGATGCTGCTGTCTTGTGACAGCATTACAGGTAAAAGTACTCAATGTTGGGGAGGGAATTGTTTGTATCTACTACTTTCTGTAATCTTTCCCAATCCTGGATACTAGCTTTTCTGTACCAGGCTGTGATGAACCAGTTGGGATACCTTCCACTGTGTAACTACAGAAGTTTGTCAAAGTTTTTGTGACATACCAAATCTACGAAAAATTCAGAGAAGATAGAGGTGCTGTTGTGCCCTTTTTTTTTGTGATGCCACCAACCTGCTCGTCTGAGGACAGATCGTCCAAAATGTTAACACCAACGAACCGCATGATGTACCTATTTTCTGATAACACAGAAGGCCATTTCAACCTATTGAGTCTGTGCTGGCTCACAGAACAATCTCGTACCCTGTTGCATTTCCCTGCAACTCCTTGAAGAATCTTCCATTCCACTATCAACTGGCAGCAGTTAACAGAGGCCAATTAACCAACCCACATCTTTGGGATGTAGCAGGCCAGGCAGCATCTCTAAGAAGAGGTACAGTCGACATTTCGGGCCGAGACCTCTTCCTAGAGATGCTGTCTGGCCTGCTGCGTTCACCAGCAGCTTTGATGTGTGTTGCTTGAATTTCCAGCATCTGCAGAATTCCTCGTCTTTGGGATGTGGTAGGAAACAGAGAACCCTCACGGACACAGTGAGAACACACAAAACCCATATAGACAGGACCAGAGGTCAGGGTTGAACCCTGGTTACTGAATGCAACTCTACTACTGTTCCACCCTGCTGCCCCAAAACCAGATTGGGTGTTGGGGTGCAGTGGTTATTACAGGACTAGTAATCCAGAGACCTGAATTCAAATCCTGCCCTGATAATTATAGAAATTAAATTCCGTGAAAAATCAAGAATTTAAAACAAGAAAATAAGGCAGATAGAAATGAATCCTGACAAGTGTGAAGTGATGCACTTTGGAAAGTCAAATAAGGGTAGGACATATACAGTAGGTGGCAGAGCACTAAGGAATATTGATGGACAGAGGGCTCTTTGCAATCAAATGCATACTTCCCTGAAAGTAGCAACAGAGGTGGAATAGGCTAGCAATGAAGGCATGTGGCATATTTCCCTTCACAGCTCAGAGTATAGAAAATGAAAGCTGTGGTGTTATTCATCTGCTTACTCTTTTCCACAGGTACTGCCTGGCCTGCTGAGTTTCTCCAGCATGTTTTGTGTGTTGCTTGAATTTCCTGCATCTGCAGATTTTCTCTTGTTAGCTGTGACGTTATGTTGCTTTCTTACAATCGCTGGTTGGTCTACATGGAGTATTGTGTGCAGTAAGGGTCATCGCACTCTAGAAAGGATCAGAATTAGAATCAGATTGAATATCACTTGTATATATCGTAGAATTTGTTGTTTTGCTGCAGCAGTACAGTGAAATACATAATTTAAAATACTATAAGTTACAATTATATATATATATATATATATATATACACACACACAATTAAATTAAACAATTATTACAAAAAAACAGCAAAAAATAGTGAGGTAGTAAGCATGGATTAATTATCCATTCAGAAATCTGAAGACAGAGGGGAAGAAACAGCTTCTAAAATACTGAGTGTGAAATTCAGGCTCCTGTCCCAATGAGAAGAGGGCATGTTGTGGATGATGGGGGTCTTTCATGAAGATGCTATATTTTTGAAGTATTGTCTTTTGAAAATGTCCTCGATTCTTTGGAGGCTAGTGCCCATGATAGAGCTGGCTGAGTTTGCAATTGTCTGCAGCTTTTTACGACCCTGTGCAGTTCGGATGCAGTCGCACTGGGAAGTGTGCAGGGATGATTCACCAGAGTCTTGCCTGGACTTGAGAACTATAGTTATGAGGAGAAATTAGATTGGCTGGACATATTTTTCCCAGAGGAAAAGAGGTTGAAGGGTGGGTGACCGGATAGAAGTACATAAAGCTATAAGAAACATAGACAGGTCGGATTCTTAAAGTCCTTCCCATAATAGGTCTATCAAAAAACTAGAGTGTTTAGGTTTAATAAAGTTTAAAGGAGATTTCCATTCATCATCAATTTTTCCTCATTTCTGTTCTAAATGACCTGCTCTTTACTTTGGACCCTTAAGTTTGTGACACTACAGTCAGGATAAATACTCTCCCTCAATCCTCTTGTATCACTCAGGAAATGTCTATGCTTCAATCAGGTCTTCCTTCATTCTTCCAAGCTCTGGAGAATGAAAACCTTTCCTTTTTAACTTCTTCTCAAATGACAGACCTGTAATCCAAGGAACCATTCTAGTCAATCTTTGCTCTGCACTCTCAATAGCATTTATATCCTTTATTTTATAGGTTAATCCAATGCTTTAGGTGCTTTCTCACCAAGGCCTTAAATAATAGCAGTAACCTAGCTTTACTCTTACTTCAAAGCATCCTGCAATAAGTGCCAAGGGACCACTTACTTTCTGAATTATGTACTTCATCGGTATTTTTGCTTTTAGCAACTTTTATGACTTGTTAATATTCCCAATTTCTCACCAATTCAAACAGCAAATCTTTGATTTTGAATGGGTATGAAGAATCTCATTTTTTCCATATGTCACATTGTTGCAAACTCACTCAGCTTGCTGATATCCTCCTGAAGCCTCTTTGCATCAGCAGCACTGCTTAAATTGCCACCTAATTAGGCTCAGCTTTACAAGTCCCATTCAGCAGCCAAATGCTACCCCTCAGAAAAACCAAACGCTGTATTTTGTGTAGCTGTTAAACTTCAAGGTAATTCATACCTGGTAAGTGTCCCCAGTGGACCCTTATGACCCTCTCAGTTGTTCTCATAGTCCTTTGTAGGGAATTCTGGTTTAATGCTCGACTGTTCCCATACCAGATGGATGTGCAACTTGTCAAGACACTCTCAATGGTGCTCCTGAAAAACACCATTAAGATGAGGGGAGGTAAAGCCTTCATTACCTCAATATTCTTAGAAAGTGGAGGCACTGTTGTGCCTTCTTGTTTAGGGACGTGATATTCAGGAACCAGATGAGATCATCCATGATTTGATCTCCCAGGAATTTGGTGCATTTACCTTTCTGTACGGAGGAACCATGTATTCGTAGAGGGGGATAGCTCATTTACATCTTCATGAAGTCCACAATAATTTCCTTCATCTTCCATACATTCAGGCTTAGGTCGCTCTTCTTACTCCAATCCAACTTTCGTTCCATTTCCTCTCTATACTTTGTCTCATTTTCATTCTTGATAAGGCCAACCACTGTTGTGTCATCTGCAAACTTGATGACATGGTTTGAATTGGATCCTGTGAAATAGTCATGCATCCGCTGTGGGCTGAACACACAACCTCGGGGAGTGCTGGCGCTCAGCATGATGGGACAAGGGATGTTGCTACCCATGGAGACTGACTTTGGTCTTACTGTTAAGAAGTCCAGGATCCAATTGCAGTGGGAGGTGTTGAGACTCAGCGAGGACAGTTTACCCATCAGTTTCTGGGGTACGATGGTGTTGAATGTCAACCAGAAGTCTATAAACAGTGTGATATTTCAGACCTGATTTTCCAGGTGGGACAGGACAGAATGGAGGGCAGAAGCTGCTGTATTGTCAGTGGATGAATTTGAATGATAAGTGAACTGGAAAGGGTCCAATGTAGCCAGGAGAAAAGTTTCAATGTGCTCTAATCGCCTTTCATTTCCATTAACTCTCCCAGATTCCACTACTTATCTACACAACAGGTGTCTGTCAGCCTATATTTTATATTTAATTACCCCAAAACATAGAACTATACAAAAGAAAAACACAGGGAGCCCATGGATAAACGTGAGTGTGTTGCCTTTACTTTAGTGAAGTGTGTACTTATGACACGGTGGCGTAACGACCTATGCCATTCACATACCTTTATGAATATAACCCGTAATTATGTAAACAACAAAGAATGCTTAATCAAACACAGTATTTATAATATTACTCAAATATTACTAAAATATTGAATACATAACTCTCGCTTCTGCTTGGTTATAAGCTGCAACTTTCCAACAACAGAGAATATCTCTCATACACACACACACACACACACACACACACACACATATATACACAGACATACAGTACACTATATAATACAACTACTGTAGAAACATCCATAACAGAATAAATTTTAAGTTTTTCCATACAGGCCTAAAGATTTAATCGCTGTGCAGATTTCTTACTCTTGTGGGATAATGTCTTTCCTGATGGGAGCGGGGTGGGGGGGGTGTCATGCTACTTGGCAGGTGAGACTTGTGGCTATGAAATAATCTCAGTTTCTGGAGCCTCCTCTGTGGTGGTGTAGGAGTTGACATTGGGGCTGTAGGAAGTGGATCTGACAGCTCTAGACACCTGTCTTATCTAGCAAGTGATGCTGTCTCCTCAACTGATTGATATGACGTCTCCAGATAACATCAGATGCCATCTCCTCTGTATAGGAGGGTGGTCCAGTTCTGTCCTTAAACTTTCCAAGTACCAATTGTTGATAACCTCTGCATTCCCTCACCAAGACTGCTTGTCCAAGTGTGAAACCTCAAACCTCCTCGTCTGAGGAACCCTCATTTTTATAGACAATAGGTGCAGGAGTAGGCCATTTGGCCCTTTGAGCCAGCACCGTCATTCACTGTGATCATGGCTGATCATCCACTATCAGTATCCAGTTCCTGCCTTATCCCCATAACCTTTGATTCTGCTATCTTTAAGAGCTCTATCCATCTCTTTTTTGAAAGCATCCAGAGACTTGGCCTCCACAGCCTTCTGGGGCAGAGCATTCCATATATCCACCACTCTCTGGGTGAAAAAGTTTTTCCTCAACTCTGTTCTAAATGGCCTACCCCTAATTCTTAAACTGTGGCCTCTGGTTCTGGACTCACCCATCAGCGGGAACATGCTTCCTGCCTGCAGCATGTCCAATCCCTTAATAATCTTATATGTTTCAATAAGATCCCCTCTCAGCCTTCTAAAGTCCAGAGTATACAAGCCCAGTCGCTCCAATTTTTCAACATATGACAGTCCCGCCATCCCGGTAATTAACCTTGTGAACCTACGCTGCACTCCCTCAATAGCAAGAATGTCCTTCCTCAAATTTGGAGACCAAAACTGCACACAGTACTCTAGGTGTGGTCTCACCAGGGCCCTGTACAGCTGCAGAAGGACCTCTTTGCTCTTATACTCAATTCCCCTTGTTATGAAGGCCAGCATACCATTAGCTTTCTTCACTGCCTGCTGTACTTGCATGCTTGCTTTCAGTGACTGATGTACAAGAATACCTAAATCTCATTGTGCTTCCCCTTTTCCTAACTTGACTCCATTTAGATAATAATCTGCCTTCCCGTTCTTACTACCAAAGTGGATAACCTCACATTTATCCACATTAAACTGCATCTGCCATGCATCTGCCCACTCATCCAGCCTGTCCAAGTCACCCTGCATTTTCATAACATCCTCCTCACATTTCACACTGCCACCCAGCTTTGTGTCATCGGCAAATTTGCTAATGTTATTTTTAATTCCCTCATCTGAATCATTAATATATATTGTAAACAGCTGCGGTCCCAGCACTGAACCCTGTGGTACCCCACTGGTCACCGTCTGCCATTCCGAAAGGGACCCGTTAATCGCTACTCTTTGTTTTCTGTCAGCCAGCCAATTTTCAATCCATGTTAGTACTCTGCCTCTGCTGATTGTCCTGCATACTCCTTCTGAGACTGGATTTGAGGAGATCCAAGTGTGAGTGCAAGGGGACACCCAGAACAGCATACCTGATGAGTTGCTGGTTGTGGAGTGTGCTGCAATGCAAATTGCAAGGAGGAAATTGGCGGGCTTCTGATTCAGAGTTAGTTCAATGTGTCCTGCTGATATTGCTCGCAGTACATTCTTTAGACTCTGAACAAGCCTTTCTGCCAAGTCATTAGTAGTTGGGTGATACAGTACTAATGTAATATGTCTTATTCTATTCATTTTCAGCAATGACTGATATTGTTATGCTACAACATATAGTTCATTGTCACTGACTATATGTTCTGGAACACCAGTCCTTGAGAAGAAGCTTCTCAACACATTGGCAATGTGCGAGGCTATTAGAAACACGCCTGGCAACTTTGAAGCTGTATCCACTATTACCAAGAAATTGGTGCCCATGAATGGTCCAGCAAGATCTACATGAATCCTCAGCTTGGGCCAATGCAGCCCATTCTCAGAGTTGGAGTGGTGCTGTTCTTGGCATCGTGTGGATGTGCTAGCATTCAGAACAGTGCATGGCAAGCTGCTTGATCTGCTGATCTATCCCTGGCTACCAGACAAAGCTTTGAGCCACCGCTTTCATTCTGACCATGTCTAGATAACCAGCATATAGTTCCTCCAACACTTTAGCTCTCAGCTTGGATGGTAGAATTCTCAATCCCCACATAAAGCAACCTCTGTCAAGAGCAAGCTCCTCCCAGCACTGGTCAAAATGGGGGAACTGGGATTTATTCTGCACATTCCATCCATATAGGGGGCCACATAGAACTGAGACAGTGTGGGGTCCTTTCTGGTTTCCATTTTTTAGATTAGATTATGAGATGACTCAGTCCTCTTTTATTGTCATTTAGAAATGCATACATGCATTAAGAAATAATACAATGTTTCTCCGGAGTGATATCACAGAAAACAGGATAAACCAAAGACTAAAACTGACAGAACCACATAATTATAACATATAGTTACAGCAGTGCAAAGCAATACTATAATTTGATGAAGAACAAACCATGAGCACGGTAAATTTGGTCCTCTTTGCTGAAATAGACTTCTGATTTGCAGTTCAGAGCAAAGTGGATTATTTGAGGACTAACTACAGATCAAGGTGGAAGAAGAATCCAAAGTGTTTCTCACCATAAACATTCACAAAGATCTTTATCAGTATTATAGCCTTATTTTTGGAGTAGTATCCACACCTGTACTCTGGCAGAAGCATTGACCAGGTGTTGCGAGGCAGTTCAGGCACTCAGTGTTACCTGGATTACATCATTGTTACCGATAAGGATGAAAAGGAACATTTTCAAAATCTCAAGACAGTGTTAAAAAGATTGGAATACTATGGCCTCAGAGCACAGCGCAACAATTGTGAATTTCTTAAACCTAACATCACTTACTGTGGACACTCCAATACACAAGGATTACACACATGTACTGTAAAAATTCAAGCAGTGGTTGTTGCCCCAAGGCCAAAGGATGGTCCTTTTTAGGATTTGTCAATTATTATAACAGGTTCCTGCCAAACCTGACTACTGTGCTCCATCCCTTGAACTCATTACTACAGATCAGAAATGGCAATAGACAAAACATTTAAGGTGACTTTCAAAAGGGTAAATGAAATGGTGACGTTAGATACTGTACTGATACGTTATGATCCACATCATCCAGTGAAGTTTGCCTATGATGCCCCACCTTATGGTGTAGGTGCAGTCATGTCAGGTTATGAGCGATGTAAGTGAACACCCCATAGTCTTTTCATCACATTCCTTTACCACTGCAGGGGAAAAAATGCACAGATTGACAGAGAATCCCTGAGTCTGGTTTGCAGTGTAAAACATTTCAACCAGTACTTGTCTGCGAGAAAGTTTATCCTCATTATTGACCATCAACAGCCAATGTAATCACGGCTTCCTCCCATTTCAGTCATTCTCTCTTCCTCCCCCTTTCTTTGGACAGAAGTTACAAAACATTGAAAGCACCTACCAAGGACTCCTATACCACTGTTGCAAGACAATTGGATGGAAAAGTCAACTCTTGATTTTCCAATCTACAGTACCCCATTGTGACTCTTGCACTCTATTTGGCTACCTGCACTGCACTTTATCTGTAGCTACAACACTATAGTTTCCAGTAATGCATATTCTAGAGAAATGCAATTTAAGAAATTTTTTATTTTAACAGCAAGCAGTCTTCAGATCTTAATATGGATTGTAAATTGAATTTAAAATGCAGCTCAGAACAATGGTCTTCCTGGAACTGCATTTTAGAGTAAATTGCAGACCGATGGGATGTTGATTGCATTGGTCAACAATGACCAATTGACCCCAGATATCTGCATATTGCATGAATGCAATCAACATGCCATTGCATGAATACAACTCAAAGGCCACAGTAATTAACACTTGGTTGTGTTGGTGAGAAGATCCAAGAATTTGAAACTGTTACATGAAACTCAAATGACTCCTCATGAGGGTATTGTAATGATAGAAATTGTCCTGTTACCTTTCTGCTTTAACAGATAAAAATGTGCTGTAATATTGGGTTGGGGAGACTCTCTCTCGATTGACTCTAAAGGCTGTTAGCTTTGTGTGTGTTCCAGATAAAGACTTTTTTATCTGTCACCTGTGTCTCTCTGGTGACTTTGTTTACAGTCACAACAGTTTCCATTTTGTTTCTCTTTTGACTACCTTGATGTAAATATGTTTAGTATGATCTGACTGGATGTATGTAGCCAAAAGCTTTCCACTGTATCAGAGTACATGTAACAATAATAGACCAATACCAAATCGTATATCCTTATCTTAATCTGTTTACTATTTGGTGCCGTATTGAGGGAATGCTGCAATGACATGAAGACTAAAGGAAGAGATATTAAATAAAGTGGTTCAAGTGATGTAAAAGATTCTGTAATATTATTTCAAATAGTAGGTGAATCATTCAGTGATGGCCTGTCATCACCTCAGCTACAGATTATCTGATCATCATCACATCGTCTGTGTGCTGTACACAAATTGGCAGCTGTTCAGAACTGGCAGTACTTTAGAAAAACTGCAATTGTTAAGTTGTTTGCGATAGCCTAAAGGTTGATATTTCTCTTAACGCATGTTGGTCAGCACCAATGTCTTCTCTCTTGGCTGCTTATACAGCCTATCATCCGGATCTGTATCTTGGCATGCTTAAATTATTCCCACAATTTTCCTGAGAGTCCTGTTGTTTCCGGTTGGTAAGATGCCTGAAAAGGGAAGAGGCAGCTGGCATCATATAAAAGTAATTAATCCTCTCCATTTGTAACCAGGCCCTGAAATGACCCATGGTGCCATACACACAGTGTCAGCAATGTTCTATCATACCTTGAACACAACTGCACAATGGTACCAATTGCCAATGCTAATATGAAGATTTGCCCTGTTAAAACTTAGCAAAGGCTGTGTGTCATAATATTTTCAGAGTATTAATGTGAAAAGGCAACGTTCTCTATTTGTGTTCTTCTTGCCAAAAGAAACATGGCCTTTTCGAGGATGGATTCTGTCAAAACAAGCTATCCACTTGCCAGTGGGCACACCTACAGGAATACTAAGAGACATAGCGTACCACAGGTGAGCACAGAGATACAAGATACCTTCACTGAATGCTTGAACAATGGAGCTGTCAAGCCCTGCAAGGTGTCATTTGGAGCATTGTTTTTGCATACAATTAGAATCTAGGGCTGACTTACTTGCCTGTTTTGTATAACACAATATTCTACAATACCTGGCTGTGGAACGTAAAATGAAAATCCAGTTAAATTATTCAGACAATTGATGCATACTAATTTAAATTGCATAATATGAGCTCAATTTAATTTAAAACAGTTTTAAGAAACTTGTTTAATAGTCAGTTTATATCCTGACAAGTCAATCTCTTGAAAAATGGGGCAATATGAGTTTATCCCCTCCAGACTAAAGAACCAAAGCAGAATAATAAGGGAAATTTCTTGCCAGATTGACATTACTTATGACTTACTTACTTTTTATATTATATAAAAAGTAAAAATTCTGGAAATACTGAATGGGACAGGCAGCAAATATGGAAGGTGGGCCACAGTCAATTGCTAAGGAGTTTAGGCTTGGCCAGAACACAGTTGTACAGCAGACAGAAACAGGCAATTTGGCCCCTCCATGTCTATGCAGTCCTTATAGCTCTCTACATTAATCTCATTTGCGACTTGTGCTTCACCCTGTCGGGTCCACATACTCTTCACATTATATGGCCCACTTCCAATCACCCCACACCCACTGCATCAACGTGCAGCTGATAACTGTTGAGTATTCCTAGGTTAGCTGCTCATTCACTGTCCTTTCCTGCTCTTGGTTCATGCTACATGGCCTGTTTGGCCTTTATCCTTCTAGGATCATCTGGGTGCCATTTTCCATTTCAGATCCTCCGATCCCCACCCGGCTATCTCCCCCTCAGGTCCTCCTAAGGCACACCTTGACTTCTCACTTTCAAGACCCCCTTTACCTTTATAAGTCTGCAGCCAGCTAGCCATTTTTCTTCTTGTTCATCCTGCTGCCTGCTAGCACAGTGCCCTTGAAGTTTGCTCCATTTCATTCAGCCTGCTCCACCCTACCCGATCAGCCGGCTCAACAGCTCTTCCCTTTCAGTTTCCTTACAGTCCATTACAATTACACATTCCTGATTTAGTTGTCCCTTCATTCTGATATTTCCGGTTCCCGATTCATGACAACCAGAGCTTCACACTTCCTTCTCCCGCTCACATTGGCCTGTGTTCCATCCTGCCCAGACTACTTCCAATCTCTTCATGTCCCTATGCAGTCAATTCATGTTGTGTGTTTGTTCTTTAGTTGCCCCTTCGCTCTTTTCCATCCATGCTTCTGATTTGTCTTGCAGAGTCCACTGGGCCTTCATCCTTTCCGATCTACCTGAGTCCCTCCATCTTGTTGTCTCCTTTTCACGGCTACCTCAGAATCAGCTTTATTATCACTGGCAAAGGTCATGAAATTTGATGTTTTTTGGCAGCAGTGTATTTCAACACATAATATTATCCATAAATTACAATATATACAATATGTAAAAAAGAAATTTATATTATATAAGTAGTGCAAAAAGAGGGGGGGATACACTGAGGTAGAGACAATGGGTTCAATGCCCGTTTAAAAATCTGATGGCAGAGGGGAAGAAGCTATTCCTGAAACATTGAGTATGTGCTTTCAGGCTCCTGTTTCTCTTCCTTGATGGTAGCAATGAGGAAATGGCATGTCATGGGTGATAGGTGTCCTTAATGATGGATGCTGCATTTTTAATGCCTCGCCTGTTGAAGATGTCCTAGATATTGGAGAGGCTAGTGCCCATAATGAAGCTGGCTGGGATGACAACTTTCAGCAGCATTTCTTGCTCCTGTGCAGTACCCCGTCCATAGAAAAATGGTTATGCAACCAGTTAGAATGCTCTTCATAGTACCATAATGCATCTGTAGAATTTTGAGGGTGTCTTAGGTAATTTACCAATTCTCCTCAAACTCTTAATGAAATATAGCCACTGTTGTACCTTCTTTGTAATCGCATAAATATTTTGGGCCCAGGATTGATCCTTACAGTTGTTGACACCCAGGCACTTGAAATAGCCTCCTCAATGAGGACTGGTGATTGTGTTCCTTCAGCTTCTCCTTCCTGAAGTCCACAATCCAGTCCTTGGTTTTAATGACATGAGGGCAAGGTCGTCATTGCTACTCCACTCAACCAGCTGATCTAGCTCGCTCCTGTAAGCCTCCTCATCACCATCTGAAATTGTGTCATCGGCAAATTTATAGGTGGTGTTTGAGCTGTGCTTAGCTACACTATCGTGGGTGTAGAGAGAATAGAGCAGTGGGTTAAGCATGGTGCACCAGTGTTGATTGTCAGAGAGGAGGAGATATTAGTTCCGATCTGCACGGACTGTGGTCTTCTGGTGAGGAAGTCAAGGATTCATTTGAAGAGGGTGGTACAGATGCCCAGATTTTGGAGATTGTGGATTAGAACTGAGGGTATGCTTGTGTTGAACGCTGAGCTGTAGTCAATAAACAGCAGCTTGGCATAGGTATTACTGTTGACACGAGGAATTGCCCTTACACTTCCTCCCTTGCCACCATTCAGGGCCCCAGACAGTCCTTCCAGGTAAGGCAACACTTCACCTATGAGTCGGCTGGGGTGATATACTGCGTCCGGTGCTCCCGATGCGGCCTTCTATGTATTGGCGAGACCCGACGCAGACTGGGAGATCGTTTTGCTGAACACCTACGCTCTGTCCGCCAGAGAAAGCAGGATCTCCCAGTGGCCACACATTTTAATTCCATGTCCCATTCCCATTCTGATATGTCTATCCACGGCCTCCTCTACTGTAAAGATGAAGCCACACTCAGGTTGGAGGAACAACACCTTATATTCCGTCTGGGTAGCCTTCAACCTGATGGCATGAACATCGACTTCTCTAACTTCCGCTAATGTCCCACCTCCCCCTCGTACCCCATCTGTTATTTATTTATATATATATATATACATTCTTTCTCTCTCTCTCTCCTTTTTCTCCCTCTGTCCCTCTGACTATACCCCTTGCCCATCCTCTGGGTTTCTTTCCCCCCCTCCCCTTTTTCCTTCTCCCTGGGCCTCCTGTCCTATGATCCTCTCATATCCCTTTTGCCAATCACCTGTCCAGCTCTTGGCTCCATCCCTCCCCCTCCTGTCTTCTGCTATCCTTTTGGATCTCCTCCTCCTCACCTGCCACTTTCAAATCTCTTACTAGCTCTTCCTTCAGTTAGTCCTGACGAAGGGTCTCGGCCCGAAACGTCGACCGTACCTCTTCCTAGAGATGCTGCCTGGCCTGCTGTGTTCACCAGCAACTCTGAAATGTGCTTGCTAGGTATTACTGTTGCCCAGGTGATCCAAGGTCGAATGAAGAGACAATGAGATTGCATCTGCTGTAGACCTATTGTGATGATAGACAATTTGCAGCAAGTCCAGTTTGTTGCTTAGGCAGGAGTTGATTCTAGCCATGACCAACTGCTCAAAGTGCTTCCTCGCAGTAGATGTGACCACCATTGGGTGATGGTCATTGAGGCAGCTCACCCCCCTCTTCTTGGGCCATGGCATGACTGTCACCCTTTCAAAGCTGGAGTTCATGGCATAAATGCAAAAAAAAAACAGTTTTGCAAACATAAGTAGAAATAAAATTGTATATGTTTTCACTAAGTAGTTCCTGAGTCAGAAAAAATATATGTCATAAATGGGCACCATTCAACCCACCATACCAGTATCAGTCATAAAAACCCATCCACCTTTCAAATTCTGGTTTGAAGCCCTAGAAATCACAACACCTCTGGTACATGTGGTGAGAGTTTCTGCTGTTACCAGCCTCACAGATACCAGTTTCAGACCCCAATTGCCGCCAGGGTAGAAGTAATCTTTCTTCATCATCTGTTTAATTCTTCAACCAAATTTATACCATTTTTGCTCAGCACTCCTCACCAGAGGGAAATAAGTGATTTCTCTTGATAGATTCACCTCATAATTCTTTTCAAGGCACGAGTTATATGACACAAAAACAAATTCTTTGTCTCAACCTGACTTTGCCAATCAAATTGTCAACTTGAGCTCATCCAATATCACCGTGTTTGGCCCATGTTCCTCTTAACTTTTTCCTGTCTATGTACGTATTTAAATGTCCCTTAAATGTTGTAATTGTATTATCATCTATTACTTCCTCTGTCTACTCATTCCATACGCCTACTACCAACTCCATGAAAATATTGGCCACTTGTTCCTGAATAGAGCTTCCCTTCAGCCAAAGGGAAAATGATTATGGTTTACAAACATGAGAAAACCTGCAGATCCTGGAAATCGAAAGCAACACACACAGAATGCTGGAGAAACTCAGCAGGTCAGGCAGTATGTATGGAAGAGAGTAAACAGTCAACGTTCTGGGCCGAGACCCTTCATCAGGACTGGAAAGGAAGAGAGAAGTCAGAGTAAGAAGGTGTGGGAGAGGAGGAAGAAATGCAAGTTGGTAGGTGATAGGTGAAACTGGCAGAGGGAGATGGGTGAAGTGAAGAGCTGGGAAGTTGACTGGTGAAAGAGATAAAGGACTGGAGAAGGCAGAATATGATAGGAGAGGACTAAAGACCATGGAAGAACGGGAAGGGGCGAAGCATCAGATGGAGATGATGGGCAGGTAAGGAGGTAAGGTGAGAGAGGGAAACAGGAATGGGAAATGGTGAAGGAGAGGGAAGCAATTACTGGAAGTTCAAGAAATGACATTAGCTTTGAGGTTAACCAGACGGAATATAAAGTGTTGCTCCTTCAACCTGAGTGGGGCCTCATTGTGACATTAGAGGGGGTCATGGATTGACATGTTGGAATGGGAATGGGAGGTAGAATTGAAATGGTTGGCCACTGGGAGAGCTTGCTTTTTGTGGCAGACAGAGTAAAGGTGTTGAGCAAATTTACGTAAGTTCTCACCTGTATACAGGAGGCCACACCAGGAGCACCAGAAACAGTAGATGACCCAATAGACTTGCAGGTGAAGAGTCACCTTACCTGGAAGGACTGTTTGGGGTTTAAGTGATTATGGTTTAAGTATAGAAGTATAGATTTGTGATAGGTAGTTGTTTATTTTACTATGGGCAAATACATAAATGGCAAAGTGTTTGACTCTCTGATTCCCAGCAATACTCTCTGCAGCTTTAGTACTGCACACTGTCTACATAAGGAGAACACTTTCATTTGTATGATGGCTGAAAGACCTTCATCAGCCCTTGCTGACAGTAATTACCTGGTAACCAGTTTGAGCTAGTCAACTAATTAACTGTGCAACTGCCACAATAAGGAACTTGTTTACAACTACCTAAAATGTGAAATAAGCTGCAAATTAATATCAAAATGACGTAAAACAGTAAATGCTATTATTCTTTGTTTTATTAGTAGTGTTGTCTATTCATGAGGAATGAATGATAAGGCACAGGTTTCTTTTTAATTATTGAGATACAGCACAGATCAAGCTCTTCCGGGCCTTTGAGCTACACCACGCGGCAAAACCCGACTTAACTCTAGCCTAACTTTGGGACAATTTTCAATGACCAATTAACTTACCAACCATTATATCTATGGATTGTACGAGGAAACCAGAGCACCTGGAGGAAGCCCATGCGGTCACGGGGAGAACATACAAACTCCTTACAGGCAGCAGCGGGAATCTTGTGAGATTGTATTGTTACCGTATCAAAATTAATGTTCGCCACTTTGAACAGATTTTTTTTAATCAAACATTTCATTCACTGGTAATAGAAGTAATATTTACAACATTAGAGTAGTAGATTTGCATTTGTAGTCGACTGAGTGGTAAGATGGATGCATACACCTGGATGTTGCAAAGTTGGGTGACAAGGTGGCAATGTGTTAAATTCCAGGGATCTGGGTTTGACTCTGATGTCCAGTGCTGTGGGTTAAGAGTTTGAATGTGGCTTTCAGTTAGGTGTCCTTGGTTTCCTCCCACGTGTGTCTGCTGATAGGATGTTGATAGGCAGATGCATGTTGCCTCTTACTGTCAGTAAATGCTGAAAGAAGCAAAGAAGAAGCAAATAAGATTAGGTGGTACAGCTACTGGAAAATAAGGAGATCAGGATTGAGATTGGTAGAACTGCTGTGCTGGGAGTTGGCATGAACCTGATGGGCTAAATAGCTTCTCTCTGTGAATTGCTGTGACTAGAAGGCCAAGGCAATCACAATTCACTGAGTGACTCTGCATGGAAATATCAAGACCACAGAGGTTACTGCAACATTATCAACATCTGTGCCTTGTTAACATTAATTCTCCATTGGTTATTTATTACGGAAATTGGAGCATGTGATCAGCTGTAAGAACAGCCTGGGGATGAAGAGACAATCCTTAAATGAATTTAAGAAGCATTACAATTGGTAACGAATACAGTTAATTAATATCAAAAATGCGAGAAAATCGGCAGATGCTCTAAATCCAAAGCAGCACACGATAAATGCAGGAGGAACCAACGGAAAAGAGTAAACAGTTGTCATTTCGGGCTGAGACCTGCATTTATGGAAGTGAGTAAATGGTCAACGCTTTGGGCTGATGAATGATCTTGGGCTGAAATATTGACTGTTTACTCTTTTCCATAGATGCTGCCTTTCCTGCTGAATTTCTCCGGCATTTTGTGTGTGTTGTAATTACTATCAGACTCCTGTCTGCACAGTGACAAGAATGAGCAGTACAAACAAAAACAGAATGCTGGAAATAGTCAGCAATTCAGGCAGCATCTGTGGAGAGAGGGGCAAATCCAGTGAAATAAGATGAATGTTGAAGAGAAGGTGAAGAGAGTTAAGCAAGATGAGTGGGAAGGTCTGTGACAGGTAGAGACATGGAAAAATTGAATGATAATAATGTAGCAGTGCCAGAAGAGGGAGGGTGGTAGAGTCTTGTGAATAACAGCTAGCAAGTCTGGGTAAATATCAAATGAAATCTGAACTACCAGAAGAACGAGAGAGAGAAAACAAATAAAACTGACTGCTGGGAGTGTGAACTGCATTACTGAAAAACTGTTGAATAATGAGTTCTGAAGGCTTTCATGTATCACATCCAGAAGACTGCATGCTGCCCCTTGAGCTTTCTTACTTACTTCATTACGATGATGTAGAAAGAGGCCATTTCACCTATCAGGTCTGTGTGGTCTCCCAGGACAACAATAGCATCAGATACATTTATCACTAGCCCTGCAAATTATGTTCTCTCTCACCTGCCCAACTCCTTCCTGATTCTTTGGCCGCTAATGTACATCAGTGAATAATTTCCATGGATTTTGTTGTGGAGTGTAGGAGATTAAAGGATGAGAGCTCAAAATAGGAGTGTGATGGGGAATTCAAGTGTGAAGCAACTGGAAGCTTATGGTTGCCATTATTAATTGAATAGGTATAAAAGAACCATCCTAACACCTCTATACTGGGTTCCTCCAGTGCAGAGGAGAGCATGTGAGAATATGTAAACAGTGATTCTAGTCGTGAACTGGGTGGGCAGATGTTCCAGAATCTGACCCTAGGTGAGTTTCTGACTTCTTTATTGCAGCCTGACAGTGTGTTGCACAATAGGGAGCAGAGAGTTCCAATCAGTCACCATTCATATCTACACATGAACTATCGGACTGCAATGAACTTAAAGGAAGATAATTCATCCCTCCTTAGAATAGATGAGCCTACTCACTTCTGTATCAACAAATCCTTAAGAGGTTTGTAGTTGATCCAAGCAATTTTTCCAATTGTTTGCAGGCAGTTATTATTTCCCTGTGTATTTGAGTTGCATGAAAATGATGCATATAACCTTTAGGTCTGATAATCTTTTGAGCAATAACATGACCTGTGGGAATGAATATCAACGTAGGAAAATAAAAGATGTTTCAATTTGCTGTGTTTTTTATTGAAATGATTGTTTTTTTGAGTGAAGTGTTGATGTTTGTCTGGAAATTGTCAATATACTGCCACAACTAAATGTTCTCAAAGTACATACAAGTTTGATGTCTTTATAGGTATTTTCTTTTCAGTGAAATGTCTATGGATACTTCCTTAGACTTTGCTTACCTGTCTAATGATTGTTCTAGAAATCTCAATGATATCTTACCTTATTTCTGACATCATACATTAAAAAGGTGCTATCAGTTACCAGAATGTGTTTGTGAGCAAATCCATTAAACCAAGTCAATTTTACTGTCAAACTGTTTCTTAGAACCCCAATTTCATGACTCAAGGCAGTGTTCCTTTTGCATTTGATGCTTTATCAAAAAATAAATGCTTTTGCTGACTAAATTCACCTGAGGCACATTTCAGATTCAAAAGTAACACAGAATGTTCAGCAGATGCATCTCAGCCACCTGTCATCATGCCATTAGATTTCCAAAACTCTGTTGGTTTTTAATAATTACCTTTTAGGAAATTCTTATTTTCTGTGTTCTTCTAGCATCCATTGGTTACAAAAGGAAGATGAAGCTCTTGTCACCAAACATAGAAGAAGTATGTGACAGAATTAAAAGGTGGTGGGAATGGAAGACAACCCTCCTTCTACTCCTCCCACCTTTTTATTCTGTCATCTTCCCTCTTCCTTTTCAGTCCTTATGAAAGGTTTTGGCCCAAAACATTGACTGTTTATTTATTTCCATAGATGCGGTCTGACCTGCTGTTCCTCCAGGTTATTTGTGTGCATTGCTTGGGATTTCAGCATTTGCAGAATTTCTCATGTTTGCTATTGAAGAAAAATGTTATTTTAAGTTTTTAATTATTACTTGTACTAGGATTTTATTTATTAACTCTGAAAGCCATTAAAGTGTACTTCATGTTCCTGAAGCATTACTAACTCTATTAATTTCTTTGATGTATCCATTCGTTATTCAATAAGAACATCAATCATTGTTCAGTTATATTATTTTCTGTAGCCCCAAAGAATATTTGTTAAAGTGAAATTTCAACTGGCAAACTTGATTATTTATTGGGTACCTGGGAAAGGATCAGGGTGACGGGATGGAGGTACGTCCCTACCAAAGAAAGCGTAAGGTACTCCTTCCCTCCGCTAGCACTTAGTTAGCCACACCTTGACCCTCTCTCCCCTGCCCCACAATCAAAATCATATGAAGCCATGGGAGCAGGTGGTGGATGGTTATATGAGCAGTTGGTGCACAGCACAAGTCCTGGTTAAGTGGTGACAGACACCAGGCAGACAATCTTTGCAGTGTATTGATAATGGCTGTGTCCTTTGTCTTGTACAGACACTGCCCAGAAGAAGGTAATGGCAAACCACTTCTGCAGAAAAATTTGCCTAGTACAATCATGGTCATGGAAAGACTGATCATCTGCATCATACAACATGGCACATAACAAACAAACATAAGGGAATCAAATGCTCTGTTTTTGATAGAGAGAATGAACAGAAATCGGTGTCTAGGCAATGTAAAGCATTTTTCAACCAGTAAAGAATTGTTCAAACTGTAACTGCTAGTGATTTACCAAGCACAATGTCTATCCTAAAGCAATAAAGGCTACACCAACAGAAAGGAGATCATGATATATTAAGTGGTCAACATTTAGAATAGAGTTGAGGAAGAACTTTCTCAGAGGCTCCTGAATCCTTGGGATTCTTTCCAGGTAAATATTGAGGCTGTATCGTGGAACATATTTAAGACTGAGGCAGACATTTAGACCAATGATTAATCCAGATTGAGGGAGGAAGTAAAGCAAAAATCACAAAAAGCCATGACAAATCATGAAATTAAGGAATGGTGGAGCAGGTCCAACAAGGACCCTCTGCTTGCTCTTCCTTCTCTTACCTGATAATCCATTTTATTGACTTTGATTGGGTGATAAATACTGTGTTAAATCTGAGGGAAAATTCCCCTCCTCATCTTCAAAATAATATTATGCCCACTTGAGAGAGCATGCGTTAACACACAGCTTTCAAAATTCTCACAGAATTCTGACCAGTCCCATCTGTTTGTTGGATGTGTTAGTCCATGGTGTGACACTGACAAAGGCTACTGAAAAAGGTGTGGAAAGAAATGTGTTTGCAATTACAGGAGAGGAAATGAAGGAATCTGTTGAATAAACGAAGGTCAAGTCTGAGCTAGTTTGTAATTACTATTGCCAATTTCCACATAGTTATACTTTAAAGAGATTAAAAGTAGATGTATATTTTGAGCATTTTTAATAATTCAAAACACTCAGTATTGCCAAATACTAATAAACCAGAGGAGAAAAACCAGAAGCATAAAATAAAAGCAAACTGCACAGAGTACACAGAACAGTTATGTTCCTGTAAGAAAGAAGGACAAGGGAACGACAAGGGACCTTAGATGTCAAGAAAGGTGGTGAATTTAATCAAGAAGAAAAAGGAAGAATATGTCAGATTTTATTTTATTCATTTAGAAAGTTAAAATCAAGTGGAGCCCTTGAGGATAGTAAAGAAGCCAGAAAAATAACTCAATATGGGAATTAGGAAAGCCAGGAGGAGCCGTGAAAATTCCAAGGCAACTAGGATTAAAGAGAATCCCAAGGCATTTTATACATACATCAAGAGCAAGAGGCAAACAGGGAGTGGGTAAAACCACAAGGATAAAGGTGGGAACATATGCTAGGAGGCAGATGATGTGAGAAAGGTCCTAAAGGATCTTTGCATTAATATTAACCAAGAGAAAAACATGGAGGATAGGGAGATCTGTGTGGAGTATGCTGAATTTTTAAGGCATTTTGAGGTAAAGAAGAAGATCTCTTAAAGAACATGAAAGTTGTTAAATCTGCAGCGCCTGGTGTGATACATCCTTTGATAGAGGCAAGAGATAAGATTTCTGGGGCATTGAACAAGATCTTCGTGTCCTCTCTAGCCACAGAAAGGGAAATGAGGATAACCCTGGACACCATAGACTAATGAGTCTCATGTCAGTGGTAGGGAAGCTACTGAAAAATTTCTTAGGTATAAGATTTATGAGCATTTGAAAAACCATGGCCTAATTAAAGACAGCCAGCATAGCTTGTGTGGAGCAAGTTGTATCTTTCTTTCTTTTCAAATCTTTTTATTGTATATATATATATATATATATATATATATATATATATATATATAGGAAAAATAACATGAGTACATCGAAGTAACAACACTTACAATGCCTCAAAAAAAACCATCATCTTAAAGATTGAAAACAAAATTTTGTGATAACAAAAAAAACCTACTGAGCAGAAAAGTGAGAAAAAAAAGAGAACCCATTCGGTGTACAACCCCGGAGCCATGCGTCATACAAAAAACTTCTAAAAATAAACATCAAACCGCCAGCAAGAAAAGAAAATATACTAAAAGAATTTACAATTAGATCATGGAAAAATTATATCAATTAACTCAAATGATAATAATGAGCAAATGAGCCCCATCTTTTCTCAAAATCAAATAAAGGTTCAAAGGTTCGACTTCTAATTTTCTCCAAACTAAGACATAGTATCACTTGAGAGAACCATTGTGACAAAGTGGGAGCTGATGTATCCTTCCACTTCAACAAAATGGCCGTTCTAGCTATCAATGTAACAAATGCAACAACATGTTGGTCTTTCTAAAATCTTTTCTAATGTTGATAGTCATTGTGATAGATGTAAAACTGAGATAGCTACACTGACACATATATTTTGGTCTTGTTCTATATTGGAACAGTTCTGGAAGTCGGTTTTCTCAACAATTTCTAAAGCACTTAAAATTAATTTACAACCTAAGAAATTAACTGTGCTTTTTGCAATAGTTCCTCAAAATATTCATGGTATTTCTGTGTCTGGCAAGTTGTATCTTACTCTTCAAAGAAGTGATAAAAGTGACTGATGAAGGTAGAGCTGTAGATATTATCTACATTGATTTTAATAAGGCATTTGACAAGTTCCTTTGGTAAGTCTCATCTAACAGATTAAGATTCATGAGATACTCAGTGATTTAGCCATGTGAATTTGGATTCAGAACTGGTTTGCCCACAGACAAAGAGTAATTTCAATGGGCCTATTCTGGCTGAAGTTCAGACCAAGGGATCCATATCACACTGATACGTATAGTACAGTGTTAATGGCAAGATTCCTAACAGCGATGATGTACAGAGGGATCTTGGTGTCCCAATCCATGCTTCTCTGAAAGTGGTTGCACAGGTTGATAGGGTGATAAAGAAGGTATATGGCATGCTTGCCTTTACTGGTTGAGAAAATGCAAGCATCAAGAAGTTATGTTGCAATTTTATAAAGCTCTGGTTAGGTCCCATCTGGAGTATTGCTTTCAGTTCTAGTTACTTCATTATCAGAAGGATGTGGGGGCTTTGGAGAGTGCAGGAGAAGTTTACCAAGATGCTGACTGGTTTAGAGGGCATGTGATGTAGGGAGAGGTTGAACAATATTGGGTTATTTTCTCTGGAGTGGTGGAGGCTGAGGGGAGATCTGATAGAGTTTAGTAATATCGAGAGGCATGGATGCAGTAGTCAGCCACTATCATTTCCTCAGGGTTGAAATATCTAACACTAGAGAGCATGCATAAAGTGAGAGGGGATAAGTTAAAAGGAGATATGCAGGAATAGTGTATGGGAATTTTATACAGTGAATGGTGGTGTGTCTAGAATGTGCTGCTTGGAGTGGTAGTGGAGGCAAATATAATAAAGACATTCAAGATGCTCTTAGACAGGTACATGATGTTGTGACTGTGAACAAATTCACCAGAGAGACTGAAGCTGGTGGATTTAGAAGTCTTTATTCAGGCATCGTACTTGTGACACTCTTGGAAGAAGAGGCCTCCCAAACTCAAAGTACATCACATTTTATACCCTCAAGCTCAATGGTATCTCAATACAGTTTCAGTGCTAACAATGACATTGTTTAATTCAATACTTCGGGTCAACAATGCTTCATTTAAGTTGCATATAATTTTCGAACACCCAAATCTTCATTCACACCTACCTTCCAGACACCCTAGATCGAATGTTAATCACCATTGTCTCTCTAGCTGCACTTATGCATTGCTGCATTGCAACACTGTGTGTCCGACAGAGTGATCAGCAGCACTGGGGCTCCACAGGGGACTGTAAACACAAAATAATCTGCAGATGCTGGGGTCAAAGCAACACTCACAACACACTGGAGGAACTCAGCAGGTCGGGCAGCATCCATGGAAAAGATCGGTCAACGTTTTCCACGGATGCTGCCCGACCTGCTGAGTTCCTCCAGCGTGTTGTGACTGGTACAGGGGACTGTCTTGTCTCCCTTTCTCTTCACCATTTACACCCCGGACTTCAACTACTGAACAGAGTCTTGTCATCTTCAGAATTTTTCTGATGACTCTGCCATAGTTGGATGCATCAGCAAGGGAGATGAGGCTGAGTACAGGGCTACGGTAGGAAACTTTGTCACATGGTGTGAGCAGAATTATCTGCAGCTTAATGTGAGAAAGACTAAGGAGCTGGTGGTAGACCTGAGGAGAGCTAAGGTACTGGTGACCCCTGTTTCCATCCAGGGGGTCAGTGTGGACATGGTGGAGGATTAAAAGTACTTTGGGATACGATTGACAATAAACTGGACTGGTCAAAGAACACTGAGGCTGTCTACAAGAAGGGTCAGAGCCGTCTCTATTTCCTGAGGAGACTGAGGTCCTTTAACATCTGCTGGACAATGCTGAGGATGTTCTACGAGTCTGTGGTTGCCAGTGTGATCATGTTTGCTGTTGTGTGCTGGGGCAGCAGGCTAAGGGTAGCAGACACCAACAGAATCAACAAACTCATTCGTAAGGCCAGTGATGTTGTGGGGATGGAACTGGACTCTCTGACAGTGGTGTCTGAAAAGAGGATGCTGTCCAAGTTGTTGCATGGACAATGTCTCCCATCCACTACATAATGTACTGGGTGGGCACAGGAATACATACAGCCAGAGACTCATTCCACCGAGATGCAACACAGAGCGTCATAGGAAGTCATTCCTGCCTGTGGCCATCAAACTTTACAACTCCTCCCTTGGAGGGTCAGACACCCTGAGCCGATAGGCTGGTCCTGGACTTATTTCCTGGCATAATTTACATATTACTATTTAACTATTTTTGGTTTTATTACTATTTAATTATTTATGGTGCAACTGTAACGAAAGCCAATTTCCCCCAGGATCAATAAAGTATGAATATGAGTATAAGTATAGTATACATATGCAGACATCTTAGGCGAATAGGCATTTCCTGGTTTGCAATCAATCCCAATCCACAGCCCAAAGAAGATCGTTGTTCAGAGCTGCATTTTAAATTTAATCTACAATCCACATTTAAATCTGAAGACTGGCTGTTGTTGAAATTAATATTTTCTATATTCCATAACTCCAGAACATGCCCTAACACATGAAAATACAGGAAATGGAAGGTTATGGACATTGTATAAGCAGGGGTATTAATTAAGCATTCAATTACTTAATTAGTTTGGCACAACATCATGGGCCAAGGATTCCATTTCTATGCTAATGTCCCTGCAATTCTATGATTCAGTTAAATAATGGCATTAATTTATAATGCACAATCAACCTACGAAGCTGTGTGCTTTTGGAGTGTGGGGAAAAACTGAAGCATACGTGGAATCTCATGCAGATAAATGAAGAATGTACAAGCTCCATGCAGACAGTTCTCAAGGTTAAGGTTGAACCCAGTCACTGGAGATATGAGTTCCACCCTACTAAATCTAAACATAATATGTGACAGGTAACTTATTGTTGACTTATATATGTTTATCTGGTTTTTATCATAAATGACGTGACTTTCATCATAAATCTAGGCACAACTGCAGGACTGGCTTACTTAGTCAACAGATAAATCGTTGAGCAGCCACTGTGATCAAGTAATGCTTCAACACCCAGATTCATTCCAGGTATTGGTCTAGATACAGCCCCATGATGTGTAAGTATAGGAAGAGTAAAATCAAGGTGCTCTGGATAAGCTAAAATTAAACCATGAAACAAAGCAGAGAAATAACACACAATAAATGCATAAAGTGGTCACCTTCCAACTTTAGTCGATATTAAATTAAATTCTAAGGGTGTTTGCCCAAACACCACCGATAGAACCTTTTGTTTTGAAAAGTGCTTCCTTCTTCTCTTGTCCAATTTAAATTTCCAACCGTTCACCAAGAAATGGATGCCAAAAGATGCATGTTCAACTGCTCATTCTTTACATGGTGTGGGATTTGGTTTGGGATTGTGGAGATTGTGTGGATTATGGAAACTGTCTTGTCTGGGCTAAATCATTTTTCCTGTATGGTTGAAAATGAAGATGCTTGAAACTTGAAACTTAAACATCAAAATGTTGGGAATATTCAATAGTTCAGGCAGCTTTAGGTAGGGTTTGCATTTCAAGTCCCTTCGTTAGAATTGGAACTTGTAGGAAGTGCTTTGCATTTTGACTAAGAAATAGCAGTATGGAGTAAGAAATAGCAGTATGGAGACTTCCTTGAAAGTAACTGAAAACATATCACCACAGTGGAGGTAAGAGCTCCACCACTTCTTTATTATTTTTCAGCCTAGGTTCATGCTCAACGTTTCATGAACAGCTTTTTTCCCTTTGCCATCAAATTTCTGAATGGACAATAAACCCATGAACTCTATTTTTCCTCTCTCTTTGCACTTCTTATTTTATTTTCTTTTTTACTTTTCTCAAACTTATTGTAATTTATGGCTTACATTATTATGTACTATATTTCAATACGCTACTGCTGCAAAACAACATATTTCATGACATAAACCAAAGATATGCCCAAAAGAGCAAGAGTAACTGGCCAAAGCAATTACCGCCTAGTGACACTGATTTCAACAATCATGAAGTACTTTCAGCAGCTGCTAATGAATCATATAAACTGCCACCTTTCGGCCTCACTGGACCCTTTACGGTTTGCCTACCACTCAACCCAGAGCACTGACTATGCAACAGCCTTGGATCTCCACTCTGTCCTGTCCCACCTTGAAAACAATGCCTGTTATGTCTGGATGCTGCTCATTGACTTCAACCCAGTGTTTAAAATGATCATCCCTAAGAGGTTGGTGGGTAAGTTGTCCTTGTTGGGTCTCAGTCACCCTTCCTATAACTGGATCTTAACAGAAGAACTTCAATCAGTCTGAGTTGGCAGAAACATCTGAAGCTCTATCACACTGAGTACTGGCGTCACTCTGCTGTTGTTCGTGCTGCAGACGCATGACTGCACTGCCAGATTCTGTTCGCTGATGGTACTATGGTTGTTGGCCTCATCAAAACAATGATGCGTTGGCATACAGAAAGAAGGTTGAGAGGCTTGTCAAATGGTGCGAGAACAACAAACTGAGTCTCAATGTGGACAAAAGATGATTGTGGACTTCAGGAAGGCACAAGTCATTCACTCTCCACTGCTCGTCAATGGCTTTGCCGCAGAAAGAGGGAAGAGCACAAGGTTCCTTGTGCACATAACAGACCATCTAACCTGGACTCACAATACTTCCTCACCGGTCAAGAAAGCACAACAGCATCTACACTTTTTGAGGAGATTGAGGTATGCAAGGCTCCCTGTCCCCATTCCAACAACTTTCTACAGGAGCGCCATCAAGAGAGTCCTGTCTGGCTGCATCATTGTGTGGAAAGGCAGCTGCAAAGCATAGAACAGCAAGACCCTACAGAGGACAGTAAAAATCACTGGGAGGATCATTGGGATCTCCCTTCCCCCCTATTTGTGACATTTATTGGGAGCATTGCAGAAAAAAGACCCAAAGCTTTGTTGAGGATCTCCACCACCCATCCCGCAATCTCTTTGACCCAGTACCACCAGGAAGGAGGACCGAAGCAACAGGACTAAGACTGCCAGACTGTATAGCAGCTTCTTCCTCTAGGTTGTGAGACTAATGAATACCCTACCACCCTGTCAGCAGGAGAGCATGCTTCTTACTGTACTGTTTTCTGTTTACCTGTGCTTCATGCATTTTAAATTATATTTTATTTAGTTATTTATGGTAATATTTTGGTTATGTGCTCTGTGTGTTATATGTTTTGTGGGTGTACCATAGTCAGGAGAAACGTTGTTTCATTTGGTTGTATATGTCAGATGACAATAAACTTGAACTTGATATTAAACCTGAATCTGATTCTTCTGCAAAGACCAAACACTGTGTGGGCTGGCATCACCTGAGGTCTGTGGCCTAGCTGACCCAGGGGCTTGACATTGAATGAAGCCCTAGTGTCCTGTAGGGGGCCCCCCACATCCAAGGTGTAATGCAGTCCAAGTCAGCAATGAAAGGATTAGCAGGGAGAATTTGGAAGAAAGACTCATAGTCAAGGAAGTAGCCAATCAGAGCCTTCCTCTTTCCAGTATCCAGCCACAGTCTCACGCCCAACTAGGTAATCCAGCTCACAGACCCTCCGATTCCATTGTAAATTGCATTTATACACCACCAGATCAATTACTTTAGTATGAGCTACTCTGGAATTCCTAGCACAGCCTCCCAACCTCTCTGTTAGTTACATATAAAAACCAACATTTCACGTCAAAATCTCACAGGAGATCCAAGTTTCCTTTGAAGTACATGAAATCCTTTACAGAGTTGTTGTAAGGATTTTATCCTTCATTTTTTGTGCTGCTGGCAAGTCCAACACAGTTGCTGGAAGGAGCACACAATATATTCAGAGACCTTTCTCCCCCAGCTGTTTTAGTGTGATGTGTAATCAAATTGGATAAAATATAAAGGCAAGCAAATTTGTAATTATTCAAGCCATATTCTTGTGGGAAAGAGCTTTTGTACAGCGTGTGGAGATAAATGTGTTTGTTCTGCATTGCTTGTAGTGAACCTTCCAATAAAGCAAGTGAAAAGAGATTGGTGATATTTCAATGCTGAGAAATCCAATAGCAAAATCTTGAAATACATGTAATACTTTCTTTTGGGGAGGAGACATTGTAGAATTATTAGAAATGTACATGTGTTTGAAATATTTCCATGACATTGCTGGATGACAAAAATTTGCTCATTGGGATATTACAACTGATGTCTACCATGAGTCAGGTAAAATAATTTCATACCAAGTGTTTACTATAGAACATTAAACAGCTTAATATTTGGACTCCGGTTATAGAGAGGCAAGAGACTAAAGCAATTCTTTTATTCAGTCAAGTTCATTATAGTTTCCAACTTATATCATGACACTGATTGCTATTGGTCCTACTGTCCTGAGCTGGAGTCTGAACATTTGATTGCAGAGGCTGTTTCTCTCAACTCTGTGTGATGAAAAATTGATTTTATCAAGAGTGAAACACAATAACAACCACTTCAGGTTTCAAGTTTGATTTTATTATCATGGGCACACATACCCAGGGTATAAATACCATGAAAATTAGCTTTTTGCAGCAGCATATTACATTGCAGATATGACAAACATAAATTAACATAAACTTAAATTAACAAGTGCACATAACTTACGTAGCAAAATAAACATAGTGTTATTACTGCAAGTTCAGAGAAAGAAGAAAGAAATATAGTCCAAAAATTAATGTTAGGGTTTTGCAGGTCGGGTTCAAGAAGCTGATAGCAACGGGGAAGAAACCATTGTTTACCCTTGAAGTACAGGCCCTCAGGCTCCTCTTCTCAGCAGCCTGTCACGTCCCTTTGGTTCCTCTCCTCCTTCCCTTTTTCCAATAGTCACTTTCCTCTCCTATCAAATTCCATTTTCTACCAACCCTTTACCTTTCCTATCCATCAGGGATCACTTACCTTCTTCTACCTTCTTTCCCTCCCACCTCCCTTTTATTCTGGCATTTTTCTCCTTCCTTTGCAGTCTGAAAAGAGGGGTCTCGGCCCAAAGTATCAACTGTTTGTTCATTCCCATAGAAACTGCCTAACCCGCTGAGTTCCTTCAGCATTTTGTGTTTTGCTTCAGCTGCTCTAATTTCTTAGAAATTTGCATAGACTTGGCATTTCACCAAAGCGGAGAGTATCCTAACCGGTTGCACCACAGACTGGGATAGAAAAGGCAGTGCCCAGGAATGCAAAGGCTACAGAATGTGGTGGGTACAGCTCAATCCATCACAGGTAAAGCCCTCCCCACCACTGAGTACACCTACATGGAGCGCTTCCACAAGAAATCAATCATCAAAGACTCGGAATGTTTAAGTCATACCCTCTTCTACCATTGGACAGGAGGTACGGAAGGCTTAGGTCCCACATCACCAGTTTCGAGAACAGTTATTACTCTACAACCATGAAGCTCCTGAACTGATATGGATAATTTTGTTCACCTCTACTCTGAACTTGTTCTACAATCTCCAGACTCACATTCAAGGACTTCTTACAACTCATGATCTCAGTATTATTTTTGTTTGCAGTATATCTTCCTTTGCATATTGATGTTTACCAGTCTTTGTTTATGTATAGTTTTTAATATACTTCTATTGCATTTATTTTTTCTCTTTTAAATACCTGCAAGAAAAAGTATATTAAGATAGTATACATTGTTGCGTGAATGAAGCTACCAGAGAAAATTACTAGTAGATACAAAGCAGCTGCTTTATTCAACAAAACAAGGTTCTACAGGCATATGGAGATGTTTTCGGTGGAAAGATCTGGCTGGCCCAACGTGAGGCTCGATATTTTATGTGCCAAACATCAAAAGACAACTCCATATTTACAATGTATAGACAATGCTTTCTTTGAAACTACATACAACCTTTGGTCATTTTCCTCCATAATGCTTTTGGACCTATTGAGTTCCTCCAGACCTTTGTGTTGCTGGAATTTCAAAGCTACCTTTCAGCATGTTCAGTTCTTAACGAGGAAAGCTGAACATCTTTCACATCAGCTGCATTTTAAAAAATGAATGTCTTTTCTTTTTGCTTGATATTTTTCTTAGTTTCAACCTTAATATGATAAATTCATCTTTGACTTCATCTTTTTGTAATGTATTTTCAATATGCTCCCCCAACATTCATTGTTCTTCCTCAGTAATACTCAATGCATTTGAAGATTAATTTAGGAGGTTAAATTCAGACTTGCTGTCACATAATTCCACATTCACACTTGTGTAAAGGAGAATGTAATGCCAAGGCTGATTATTTCCATTCTCTCCAGTGCAGGATACCCTCCAACCTTTTTTTTACTGAAGGAAGCTTATTCAATAGAGGCTGGGGATTGAACTTGGGCTCAAGTATCTAGTTTCGTGGCATGTTGCAAAATGTACCACCCCAGTGGAACCATGGTGTCAAAATGTTAGTTGGATAATGAAGAAATATTTTAATTTTTGACAATAATTACAGTCTCTTTGGAGAATGCTTAACTTTGTCCTCTGAGTTACGAACACATGGATCTCCCACCCGGCACTTATTCCTGTAAGCGTAAGTGCTATACCTGTCCCTACACCTCCTCTCTTGCCACCATTCAGGGCCCCAAACAGTCCTTCCAGGTGAGACAACACTTCACTTGTGAGTCTGTTGGGGTCATCTATTGCATCCGGTGCTCCCGGTGCGGCCTCCTCTACATCAGTGAAACTCGACACAGATTGGGGGACCGCTTCGTCGAGCACTTCCACTCTGTCCGCCACAACAGACAGGATCTCCCGGTAGCCACCCACTTCAACTCTGCTTCCCATTCCCATTCAGATATGTCCATACATGGCCTCCTCTACTGCTATGATGAGGTTAAACTCAGGTTGGAGGAGCAACACCTCATATACCATCTAGGTAGTCTCCAGCCCCTTTGTATGAACATAGAATTCTCCAACTTCCGGTAATTCCCTCCCCCTCCCTTCCTCTATCCCTATTTCACTGTACCTCCTCCCTCAGCTCCCTCATGGTTCCACCCCCTTTTTCTACCACCCACTGTTTTCAGGGCTATGACGTCAATGCTTCCCCTACCCCACCCCTTTGTCTTTCAAATTATTGGTCTATCAACTGACGCTACAAGCATTCTTCAAATCCTTCCACATCTTTCATTCTTCAGTCCTGACGAAGGGTTCTGGCCCGAAACGTCGACTCATCGTTTCTGACTGATGCTGCCCGACCTGCTGAGTTCATCCAGCGCACTGTAAGTGTTGCTTTGTTCTAATGTTACCGATGTTTGCTTTGTTGCTTTTAGAACAGAAATGTAGAAGAAATGGCAAATATTCTATATTCTGGCACAGCGCTGAAGGTTGGTTGAATCACTACCTCCCAGGTCTCCTTCTGCATTCTGGGATACTTGCCAGCAAAGCTCCCTGCCATTTTTGCTTCTGATTCTCCATCTCAGTTTTGAATTGATTTGCATTAATTGCTGTACTTCCTCCTCTTGTGGAACTAATAAGGAGATCCTTCGGTATCTCTATCACTATTCTGTTCTCCATTTGGTAATTTCTGTGACAATCTATAATTGACTTATCCAAATCGGCATTGCTTTGTTTCCTATGTTTTTCTAAGATTTTCTTATGTTTCCTGCTAGATAGCCCTTTTTGTATCTCTTTGTTTTATTACTTTATCAGCACTTTCTATTTGGGCTTGTTTTTTTGTTATTTGCCTTAATAAGTTTGTGTTTCTCACACATTTCACATGAGTTTTAATTTAATTTTTTGCTGCTCTTTAGTGCGCTTGAAAATAGCTCCTGTCTGCATTGGAAAAAGAATTAAATTTGGTGACAATACTGGAAAGGTTAGCAAGATATAAAGAGAATTGACAGGATGCAATGTTCAGCAAGGAATAAGATTTGTTTTACTAGAATGGAATGCATTTCATAAGCTTTATATCTGTACGTGTTTCTTCTTCTTTAGCAGTTCCTTGGTATTGAGGGTGTTTTTCTTTCATTCTGTTTTTTGGTGTACTGAGACAATTGATGAAGCCAAAATGGGAACTGCAGACTATTCTACAGTTGAGACAGGAAATACCCAACAGACAAACTAGCCAGTTCGGATAGATAGAGAAGTTGTAGAAACTAATATCCAGTCCGGTAGGTTGAAATGTGCTAATAGGGAAGACACAGTGCTGCTTCTGAAGCTTATTTTGGATTTTGTTTTAAAAAATGAAGTGCAGGAGGTCACAGGCTGGTAAGTAGGAGCAGGGGTGGGAGGGAGAACTAAGGTGGCAGGCCTTTTCTATTGTAGGCCATGTATAAAATAATTAGACCAAAAGACACAGGAGCAGAATTAGGCCATTTGGCCCATTGAGTCTGCTCCGCCATTTTATCATGTCTGATTTAATATCTTCTCAACCCCATTCTCCTGGCCTTCTTCCCATAACCTTTGTCAACCTTACTAATTAAGATATTGGCTCATTATTTTTATCCCACATCAATCCAACATTGCCTGTTAGCCATGTTCTACATGGTTGTATATTGTAACATTGTATTTTATGTTTTTCCCATTGTTTTATTTCATAATTTGTGTTCTCTCTCTCTCTGTATCTCCTTCTCCCTTTCTTCTCTCCTTGTTCATTCCTCCCTCCCTCCCTGTCTCTCCATTCTTCTCCATCTCTCCCCTCTTTAACAAATGCCTTCTACAACCTAACTCCATGGCAACCCTCGCCTCATCCTATCAGATATATGCCCTTTGATCTATCCATCCCTCCCTTAGCTTGTTTGCAATTTACAGATTATTGTTTTCTTTCTATCCCAGTTCATTTGAAAGCTATTCAACCAGAAATATTAAAACATCTCCCTTTTTCTCAGAAGCTTCATGACCTGCTGAGCATTTACAATTTTTGTTTTGGATTTTTAATATCTGAAGTATTTTTTTTATTTTTTTATTTTCTTTACGGTAGGTCAGTAAATTACCTCTTTAAGATTGTTAACAAGAGAAGAAATCATAAGAGGATTTGCTGTGCAATGTGTTAGAGTTTCAGGAGTACAATAGACAATAGACAATAGGTGCAGGAGTAGGCCATTTGGCCTTCGAGCCAGCACCAGCATTCACTGTGATCATGGCTGATCATTCACAATCAGTACCCTGTTCCTGCCTTCTCCCCAATTCCCTTGACTCCGCTATCTTTAAGAGTTCTATCCAACTCTTTCTTGAAAGAAACCAGAGAATTGGCCTCCACAGCCTTCTGAGGAAGAATGGCATTATCCCTCTGGGAGTCAGCTTAGACTCAATTGGCCAAATAGCCTCACTATATGTGGTTGTAAGTTTAACAATTTTTGGTTCAATTGACTTAAGTGTGCCATTCATGATGCATCTCACTATGGATATTTGCACTTTGCAGTTTTAGCATGACTGACTTGATAAATTTAACACCTTGCTCTTTCTTATGACTGTCACGCTTCTTCATTATCATCAAAAATAAGTCTTATTCAGACAGCACATTATGTTCTCAGGGCCGTCTGAAATTACAGTGATGATTCAATTTCACTGTTGCCTCTAAGCTGCATGGGTGAATGGACGTGCAGTTCCTGAAATGCTCCCGTGCACATAGCATTTGTTGTCATGCAGCTAGAGTAAAGACAGACAAGAAGAAGTTTAATGAAACGTGAAAGATTTTCTTTGTTGTACTGTATTTAATTATACCCTTCTATTTATAAATAAAATCAAAAGTATGTGATTTTCCTATTTTCATTTTAAATATTCATAGCATGTATATTACAAAAAATAATCATTTAAATAGACCCGCAGTTTTCAGGCCGTGTAAAAATTTCATGCTCAGAGCAATGGTTGGTCCATGCAGCTGGAAAAAAAATTAGAGGGAATTTTGTTCTTGTTTGAGAAGAGGAGGGAGATTGGCTGTTAAAATGGCATTAACAAAATGGAGCAGCAACTAATTCCTATAAGCTCAGTACTTTCTTTTTCCAGGGACCATATTTACAGCCTTAAAACAAAGAATCAGTAGATTATAGAGGCATAAATTCATATTGTAGGAAAATGGGATGCTCATCCTAGCTAGTCCCATTTGCCCATAACCTTCTACAGCTTTCCTCTCGATGTAGCTGTACGACTGTCTTTTAAAGCTTGTTATTGTATCTCCCTCAACCATATCCTGTGCCAGCTCATTCCATGCACATGCCACTCTTGGGTTAAAAACAAAAGTTGCCTCTCTTTGCAATTGAAATAGAAAATGAAGATTAGCAATTAGACATTTAGGATTAAAGTTCATGATTGATCTGCATAAACCTAAAGGTTCACTTGCAGGTTGTGTCAGGAGTAAGAAAGGCAAAGACTAGAGTTTAAAAGCATAGGTAAGATGTTGAGGTTTTATAAACTGTTGGTCAGACCACATTTGGAGTATTGTGAGTAGTTTGGGGCCCTACTTCTTTGAACGGATGCCCTGGCTTTGGGAAATGTCCATAGGAGGTTTACAAGAATGATCCTGAGAATGGAAGGATTAGCATATCATGAGCGTTTGATGGCTTTGAGCTTGTACTTACTGGAATTTAGAAAAATAAGTGGGGTTCTTATTAAAGCCTACCAAATATTGTAAAGCCTAAATAGAGTGAACATAGAGAGAATGTTTCCAATAATGGGGGAGTCTAGGACCTGAGGACACAGCCTCAGAATAGAAGGACACCCCTTTCGAACAGAGAGAAGGAGGAGATTTTTTAAAAAAATCTAGAGGGTGGTAAATCTGTGGAATTCATTGCAATTGATGACTGTAGAGGTCAACATTGGGTAGACTTAAAGCGGAGGTTGAGAGCTTTTTGATTAGTAAGGGTGCCGGAGGTTACAGGGAGAAGGCAGGAGAATGGACTGAGAGGGAAAATAAATCAGTATGATCAGATGGTAGAGCAGACTCAAAGAGCCAAATGTCCTATTTCTTCCATATTGTCTTATGGTCTTATGATCTAAGTAAGCTCAAAATCATGGATTGAATCTGGATGGTTCAGGCTTCTGGACCAGACTCATCATTAGTGCTCCCTGCCTGCCTGGACCTACCCAGACAAGTCATTCTTGGCTGATTGGACTGACCTTTTACGCCGGGAAAACATGTGCTGAGTAAAAGTGAGACATCATCAACAGGTTGTACACCTTGGCAATGGGAAGACCTTGGCAATGAGAATGCCTCAGGGCCGCCCCAGAATTCCTTGGTGCAACCAAGAGGCTTCACTTCTTGTCAATGCCAAGCCTAATTTACAAACAAAAAATAAACAGCAGTTTATTTCTTCCAGATTCCAGCATCTGCAGCCTCTCATCTCTTGGTAATTTAAAAGCCTTTAAATGCTTCCAATATTCAGAAACCTCTCAAAACTATTAAGATTTCTGTAAACAATTAAAAGTGTAATGCAGGACATTAAAAAAAACACATAACTATTTGTTTATTAATGTCACACGTACTAAGATACAATGAAATCAATTGTTTGCATGCCATCCAGACAGATCATACCACACATAAGTTCATCAAGGTAGTAAACTATATTAAAATGATAAAATAATTAACTTATTAAAATAAAGTGAGCAACGGACTAACTCGCCTTTACCTTCATATGTTCACACTTGTATTCATCATATAAATGGACAAAGATTCCAATCACATGTCAGATTTTATTGGGATGGGATCAGAGTGATAAATCACCCAACATAATACTAGAGAATCTCACAAAGACAGCATTGCTTTGTTGCACAGTGATGGAATAAAATCAGAAAGGAGTTACAATAGGTCAGTGCGATACCTGGGTTTAGCTGAACACTGGTGGTTCCCCACAGAACCACAACAGTCAATATGATCTTTCGTTTTATGTGGGGTTAATTCTGCAACTAACCGTATTCCTTGGAAAATTAATAAAAAGTCATAAAGTAAATGGTTTGGATGCTATAAAAGTTTTCCCAGGTGAACATGAAGAGTCTTTAGAGATAACAGAGTGTGGCGAAGTGTTTAAGTACAAATTTGAAATGGCTTTCTAGATAAAAGAATTTCTTATATCGTGGTTAATTCCTCAAAGAATAATTGCTCAGCCTGCTCACTCTTGTCAATTGTTGCTCCCAGAGTCAATGCGCCATGGAATCATATGACATAGAAACAGGCCCATCAGCCAACCATGTCCCTGCTATCACTAAATGTGTTTACCTGTACACAGCCCATAGCTTTCTCGGCCTTGACAATTCACATACTCTCTTAGACACTTCTTACGTAATATGAGAATGCCAGCCCCCTATTGGCACTGTGCTCAAGATTCTAAATACCATCTGGGTGCAAAAGAAATTCTGCAGATTCTCCTCTAAACACCTTTCAACCTCCCTGTAAACCAATGGCCTATAATTTTAGATGCCTCTGTGGTAAGGGAAATGATTCCTATTTTCTACCCTATCCATGCCTCTCATAACTTTGTATGCCTCCTAAATTCCCCTCTCAGCCTCTTTCACTTTAAGGGAAAAATAAAAACAGGCTAGTCAATATTACCTCACATGGAAACGTTCCATTCCTGGTAACACCCTATCAAATCTCTGTATCGTCTCTGGTGCAACCACATCCTTTTTCTATTCTGGTGACCCAGGTTATCCATACTACTGTGTCCCAACAAAGAAGATACGGGTCGGAGTACTCTGTAAGCCCCTAAGGTGCTGCATTTCAATTAGGCAAAGAATTAATAGGCTAATATCAAAGGCATGTAAGAAAGAGTCTATAACTAATTTGAGTGATTTTAGTCTGTATATTGAATGGACTAGTTAAAATTGGCAATGGTTCCATTGAAGAGGAATTTGTCAGTTTGTCAGGGATTGTTTCTGAGAGCAAATTGTTGCTGAATATACCCAGGAACAAACTATTTTAATATTTGGTCATATGGAAAAAAAGGCATGGTCTGGTTAAGGATTCTCGTGGAAGTAGAGGAAGCGTCTTCCACCTGGATGTTCATGACTCTGCAGGGATTGGGTCTGGACATTCAAGGACTCAGCAACACATGTTCTCAATATCTATTATTTATTTAATTTTTATTATTACTTTAAAAATTAAACCTGCCTCTGAAGAGAAAATTTATTTGCTGTGATAGAAATCTGTGGTAAAGCAGATGGCACAGGTAGTGGAGCTGCTGCTTCAGAGTTTCAATGACCCATGTTTGATCCTGACCTTTGGTATCAATCATGTAGAGTTTGCACATCCTCCTTGTGTTCTCCGTTTCTTTCCAATTCCAAGAACAGGTTTGCAAATTAAATGAGCATCATAAAAATTGCCCTAGGGTGTGGATAAACAGTAACATCTGGAATATCTAGGGGGAATTTGGTGGGAATGTTGGGAGAATATAAGCAAAGGGCCAGTGTAAATGGGTGGAGACATGGGCCAAAAGACTTGTTCACATGATGCATGTGTTTATGACTCTGTCAGGTGCAAGTCCAGCAACCTCTGTGCATCATATCCTACTTACAAATTCAGTACCATTGGAGGCAATGGAACCAAACTTCAGAATCAGAGCATTTTTTATATATTATACAGTGCGCTTCCAGCAGAAACAACTCAGCACTCAACATCAGTAAGACCAAAGAATTGATTGTGTACTTCAGTAAAGGTAAGATGAGAACACTCACATCAGTCTACATTGAGGGATCAGTAGTGGAAAGGATGAGTAATTTCAAGCTCCTGGTTGTTAACATCTTTGAGGATCTATCCTAGGCCTAGCATATTAATGCAATTACAAAGAAATCATGACATTGGCTATAGTTCATTAGGAGTTTGAGAAGATTTGGTATGTCACCAATGATACTTGCAAATGTTCACTGATGTATACTGGAGAACATTCTGCTTGGTTGCATCACCATCTGGTTGTGGTGGCTGGGGGGTAGGGAGCACTGTACAGGATCAAAATAAACTGTAGAAAGTTGTGAACTCAGTCAGCTCCATCACAGCACGGGCCTCCCCATCTTCAATGAGTCGTGCCTCAAAAAGGCAGGATCCATCATTAAGGACATTACTCAGGACATGTCTTCTCCTCAGTGCTTCCATCAGGAAGGAGGTACAGAACCCTGAATGCATGCACTCAACAATTCAGGAGTAGCTTCTTCTCCTCCACCATCAGATTTCTAAATGGACATTGAACTGATGAACACTACCTCACTACCTTTTTTTTCCCTCTTCTTGCACTATATATTTAATTTTACTGATTCTGATTCCAATTCGTATTATTTTACCTACCTGTACATTGATCTCTTGCAACAATTCCTATATTCTATTGAATTCTTTACAGTCCCATAATAAACAAAGTCTCTGAAGTGAAACAGCCTCTTAAGTGAATGAGGGTTTCTCCAATAAGTTTTTTGATTGGTGACAACTCTGGTGTGTTTTACAATGGCACAGATCAGCATTCAATCCCACTGGTACTTAGGAGCGATTGTGGGTCATCATCATTAACAAAACTGATCCCAACTTATACCCACTCCTTGCAAAGGCTGTTCATCTTCAAAGAAAACAATGTGGAAAATCATTAACAGCCTTCCAAAAATATGTCAGTGAATAACTGACAAAATGTTGGAGGAACTCAGCATATTCGGCAGCATTTATGGAAGGAAAATGATTAGTTGACGATTCAGGCCGGGACCCTTCATCATAACCAGAAAGAATTAAGGGCAGAAGCCAGAATAAAATGATGGGGCAAAAGGGTGGAGAATGAGTTGGTGAGAGATAGACAAATCCAAGTGAGAGGGGGAAGTCAGAAAGGAGGGAAAGTGGGGAGTAGGAATGATAGAAGAAGCTTGGAGATCATAGGTGGAAAAGGTAAAGGGCTGAAAAAGATGAAATCTGATAGTTCATTTCCCTCCCTAGATGTTGCCAGACCTGCTGAGGTCCTCCAGCATTTAAAGTGAGTTGTTCTGCAGAGTCTGTTGTGTCTCAGTCAATAAATTCAAAAGCTCAAAGTTCAAAGTAAGTTTATTATCAAAGTAATATACATCACCATATACAACCTTGAGATTCCACTGCTTGTGGGCATTCACAGTAAGTACAAAAAAAATAATAGAATCAGTGAAAGACTGCATACAAGACAGACAAACAGCCAAATTGTGCAAATAAAAAGAAAATAATAATTATTTTTGTAAATAAATAAACAATAAATTTTGAGCACATGAGATGTAGAGTTCTTGAAAGTGAGTCCTTAGGTTGTGGGAACAGTTCAACTCTGGTGTGAGTGAAGTTTTCCCACTGGTTCAAGAGTGTGATGGTTAAAGAGTAATAACTGTTTCTGATCCTGAACCTGATGGTGTGAGTTATGAGGCAACCTCATGGCAAAAGTGAGAAGAGAGCAGGGTCTCGATAGCGGTGGTCCTTGAGAATGGATGCTGCTTTCCTGCGACAACACTCCATATAGATGTGCTCAATAGTGGGGAGGGATTTACCTGTGATGGACTGGGCAGTATCCACTACTTTTTGAAGGACTTTCCATTCAAGGGCACTGGTGTCCATACCAGGCCATGATGCAACCGGTCAGTATACTCTCCATCTCATATCTATAGAAGTTTGTCAAAGCTTTAGATTTCATGCCAAATCTTCACAGACTTCTAAGGAAGTAGAAGCATAGTTATGCCTTCTCTGTAATGACATTTACATGCTAAACCCAGGACAGATCCTCTGAAATGATAACAACAAAGAAATTAAAGTTGCTGACCTTCTCCACTGTGATCCCTAACGAGGACTGGTTCATGGATCTCCAGTTTTCACCTCCTGCAGTCAATAATTGGTTCCTTGTTCTTGCTGACGTCGAGTAAGGGGTTGTTATTGTGGAACCACTCAGCCAGATTGGCATGAGTGCAGTTTTCCATGAGGGCTGCCATTTTATTCTGACACTGAGCAGTGTGGGCAGCCAACTGAATAGCTTTGGCAGACGGTCAGGCCTCAGTACACCCCGCGCACTCACCAGCTGCCAATCTGCCAAAGCCATCACCGTGATTAGGCCCATAGTCAAAGGCATTCGCAAACACTCAGTAACATTTAGAACTTCTCATTAAATTAACACAACACTGAAAACAAAATTTAATCCCATGTTAGGAGTTGGCACAGGCCAGTGGTTTTAATTGTTTAAGCAGACATGATAAACATATAGACAATTAATAGAAAATGTAACTTACCGTTCTTTTCGAAGCTAATTTCTCACAGTATTTGAATGGAGCTGCTAAACTCACACCATTAAGCAGGTAGGCACCTCGATTTTGTAGCAGGGAGCTTGCAGATTTGTTACTGCTGCTGCTTTGGCCCCAAACTGAGTGCAGATCACAGCCAGCCACAGTCAGCAGCAGCTGGGGAAAGGTGTTGGACCGTGATACACTGTCTTGACCCAAAACGTCGACAGCTCCTTCTCCCCCACTTCCTACTGCCCCACCCCACCCCCACTCCACTCCTCCCCGAGTGCTGCTCAGTCCACTGCGTTCCTCCTGCTGATTGTGTGTTGTTCCAGAAACCAGTGTCTGCAGTGTTCTCCTCTTGGACAGCAGTGCTGGCTTCTGGCAGCCATCACCAACTGCGCTGGACCCATGCACTTCTTATGTAGGCCAATACAGCAGTGCAAACCCTTGCAGGCTTCTCAACTCTCTGATTGTGCTTCCGTTTGATAAACGACAGAATTAATGTTCAGCAAGCCGTCTATTAGAATAGGAAACTATATCTAACCACAAAAATATAACATCACTAGGTGGTACTGAATCACATAATTGCTGCTTTTTTTTAAAAGTGCACACAGCAATTATATAAGATACAAAGGGAACTAGAGGGAAACATCTCAGTCAATTGGACATTGAAAGTTCAGTCACAAACATGACAAAATCTGCAGATGCTGGAAATCCAAGCGACACACACAAAATGCTGGAGGAACTTGGCAGGCCAGGTAGCCTCTATGGAAAAAGAGTACAGATGAGGTTTCTGGCCAAGACGGTCAGCAGGATGCTACCTAGCCTGCTGAGTTCCTCCAGCATCTTGTGTATGTTGCTTGGACATTGAAGGTATTATCCAGGCACAGTTCGAACTGCTGCCTCACATCTCCTGTCACCCGGGTTCATTCCTGAGCTCCAATGCTGTCTGAGTGGAGTTTCTATGTGCCCCATGTGACCATGTAGGTTTTCTCTGCCTGCTCAGGTTTCCTCCTGCATTGATTAAGTGACCTCTTTCAATTCCTATTGCCCGCATAATTACATACTACCAAAAAGTGATAATGCTTTTCATTACCTTGGTCCTCGGGAAAAAACACAAGCCATGGCCTGATGACCATTTACAATTGCCCTAGTCTGTAGGTGAGTGGTAAAATCTAGGGTGAAATTGATGGGAAGTTTGGGCAAAGCAAAATATGGGTGTTCGATGGTTGTCACAGATTAGATGGGCCAAAGGTCTCTTCCTTGCTGTATCTCTCCATGACGTTATGAATGCCTACTGATGGAATGCAAAGTAAAGTAGGTTTTAAAATGGATTCTGATAATTGGGATCTGCAGCAATACATTTTGAAAGAATTAAATCATCTTGATCTTGTTATAGTGTAGGTATGCCAGTCTTATAAAATCAATAAAATCAAATCTGTGATTCACTTGACAAAATTCAAGAATTGCATCAGCACTTATCAGCCAAACAAAGCCATCCATTGTGTGCAGACAGACATGGATGGAATTAAATTTAAGTTGGAAAGCAAGGTTTTAGAATTCGGCTGATATCACCGTGCAGCTTCCTTTTATCAATTGCTGTTTACTGTGATATCTTCCAAAACAATCAGACTCTCTCCTCTGATTTCAGCCTGCAAAATGAAATGTAAAAATGCCAGGAAAAATTTTCAACAATTGTAGATTTATAGATAGTATTGATTGTAAAGCTCTCAGAAGGTACTCTCATGCCTCTGTGAGCTTCGCGACAGAATTGCTTGGAAATGCAAAGGAGGTTCTTGTCAGCCCATGTCTTGGTTTTCCTCCCTGTTTCAGTTCTGTCCTTCAGTTCAGTGACTATGTAAGAGGTCAGTATTCCATCAATTCTGACCTCATGAGTAACCCTGATTTTCACCAACAAATTCATTCTCTCAGAATGAATTTTAGTGATAATGTACAATGTAATGATATTACTAAATTACATATTTAGCACAGAAAATTAGGGATCAATTTATGGGGCATTTCATAAACATGACAAAATCTGCAGATGTTGGAACTCCAAAGCAACACATACAAAATGCTGGAGGAACTCAGCAGGTCAGGCAGCATATATGGAAACGAATTAACGTTTTGGGCCGAGACCCTTCTTCAGGATGGAGAAGGAAGGGGGAAGATGAAATTACAGGCATTTATTTTTAACCTATATTATTTTTTGAAGCTCTTTGCTTGCCATCAATTTTATTTGTTTTAACCTTAACCCAAATGCACCTAAGAACATTTTATTTTACAAGAGCCTAAATATTTGAGAAATATTATTTTGGAACTGTAACTTGAACAAACTTGAGAATGTAACTAAGTTGATAGCTATTTGAAAGAGCTAATGTAACTAAGATAAGCTAAAGGACCTCCCACTTTAGAATGAGTGGCCGCCTTACAAGTAGGGACGATAAATGCAGTGTAAAAGGGCTTCATCCCTGGCTGTGTCTGGTCTGAAGGGAGGCAGGTTGTACATTTTTTTCTGTTTAATAGTAATATAATTATTAATAGTAATTGAATTATAGAGTCATATAACACAGAAAAAGTCCCTTCAGTCCTGTGTGTTCATGCAAACATCAAGTATCTCTCCATACTAATCCCATTGTTAATAATTGATTCATAGTCTCCTCTGCCTTGGCAATTCAAGAACGTGTCTCGGTACATCTTGAATGTTATACATATATCAGTTTCCTCATTCTCAGGGAGAGTCTTCTGGATTTCTGCCACCCTCTGAATGTCAAAGTTCCATCTCAACTATCCAAAATCATGAGGGGCATAGGTAGGGAGAGTGAAAACAGTTTTTTTTTCCCCACAGGGTAGGTGTCAAAGGAGAGAGGAAAGATTTACTAGGATCCAGAGGAGCAGCTTTTTCACACACAGGACATTGCCTATATGGAATGAACCACCAGAGGATGTGACTGAAGCAGGTATTTTAACAGCATTTAAGACAGTTGGGCAGGCACATGAATAGGAATGGTTTAGAGCAGGAGTTGCCAATCTGGGGTCCATGGACCTCTCGGTTAATGGTGGGGGTTCATGGCATTAAAAAATTTGGGAACCCCTGGTTTAAAGGGATATTATTCAAATGCTGGCAAATGGAACTAATTTAAAACTGGGGATCTTGGTCAGCAAAGACAAGTTGGGCTTCCATTCTAAACGCCCTATACGCTCTAGTTACAGAAGTTTTTGGCATCAAAGCAATAAGCCAATATTTGGGCATTCTAGCTTGAATTGTAAATAATAAATAAATAATAAAGCAAAATTAAACTGGTGTCAGGTAAATGTGTTGAAAGAGAGAAGCAGTATTTTGAGGCATGGCCCGGACAGGAAAGGTACAATTCTTGCCCAAAGAGAGAGAAGTTAGTGATGCTTCACGGGTTACTCAGAGTAGACGTATAGTGCATCTAAAACAGATGGATTTGCTAGGGTGTATTTTGGAGTGATGGAATTTAGCAAACATTAATTTCAACAGCAGCCAGTCTTCAGATTTAAATGTGGATTGCAGATTGAATTTAAAATGCAGCTCAGAACAACGGTCTTCCTGGAGCTGCAGATTTGGACTGATTGCAAACCAGGAAACACCCCATTGCCCTGAGATGTCTGCCAATGTATGAATGCAACTCAGACACAGTGGTGATTAACATTAAATCTATGGTGTCTGCAGTGTTGATGTGGAGATCTTGGTGTTATATGTAATTATAATTATATGTAAGCAAAGGAAGCATTGTCAAGCCAAGGTACTGAAGTAAACTGTATCATTGTAACTGTATTCATCTATACCCCCCTCCCTTGGAAGTTTTCATATTTTATTGCTTTACAACATTGAATCACTTGGATTTAATTTGGCTTTTTTGACACTGATCAACAGAAAAAGACTCTTTCGTGTCAAAGTGGAAACAAATCTCTACAAAGTGATCTAAATTAATTCCAAGTATAAATCACAAAATAATTGATTGCATAAATATTTACCCCCTTCTAATATGACACACCAAATCATTACTGGTGTAGCCAATTGGTTTTTGAAGTCACATAATTCGTTAAATGGAGATCCGTTTTTTGGAGACCTGTATGCAGTCAAGGTGTTTCAATTGATTGTAGTAAAAATACACCTATATCTGGAAAGTCCAATTGCTGATGAGCCAATATCCTGGCAAAAACTACACCATGAAGACAAAAGAGCACTCCAAGCAACTCCAAAAACAGGTTATTGAAAGTTCCAGTCGGGAGATGGATACAAAGAAAATTTCCAAGCCGTTATATCTCTTGGAGTACAGTTAGGTCCATCATCAAGAAATGGAAAGAATATGGCACAGCTGCAAAGCTGACTAGAGCAGGCCATTCTCAAAACAAACTGAGTGACCATGCAAGTAGGGGACTAGTGAAGGAGGCCACCAAGAAAACAAAGACAACTCTGGAGGAGTTTCAAGCTTCAGTGTCTGAAATGGAAGAGACTGCACATACAAAAGCTGTTGCCCGGGTGTTTCCCCAGTCACAGCTTTATAGGAGATCGGCAAAGAGAAAGCCACTGTTGGAAAAAAAACTCATATAAAATCTTGGCTAGAGTTTGCCAGAAGGCATGTGGGAGACGCTGAAGTCAGCTGGAAGAAAGTTTTATGGTTTGATGAAACCAAAATTGAGCCTTCAGACTAAGCCAAACACCACACAGCATCAAAAGCACACCTTTCCTACCGTAAAGCATGGTGATGGCTGCATCATGCTGTGGAGATGCTTCACTGCAGCAGGCCCTGGAAGACTTGTAAAGGTAGAGAGTAAAATGAATGCAGCAAAATACAGAGAAATCCTGGAGGAAAACCTGTTGCAGTCTGCAAGAGAGCTACAACTTGGGAAAAGATTTGTTTTGCAGCAAAAATATTACCCCTAGCATAAAGCCAAAACTACACAGGAATGGCTTAAAAACAACAAATTTAATGTCCTGCAGTAGCCAAGTCAGAGTCCACACCTCAATTCAATTGAGAATTTATGGATGGACTTGAAAAGGGCTTCTCATCATGATCCCCATGCAATCTGACAGAGCTTGAACAGTTTTGTAAAGAACAATGGGGAAAATTTGCAGTGTCCGGATGTACAAAGCTGATAGAGACCTATTCACACAGACTCAAGACTGTAATTGCTGCCAAAGGAGCATCTACTAAGTACTGACTTGAAGGGGGCAAATACATATGCAATCAATTATTTTGTGTTTTATATTTGTAATTAATTTAGATCACTTTGTAGAGATCTGTTTTTGCTTTGGCACAAAACTGTCTTTTCTGTTGATCAGTGTCAAAAAAGCTAAATTAAATCCACGGTGATTCAATGCTGTAAAACAATAAAACATGAAAAATTCCAGTTGGGGGTGAATTCTCTTTATAGGCACTGTACCATTGATTAATTATAAAATTGTGACGTACCTTGACTTTTGAGCCTCTACTGAGATTGTCTCCAACAATGAAGACTGCTTGTTGTGCTGAATGAAGACTTCTATACACCAGCTTCAGTTCATTCACAGTCACAATAGACTATCCTCTGGATTATTAAAATGGAAAATCTGAGACTAATTGAAGTTGATTTATGGACCATCTCTCAGTGACAAGTTGAGTACAGGAGTTAAGCACCATGGCAGAGAGGTCAGTCAATAATGTTAGAAATATGTGGGTCGGAAGCTAGGAGCATGCAGCTCATTAGTATCTGATCTAAACATGAGCGGCAGACATCAGAATCACATAAAAGGTTTTGGAAGGAAAAAGAAAATTAAATAACGTGATTTGAAAAGCCATTGGTATCCACTGGAAAAAGCAAAAAAAAAAGGAAAAACAAGTAATGGCAGAGATTAATAGATGTAGTTTGGTTGTGACTGAGAAATTCAAAAACACAAAGCAATGCTGTGATTTTCTGTGCAGATCACTATTTTATCAACTGAACTTAGTGATAAGATCAGAAAACTGACACAGTGCTGGAGAGTAGAAGGAGCAATGTGAATATGAGGCTGATGAACTGAGTGTCACCATAAGGGCTGTTCTTAAGCAGCAAGTACTTTAAGTTTCAGACATTGCTGAAAAGGAAGGCAGTCTGGAGCTCCATCAGAGTCGGAATTCAGGTATTGAAGGATCATCTGGGGTTTGAAGCTTTCTTTGTCAGATTGATGGGTTATAGAAATGGATAGTTAATGGATCAAAAAATAAAGCACAGCAATTTTATGTGGGAAGAACATGTTGTTTATTCAGGTAGAAAAGGGGTAATAATGCTTGTTAAGGAGGGGTGTTACGTAGGTTATGTTGGGATATGGGTGAGGGTTTGCACTTACATGACAGAGATCAGGGGTGGAAACACAATTGATTTAAAACAGAAGAAAGTTTACAGATGCTGGAAATCCAAAGCAACTCACACAAAATGCTGGAGGAACTCAGCAGGCCAACCAGCATCAATGGAAATGAATAGGCAGTCATTTTGGGCCAAGTTCCTTCTTCAGGACTGAGAAGGAAGGGGGAAGACACCAAAATGAAAAGGTGGGGGGAGGGGAATGAGGCCAGCTGGAAAGTGATGCGTGAAACCAGGTATGTAGGAAAGATCACGGGCTGGAGAAGAAGGAATTGGATAGGAGAGAAGAATGGACTATAGGGGAAAGGGAAAGAAGATGGGATCCAAGGGGAAATGATAGGCAGGTGAGAAGAGATAAAAGACCAGAGTGGGGAAGTTAGAAGAGGGTAGGGGGAAGAAAATATTTTTTTACCGGTAGGTGAAATCGTTACTCATGCTATCAGGATGGAGGCTACACAGACAGAATATAAGGAGGAATTGCTCCTCCACCTTGAGGATGGCCTCATCTTGGTACAAGAGGAAGCCATGGACTGATATGTTGGAATGGGAATGGGAGTCAGAATTGAAATGTTTGGCCACCAGGATGTCCTGCTTGTGGTGGATAGAGCAGAGGTGCTGAATGAAGCAGTCCCCCAATGTATATTTGTTTTATTTCCGACCCAAAAGAATGAAATCCAGTTGTAGCAAGCTTGGAAATATTTGTGTCTAATCTCCCAGCTCGTATAGACATGGTAATGAATATTAATAATTCAGTTCAGTGGCTGGGCTCACCAGGTGCTTTATTACATGATCTGATGGAAGAGCCAGAAAACATTGAGAATTAATGAACGCGGAGATGAAATCATAGAATACTACAGCACAGAAACTGGAGAAACTGGCCCAGTCAACCCATTTTGTCCACGCAACACACATCAAAGTTGCTGGTGAACGCAGCAGGCCAGGCAGCATCTCTAGGAAGAGGTACAGTCGACGTTTCAGGTCGAGACCCTTCGCTGTCCTGACGAAGGGTCTCGGCCTGAAACGTCGACTGTACCTCTTCCTAGAGATGCTGCCTGGCCTGCTGCGTTCACCAGCAACTTTGATGTGTGTGTCTTGAATTTCCAGCATCTGCAGAATTCCTCATGTTTGCCATTTTGTCCATGCTCAGCATAACACCTATCTATGCTAATCCTATTTTGCCTGCATTAGTCCATATCCTTGTACGTCACTATGACTTGCAATGTCAGTGGTTGAGCAGATTTGCATCCAAATGTTTCAACTCATTTTTTTCAAAGTTCTTGAAGAAGCCCTGATCCAAGATTAATGCTACTTGGCATGACCCCATCAGGATTGCATAAGCAGATTTTACTGAAGCAGCTCTTGGTAATATAAAGCTCCTGCAGTTTAATGAAACACCTCAGGAAGAAAATGAAATTTAATAAAGGAATATTTTGCCTTCAACACTTCTTTATTGGCTTTGAATGTCTGCCTGACATGATATGACCTGAGCTATAAATTTACGCTCACTCAAAGAATATGAGCTAAAGGTAAAAGAAAACAAGCTTACCCTTAAGTAAATTCTTTCCTGAGTAGGTTCATGCCATACTGAGGGAAGAAGGGAAAATATTGAGACAAAATTTAAGGGGAAATTCAAGTTCCTAGTCAAACTACTTTAATTTATCAACTTAAATGATGGAGGAGGAGAAGATGGCGGCGCGACGGCAGCACGCGTAGCCACTTCAGTGGTGATGTCTGTTATCTGTCAAGTAGAGGACTGTGCACAATCCTGATTTGATGGAGACAGACATGAGAGTACGGAGGAACACCTGGAAAACTTCTGAAATGCCCGCTTCGCTGCGGCTGCTACTGTGTGGTAACTGGAATCTCTGGGGCAGAAGGCCCCGAAATCCTTGGCTTTGCTTGTTTCAGTGGCCGGGGCGAGGTCGAAGGTGCTCGGCAGAGGATGGCGCTCAGGAGGCTGTATCGGAGAAGCTGGTCGGAAGCTCGAAGTTTTCGGACGGATGTACTCAGTGTCGGTCGTGGTTGGCTGCTTCCAAGGCACTGGCAAATTGACAGTGCCTGGAGGTTTATGGCAGGGAGTTTCTCCCTTTTGCCGCCGCTATTGGGAACTCGGGAGTTGATCGACTCGGGGACTTTTGAGACTTAATTACCGTGCCCATGGTTTGTTCTTCAGCAAATTATGGTATTGCTTTGCACTGCTGTAACTGTATGTTATAATTATGTGGTTCTATCAGTGTTAGTATTTGGTTTGTCCTGTTTTCTGTGATAGGTTGTGAGTGGTGGTAAAAATCTTCTGAGGTGTATATATTTCAATGCTAGGAGTATTGCGGGGAAGGCGGATGAGTTGAGGGCATGGATTGACACGTGGAATTATGACGTTATAGCAATTAGTGAAACTTGGCTACAGGAGGGGCAGGACTGGCAGCTTAATATTCCAGGGTTCCGATGTTTCAGATGTGATCGAGGCAGAGGAATGAAAGGTGGGAGAGTAGCATTGCTTGTTAGGGAAAATATTACAGCAGTGCTCAGGCAGGACAGATTAGAGGGCTTGTCTACTGAGTCCTTATGGGTGGAGCTGAGAAACAGGAAAGGTATGGCCATATTAGTGGGATAGTATTACAGACCACCCAATAGTCAACGAGAATTGGAAGAGCAAATCTGCAGGGAAATAGCAAGCAACTGCAGGAAACATAAAGTTGTGGTGGTAGGGGATTTTAATTTTCCATATATTGATTGGGACTCCCATACTGTTAGGGGTCTAGATGGTTTAGAGTTTGTAAAATGTGTTCAGGAAAGTTTTCTAAATCAATATATAGAGGGACCAACTAGAGGGGATGCAATATTGGATCTCCTGTTAGGAAACGAGTTAGGACAAGTGACGGAAGTCTGTGTACGGGAGCACTTTGGTTCCAGTGATGATAACACCATTAGTTTCAACTTGATCATAGACAAGGATAGATCTGGTCCTAGGGTTGAGGTTCTGAACTGGAAGAAGGCCAAATTTGAAGAAATGAGAAAGGATCTAAAAAGCGTGGATTAGGACAGGCTGTTCTCTGGCAAGGATGTGATCGGTAGGTGGGAAGCCTTCAAAGGAGAAATTTTGAGAGTGCAGAGTTTGTATGTTCCTGTCAGGATTAAAGGCAAAGTGAATAGGAATAAGGAACCTTGGTTCTCAAGGGATATTGCAACTCTGATAAAGAAGAAGAGGGAGTTGTATGACATGTATAGGAAGCAGGGAGTAAATAAGGTGCTTGAGGAGTATAAGAAGTGCAAGAAAATACTTAAGAATGAAATCAGGAGTGCTAAAAGAAGACATGAGGTTGCATTGGCAGTCAAAGTGAAGGATAATCCAAAGAGCTTTTACAGGTATATTAAGAGCAAAAGGATTGTAAGGGATAAAATTGGTCCTCTTGAAGATCAGAGTGGTCGCCTATGTGCGGAACCAAAGGAAATGGGGGAGATCTTAATAGGTTTTATGCGTCTGTATTTACTAAGGAAACTGGCATGAAGTCTATGGAATTAGGGGAAACAAATAGTGAGGTCATGGAAACTGTACAGATCGAAAAGGAGGAGATCCTTGCCGTCTTGAGGAAAATTAAAGAGGATAAATCCCCGGGACCTGACAGGGTGTTCCCTCAGACCTTGAAGGAGACTGGTGTTGAAATTGCAGGGGCCCTGGCAGAAATATTTAAAATGTCGCTGTCTACAGGTGAGGTGCTGGGGGATTGGAGAGTGGCTCATGTTGTTCCGTTGTTTAAAAAAGGATCAAAAAGTAATCCGGGAAATTATAGGCCGGCAAGTTATTGGAGGGAGTACTAAGAGACAGAATCTACAAGCATTTGGATAGGCAGGGACTTATTAGGGAGAGTCAACATGGCTTTGTGCATGGCAGGTCATGTTTGACCAATCCATTGGAGTTTTTTGAGGAGGTTACCAGGAAAGTGGATGAAGGGAAGGCAGTGGATATTGTCTACATGGACTTCAGTAAGGCCTTTGACAAGGTCCCGAATGGGAGGTTAGTTAGGAAAATTTAGTCGCTAGGTATAAATGGAGAGGTGGTAAATTGGATCAGACATTGGCTCAATGGAAGAAGCCAAAGAGTGGTAGTAGAGAATTGCTTCTCTGAGTGGAGGCCTGAGACTAGTGGTGTGCCACAGGTATCAGTGCTGGGTCTATTGTTATTTGTCATCTATATCAATGATCTGGATGATAATGTGGTAAATTGGATCAGCAAATTTGCTGATGATACAAAGATTGGAGGTGTAGTAGACAGCGAGGAAGGTTTTCAGAGCCTGCAGAGGGACTTGGACCAGCTGGAAAAATGGGCTGAAAAATGGCAGATGGAGTTTAATGCAGACAAGTGTGAGGTATTGCACGTTGGAAGGACAAACCAAGGTAGAACATACAGGGTTAATGGTAAGGCACTGAGGAGTGCAGTGGAACAGAGGGATCTGGGAATACAGATACAAAATTCCCTAAAAATGACGTCACAGGTAGATAGGGTCGTAAAGAGAGCTTTTGGTACATTGGCCTTTATTAATCGTAGTATTGAGTATAAGAGCTGGAATGTTATGATGAGGTTGTATAAGGCATTGGTGAGGCCGAATCTGGAGTATTGTGTTCAGTTTTGGTCACCAAATTACAGGAAGGATATAAATAAGGTTGAAAGAGTGCAGAGAAGGTTTACAAGGATGTTGCCGGGACTTGAGAAACTCAGTTACAGAGAAAGGTTGAATAGGTTAGGACTTTATTCCCTGGAGCGTAGAAGAATGAGGGGAGATTTGTTAGAGGTATATAAAATTATGATGGGTATAGATAGAGTGAATGCAAGCAGGCTTTTTCCACTGAGGCAAGGGGAGAAAAAAAACCAGAGGACATGGGTTAAGGGTGAGGGGGGAAAAGTTTAAAGGGAACATTAGGGGGGGCTTCTTCACACAGAGAGTGGTGGGATTATGGAATGAGCTGCCAGACGAGGTGGTAAATGCGGGTTCTTTTTTAACATTTAAGAATAAATTGGACAGATACATGGATGGGAGGTGTATGGAGGGATATGGTCCGTGTGCAGGTCAGTGGGACTAGGCAGAAAATGGTTCGGCACAGCCAAGAAGGGCCAAAAGGCCTGTTTCTGTGCTGTAGTTTCTATGGTTCTATGGTTCTATATCACTCTGGAAAAACATTGTATCGTTTCTTAATGCATGTATGCATTTCTAAATGACCATAAAAGAGGACTGAGTGTTCTCATAATCTAAAAATATCAGGAAAGTTTGAACCTCTGCATGACATGGAAGACTCAATTTTGATGGGAAATTTAACTGGGTTATTTTTAGCTGTGCTTCCATGTTGGACTGTTTCATGGAGTAATACAGGACCCCAACAGACTATCCAGTCAATCTATGCCAGTGTAGATTGTTGGAGGAACAAAAAACCCATTCATTTCAATGGAAAGGAAGGGCAACTGTAGTGTAATTTATGTGTTGGTGTTAGGTTAGTTGGTTTGAATGTTTAAAATGGATTTGTCCCTGGACATCAAACTTCTTGACAGCAGAAACTGCTGGAGACATGTCTTCCCTTGCAGTCATTTTTCCCCCCGGCAAATCTATGGGTAGTGTGTTCAAACCCCTTATGTCTCACAAGGGTCTATGGTCAGACGTGACTTCATAATTTTGAGCAGGCCAGCCAGCATGTTGGATCTGTGAAAGCACAGTTTTCATCAACAAGTACATCAGTCGCATGCCTGCAGCTTATTACTTGAGGCAAGTTCAAGTTTAGCCCAGATTCCCGTCCTCCATTTCCACAATAGTAGCTTACACTGTTCTGTATCTTAATACAACAACCTTTTTCCCAAAGCATTTTACAAACTGAAGAGCATAGGTACAAGCAAGTATTTTCAGCAAACCTGGGGAAGCTGGTTGCAAGTTGAGATTGTAAGGCAGGATTTTAAAAAAACGTTAAAGCGAGGAGGGATTAAAGAAGGCAGGTGAAGATTATGGGGATATTACAAAAGCAAGGCTGTGATGTTCTGAAGTCTCTGACACCAAATATAAAAGCACACTGCATCAGCCCTGACTAAGAAGAGCTGATGGTGAAATCAGCATTATAGAGCAGGAGGGGAATTCACGGATGGAATTGACAGCGAGTGTTATGGGAGCAGGTAAAGAATGCAACCATTTTGAAATGCGTTTGGGTGTGTGGTTGTGAATACCAACAATGGAATAATGTCGAGTGGATAGGACAGCATCCTTTACTTGACAGCTCTCGGTACATGAAATGATTCGAGCTGCAATTCTTCTCCATTGCAGATCCCTGTTACAGTTAGACTATAAATGTTTAAAATAATCAGAGATAACTTAAAATATGTTTAGTTTATCTTTAGAGGTACAGTATGGGAGCAGGTGCTTCCAGCCCTTCAAACCCGTGCTGCTCAATTACACCCATGTGACAAATTAACCTACTAACAGTGCATCTTTGGACTGTGGGAGGAAGCTGGAGCATCTGGAAGAAACCCATGCAATCATGGGCAAAACATATAAACACTTTACAGGGCAGTGTCAGGAATTGAACTGGTGTCTCTAGCACTGTAATAGCATTGCACTAATTGCTACATTACTGTGCCAACCCCAGTAAAATAATAATAATATAAAGAAATTGTCATGAATGCCTCTTCCTTGCCCACTCCCAGAGGAGATTTCTGAAGACTGGAAAAATTCAGTTACAGGGAATGATTGGGTAGCTACGGTTGTATCCTTTGAAATAGATCAGGCCAAACGACTATGTGATTGCATGCAATTCTGGGGGACATAAGTAGACTATTTTGGTTACCTGAGGAACCATAATCCAAAGCAAGTTAATAGGTAGCTGATGAAATATTCGCCCAGAGGCTGATAAAGTTCTTGAACTCAGTGCCTATGAAAGCAGTGGAGGGAGACCCTTTGAAAAATTGGACATTGAACCCACGAACAGTACCTCACTTTTTTAATATATCTTATTTTTGTTTTTGCACTATTTTTAATCTATTCAATATATATATATATACTGTAATTGATTGATTGATTGATTGAATTATTATTTTTTTTTCTTTTATAATATGTTTTGCATTAAACTGCTGCTGCTAAGTTAACAAATTTCACGTCATATGCCGGTGATAATAAACCTGATTCTGATTTAAGAGATGCCTGGACGTGTACTGGAGACTTTCTGACTGATAGAACCACTGCTCGATGGAATGGAGGGATCCATCTGGGTAATTCCTTTTTGGGCGTCATGCATATGGCGGACTGAATAGCCTTCTTCTGCACCATTTTGTTTTTCCTATGATTCGATGACTGATCCGAAACACTGACAAAATTTAAAAAAAAATTTCACCTTGTTCCTACACTGCTGCCAGAGATAAGTCCTCAACTTTTTGTTCGTTTGGGAATGGGCAAGTTCCCGTTCTGACTGCACTTGGTGTCCATAAATTAGGAAAGTAATATAAGGTACAAGAAAGAACACAGCAATAACTTACCTCCATCTGGTCACTGTCAGTATTTGGGGAAATTAATTAAAAAATCTGATCCATCTGCATGAGTACATGATGCAAAGTCAAAAGCATTCAGATGGGTCACTAATCAGCATCTTCATTTGATCAGTCATGTGAGTAGACCGCTAAAATATGACATTCCAAGCTGTCTATTCCCTTGAGGCTCCTTCAATGTATTGTGCGAGAAAACTCGTTATTTGCTACTTGCCATTTAGCTCTAAAGTCTTCTCTGAAATATGCATTCATAAAAAAGGCACTTGAACATATCAGCCAATTGACATCTGAATACCAAAGTGTAAATGCCTTTGTTAAAATGTTGATGTTCCTAGAGCAGTCAAAGCTTCTGGCAACCGCGTTGCTGTTATTTTACAGAAGGTACCCAATGGCAACAGTTAAAATTATCTGACAACCTCAGCTGGATAAAAAGAGATTCCAACAGCAAACTGAGCAGTGCTGGACACCCTGCCTTCTGTGATTAATTACTCTCCCTCTACATTAACTGAAAACCTGGCAGACAGGAAACTTCAAACCCTATTACTCAAGGAGACTACTGACTAACTACAGATTTTGTCAGGTTGGGCTCACCTGCAATGAATTAAGTTCTTTTTGCTTACCTTTGGCATATCACACGTACTCTATCAGGCTGGGAATGTGGAAGCAGCCACTTCTCAGCTTAAAACTTTACATGAAGATGCAGTATATGTGGTTGAACATGGAAATAATGTGAAAGTAAAAAGAAGAAAAAGACTATATATGCTGGAATTTGGACCAAAACCAGAATTCTAGAAAAAAGCAGTTGGTCACCTGTGGTGGCAAAAGCTCTAAGTCAACATTTCAGATTGACTGCATAAGGACTGAGAAGAAGAGGAAAGGTTGCCAGTTATGACCTGTGCATTGAAGGAGTAAAATTTTAACTGGTTGATGAATAGATCTAGGTTATTAATAGAGACTTTGATTGATGTATGACTGAATGGTCAACTGCACTCATTGGAAACCTGCAATTCACCCCAGCAAAATGTTTTTTTCTTATTCTCAATGAAATTGAAGTGGATGAAATCATTCCTGCGCTATACAAAGTCTGGGTGACCTTTCTGAGCCTGTGATAGGCAGCAAATTGAGAATAATCTCTGTTGTAGCTGTTTGAAAGGATTCCTATAATCAGGAGGTTCAGAATCAACATGACCTTCATTTCCACAGAGAATACAGTTTAGTTGAAGGTTTAAGGATGCTATGTGAATATCAGGTACACCAGTGATGATGTACTGGGAAACCTGACCTTGCAAATACATTGAGAGTCTCAGATAGAATGTGGTGATGTCTCTGAAGATATTCTGGGGATGGATTCTTTGTAAGTGGATATGTCTTTGTCTTCAGCTCACTCTGAAAGGTCTGGAATTTCTATAGCTAATGTCAGAACTGAGAAAAACATTGAGTGAGTGGCCCAGCATTCATATACCGGAAAAAATACTTCGTGTTTCCTGTTAAATTCACAAGTGATTGCATCATACAATTTAACTTCAATGCAATTCAATCCAATTTATCTGAAGATTTATAGAAGTTAAAGCTGAAGCTATCATGAATTAAGATTTCAGCAAGCCAGGCTGATGTAGAACTGAGTTGGCAGTAGCCATCCTGATAATATTGAAACATCGCTTTTGTTTTTCTCTCCATGGATGCTGCCTGATCTGCTGAGTAGTTCTGATGTTAAGCAGCCTCTGTGATAGATGTAAGTTAATTAGCCTTTGTGAAGGATATGAGATAATTAAGTCAAAGGTGAGCCAAGAATGGACTAAAGTATGGTGGCATGGACGGGAGATGGAAATATCAGCATGAATATTGTGGGTTGAAGCTGCCATCTTTAGGAACCTTCCTTTCGTCCTCCAGATTCAATGAGTTAGTTGTTCTCACTTGTCTGATCAGTCTTCTCTTGAAGTCATCAAGTCCCTATTATCAAGCATCCATTAACATAAATTGCATTTTATTCTCCCTATATTCCCATCTATTCCCTGAGTCTTCCAGTCACCTACACACCAGTAGTAATTTACAGTAGTACAAATTACAAAGAAAATTTATTATCGAAGTACATATATGTCACTATATACAACCCTGAGATTCATTCTCCTCTGGGCATACTTAGTAAACTATTGAATAGTAGCATAACAGGATCAATGAAAGATCAATCAGAGTGCAGAGGACTACAATCTGTGCTAATGCAAATATAAATAAATAGCAATAAATAACAAGAACATGATATAATGAAATAGAGTCCTTAAAGTGAGATAATTGGTTTTGGGAACATTTCGATGATGAACAAGTGAGTGTAGTTATCCCCTTTTATTTAAGAGCCTGATGGTTGAGGGGTGTAAACAGTTCTTGAAGCTGGTAGTGTGAGTCCTAAGGCTCTTGTATCTGATCCAATTAAATCAGATCAAATTCAAGTTTAATTAACATTCAACCATACATGAATACAGCTGAACGAAACAGTGTTCCACTGGGGCCAAGGTGCAAAACATACACAGCACGTTCAAGACAATGAGCAAGAAGAAACATAATCACACAAAAAAATGTTATATATATACCCCAAGTCCCTGAGTAACATGTCCCACATTTTGATGGTGCAGTTTTCAGCAGTGCGCAGACAACCATATGCATGCATTTCAGCCTGTCATTTCACCAATTGAACACTGGAGGGCAGCACCAATGAGAAAGACCAGACACCAACTGAACGTGGACACTGCACTGTACCACCGTTGGCCACTGCTCCTCTGGACTGCAGCAGCCGGAAAGCCCATGGCTTAAGGCCTAGCCCTTGCTACAGCCGAAGCCATGCAGCTCCCCCACCGTCTGTCGTGTCACCAAACAAGAGAAACAGGCCTGTGCCATCGTACATTATCGTGTCCAAATGGTCTTGCAATCGCAAAAAACAAAACGTCAAAGACAATCACCCATGGTTACACTGCATGCCACCTTTGCACACCAACTCAGATGCCTTCCTCCAGTAGGCTGCAACACGGTCCGCACCCAGTCCAGCGAGCAGTTCACTGATGGGGTAGGCCTGCTGTAGCCAAAGCTCTTGGGGTCCAGCATTGTCTTGCGATTGTAAAAAAGACTTTTAACAAAGAAATTAACACCTTTGTTTGGCCTGTGAGAGGCCAATGTGTCCGAATGCGTTGCCATCTTACCGAAAGAGGGTAACAGTGAGAAGTGAGCATGATCCGTGTGGTGGGGATCTCTGATGATGATGCTACTTTCTTACAGCACCTTTTTATGTAGATGTGCTCAACGGTTAGGAGGACTTTACCCATAATAACTGGGCCAAATACACTTCCTTATACAGGATTTTCCATTCAAGGACATTGGTGCTTCCATACCAGGCCATGATGCAGCCAGTCAATATACTCTCCACCATACACCTATAGAAGTTTGTCAAAGTAGTTTATCCCTTCAGAATATCTTTGGGCAATGAGAAGAAACCAGAGCTTTCAGAGGAAGCCCACACAATCAAAAGGAGTAAATGTGTACTCCACACAAACTGACCTGGCGCTCAGGATTGAACCAAGGTTGTAGGAATTGGGAGGCAACAATTCTACCAGGGCTTTCCCAGGAACCCTCAAATTTGGTCAGATTTTGCCTTCAATCAGGCAAATCACTGAGGCTCAACCTTCAAAATGGATGAATCCCTCAAAAAAATAGACCAGTGACCAGAGTGGATGGAGCTTCCTGCTGCTGTAATTGACTACTCACCTGCAGGCTGTGTTCTGGTGAGGAATGCAGTCAGATAGATTCTGGTAGCATTAGAGTAGATCGTAGCAAAGCCAGCTACATATACCCACATATAAGTATGAGAACCATCCACCATTATGGCCTGATCTCATGTGACAAAGTGGAAAGCTGTGAATTGAATGAAAGGCAAGGTGAGACTTGACCTCGTTCCAATGGGTTACTGCAGAAGCAGTTTGGAACTGAGAGCCACTCCATCAAAAGGAACTTACAGACCCAAAACAAGTGCTAAACTGTCTTATAATCAACGTGGGACAGCTCAAAGCTCTCCATAGACTGATTAGCCACGTGATGCAAAACTGTTAATGTCATTGGATATGTATGTACTATATTCAATTAATTAATACCTTGAAAGGTCTGTAATCAGCCAGGATAGTCAAGTACATTCAGCAGCTTACTCCCCACAATAGACCTTTGGCAATTGGAATAGATCTGCAGCAGTTCAAGAAGAAAGCTCACCATCTCTTTCTCGAAGACAATTGCTGATGGGCAACAAACACTGACCTTGTTGGTGCAGCCCAACTCACAAAAATAAATAAAAGAGAAAAAAGTAAGTCATTTGACCACGTATTTTAAAACAAGTAGTCACATAAATGTTGTTGGGAAAGTTTCAATATTTTACTGACCATTTTACACTCTTTTCAGGTAGTTTGTTCAGCATTGAGTGAAATAATTCTACAGATATTGATCTGAAAATCACCAGCTAACTAGAAAAAGTTTTACAAACAATGTGCAGAATTCCACTTAAATGGTCTGAGTAAAAGAAGAAAACTCTCTTTCCTGGATGGCTTTGATCTTTATAACCAAATGGCAATAGAGAATGGCCTAAGATTCTTGGTTCTATTTTTCTTTCTCCTTCCTTTGCTTTTAGGACACCGAATTCTTTTCTGCGGTTTCTCGAGGCCTTGATGTACCCTCTGAGCCTCTCTCGATTTGGCCATTTCCCACTTTGAAGCTGAGAGTTACCAGAGGTAGAACAGCTCAACTCAGCTTTGTCCTGTCTGATATCCTGCTGTATGTATGCCAGCCAAATTTTGCGGTAAACGTTTAAGCAGTGGGGTCTACAAGTGAGGTTCCCCTTCAATGAATCCAAAGGTGTTAGGAAGGTAACTGGCTCAATAAGCCAACTCAGTGAGTATGACATGAATGCCTGGGTGCTGGATCTACTTTTTGTCACTGTTGGAAGTTCCACACTGAAAGAGGCTCCAGATGTTGCCTGGGGAGCCAAGTGGAACTGGAGCCCCAGAAAAAAACACCAATTCCTTCAGGGCAAGGGGAGGAGACAAATCTAATTGGGAAAAAATGTAGTAAGGTCAATACCAGTGGTCGAAGACTGAAGTCGGCAAGTCCGGAAGTTGACACTTAATGGCTGATGCCTCTAGGTCGACATGTCTGGAATTTGGAAGCCTGTGAATCCTGGCCAGGGACTGCAAGATGGAAGACCAGAGGTAGCCTGCCATAGGGTTAGAGATCTGTGTGTATGGGTGGGTAGGTGGGTAGGTGGGTGTCAGGGATGGAGGAAAGGGGCTTGTTTTGCTGTTGTTACTTTGCTTCATTGTTTTTGTCATTGTTGCTCCTGTTACTCAATGCATAACATGTGGGCATGCTACAGTACTGTGCAAAAGTCTAAGGCACATACATAGACAACAGGAATTCTGCAGATGCTGGAAATTCAAGCAACATACATCAAAGTTGCTGGTGAACGCAGCAGGCCAAGCAGCATCTATAGGAAGAGGCGCAGTTGACGTTCAGCAACTTTGATGTATGTTGGCACATACATAGAGCTCGGGTGCCTTAAATAGTTGCATATTACTGCAGTAATTTTATGCATTATATTGTACTGCTGCAAAAAAAATTATGATATACATGAGTCATAATGAACTGATTCTGATATGAGTCTCTGTTGTGGACTGAGAGATGGAAAAGGATAATGTAGAAGGGAGGGAGAGGGAAGCAACAGAGAAACATTCTGTAATGATCAAAAACCAATTGTTTGAAATGAAATAACCTTGCCTGGTGTCTTACCTTGCTGGATATGCCTGCACCCACGCCATTCCTCCATCGCAGCCCTCCTTCCCTGCCACCTGTCCTCCACCCCTCCTCGGCACTCTAACCTCACCATTCCCAACATCCTTTGCTCCCAACAGATTTACAGACTTGCTCTCCACTCCATGTTGACACATACAGTACTGTGTAAAAGTCTTAGTCACCCTATATATATGTGTGTGTGCATGCCTAAGATTTTGAACAGTAATATATGTTAATGCCAGAATATGTAGTGGCACTTTAGGCATCCCAGCACATCCTTAGGTTCTACTGGCTGTTAACACAAAGAACATACAGTGCTTCACTGTATGTTTCGATGCACATGTGATGAATAAATGACTCTGAATCTGATTCTGAAACAAAAAAAATTGTAAAGAACACAACTCCCAAGATAATAGAGTTTTCTTAAATTGCTCAAATTATCTTCGTGAAATTTTTCAAGTTGATTCTTGTTTTCAAAACTGCTTAATCCACTTTAAACTCGAGAATAAAATTAACCAATTCAATTGTAAATGATGTGATTGTAATAATTGGAAAGCCATGAAAATGACAGTCGTACAACAATTGAGTTTCAGCACCACTGTTACAGAGATCTGAACAAACAGTTCAGGAACCTGAATTCACAAACTCACAACGGTAGCAATGGAAATTGCATGCAGTTAATTATTTGAAAAAAATGTTAGTCTTAATAATAATGATCACAGTTCATACAAGATGTTTAGGAAAACCTATCAGGTTCACTGAAGTCCTCAAGGATTATACCAACAAATGATTCCAGGATTGCATGGCTTGTCATATGAAGAGTGTTTGATGGTTCTGGGCTTGTATTCGCTGGAATTCAGAAGAGTGAGGGGTGACCTTATTGAAACCTATTAATGGTGAAAGGCCTTGATAGATTGGATGTAGAGAGGATGTTTCCTATGAAAAGAGACCAGAGGACGCAGTGTCAGAATAGAGGGGCATCTTTTTTGAATAGTGATAAGGAGAGATTTCTTTAGCCAGAGACTGGTGAATCTATGGAATTCTTTGCCACAGGCATCTGTGGAGGCCAAGAATTTATGTATGTTTAAGGCAGAGGTTGATAGATTTTGGATTGGTCAGGCTATGAAGGGATACAGGGAGAAGGCAGTAGATTGGGGCTGAGAGGAAAATTGGTTCAGCCATAATGAAATGGCAGGTCAGACTTGATGGGTCAAATGGCCTAATTCTGCTGCTGTATCTTATGTTTTTAATCTAGAGAAGCAGAACCTGCAGAGGCAGAATAGGCCATTTAGCCCCTCTTGCTTCACTCTACCATTCGGTAATGTAATGGCGGATCGTTCACCTCAGAACTGTTGTCGTTGCATTGGAGACAACAAGGTTGAGCCAGAGCATGCTTAGGGTTGACTATGGCTAGAATTAACTACTGCCTAAGCAAGGACCCGGACCTGCTGCAATTTACCTCGTGCTTCAATAGTTTACGGCAGATGCAATCTCACTGGCTCTTGACTCGACCTTGGACCACCTGGACAACAGCAATACATGTATGTCAGGCCGCTCAATATTGATTATAGCTCAGTGTTCAGCCCGATCATCTCTTCAGCACTAATCAATAAACATCAGAACCTGGTCCTGTGTAGCTCTCACTGCAACTGGATCCTTGACTTCCTCATCAGGAGAGCACAAATAATACCTTCTCCTCACTAACAATCAACACCGGTGTGCCTCAGGGATGCCTGCTTAGCCTGCTGTCATTACGAAGAAGGCACACCAGAAGCTATACTTCATTAGGAGTTAGAGGAGATTTACTGTGTCACCAAAGTCTCCAGCAAGTTTGTACAGATGCATTGTGAAGAGCATTCTAATTGGTTGCATTGCTGTCTAGCTGGGGTCACGGCATAGGATCGGGAAACAAAAAACACAAAAGGTTGTAAACTCAGCCAGCTACATTATGGACGCTTGCTTCCCCACCACCAAGAATATCTTCCAAAAGGGATGCCTCAAAAAGTTGGCATCCATTATTAAGGACTCCCATCACCTAGGACGTGCCCTCTTCAATGAGAGGAGGCACAAGAGCCTGAAGAAATACCCTCGATGTTTTAATAGCAGTTTTTTCCCCTCTGTCATCAGATTTCTGAACAGTCAATGAACCCATGAACTCTACCTTACTAATTTTGCACTACCTACTCATATTTTATATACATATTTCTTATGTATTTTATAGTTTATATATATTTTATGTATTGCTGCTGCAAATTTCATGACATGTCAGTGATAACAAACCTGATTCAGATATTGATTCTGATTCTGGGTTATCAGGAGGAAAGGAGAAAGAACAATCATTGGAAAAGAAATCAAGAAGAATAAATGTCATCAGTGAATGACTGTCTCAAGATTAAAATGCGATACAAAACACCATTAAGCTGAAGAAATTTGAATAACAGATAATGCAGACTTCTTATTGCTTATCAAGTCTAGGGTGAAAACAATGAAAAGACCACTCTGAACACAATAATGATAAATGATAAAATTATTCTTTTAATTATCTGGTACTGGAAGTGGAAATTGTTGGGCAGTATGACAAGGCCCATTAAGGTTAACTAGGCTCTTTATGTGGCCACGTATTACAATCCTTTTTACACTTTTGATTGACTTTCCAAAAGAATGCAATGATAATGTATTGATGTTCAATCTACAGCAATTTTAGTCAAACTTTATGAAGGTTTTTCTCAGTCCTGGGAAACCCGCTTCAATTTGACTGGAGCTGTGCTGTCCCAAGAGGGAAAATTGTTCTAAAATCTAAGAACAGACCATCAAGGATTGTTCTGAATGCTAAGTTCCTTATTAAAGAAAGAACTTTGAAATTTATATATCTATGCTTATTACATTGTATTTATATACAAATTAATGGGGTAATATATTGTCTTATACCCTTGTGGAATTCTTCAATTTGACAAACACACTAGTTCAAAAGAGATGTGAGTACAAAGCTCAAATGTGCCCAGCTCCTACAAGCACTAATTAGAACTAAATTAGCTCCCTCTTTCAGATGGGGCACGCGGATTGCTGATATCAGGAATGGAAAATTCCCATTGGCAAAGACACTGCTCATGATGCAGACAAAATATACTGTCAGCACAGATTAATAAGGCTTTGTTCTCTAACTGACCAGTGATTTGCCTTACTCCGGGAGTTTTAACACTGATGTTAAATTCAGGTGTCTTTGCATTGACATACCTTACCTGATAAGACCTGTGATATTAAAAAAGAGTACTTCATTGCTGATTAAATAAGATGACATATCTGCTAATTGTGGTACACACTAGAAGTACACTGATTTTTTCTGTTGAAGCTAAATCAGCCAGGCCTACCTACAGATTGTCTGCAATGCAAAAGAGTAAACATTACAAAGTTCCCAAACCTTCCTGTTGTGTCAACCCAATGAACTCTTAACCCTTGGAAGATGGATAGCTGGTGCAGCCCATTCAAAGATTCAGGGCCGCTCCGCTAATTGGCGGCTATGTTTTGGCACCATAGTTTTAATATTTAAGGAGCACCTGAACTGAGGTTCAGTGCTCAATCATCAGCTTAACTTTAGATTCTCATCCAGCATCTAGTTTAGAACCCTGTCTTTGTTTCAGTCTCACATCATGTCTTGATTCTAGGCTCAGATTCTCCAGCGCTTGGGTCCTAACCATCCTTGTCTGGATCTTTTATCACAGCAGCCTGGCCTGATACACAAAGAACAATGATTTGCATGGATATTTTGACTATGTGTGGATCAATTCTGCAGCACATTCAACAGGAGGGAAGGAAACAACAAAGAAAGCTGCTTTAAAAAGGAGAGTGCATTATTAAAACTAAGAAATAAACAATGTTTTAATTAGTGAGGATTGAATACAGTAGAGAATAAGAAAGGCCTTTCAGCCACCAATGCCAGTGGTAAACACAATGCTGAATTAAACTAAATCTCTTCTGCCTACACATGATCCATTTCCCCTCACCCTGCATATTCATGTACCAATCTAAGAGCTTTTTAAATGCCTTTACCACACTTCTCTCTACTACTATGCCAAGCACTGCATTCCAGGCACCCCTTCTCATTGTATAAAAATTATTACACTTCTCCTTTGAAGATACTTCCTCTTACCTTAAATGCAGTTCCTCTGATATAACATATTTTGAATCTGAGAAAAAGATAAAATTTGTTTACCCTATTTACCCTAATCTTAAAAACTATAGGTTATCCCCCAGCTTCCAGAGAAAGCAACCTAATTTTTCTAATCTCTCCTTCTAATCCATTTACTATCCTTGTAAACCTCTCCTGCACCTCTGCCAAAGCCATCACATCCTTCCTATGATGGGAAAACCAGAATTAAATGCAATACTCCAGATGCAGCCTAACCATGTTTTTTTTTCAATGCTGGGACATAAATTCCTGACTTTTGAACTCTATACTTCAAAATTCAAAGCAAATTTATTACCAAACTATGTATGGTATATGTTACCATAGAGTACCTTGAGATTCATTTTCTTGTAGAAGAGGTTTAACAGGATGGTAAATGAAGCCCTTAGGAAGTTATCACCTGATTTTGAGTGCCGAGAGTGTGCTAAGAGTGAGGGCTCAGGATCTGACACTTGAGGTCTAATTGCCGCCTACAACTTGGCCTACCTCTAGAGAATGAAGTGTCAGTTTGGCTGGCTCTCTGTGCCGTTCCCAATTTAGTATATGTAGGCAAGCTCTGTCAACAGTAAGGTCAGACAAAAGGTCAGATCCAAGATGATTTTATGCTGTAGAACATTTGAAAATTAAGTCACAGAGCCTTGATATGTTATGTAAGAAATGGCAGTTACTAGGAAGGACAATGTGTGATCATATGCTTTTAATGAATTTAGGTAGTTAGTTATGAGGTGCCAAGTACCTTTATAAATGTAAAGCAATAAAGTGATGTCAGATCAGAGGACATCTTATCAATTATCTTCCCTCCTGTTCAACTATCTACATCAATGTTCTACAACTCTTTTTCCTCCAACCCTTCCAGCTCTTACATATTGACAATCTGCTTCCAGCTGGGAAAGTGGCGGGTTTTTTTGCGCTCTTTACAGAGAGAGGGCTTTGACGCGCAATAGATTTGGATTATCAATCCTTCTGGAAGGCTATATCCAAGGTGCTTCAGCCACAAACAGAAGAGCTATCTTTACTTCAGACTCGTTTCAGGAATGGAAAACCAGCCAAAGTACCAAACGATTCCCCAGAGAACATGTCAACAAAATTAATGAGAGATCTATATTACTCAAAATGTCACCTCTATGAAGAAAGGTCATCAACCCAAACCATTAACTCTGTTTCGTTCCCCACAGATGCTGCCTGTTTGACATGGCTTTGTGCAACTTCTGTGTCTTTTTCCATGTTACCATTTTACTTGACATCTGGAAGTCTCTCTGTATTATCCAATCAAACACCTTACAATATTTGCTCTGTTTTCATCACTTCTAACCATAAAATTCATATTCCATTTCTTTGCACATTTCTGAAGCTTCTCACATAAGGTATTGTGTTCCAATTCACTGTGCTGAATAATTATATTTCCAACTTGATAATGAAAATTCTCCAACCATTTCTTGACATAAACTGACATAATAATTCATGCAGATTGAAATTTCACTAGAGTCTGTTTTCTGCTATAACTCATACAATGCAGCTTCACATGCTGCCAGGAGTTATGATTAAAATTAGAATCCCTCCGTGACACAAATGAATTTCAATGTGGAAAGACCACCAGCTTATGCCCTTGATGGAAAACAAGGTGTAGTCGGCATAGCACACATCTCCTCCTATTGAGCAGATGAGGAGCCGATTTATGAAGGTTATGAGGCGACACATTGTAAAGTGAGAAAAACATAATTAGCTGTTTATCAGAAATGCACGACTCAGTTATTTAGGCTTATGCTGTATTGAACTATCACCCACACAGGGTGGAGATTAGCTGGCAACTGTTTTCTGTGGAGTAAATCATTCTTTATTCCATTTTTCCCCAATTCTTGGTTATATTTTCTCTGCTATTACGTTCACCAGAGAATAACTTAGAAAAAAAACTCGTGTCAATAATTATATTTTGAAATTATCAGGGATGTCAGCTGTATCATCCATAAGTCTGCCGTGAAGATATTTTATTTGATACAGAAGATTTTTTAAAACGCATCCAGTGCAGAATCTTGGTTTCCTAACATGCACATCACTTTTGTTGAATGGAGACATGGTCAAATGTTGCAGAACTAGATATTAAAGATATTCTGGTGAGCAATTTCAAGTTACTTGGTGTCAAGCTCTCTGAGGATCTAACCTAGTCCCCAATATATTGATGCAGATATAAATAAGGGAAAACTGCACCTGTATTTCATTAGGAGTTTGAGGAGTTTTGGTTTGTCATCTAAAACATTCAAAAACTTCTACAGATCTACTGTGGAGAGCATTCTGACAGGCTGTATCACTGTCTGGTATGGGGGTCAACTGCACAGGATCAAAAGAAGCTACAGAAGATTGTAAACACACAAAATGCTGGTGGGATGCAGCAGGCCAGGCAGCATCTATAGGAAGAAGTACAGTCGACTTTTTGGGCCGAGACCCTTCGTCAGGACGAAGTGTAGATGCTGCCTGGCCTGCTGCGTTCCACCTGCATTTTGTGTGTGTTGCTTGAATTTCCACCACCTACATATTTTCTCATGTTTGACAAGATTGTAAAGTTAGCTTAATCTTGGGTACTAGCCTCTGTAGTGTCCAAGACTTTTCAAGGAGTGGTGCCTCAGAAAGGCACCATCCATCATTAAGGACCCCCATCACCTAGAACACACCCTCTTCTCATTGTTGCCATCAGGAAGCAGGTACAGAAGCCTGAAGGCACATATGCAGCAATTCAGGAACAATTTCTTCCCCTCTGCTATCCGATTCCTAAATGGACATTGAACCCATGAACACTACCTCACTTTTTAAATATTATTTCTGATTATTCAACCTGATTCTGATACAAAATCAAGTTTAATGATTGATCATAAGATGGCATGAGATCTTCTTTTATCACTGTGAATTGGAGACGTCTGTTACACACTGTACATCAGTAGGCATTGGCCCATTTCAATGCACAACCTGAAAGACAGGTAGTTTCTCACCCCTTTAATGTACTATCAGCTGCATTAGAAACATGGTGCAAATGCAGCTGCTTGCAAACATATTCGGCCAGATTATTCTGAAGTCTCACCGAAGGTTTCATGGAAAAGCTCCAGCTTGCTGGTGTGTATGTATGCCTCCCTATGAAGTGCAGACTGGTAAATTTCAGAAATTACAGGAGGTCAGATGTCAGCCCAACTGGCCATATTTTCCACTGGTAGGATTAATGACAGGTTAATGGTGGGTTTGGATTGCATCTGGTCCCTTAACTTCTTGTGCATTTAGTGTGTTCTTAATCGTATAACTTCCATTTTAGCTCTTGATTTGCCTGAAGCATGCTACTCACCCAGCCCTGATTTTGAAGGTGATATTGAGAGGCAGCATGGTAGCACAGTGGTTAGCACAATAATTTACAGCACCAGTGACCCAGGTTCAACTCCCGCCGCTCTCTGTAAGGAGTTTGAACATTCTCCCTGTGACCGGGTGGATTTCCTGTGGGTGACCCAGTTTCCTCCCTCAGTCCAAAGATGTACCAGTTGGTAGGTTAATTGGTCATTGTCAATTGTCTTGTGATTAGGCTAGGGTTAAATTGTAGGTTGGTAGGCGGTGCAGATTGAAGGGCCATAAAGGCCTGTTCTGTGCTGTATCTCAATAAAATAAAAATATATAAACAGACCAATGTCCATTCAATTAACGCACTCAAGTATCACACAGATCAGCTCATCCATAGCAACAGATCCCATTCCTCTGGTCGATAAAGGAGTATCTATATTCAAAGGTTGACATTAAGTGCGACTTCCAATAATATTACTCGCAGAACCAGAGAGCCAGTTTCTATGCTGTCCTCCAGTGTTACCTGTATGATGTGTGTGCAATCTCATTCTAACTGTGGATTTATTCTGCATGCTCTGATTTCCTTATTCATTCCAGAGATATGTAATCTGAAGGCTAATTGGTCACGGTAAGTTAACTCTTGTGTATAAGTGAGTGGTTAAACCTGGTGGTGGTTTTGATAAGAATGTGGGAAGAATAAAATAGAATTAATATAGGATTAACGCCAATGGGTGCTGTTAGGGCATATTCTGGAATTATGGAATACTTTATACTTTATACTGTACTTTATTGTCACCAAACAATTGGTACTAGAACGTACAATCATCACAGCAATATTTGATTCTGCACTTCACACTCCCTGGATTACAAATATTAAATATTAGAAATATTAAAAATAGTTAAAATTAGTAAATATTAAAAATTTAAATTATAAATCATAAATAGAAAATAGAAAAATAGGAAGTAAGGTAGTGCAAAAAAACCGAGAGGCAGGTCCGGATATTTGGAGGGGCAGTTTGCTCGGGAGAGCAGGCGCAAAATTGCCAGTTACTGGCGCCATCTTTAAATAAATTAATAGCAAATATTAATTTCAACAGCAGCCAGTCTTCAGATCTGAATGTGGATTGTAGACTGAGTTTAAAATGCAGCTCAGAACAGTGGTGTTCTTGGAGCTGCAGATTGGGGTTGATTACAAACCAAGAAACACCCTATTGGCCTGAAGTGTCTGCATATCCATGAATGCAGCCCAGAGTCAATGGTGATTAACATTCATTTTTGGTGTCTGGAGCGTTGGTGTGAAGATCAGGGTGTTTGAAAATTATATATAATTCAAAGGAGGCATTGTAGGTACATTGCAACTATACAATTGTCCTGCCATAAAGTTTGACATTTAGCATAAAAAATGTCATATAGTTTTGGGTCAGGAGGCCTCTTCCTACAGGACTATCCTGAGTATGATGCCTGCTTGTTTTGCTGTCTATATCCATCAGATTCAGTGTCTCTCCAGTGACTTCATTCATAGTCACAACAAGTGACATCGAGATGTAGAGCACAGAAACTGATCCTTTGACCCATCACAGCTATGCTAGCCTTTTTGCCTATTTATACTAATTCCATATGCCCGCCCTCAGGTTCATATCCATTTGTGCCTTACCTATCCAAGTGGTGTCTATACATCTAATTAATGTAGTGATTGCCTCTGATTCCATCACCTCCCTGGCAGCGAGTTCTAGTTATCAAGCACTCACTATGAAAAATGCTTTCCCTTCAAATCCCCTTTAGAACACCTTCTCCTCACTTTAAATCTATTCCCTCTTTTTTTTTCGATATCCCTACCAAAGGAAAAAAATTCTGAGTATCTACTCTATTTATGCATTATACAATTTTACATACCTCTATCAGGTCACCCTTTAGCTTTCAGGAAAATCAAGCCCTACCTGTCCAGTCTTCCCCGTAAATAAGTTCCTCTAATCTACACAACATTCTTGTGGATCTCCCCTGCATTCTCTCCAACACTATCACATCCTACAACATGGTGACCCAGAACTGCAAATTAATTAGTGCCTTGTAAAGTTACAAAATCATTAGTTCTCTGAACAGATTCAGTGAGCCAAGGGGCCTGTTTTCATGCTGTATCACTGCAAAACAAATATTTAGTTAATTGTTTTACTTATTTTACTTTATTTGGTTAACTATTTTACTATAAGAAAATTACTTTTCTTCGAAAATTGAAGCAACTTAACTTGTGTTGTCTCTTTGAGAGTGAAGCTAACTAGTTAAATATTCAATCGAAGATGATACTTAACCATTGTACTATGAGCAATGCATATTATCAGGTGTCCACAGAGAATATTCACCGGAAGGCTCGTTTGTCCATTCCAGAGGTTACAGTATGTGTTAATGTGCCATTTGTCAGGAATGTTCCTGGGAACGTCCTGTCCTCTTAAAACATTATTGCTCAGAGGTTTGCAACAAAATGAGCTAATTAGTCACTCACATAAGTTACAAGTAACAAGACAGGGCAGATATTGACAATGTTTAAACAGATCCATAAAGTGTCTTGAACACACAGGGAGAGTGTTCGTGTGTTACAATCATTTAGTGCATCAAACATGAGTTTCCCCTTTGCAGGTCTCTCCAGACAATCTCATCAGGAACACAAGTGACTACATATGCTTGAATAGAAAAGTTCTATTTTAACTTCATCAGTCCACAGGACTTGTTTCCAAAATGCATCAAGCTTGTTTAGATGTTCCTTTGCAAACTTCTGATGCTGAATTTTGGCCGCAATGAGCAAAGGTATGTTTGGAGAAAAAAGGGTGCAGAATTTCATGAAAGGACACCTCTCCAACTGTTAAGCACAGGGGTGGATCGATCATGCTTTGGGCTTGTGTTGCAGCCAGTGGCACGGGGAACATTTCACAGGTAGAGGGAAGAATGAATTCACTTAAATACCAGCAAATTCTGGAAGCAAACATCACACCATCTGTAAAAAAGCTGAAGATGATAAGAGGATGGCTTCTACAACAGGACAATGATCCTAAACACTCCTCAAAATCCACAATGGATTACCTCAAGTGGTGCAAGATGAAGGTTTTGTCATGGCCCTCACAGTTCCCCGACTAAAAAATCATCGAAAATCTGTGGATAGACCTCAAAAGAGCAGTGCATGCAAGACGGCCCAAGCATCTCACAGAACTAGAAGCCTTTTGCAAGGAAGAATAGGCGAATATCCCCTCAACAAGAATTGAAAGACTCTTAGCTGGCTACAAAAAGCATTTACAAGCGGTGATACTTGCCAAAGGGGATGTCACTAAATACTGTCCATGCACTGTGCCTAAACTTTTGCTTCGAGCCCTTTTCCTTTTTTCTTATTTTGAAACTGTAAAAGATGGAAATAAGGAAAGTAATCTTGCTTAAAATATTCAAGAAATGTGTAATCTTTAACTTCATGCCTTTTGGAAATCAGGTTATCTTTTATTCTTTTAGCTATTCACAGTAACAGATACTTTGACCGGGGTGCCCAAACTTTTGCATGCCACTGCAAGTGTGGACGTGTGGAGGGACGAATGGACAAGGAGTCATTTAAGGAGCAATCCCTGTGGAAAGTAGAAAGTGGGGGAAGGGAAAGATGTGTTTGATGGTGGGATCCAGTTGGAGCTTCCCAGGCCCCCATTGTCTTATTTTTACTATGGATACTCTGTCCCTATTCACCTCCATCCTCCACCAGGATGGTCTCAAAACACCCCGTAGCTCACCTTTTCCCTCTCTCATGTTATCTCCTTGCCTGCCCATTGCCTCCTTCTGGTGCTTCTCTCCCTCCCCCGCCCCTTTCTTCTTTCTTCTATGGCCTTCTGTCTCTTTCACCACTCAACTTCCTAGATCTTTGCTTCATTCCTCCCCCTCCAAGTTTCCCCTCTCGCCTGACATTCCTTTTTCTCCTCCCCCCACCTGTCAGTCTACTCCTCAGCTTCTCTTCTCCAGTCTTGTCAACGGGTTTCAGCTCGAAACGTCGACTATGCTTTTTTCCATAGATGCTGTCTGGCCTGCTGAGTTCCTCCAGCATTTTATGTGTGTTCCTTGATTTATTATCATAGAATAAAAAGTACAAATAAACCACACAAGATACAGGTAGTAAGTTACAAAGATTTTAGGACTCACAACTCTCAGACACTGTTTGCTGTTGGTGTTGTCAGGGGACACGATTGTCACTGTTGTCAAAGGAACTCTGAATTCTGAATCATGAAATCATCCTTGGCTTGTCCTAGGCACCTATTGATCGTGATTCCTCTTTTTAGGTAAAGTCCCAAGAACTGAGAGAAAGGTGTCTCCATAAATAGGTGTTCAATCTACAATAGCGAGACGCACAGAGGCAGACGAACTCTTCGATCTTTTGTTCTCATGCCACTAACTCAGCATGGTTTCTTTCATTCAAACAACTCGTGTTCATTGTCAGACATCCTGATGCCATTGGTGCCCTGAGGCCTAGGAAAGAATCCAGCTGCTATCAGCAAATATTAGACATTAACAAACCTACAGTGTTTAACTGCTGCTGTCACCTTACGTGTTGTAAATTCACAAAGAGTTAAAGTGTCACTTAGAATTGTTCAAACTTCCATCTAGTATTTTTATAAACTTAATACACCACAAGACAAGCGGTCAACAGAGTTATATCTCCAGTCCAAGTCACAATTGGTTAGACCTTAGCAACACACACACTCTGCTGGAGGGACTCAGCAGGCCGGACAGCATCTATGGAAAAGAGAACAGTTGATGTTTCGAGTCTCGGCAGAGGTTGTAACTCCCTGCTATTGAAAAGTCTATTGACTGATGTTAACTGTTCTTGGAAAATTCATAAAGAAGTGACAAAGCACCGACTTAACATCAAGTACTATTTTGTTACCAGGACTGCTGTGAAACCCCATCACTGTAAGAGACGGCACAGGAATCAGTAAATTCAAGGTTTGAAATTGTTCTATAACAGTAACAGGAAACTTATAGAGAACTAACAAAAGAGGTAGCATCTGATTTTCTGTGAAGTTATACAGTTAACTGGCAGGGTGCCATTGTTTCACAGTTTAATTGATGATAATGTGCATAGTACCCTGGTTATTTCAGGTTAGGCTGTAGTTTCAGATATGAAAGTGACTCCAACAAGCCTTTGAGGAGGTGACAGCAGAGTTCTCTTCATCTGCTGAGACTTAAAATAAGAGCAAAGGGAGAGGAGAACAATACTTCAGAACTAATTGAAAGCATAATGATGCAACGTACTTGACAGTGACTCATCACTTTCAGCTCAGGTTCTGAAATGAAGCAGATGAGATCTAAGGCTGATGATACACTGAGCTTTCAGGCATTTGCAAGGACAGGGCCAGAGCAAAATAGTGATAAAGAGCGCAATTCTTCATAGATGTGAATGTAATATTGTTGCCTCAACTGTGATTGGTTGGCAGATGATGTATTAGTGCATTTACCTTGTGTGTTTGTAGATGGCGGCTGAGTCCAAGTTGAAAGCAACATAGACATGCACAATAAGGACGTGAAAACCGTTGTGGGTCTGGAAGAGGGGATGCTGCTATTGCTTTCCTTCTTTGTCAGACAGTGATTAAACCTGTTTGGTATCTCTCATCCAGGTTAAAAGCTCGCCAGCCACTCCAGTCTTGTGTTTTCTGTTCTAGCAATTTTGCTGGAGATGCTTTATGACTGAGGTGAAAAGAAGAAGTAGAAACAAGTGAAAATTACCAGTCCTTTTGAGATCACTCTGGCATTCAGTAAGATTATAGCTGCTCGTCTATTTAGGTTTCCTTTCCTGCACTAACCTCATATCCCTGGATTCCCTCAGCATTCAAAAATCTGTCAACCTCTGTCTTGAATATATTCAGCAGCTGATTCTCTGTGACCTCTTAGGATGGAAAATTCTGAAGATTCTCTCCCTCTTGGTGAAAAGAAATTTCTTGTCATCTCATTTTCAAATCGCAAACCTCTTATTTTAAGACATTGATTCCTGGTTCCAGACACTTCCCCCAGGAGAAACAGCAACTTTGCATCCTGCCTGTTAAGTATAATTAAGCCTCAAACTAAAATGAGATTTTCCAAAAATTTTGCTTTCAAGTTCAAGTTTATTGTCATAGGCATGTATACCCAGGGTACAAATGTCGTGTGAGTTAGCTTTTAGCAGCAGCACAATACATTACACAAATGGCAAAAATTACTATAAACATCTTCTCCAGCTCTTTACCTTTATCACCCACTTGTCTTTATAAATCACCTTCTAGCTAGCATCTTTCCCCGACCCTACCTTTTTATTCTGGTGTCTTTCTCCTTCCATTTCAATCCTGAAGAAGGGTCTCAGTCCAAAATGTCGACTGTTTATTCATTTTCATAGATGCTGCCTGACCTATTGAGTTCCTCCAGCGTTTTGTGTGTGTTGCTATAAATTAGCATAGACTTAAAGTCCTGTGTTGGTCAGGGTCGAATATGGATATTGTATCCCAGTTGTCCACATGATATGCAAGCCAGTATGCAAACTGATATGGAGAACAAGCTGTTGTCCACACAGAAAGCTGCCCCTCATCACGCAGCTGAAGAATCGAAAGGAATAACAGGGACCGATGCAGTTTGGCACCAGTACTGTTGCAGGAGTTGTCAGTCAGCATTGAACTCAACATAAGACTATCTTAGGGACTCCAAGTCTGAATTTTTTTCTCTGTGTTTACTCTTGAAGTCTTCCTCATGGGTGGGTGTATTCACAAGGCAGCGTAGGTTTGAGATCAGAGTTTTCCTTCTGCTAGATGAGCTGCCAATCATGGCTGATGATCCCCATCTGCCTAAATGATTGGTTTTAAGATGCCAGTAACCCGCCTTTGCCCCTCCTCCTGTCAGTAGAAAAAGCTCTGCCAGGCTAAGTCGCTAAGCCACATGTGAAGGCCAGGAGCTGGACTTGGTTACAGAGGCTATTTGAGATGCATGCCATTGGAAGCCTGTAACAGGTAATGGAAGCTTATCCCCGCTACCTCTGCTGGCTATGACAACCTTAAAGAATCAACATAGACTTAAATTGGCATAAACTACATGTAAATTACAGAACAAAAATAAAGAATACTAGTGCAAACTGAGAGATAGATGAAATATAGTCTGAGGTAGTGTAGGGATTTTTTAGGTTGGTTCAAGGAAATGATGGCAGAGGGGAAGAAGCTGTTGTTAGTTGAACCTTGAGAATTGGTTCTGTTCTTCTGCCGAAAAGCAGAAGTGAAAGGAGGGCGGGGCCCAGATGGTGGGGGTCCTTAAGGATGGATCTTGCCGTCTTGAGACATCGTGTCTTGTAGAAGTCCTCGGTGGAGAGTAATGCATCTGTTACGGATCTTGCTGAATCCATCACTCTGTGGCTCTTGTGTTCTTGTTCAACTACAATAAGTCTTTATTGCAATACTTTGGGTAGGGACATTAGTTCCAAAAACGGACCTGTTCCTTTTTCTCATATTAGCTATCTTTCTCTGGTCCATGCATCCAGCCCAGAAAGGAGAGAAAAGGACAAAGCAGGGAGATAAGATCGGTACCGTCAAAGTGAACCTGTCACAATGGCAGGGGCTTTGGGAGCAAGGGTGGACCCAAATGCTAGATACATCTTGTGAGGTTATGTAAGTTGAATTTATTGTTTGAATAACAAAGCAAAGCAGAAGGAGGAATAGCGAACAGGACAAGGACTACGACTAGGCTGGGACCAAGGGTCTGGGCTTGGACTCAGAATCGGCTCCCAGAACTAGAGGAGACATGAAGAGGCTAGGGTATGGACTCCAAGCCAGAGACTGGGCAAGGACCCAGTACCTGGGTCTTGCCTCAGGCTCAGACCCCAGAACCAGGCATGGACATGACATGAGCTAGGGAGAGGAGGAACATGGAAAACAGAGCCTCGGTGTTAGGAGAGCAGGTACATGGAACCATCGACATACACAGAACACAGAGCCGGGACCCCTCCTTGGGTACAGGACATAGGGCCGGGACTCATGACCCTCCGCGGGGCAACAGCAAGATGGCCTGACTTACCCCACAGAGGCAAGGACAAGACAAGACAAGACATGACCCCCCGCGGAGCAACAGCAAGACAGTCTGACTTACCCCAGGGAGGCGAGGACAAGACAAGACAAACACCAAAGAACAACACAGTTCCTATCTAACTCCAGCAATAGAACTAGACCGAGGTGCAGGTGGGGGCTAAGAGATGAGGGCAAGAGGCGAGAGGGGCAGAGAAGGGATTCAGACAGGGGTGTAGGACAAGAATCACAGACCATCAGGGTTGGGACTTGACTTGGTACTCAGATGCTGCCAGAGCCAGGACTTGGACGTGGTTCTTGGATGCCACTGGAGCCAGGACGTGGTACTTGGAACTTCCGGGCAGTGGCGAGCTCTAGATTCGGCCCAGGAACAGTAGACAGCGGCTCCTGATTCTCTCCGGCAGGTTAACTGACGGACCCACCTTGATGAGGAAACATTGCAGGCTCGCTTCTTCGAGGTAACTGGACTGAGTTGCTCCGGTGAGGAAGGGCGAATTCCCGGCACTCGCTTCAGCAGAGACTAGGCTTGCTCCGGCCAGATGACATCGGCACACCGTACCTTAGATGACTTTGCAGACACTCCTGCGCCGAACGGCTCAAAGCCGGAGACCATAAACTACCGGTTCAGCCGAGCGTTAATAGCCTCTAATCACCGAAGTCAAGGGACACGGGAAAACAGGGAACCAACGGTCTGGATCGTAACATAAACAAGTTAAATTTAAAGGGACTCTGATCCGGACCATGACAGAACCACAGAGAGGGATTGAGACAGATGGATCAGGAGTTGATGAAGGGTTTAATCCAAAATGTCAACTGAGTCAATTTCCCTCCATAGATATTTCCTGAGCTGATAAATTCCTCTAGCAGTGTGTGTGTTGCTCCAGATGTCCAGTATCTACAGTCTCTCTTCTATGTAATTATTTAACTAATAAAGCACTGCCTTACAGCCCCAGAGAATCAGCGTCAAGCCTGGCCTCAAGTGCTGTCTATGTGGAGTTTGCACACTCATTCTTCTCATGACTATGTTGGTTTCCTCCAGTTTCTTCCCACATTCCATAGATGTGTGGGATGTAAGTTAACAGGCCAGTGTAAGCTTCCCCTAGATGAATGTGCAGCTGAGTGGAAAATTCTGGGCATTGTTGATAAAATCTGGGGAGAATTAAACAAATTGGATTATTGTAGCATTAGTGTAAGTCTGATCTTTATGGTCAGACAGTGGCCTGAAGAGTCTGTTTCCACGTTATATTTCCCTGAAAGTCTGCTATCTTTTAAATATGATTTTTACTCATTTCAATTTTCAAAATAATGAACACAATTTTACATCAGAAACACAGGAGTTCCAGAGAAAAGCACTATCACTGGAAGTTTTTAGTTATTTAAAGATTCTATTTAATTCTCCACCATGAGAGAACTATGGAACTGTTGTATATTATCCACAAACTGCACTGTAGCAATTCATCCAAGCTTTATTAGTGATACAACCCCAATACAGGAGTTCTTCCACCAAGCAGGAAAATACCATCTGCAGGGCATGTTCGCCTCCAATTCTGGCAGAGTTTCAAACCAAAGTGACAACAGTTCCCTTTTGCCCACAGGCACTGCTCAAACCAATGAATTCTTCCAGTAGTTTGTCTGTGGCACTAGTGTAACGGGGTGGGTTGATCAGACCCAGAACAATTTGTGTGTTCAGGAGATGTGTTAACAAGCATACAAGTACAACAAAGTAACTATATATTATCATAAAATAGAAAGCACAAATAAACCACACAAAATATTACATAGAAAATCACAAAGATTTTAGAGCTCACGATTCTCGGTTACTACATGATTATTACCATTGTTTGGTGAACTCTGAGTTCTGACTCACTCATTAAATCACCCCTGGGTCCTAGGCACTTATCACGATTCCCAGTCTGGATGAAGTTTAATGAACCCAGGGAAGATACCTCACTAAATATGAGTTTCACAGGGGCAGTGAAACGCACAAAGGCAGAAAAACTCTTTGATCTTTCGTCTTCATGCCATTAACTCATTCATTTAAACAACACGTGTATATTAACACAGTGTTCAGCATACCCTTGTAAATCAATTAGACACTTTAATGGTCAGTCCATATTCATCAGTCCACCAATATTTTTGACATTACATTCCCTTGGCTTACAAAGAACATTAATATTACATATAAGTGATAAGCCTGAATCAAGAAAAAAGATTTAATGAAGCCAATTTGGCAGACACTAAGAATGAATCCATAAATCTAGCTCTCAAAGTGACTGACAGACATTTAGTCATTAACAGATATCCCCATGTTAATAATGCCTGAGGCTAAGAAAGAATCCAACTGCTATCAACAAACCTACAGTGTTTGCCTTGTTCACTCTACATGCTGCAAGCTCAGAAAGAGTTAACTTATCATTTTGAACTGTTCAGACATTCATTCAATGTTTTACAGAATTTAATACAACACAACTAGGTTCCAGCATCTACAGTCTCTTGAATCTCCACTTGACTAAGAAATACATTCCTTCATTCTTGTGAGGTTTAAATCCTGGAACGTACCTGCAGTACTTTTCAGGAGTAGTTTACTCAAAGTAACCTGTAGTGGCTCAAGGGAAGGCTCACCGAATTCTTTCCAAGGATGGTACTGTGGCACAGCAAGTAGTTGTGCTGCCTTGCAGTTCCAGTGACTCAGATTTAATCCTTGTATTTATATTTATTGCTAATTGTGTAGAATTTGCAAGGTCTGACTCTGACCATGAGGGATTTTCCAAAGTATCTCCAGCTTCCTCCTACATCCCAAAGACATGCTGCCTGGTAGGTTAGTTGGCCACTGTCAAATTGCCCAAATATATTGGAGCGAGGTAGGACCTGAGAGGAGCCGGTGGGATGTGGGGAGAATTAACCAAGATTAAGACAAGTTTCAATTTCAAAGTAAAATTATTATCAAAGTACATATACGTCACCATGTACAACCCTGACGCTCATGTTCTTGTGGGCATAATCAGTAAATCTAGAATCATAATAGAATCAATGGAAAACCGTGCCCAGTGGAAAATCAACCAATGTGCAAAAGGCAACAAACTGTGCAAATACAAAAAAAACCAAATAGTAATAAATAAATTAGATTAGATTAGATTAGATTATGAGGACACGCAGTCCTCTTTTATTGTCATTTAGTAATGCATGCATTAAGAAATGATACAATGTTTTTCCAGAATGATATCACAGAAACACATTACAAACCGACTTAAAAACTGACAAAAACCACATAATTATAACATATAGTTACAACAGTGCAAAGCAATACCATAATTTGATAAGAACAGACCATGGGCATATTGAAAGTCTCAACTTCTCTCGAAAGTCCCATCATCTCACGCAGACGGTGAACCTCCAGCGCTGCAAACTTGCCGATGCAGCATCCTGGAAGCATCCGACCACAGTCCGACTCCGAGTCGGTCCGAAAACTCCGAGCCTCTGACCAGCTCTCTGACACCGAGCACCGAGCACCATCTCTGCCGAGCGCTTCAGCCCCAGCCTCGGCAACAGGCAATAGGCAAAGCCGAGGACCTGGGGTCTTCCCCTCCGGAGATTCTCGATCGCACAGTAGTGGCAGCGAAACGGGCATTTTAGAAGTTACTCCAGGTGTTCCTCCGTGCTTCCCACGGCTGTCGCCATCAAATTAGGATTGTGCACAGCCCCCTAGTTAACACATATCGATATCATTCAGAATGGTCGTGCGCTCTGCATCACGCCACCATCTTCTCCTCCCTCCTAAATAAACAATAAACATCAAGAATATGAGATGAAGAGTCATTGAAAGTAAGTTCATCGGTTCTGGGAACAACTCAGTGATGGGGCAAGTGAAATTGAGTGAAGTTACCTCCTTTGCTTCAAGTGCATGATGGTTGAGGGGTAAAACTGTTCCTGAACCTGGTGATCTGAGTCCTGAGGCTACTGGAACATCTTCTTGATGGCAGCAGTGAAAAGGGAGCATGACTTTGGTGGTGGGGATCCCTGATGATGGATGCTGCTTTCCTGGGACAGTGCTCTGTGTAGATGTGCCCAGCGGTGGGGAGGGCTTTACCCATGATGGACAGGGCTGTATCCACTACTTCTGTAGATTTTCCTTCAAGGGTATTGGTGTTTCCATTCCCAGGCTGTGATACAAGCAGTCAATATACTCTCTACCACACATCTATACAAGTTTGTCAAAGTTTTAGATTTCATGCCAAATCTTCACAAACTTCTTCGGAAGCAGAGGCACTGCTGCACTTTCTGTGTAATTGCGCTTAAGAGGTTGGAGCAGGAGCTAGACACCCAGTCTCGTGGTGTATCTGTACTGATGGAGATTGTGGAGGAAATGCTTTTTGCCAATCCAAACTGATTGGGGTCTGCAAGTGAGGAAATTCAAGATCTAATTACAAAAGGAGGTTTTTGAGGCCAAGGTCTAAAAGCTTATTGATTAATTTTGAGGGGATAATCATAATTATTGCCAAGCTGTAGTCAATAAAGAGCATCCTGACTGATGCATCTTTGCTGTCAAAATGTTCCAGGGTTGAGTGAAGAGAAAATGAAATGGCATCTACTGTGGACCTGCTGTGCCTGTAGTCAAATTGGAGCAGATCCAAGTCACTTCTCAGGCAGGAGTTCATATGGTTTATCACCAATATCTCAAAGCACTTCATCACAGTGGGTGTACAGTAGGTGCTACTAGATGATAGTCATTGAGGTGTCAGTAGAAATGAAGCCTGCTTGAAGTAGGTAGGTAGCACAGACTACTGAATCAAGAGGTTAAATGTATCAGTGAACACTCCAGCCATTTGATAAGCACAGGTCATTAATACGTGGCCATCTGGGCCAGATGCTTTCCATGGGTTCATCCTCCTGAATGATGCTGTCACATAAGCCTCAGAAACTGAAATCACAGAGTCACTGGGGGCTGTAGGAGTTTGTGAAGTCATCTCCATGGTTCTATGATCATAATGAGCATAGACAGCATTGCGTTCATCTGGAAGCGAAGCCTTATGGTCATCTATGTTCTTGATTCCACTTTGTAAGAGATAATAGTAGTCAAGTCCTGCCATAGCTGTCGAGCATTCTTGATTGATTCAGATTTCATCTGGAATTGCTACTTTGCCCAGGGGATGTGTTTCTGGAGATGATATCTAGGTTTCTTTCACCTTACTTGGCCGCCAGACCTGAATGCCACTGAAATGGCCCTCAGCAGATAGTGGATCTCATGATTCATCCAGGGCTTCTGGTTGGGAAAGACTCGAAATGATTTTGTGGACACACACTTGTTTATGACTGTTGAATGGGTTGATTGATGGTTTGAACTGAATTGAACTGACTTTGTTTCTTACATCCTTCACATACATGAGGAGTAAAAATCTTTACGTTACATTTCCATCTAAATGTGCAATGTGCAAATTGCAGTAATTTGTAATAAATAGTATGTACAGTAAGATATACAACAGAATGGTCAATATAGCTTAGAAACACAATTGTGATTAGACAATCAGTCCAGTGGCCTAGTGGAAGAATTGTCCTGGAGCCTGTTGGTCCTGGCTTTTATGCTGCGGTACCATTTCCAGGATGGTAGCAGCTGGAACAGTTTGTAGTTGGGGCGGCTCTGGTCCCCAGTGATCCTTTGGGCCCTTTTAACACACCGATCACTGTAAGTGTCCTGAATAGTAGGACGTTCACATCCACAGATGTGCTGGGCTGTCCACACAACTCTCTGCAGCATCCTGCAATTGAGGTACCCATACCAGGCAGGTCGGTCTGAACTCAGTGTGTTTTAGGGTGTATGAATCTACTCTGTATGGCAGTAATGGAGAATAAAAACTGATCTTTCAAGTGACACCCACATCTCATGAACAAGTAATAAATAATTTTATCTTTTCATGAAATGTGGGTGTCTTTAGAAGATATTTTTACTCATTAAATTAACAACTGCATCCCCCACATTGATCCTATTTGTAGATGATGAGATCTGTTATTGCCAGTATATATCTTCAGTTAAAAAAAAAATTTAAACTTTCTCTGAGCCCTTGAAATTGAAAGCCTTGTTAAGTTGTGTAAATCAGACCATCCCAACAAAGAGCAGAAACTGCCTTTGTCCTATCATGTATTCAAAGTGACACACTCTAAGACAAGGATAACAGATTGGAAACAAGAATGGATTAGGTCAACTAGTAGGGAAGTAACTGAAATTATTAGTTATTATAATCAGAGTCAGAATTGGGAAATAAACAGCATTCCTGTAAGTAATCACTGTTGTTACAAAAGAGTTACTAATTTTCTACCCCTTTTCCTCGGTCTCCATTCTGACCTTTTACTCCTTCTCATCTGTCTATTACTTCCCCCTGGGTCCCCTCCTCCTTCCCTTTCTCCTATGATCCACTCTCTCCTCCTATCAGATGCTTTCTTCTCTAGCCTTTGATCTTTCCTGTTAACCTGACTTCACCTATCACCTTCTAGCTAGCCTCCTTCTCACCTCCCCCCCCCGCCCCACCTTTTAATTCTGGCATCTTCCCCCTTCTTCCTCAGTCCGGAATAAGTGAATAAGCTTCTCATTCTGAAGAAGGGTCTCAGCCTGAATCGTCAACTGTTTATTCATTTCCATAGATGCTACCTGACCTGCTGAGTTCCTCCAGCATTTTGTTTGTGTTGCAAAGAATTCCATGTTTGACTTCACATTTGTATGTCAGGTTTCTTCATCTTAATCAGGGAAGGAAATTTGATCATCGTCCTCACCTACTAGCCCTGGAGAAGCCAGAGTTTCTATTCCTGGTTGCCAGTTTGTTCACTTCTACATAAACTTCTTGCTATCAAATAACGACAGTTAAGCAATGAATTTGTGTCCTCCTTCCGTGAGAAGAAAACTTGTTACCTTAATATTTGCACATCAAAGATAACCCATCTTTTTGTCGAGGGAAGATGAAGGCTCTTATTGACATAGACACACAGATTCGTCCGCAGGTCTCAGCGTATATTACAGCACTTCAGTCTGCCCGAAAGATGATTAGGCTGAAAGGCCAAGCCTCAAGCGGTGCCCTGGAGGCACATCTCTGTCAGGATGAATGTGCAACTGTCCCTCAGTTCTTGCTGGTTCAGATGCAGGCACAGGTAATCCAGTCCACTTCTGATGTTTGCTTCCCCAAGTAGCCGTAGTAGGCCACGGTGCGGTGCGAGGTCCCACTCCAAGTGCGAGTCTGTAACTGTATAGCACCATCGTTATCCTGCTTGCTAGCAAGGTAGATTTGCAGAATTTAGGGTTCTTTACCATGAACATTGTTTTTCTGTCATTAAAAAAATGAACAGGACAAACAACGTCACCGTTGATTGGAGCCAGAGACACTGCTCTGACCATTTTACTTACCAGGGGAGTTCACAGCCATTTTGATTGTTGCTGTTTACATCCCCCTCCCCTTGTCGATGCTAGTACTGGGGAGGCACCACCAGAATTCTACGGCACCATCTGTGACCTCAAAACCATTCTTCATTTTTCAGTGAAGATGGTTTCCTTATCGTTTGCTGGTGGCTTCAATCATGCCAGCTTAAACCAAAACAGCCTTGCCAAAGCCCAGCATGTCAACTTCTCAACCAGAGGAAAGAATATATTGGATGTGGTCTATATCAAAGTTCGTGTAGCCTACAAAGCCGTGCCCTGTCCTCACCTCGGATACTCAGACCACATACCTATTTTGCTAATCTCTGCAAACAGACCACTGGTAAACCAGCTTACAGGGAGATCAGGACCTGGCCAGAAGGAGCACTTTTTCAAAAGCACAGACTCAGGGAGGTGGCTACTAACAATCATCCTGCCAACATTGATCAGTAACTGGCTTCAGAGAAAAGTGCATAGAGAACGTTACCATGATTAAACACCACACTACCTGGACAAACCAAAAACCATGGCTGACTGCAGCGGTTTGGGCATTGCTTAAGGATTGGGATGCTGCCTTTAGAACGGGAGATAGGATGACTCTAAGGTCAGCAAGAGCCACGTTCTGATATCACCAGGAAGGCAGAGCAAGAGTACTCATAAAAAATTCACAGACACCTCTGTGAGACCAGTGACAGGCTCTGCATATGACAAGGTATATAAACCTTACTAGTCTGCCCTGACAGCACTACCTTCCTACCTGATTGGCTGAATGCCTTCTATGCAAGGTTTTAATGCAATGATAGATGTGACATCAAGGAAAATCTCCTCTTCCGCTGAAGAACAGAGGGGGATCCTATTCAGGGTGAACCCAAGAAAATCTGCGAGATCAGACAACATACCTACTAAGGTGCTGAAGGACCGTGTGGCCCAGCTAACAGGACTTAACAAACATCTTTAATATCTCTTTGCAACAGTCCACTATCCCTGCAGGCTTTAAGGCAGCTACCATTATTCTGGTACCCAAGAGAGTGACAGTAACCGGGCAAAATGATTACTGTCCAATGGGACTGACTTCAACAATCATGAAATGTTTTGAGTGGCTGGAATGGATCACATGGTGGTGGTGGCATCCGTTAGTCTTGCGAGACCATGGATCTGCGCCTGGAAAGTCTTGCTTCAGTCTGCGTTGGTAGAGCAGCATCTGTTGTGGCTGCAGAGGCCCACACGGGAGTACCAGTTTCGGCTGCAGCGACTGTACTCGAAAGCGCTGTCCTCCAGTGTTGTCTTAGTGCTTTTTTTTGGCGAGTGCGCTTTTCTTCAGCAGCAAGCCTCAGCTTCTCTTCTCCCCCTTTTTAGACCTCTGTGTAGTTCCAGCCTCCAGTGAGAGCGATCGCTTGCAATGTCCTCCCATCTCTCGACGTTCATGTTCAGTGACTTCAGGTCTCTCTTGCAGACATCTTTGAAACGAAGATGGGGCTGCCCTTGTGCTGTCTTGCCAGAGGCCAGTTCCCTGTACAGCAGGTCTTTTGGGATTCTCCCCTCTGATATGCGGTGTACGTGGCCCAGCCAGTGGAGAGGCGTTGCTGGAGCAGGGTGAAGAAGCTGGGTATCTGGGCGCGGGCCAGGACCTCATTGTTGATGACTCAGTCAGTCCACGTGATGTCCAGGATGCATCTTAGGCTGCGAAGGTGGAAGGCGTTGAGACGCCGCTCTTGTCTGTAGTAGAGGGTCCAGGTCTTGCTGCTGTAAAGCAGTGTGCTGAGGATGCAGGCCCTGTAGACTGCAACCTTGGTGAGCATTGTTAACTTTCTGTTTTCCCAGACTCTCTTTGTCAGGCAGGCGAATGTTCAGGCTGCTCGTCTGATCCGTCTGTTGATCTCAGGGTCTAGAGACAGACTGTCCATGATGGTGAAGCCAAGGTATGTAAACTTGTGAACTACCTCCAGCTCGTAGTTGTTGATGGTAATGGCGGCGGGGGGGCGGGGGGGTGCTCTGATCATATAAAGCCCCACCATCCAGCTATATTGAACCTTTTCCAGTTAGTCTATTGTAACCCTACCCTAATGCTAACCCTAACTCTACTCTAACCACAATGCATCAGGAATAGGCCTGCCAGACTGGGTGACAGCTTCTTCCCTCAGACTGTGAGAAAAATCAATAACCCTGACACTGCCAATGTCTCATCACTAGGACAGTCATCTTCTTAATGTTTAATGTCCACCTGTGCTGTGCATTTTGAATGATATTTCATTGATATATTTATGATAATACTTTGTTTTATATGCTGTATGTGCTGTATATTTTGCGGGCACACCATATTCCGGAGGAAAGGTTTTTGTTTGTTTGTATATATGTACAGTCAGATGGCAATAAACTTGAACTTAAATTCTGAAATGAGGAAGAAAAAAGAGGGGTTACGTCCCCCTTTTTAAACAGCACAAATAACATGATAAAGGAAATGTAAAGCCTTAATCGACAAAGATTATCAGAGTTCTGATAATGGTGAAGGGTCATCAAAATGAAATATTATCTCCATTTCTCTCTCTGGAATTCCAGCTTTAATCCACTCACTTCTGTTTTTGCTGACAGAGACATACAGTGCCCACTGGCCCACTCAATCTCCTCCCACCATTGTGGCGGAACAGATTCAATAGGCTCAATGGCCTAATTCTGCTCTTATGTCTTATGGTCTTATGATCAAGCACCTATATTACATTCTCATTTAATTCTCCCCACAGTTCTCTTAACTCCACATGTATCCTTCCTCTCACCCACACATAAGGGACAACTTATGGTGGCTAATTAACCTGTCTTCATATCTCTGGGATCTGGGACAAATACTGATCTGTTGAGTATGTTTGGGTGTTTCTATTTAATTTTGGATATCCACCACATGTGGTCTTTTGAATACCAGTTACTTTCTGTTGGGATAACATTGTGGAAATTAGGTGTATCTCCCAAATATTTACAAGGTTCAAAGTTCAAAGTAAATGCTATTATCAAAGTACAAATATGTTACTATATACAACCCTGAGATTCACTTTCTGGTGGGCATAATCAACAAATCTATAGAATAGTAACTACAACAGGATCAATGAAAGCCTGCCCAGCTGGGACATTCAATCAGAGTGCAGAAGACAACAAAATGTGCAAATGCAAATATAACTAAATCAGAATAAATAAAGAAAACATAAGATGCAGCATCCCTGAAAATGAGTTCATTGATTGTGGGAATATTTTAATGATGAGGCAAGTGAAGTTGAGTGAAATTATCCCTTTTTGTTCAAGGACATGATGGTTCAGGGTTAGTAACTGTTCTTGAACCTGGTGGTGTGAGTCCTGAGGCTCTTGTACCTGATGGCAGCAGAGAGAAGAGAGGATGATACAGAAGAGGGGTGAAACTGTTAAATGACTTCATAATTATAGTAACCAAACCAAGAAAAGTTTAGGACATCCACACTGATAAACATGTCCACTGTTTATTTCCCAACACAAACACGAGGAAACCTGCAGACGCTGGAAATTCAAGCAACACACACAAAATGCTGGTGGAACACAGCAGGCCAGACAACATCCATAGGAAGAAGCCCAGTCGATGTTTCAGGCCGAGAACCTAAGGATTATGCTTCTTCCTGTGGACGCTGTCCGGCCTGCTGTGTTCCACCAGCATTTTGTGTGTGTTGTTTATTTCCCAAAGTAATTTTGATGAACATTTTTACTGTATTGTGAATTCTACTGTTTTGTCTTTCAGCCTGCAGATCTGAAACCATAGTGAATCAAGTTAACCAATGGAAGAACATCTAATGCTTTTAATTCTGCAATAAGTGGAAGATTTAATGCATTACATTATTTAAAAAGAATGCACCATAAACTGAAGGTTTAATTTTTCTTCTGTTAAAAAGTGAATGACAAAAATTTCAGAGCATGAATTCCAATGTCCTTAAGTTCCTAATTGGTTTTTAAAAGCCAGAGTAATAACTTTATCATTAACAACTTTCCATTAACTGCTATCAATTTGTGTAGCTGAAACCCAGTGAATTTATCAAAGGCTCAATTTAGTCAAGTATTGAAGAGTGAAAAGGAAAGAATACTTATGGATGTGATATTGCCAAATTATATAAATGCTTCTAGATGGTCTCTACATGCTAAGAATTAGACTGGAGATTTTCCTCCAATCACCTTCTTTTCTAATGCTGCTTAATTGAGTGTAGATGTTGCATTGACGATGGAGTGGCTTTTTGCGCTTTGTCAAAATGCACACAGCTCATGGTTATCCAGACGATAAATAGAGGACGCAGGGAGGTTTTGAGAGTGAGAGCAGGTATAAGGCTGGGTAAGGTGAGAGGTGCTGCTAAATAGTGGATTTATGGCCACAAACTGAAGAGACAAATGGTTTCTCAGTTAAATAAAAACAGAAAATGCTTGAAGTATTTGAGTTCTGACGAAGGGTCTTTGATCAGAACACTTCACTGTTAATCTTTCCACAGTTGAGGACTGACCTTTTGAGCATCTTTAGCAATTACCATTTTTTTTTTGTTTTCACTGGTCTGGTGTTTGTAGCTGGTTTATGGAAACACTAAAGTGTAGAAAATGCAGTCTATAAAGAGTACACTTGTGCACAATAGATCTACAGCAGATGCAATCTCAATGGCTCTTCACGTGAACAATACAAACACCTATGTCGGGATGCTGTTTGTTAACTGTAGCTCAGTACTTAACACCATCATTCCCAGAGTCCTGATTGATAAGCTACAGAACCTGGACCTCTGTACCTCCCTCTGCAATTGGATCCTCGACTTACTAACCGGAAGACAGCAAATTGTGCATGTTGGTAATAATATCTCCTCCTTTCTAACAACTAAAACTATTGCACCTTAGAGTTATATGCTAAGCCCACTGCTCTACTCTCTCTATACCCATGACCAGATTGCTAGGTATAGCTGAAATGCCATTTATAAATTCGCTGATGATTCAACCATTGTTGGTAGAATCTTAAATGGAGACAAGGGGGTGTACAGGTGCAAGATATACCAGCTATCTGAGTGGTGTCGCAGTATCAACCTTGCACTCAACGTCAGTAAGACCAAAGAAATGATTGTGGACTTCAGGAAGGGCAAGATAAGGGAACATAAACCAATTCTCAAAAAGGAATCAGAAGTGGACAGAGTGAGCAATTTTAAGTTTCTTGATGCCAAGATCTCTGAGTATCTAACCTGGTCCCAACATATCAATGCAGCTATAAAGAAGGAAAGACAGCAGCTATATTTCATTAGGAGTTTGAGGAGGCTTGTTTTGTGCCCCAAAGCACTTGAAAACTTCTACAGATGTACCTTGGAGACCATTGTGGCAGGCTGCATCACTGCATAGTATGCTGTGGGGGGTGGGTGGGTGGGGCTTCTGCAAAGGAATGAAAGAAGCTACAGCAAGTTGTAAAATTAGTCAGCTCTATATTGGGTACCAGCCTCCGTAGTGTCCAAGACATCTTCAAGGAATGGTGCCTCAGAAAATCAGCGTCCATCACTAAGGACTCCCATCACTCAGGACATGTAGTCTTCTCATTATTACCACCAGGAAGAAGGTACTGAAGCCTAAAGGCACACATTCAGTGTTTCAAGAACAGTTTTTATCCCCTCTGCCATCCAATTCCTAAATGGACATTAAACCCATCAACGTTAACTCACATTTTTATATTATTTCTGTTTTCACTATTTTAATTTAACTATTTAAAAAAAAATATATATATTTACTGTAACACACATCAAAGTTGCTGGTGAACGCAGCAGGCTAAGCAGCATCTATAGGAAGAGGCGCAGTCGACGTTTCAGGCCGAGACCCAGGGTCTCGGCCTGAAACGTCGACTGCGCCTCTTCCTATAGATGCTGCTTGGCCTGCTGCGTTCACCAGCAACTTTGATGTGTGTTGCTTGAACTTCCAGCATCTGCAGAATTCCTGTTGTTTGCGTATATATTTACTGTAATTAGTTGCATTGTTCTACTGCCACTAAGATAACAAATTTCACAACATATGCTGCTGATATTAAACCTGATTCTGATTCTGATATATTCTGATGCAAAATACAGTGAAGAAAACAAAAATGCTTGGTCTGGTAATTTACTTTAAAATTTACTCGGCGGGAGGAGAAGATGGCGGCGTGACGCAGGTTGCAGCAGCCACTCCGGTGGTGATGTCTGTTATTTGTCAAGTACGGTGCTGTGCACAATCCTGATTTGATGGAGATGGACGTGAGAGCACGGAGGAACATCTGGAGAAACTTCTGAAATGCCTGCTTCGCTGTTGCTGCTACTGTGTGGTCCAGAATCTCCGGAGGAGAAGGCCCCGAGTCCTTGGCTTTGCTTGTTGCTCGGCGGCCAGGGCAGGGTCGAAGCACTCGGCAGAGGTGGTGCTCGGAGAGGCTGTGTCGGAGGCTCAAAGTTATTGGACGGACTCAGAGTCGGCTGCGATCGGGTGCTTCCAATGATGCTGCATCGGCAAGTTGGCGGCGCTTGGAGGTTCATGCCAGGGACCGTTTCTCCCTTCTGCCGCCTGCGTGAGATGATTAGTCTATCGGGACTTTGAGACTTTTTTCACCGTGCCCATGGTCTGCTCTTTATCAAATTATGGTATTGCTTTGCACTGTTGTAACTATATGTTATAATTACGTGGTTGTGTCAGTTTTAGACTTGGTTTGTCCTGTGTTTCTTGTGATATCATTCTGGAGGAACGTTGTATCACTTTTTAATGCATGCATTTCTAAATGACAATAAACGAGGACTGAGGGTCCTCATAATCTAATCTAATCTAAAAATGAAGTAACAATGCAGAAAAGTTTTAGAATTCCTGTAAGTTTTTCTTGGATAAAAAAACAAGAGGAAAATAATATTTTTCATCTGTACAGTTTCCTTGTTTGGAAATTAACGTACGATAAGACGATAAGGCATAGGGGCAAAATTAGGCCATTTGGCCCATCGAGCCTGTTCTGCCATTTAAGCATGGTTGATTCATTACCTTCCTCAACCCCATTCCCCTGCCTTATCCTCAAAACATTTCATACCCTTACCAATCAAGAACTAATCAATCTCTACTTTTAGTATACTCAATTACTTGGCCACCGCAGCTGTTTATGGCAATGAATTTCACAGATTCACACAATACCAGGCCACAACGCACCAGTCAATATACTTTCCACCACACATCTATCGAAGTTTGTCAGAGTCTTTGATGTTATACCGAATCTCCACAGACTCTTGAGGAAGTAGAGACACTGTTGTGCTTTCTTTGCAATTACATTTATATGATGGGTCTAGGACAGGCCCTCTGAGATAGCGACATCAGGAATTTAAAGTTGCTGACCCACTCCACCTCTGCGCCGCCGATGAATGCTGGCTCATGGACCTCTGGTTTCCCTCTCCTGAAGTCTGCAATCAGTTCCTTGGGGCCCCGATGTCACATAACTCGCCAAACAAACATGTATGCATAGTGAGCAGGTGAGTGTGAAAACACAGGGTGAGTCACTGCAACTTCAGTGAGCAATCCTGTAGGGAAGAAAACTGAGTTCAGGCTCAATCACAGGAGAAATAAATGTACAGCTTAACCTGTGAACGGGGAGGGAAGGTTCCGTCTATCTCTAGAGATGTGAAGGATGTGCCTGGTCCCATTTCTGCACAGTGTTGTATTCAGCTGGATGCCACCACACTGTCACTTATACTTTGGTACCTCAAACACTTTGGTGAAGATTTATGGAGTTTAACTAATCAGTCCATTTAGTTTAAGTTTTATTTATTTACTTGTTGAGATACAATGTGGATAGTCGCTTCCGGCTCATTGAGACACATCACCCAGCAAGCTGTGACTTAATTCTAACCTAATCAAGGGTTAATTTACAATGAACAATCAACCTACAAACTGGTATGTCTTTGGACTGTGGGAGGAAACTCACACAATCACAGGAAGAGCGTACAAACTCCTTACGGGCAGAGGCGGGAATTGAACCAGGGTTGCATGTACCGTAAAACATTGTGCTAACCATTAAGCTACAGTGCAGCCTGAAGTTCCAAGTTCCCAAGCCTACAGATACATGTGCATTTTTGGCGTATGCATATAAAATTTCAATGTTTGTGGAGACGGATACTGGAGAATTGCCATACCTCCTACCAGATATATCTTCCACCAGTTTAATCACATGCCACAATGTAAATACCACATGTTACTTCACAATGGAATTCAAACCTATTATGATGCGCTACTGCGGTAGCCTTAGGGATGCAGGTAACACAGCAACAGGTTCTTTCTTCCAGTGACTCTTTGTCTCCCACATCCCAAAGATGAATGTGCAGGCTGGCGTTAATTGGTCACTGTAAAGTGCCCAAAGTGTATAGGTAAGAGGTAAAATCTGTGGGAGGTTGATGTGAATGTGAGGAGAATAGAGTGGGATAAGTGTGAATAAGAGCTTGGTGGTTCATAAGAACTTCCTGGGCCGAAGAGTCTGTTTCTATCTCTATGACACAGAAATGAATATTGCTCTGGATTTTGGCCAATGGAAGTGACCATCTCTCTGGACTCTACCCATGCACTGAGACTTTTATGAGCCAGTACCTCCTAGCTCAAGAAGTTAAAATCTTACCATTGAGCTGTGGCCCAGTCTGCAGGCCAAACTATAAAGTCTGAATACTGGGGGACGCGCTATGCCGCATAAAGGGATTTAATTTGCAAGAAACGTGATAGAGATTAAAAAAAACATTCACACTGAAATGAAAGACTTCAGGATTAGTGGTTTGCTTGGCCAGAATTTGCATCCATCATATGACATCAGCCAATCCTATTATCTCCTTATATAATGCCTGGGTAATATGCTTTTCCTATCTCCGTTGAAATCCCTTGATAACAATTAAGAGTGGAAAATCCGGCTGACTCTTTGAATAGTAGGGTGGACAAGTTTGGCATCCCAGGAGTGAAACAGGTTCCAAATCATTTTAGTTACTATTTTAAGAATGCACAGTGATAAAAAGAGCTCAATATCTAAACTAAATTAATCAAACTAACAAGATTAATGCGGTAATGCTGTGGGTTGGTTCCATGCTACCTTTCACTCTTTTAGTTCAAAATTTCTTTGGATTTCTCAATCTGATTTTTTTTTTGGTGAGTCATTATTATGCTCAAAAAGAAAATCATTAGGGAAATCAGCATTCTTTTCAATTAATAAATAGGTTCTAGTGCACTTGAAACAAAGTCAAGGGTGATTTAAATAATATAGATTACATCTGCTCAAGGTATTCAACCAAGGAACTTGAGTGAAAGGACAATCTGTGTGCCCGCATCCCAAGCCACACACTACCTTTAACAAGCTCCATTTCACTGACTTCATACAGCCATGCTCCATGTTATCCCTAAGCCACATGTCTATCTACTTTCAATCCACTCCACTCTTCCCATTCCAAACATCTACTTATCCCGATATATCTCTTCCAATTCCTTTGACTTCCCTAATTGATCACCGTTCCTGCGACCCTCCACCCTGTGCTCATACCCATTCTCCACCACTGCAACTTTCCAACTTCCCGCTCCCTGCCATGTTCTACTGATCTACTTTATCTACTGATTTCTACTATAAGCCTACTGACTCTCACAGCTATCTGGACTATCCCTCTTCTCACCCTGTCTCTTGCAAAAATGCCATCCCCTTCTCGCAGTTCCTCTGTCTCCACCGCATCTGCTCTCAGGATGAGGCTTTTCATTCCAGGATGAAGGAAATGTCCTCCTTTTTTAAAGAAAGGGACTTCCCTTCCTCCACCATCAACTCTGCTCTCTAATGCATCTCCTCCATTTCACACACATCTGCTCTCACTCCATCTTCCCGCCAGCCCACTAGGAATAGGGTTCCCCTTGTCCTCACCTACCACCCCACCAGCCTTCGAGTCCAACATATAATTCTCCGTAACTTCCACCACCTTCAACGGGATCCCACCACAAAGCGCATCTTTCCCTCTCCCCCTCTCTCTGCTTTCCGCAGGGATCGCTCCCTGCACGACTCCCTTGTCTATTCGTCCCCCCCATCCCTCCCACTGATCTCCCTCCTGGCACTTATCTTTGTAAGCGGAACAAGTGCTACACTTGCCTTTACACTTCCTCCCTCACTACCATTCAGGGCCCCAGACAGTCCTTCCAGGTGAGGTGACACTTCACCTGTGAGTCAACCGGGTTGATATACTGCGTCCGGTGCTCCCGATGCGGCCTTCTATACAGTGGCGAGACCCGACGGAGACTGGGAGATTGTTTTGCTGAACACCTACGCTCTGTCCGCCAGAAAAAGCAGGATCTCTCAGAGGCCACACATTTTAATTCCACATCCCATTCCCATTCTGATATGTCTATCCACGGCCTCCTCTACTGTAAAGATGAAGCCACACTCAGGTTGGAGGAACAACACCTTATATTCCGTCTGGGTAGCCTCCAACCTGATGGCATGAACATTGACTTCTCTAACTTCTGCTAATGCCCCACCTCCCCCTCGAACCCCATCCGTTATTTATTTATATACACACATTCTTTTTCTGTCTCTCGTTTTTCTTCCTCTGTCCCTCTCATTATACCCCTTGCCCATCCTCTGGGCTTTCTCCCTCATCTTTTCTTTCGCCCTAGGCCTCCTGTCTCATGATCCTCTCATATCCCTCTTGCCATTCAACTGTCCAGCTCTTGGCTCCATCCCTCCCCCTCCTGTCTTCTCCTATCATTTTGGATCTCCCCCTCCCCCTCCCACTTTCAAATCTCTTACTATCTCTTCTTTCAGTTAGTCCTGACGAAGGGTCTCGGCCCGAAACGTCGACTGTACCTCTTCCTAAAGATGCTGCCTGGCCTGCTGCGCTCACCAGTAATTTTTATGTGTGTTGCCTGAAATTCCAGCAACTGCAGATTTCCTCCAGTTTGCGTTCCCAGCTCACCTCCCACCACCCCGCCACCACTCTAACAATAATATAAAGGCAGCTAATTTTATTTCCTTTGATTCTCAGGCTTTGCTTCTCTTCCAGTGAAATGAGTTCTATTGCCTATTCATTGAAAAATATTAGTTGAGCATCAATTCATTTTTACATTTCCAAAATGATTATTTTTATAAATTGTTTTTCTTTCAATTCCTCGAAGGAACACTTTCTTTCTCACAAGCTGACTTATTGCATTGAGTGTATCATGTTAAAAAAACTCAATAGGCAATTGGAAAACAGCTCACCTAAAGTTAAAACACCACCCCATATTGGACAGAAAAATGACCATCAAATGTCTCCAGTTGAAACATCTATGATGTTGTGGTCATTACAGAGACTTGGTTGAGGGTGGGACAGGAATGGTTGCTTGATGTCCCAGGGTTATGATGTTTTAGAATATAACATATATAAATATATATATAGAGAAAGAGGTAAAAGAGGTGGGGCTGTTGCACTACCAATCAGGAATAATATCACGCTGCACTAGGAGAGGACATAATGGAGGAATTGTCCACTGGGCCCATATGAGGAGAGCTCAAAAATAGAAAAGGTTGCAATCAAACAGAAGGGATTGTACTACAGACCACCCCCTCCCCAATACCTACCAGGACATTGAGGAACAGGTATAAAGGCAGATTAATATGGTGTAAAAACAACAGGGATTTTGTCATGGGGACTAATCTAAACTGGGACTTTCTGAGTACAAGATGTTTAGGTGGGTTAGAATTTGTTCGGAGCATCCAGGAGGGTTTCTGAAATCGATATGTACATAGTCCATCAAGAGGAGTGACAGTACTGGATCTGGTGTTGGGTAATGAGCTTGGCCAAGAGACTGACCTTTCAGTGGGTTAGCAGTTAGAGAACAGTGACCACAGCTCCTTAAGTTTAAGACAGCTAAAGATAGAGATAAGCATGGACCTTACAGGAAAATATTAAACTGCAGCAGGGCAAATTATGAGAGTGTTAAGCAAGATCTGGGGAGAGTTAATTGGGAACAGTCGTTTTTGAGCAAGTCCACATCTGACATATAGAGGATGTTTAAAGATGAACTGCATAGAGTAAAGGACAGGTATGTTGCTATGACAGAATGGGCTGGCAATGCTAGTTCTCCCGCTAACCTTGCCACTTTGTCCAGTTAGTCATTCCTCCTCATTCTGACCCTGGTCTAGTTTCCCCAGTAGTTCACATACTTTGCCCTCCTGGTCTGCATTTCTTGTGAATTCACCATTTACACACCCCAACAGTAAAACAATCGCTGGGTTGGCTAATCAAAACAATCCCTTCAGTTAACATGCTCTACTGGTTTATACCTCATAAAAGTAAGGGTTCTAGACACAGGCATTCCAAACAGTTTCATTTGTTTTCAATTACATTGTTACATCGGTTTGTAGACAGCAGAACAAACCCAAAAGACCTGAGGGACCATTTGGGCCATCCTAAAATAATGCCCGGGTTTGTGGGAGCAAGAGCACTACACCCTACACAGGCAGGTTTCAACCCTCAGTTTGTCTTTGCTAGTGGGTATGGTGGTTAGATTTGTCAGTTTGTGAATAGCTATATTGGAAAGTTGACTACAAAGTGCATTGTGGAGATAGCCTCTGAATATTTGTAAATTTTTTACGTTTGTTTTCATTAGTCTGTTTGTAAATACTTTTTTACTTCAAAATTTTTGGGCAGCTTGTTCTCTTTTTTCACCTGGCACTAAATAAAACCTCTTTGCCCTAACGTGCAGTTGTGGCTTACCATCTGTTTTTTTTCCAACTGGGGACCCTCGTCAGGCACATTGATCCACACCTGATAGCGAGGGGTGATAGTTCCAGTCAGAAGGAAGGACAAGGAAGGCAAGGTAAGAGAACCTTGGATGTCGAGAGAAATGATGAATTTAGTGAAGAAGTAAAGGAAAAACTATGTAAAACTTCAGAAGCTAGAATCACACAGAGTAACTGTACTGAATCTGGTGTTTGGTAATGAGCCTAGCCACATGACAAACAATGGGTGAACAGTTCGAGAAAAGTGACCACAACTTAAGTTTTAGGATCTTGGAATCCAAGTCCATAGCTCCTTGAAAGTGGCTACACAGGTTGATATGGTGGCTAAAAAGGCATATGGCATGCTTGCTTTTATTAGTTGAGTTCAAAAGTCGGGAAGTTATGTTGTAGCTTTATACAACTCTGGTTAGGCTGCATTTGGAAGAATGCATGTAGTTTGGGTTGTCCCATTTTAGGAAAGATGTTGAGGCTTTGGAGAGGGTGCGGAAGAAGTTTACCAGGATGTCACCTGGATTAGAAGGCATGTGCTATAACAAGCTTGTACAAACTTGGGTTGCTTTCTCTGGAGTGTCAGAGGATGAGGGAAGGTCTAGTAGGTGTTTATAAGATTATAAGAAGCATCAATAGGGGGGAACGTCGATATAGACCATGAGAGGACTGCGTCGGGCATTTCATGCCTTACAAGGCGCAGATTGGAAATCTGTGTGGGGAGCCACTCCTCGCACAGACTAGAGCAATGTGTCATTAAGTGCCTTGCTCAAGGGCACAAACACGCTGCCACAGCTGAGGCTTGAACTAGCTACCTTGAGATCACTAGACCATAGGTTAAGCATTGATAGAGTAGACAGGTAATAATTTTTTCTGAGGTTTGAAATGTCTAATACAGAGTACATGCATTTAAGGTGAAAGGGGGTAATTAAGAAGATATGAGGCGCAAGTTTTTTACATAGAGAGTAGTGGGTGTATGGAATGCACTACCTGGGCTGGTGGTAGAGGCAGAAAGATTAGAAGCTTTTAAGAAAGTTTAGATAGGCACATGCATGTGAGGAAAATGGAAGGATATGGACATTGTGTAGGCAGAAGGGATTAGTTTAATTAGCCATTTGATTACTAATTGAATTAGTTTGGCAAAACATTATGGGCCCAAGGGCCTGTTCCTGAGCTGTACTGTTAGATGTTCTAAGTTCTATGAAACATCTTTTTTTCCCTGTTGCTTTTAAAATAGCTGACAGTGAAACATGTAACATTACAAAGATAAAGTGTTTAAATTTATCCTTACCTCTGATACCTTGTCCAGTGTTCATTACATGAGTAACAAATATACCATTTAAGGTACAGGATGTCATTCTTATCATGTTGAACATTTTGTTCTGAGGCAGGCATTTAAGGTGGTATCATTTTTCACAGACTTTTATTTCTCCCTATCTGAAGGTTGCTCACATGCTTACTGGTTGCTTATTGTTCAGAAGGCATTTTTCTACCTAAATCGTACTGGGAAGACCCTGACAATGCATGTTGCACAGATCTAGGACTGAGTCTAATGAATGCCCTTGCAGATTATATATTGATAGCACCATGATGAATACACTTTTTGGGCATACATTATATCAGGTACAATTGAAACCAGTTTCTATCCTATTAGCTTTGGCTTTGTGATGGTGAAATGAGATGCAGATGAGTTTTGAAAATAACGCTGTTTACACAGTCTTCCAACAGTTGATTAAGTTAAAGTTTAAGTCTGTTCAGAGCCTTATAGGCTCATCAGGCCGGTGCTTATGTCAGCTTCCGTGGCGTGAAGTGACTGAGAGTATGAGACTCCCCCCCCCCAACCCCTGGATAGGATGCCAGTCTATCGCGAGGTTAACCCCCAGCATTTTGCCGATACCCATTTTCAGTTGGGTGGACTGGAGCAGTGTGTAGTTAAGTGCCTTACTCAAGGACACAACATACCGCTTTGGCTGGGGCTCGAACTCACGACCTTCAGATCGCTAGTCCAACGCCTTAACCACTTGTCCACGCGCCACACAACAGTTGATTAGGACGGCAAGAATCAGTTGAAATTCACACGCAATAGCTGCTCCTGAAGTCCACCAATCCCACAGTTTAGTTTCCACTTCTTTTATCACTATCTCTCTGATCTGCCATTGTTGCTGACTTGTTTTACAATCAGTCATTGATGAATGGAGTTCTGGAATCCCTAAACATGTCTAGGTTGATATTTACTGGAGAATTCATCTTAAGTTTCCATGCAGATCCATGGATTAATTTTACTTTGCAACCTAAAGGAACATCAATATGAAAGTATAATTTCCAGAAATATTTGGAGCCATGTGAGCTGATCAGACCACGTAGATCCATCGGTCTGGAAAACACCATAGAACCATAGAACCATAGAACACTACAGCACAGAAAACAGGCTATTCGGCCCTTCTAGTCTGTGCCGACACTTTATTCCGCTAGTCCCATTGACCTGCACACAGACAATATCCCTCCAGACCTCTCCCATCCATGTTCCTATCCAATTTATTCTTAAAACTTAAGCGTGAGCCTGCAGTTGCTTTGAGCAAATGAGGCTCATTAACTGTGGTTGATAGCACATCTAGGGGCAGGAAAACTCTGATCTCAAACCTCTGCTGCCCTACGGCTATACCCACTCATGGGGAAGGCTTTGGGAGTGAACGCCAAGGAAAAATTCTGAGCTGGAGTCCCTAAGACAGCCCTACGTTGAGTTCAACACTGACTGGCAACTCCTGTGACAATGGGGTTGTGCTAATTAACTTACATTGAGCCAGGCAACATGGGCCAAGTTATTTGTATGATTGTGCAAACTGGCAGACTAGGCTCTTGTTGTTACTTAGCATATCAAGCCTGGTCGCAGGTACAGTTGCAATCCATAGTTTATCTATTGTGTACTCAGAGAGTCAGCTTGCACAAACACTCCTGGGTGTCTGGCTCTCTATCTTCAGAAGTCTTTATTTTTATTTATTTTATTTATTAACAGGTACAGCATGGAGTTGGTCCTTCTGGCCCTTTGAGCCATGCTGCCCCAGCAGCTCCTAACAAATCCAATTAACCCTAACCTACTCACGGGACAATTTACAGTGACCAATTAACCTAGCCGGTATGTCTTTGGACTGCAGGATGAAACTGGAGGACTTTATACTATACTTTATACTTTATACTTCATTGTCGCCAAACAGTTGATACTCGAATGTACAATCATCACAGCGATATTTGATTCTGCGCTTCCCACTCCCTGGATTACAAATATTAAATATTAAAAATAGTAAAAATTAGTAAATATTAAAATTTTAAATTATAAATCATAAATAGAAAAAAGAAAAATGGAAAGTAAGGTAGTGCAAAAAAGACCGAGAGGCAGGTCCGGATATTTGGAGGGTACGGCCCAGATCCGGGTCAAATTCCGTCCAGCAGTTGGAAAGAAGCTGTTCCCAAATCTGGCCGTATGAGTCTTCAAGCTCCTGAGCCTTCTCCTGGAGGGAAGAGGGACAAAAAGTGTGTTGGCTGGGTGCGTCCTGTCCTTGATTATCCTGGCAGCACTGCTCCGACAGTGCGCGGTGTAAAGTGAGTCCACGGACGGAAGATCGGTTTGTGTGATATGCTGCGCCGTGTTCATGATCTTCTGCAGCTTCTTTCGGTCTTGGACAGGACAACTTCCATACCAGGTTGTGATGCACCCTAGAAGAATGCTTTCTACGGTGCATCTATAAAAATTAGTGAGGGTTTTAGGGGACAGGCCAAATGTCTTTAGTTTTCTCGGGAAGTAAAGGCGCTGGTGGGCCTTCTTGACAGTGAATTCTGCTTGGTTGGACCAAGTAAGATCATTTGTGATATTGACCCCAAGGATCTTAAAGCTTTTGACCTGTTCCACTTGCACACCACCAATGTAAATTGGGTTGTGCGGTCCGCTACTCCTTCTGAAGTCAACAACCAATTCCTTCGTCTTGCTGACGTTGAGGGATAGGTTATTGTCTTTGCACCATGCTACCAGGTTCTTAATTTTCTCTCTGTACTCAAACTGATCATTACCCACACTTGGAGAAAACCCACACATTCTACAGGGACTCTATTACAGAATGACGTCGGAACTAACTCTGAACTCTGGACTACCTTGAGCTGTCATAGCGTCCTGTTAACTGCCATGCTACCATGGTGCCCACAATTAGTTATGGAATATTTGCGTGAATTAATTTGTCCCAGCAGAGGTACTTGAATGTTTTGAGGTGTTTTTCACTCTGGACATGTTAATTCAAAGGAAGCTTGTCAACCCAAAATATTGAAGAGATGATGCCATTGTAATTAATGCAGTGCTAGTTAACCACCTTTGATCTTAAGGGTATTAAAATGTGATGTACTTTTGGTCTTGTGAGACTCCACCACAAGTGTCTCAAAAGAATACCTGCTTGTTCCAATGAATAAAGACTTTTATATCACCAGCTTCAGTGTATCTCCAGTGACTTTGATTACAGTCATAACATTCTCATTGACTCTTATCAATTTTTATTGATGCATCATAGAAAACATCTTATCTGAAAGTATAACGGCTTGGTATTGTAACTGCTCTGCCCATGACCACACGTAACTAAATTGTGGATACAGCTTATCATATCATGGAAACCAGCCTTCCCTCTATGGAATCTGTCTATACATATCACACCTCAGTAAAGAAGGCTGCATAATCAAAGGCCCCACCCACCTTGGAATTCTATCTTCACTCCTCTCCATTGGGCAGAAAACACACAATCTTAAAGCACGTACCACCAGAATCAAGGGCAGCTTCTACCCACTGTTTTAAGACAGTAAGACTATTGAATTATAGGACTACAATTGGACCCTTGACCACACAGTCGACCTCGTTATGATCTTGTACCTTATTGTTCACCTGCACTGCACTCTCTCTGTAGCTGTAACATTATATTTTGCATTCTGTTACTGTTTTAATTTGTTCTACCCCATTGCATTGTTTAGTGAACTGATGTGCATGAACTCGATGCAAGACATGTTTTCACTGTAGCCCAGTACGTACAATAATAATAAACCAATGTCAATTCCACGTTCGAAATGCAAAGCACAAAATTGCACCCCCAGATGAGAATCTACAAGAAGTAAACATCATGAAACATTTTTCTTGTCACTGTAATTTAATTTCTTTGCCCAGAGACTTTTAATTCTGTAATGGGCTTTTTAACCTTTAATAAGTCTATCAGCCTCAACTGTGTTCTGGTGCTGAACAGAATGACATTTGCATGTGCAATGTTTTGGGTCAGTGGACTTCACAGTGATGTGGAGTCATGGATATTCATTAAATGTCCATGCTTTTTTCAGAATCAGTATCAGAACCAGATTGAACATTGCTAGCATATGTCGTGAAATTTGTTGTTTTGTGGCAGCTTACATTGCAATGCATAGTAATAAAAACTATAAATTACAATAAGAAATTATATCATCATCATCATCAGGTGCCGTGCCCAGTTTGAGCTTTGACTGCCATGGCCCACACACTCCTGTTTCAGGTCAAGTGGGTCAGTTCATTGGTATTTATTTCCAGTTCTCTGGCTGCTGTCTCCATTATTATATGTGTTTGTCTTCCTCTTGCTTTCGTCCCTTCAATCTTTCCCATAATTACCGTGCATTCTAGCTCCTTTCCTAATTACATGTCCAATGAAGTTATGTTGCCTTTTCATGATCTCATACATTATTTCTCCTTTTGTGTTTGCTCTGTTCATGACATTCTCCTTAGAGATTTGTTTCATCCATGATATTTTTTGCATCCTCCTCAAAAACTACATCTCTGCTGCTTCAATTTGTTTCCTCATGTTACTAGATATTGTCCAACATTCTGAGCCATATAACATAACTGGACAAACGTAACATTTCAGTACTCTGAGGTGGGTTGTCATGCCTAGTTTAGTATTGTTCAGTATACTCTTCATTCTCATAAAGGTATCTTTTGCCATCTCTATTCTTCTTTGGATGTCCTTGTCGCACCTGCCATCTGATATCACCCAGCTTCCTAAGTAGCAAAAGTTCTGTACTTGTTTTATGTCTTCCCCGTTTATTCTCAGCCTGCAGATAGGATTTTCCTTCTTTTTGGATATCACCATACATTTTGTCTTTTTGCAATTGATAGATAAACCCATTTTTGCACTTTCTTTGACAATTATATCAATTAAGTTTTGTAGTTCTTCCTCCGTACTTGCAATTAACACAGTGTCATCTGCATATCTGAAATTATTGAGTTTTCACTGCCAACTTTGATTCCCAAGATGCCTCTTATTTTTTGTAATTTTTTGTAATATTGTTTCACTGTACATATTAAATATCAGAAAACACACCCTTGTCTAACGCCTCTCTTGATTTTCGTAAACTGTCTCACTTCTCCATCTATTCTTACAGCAGCAGTTTGCTCCCAGTACAGATTTCTAATTAGGTGGTGTCTTTCGAATCTAGATCTAGAGTTTTCTGTAATATTTCAAATAACTTATTGTGCTTCACTTTATCAAATGCTTTTGTGTAGTCGATAAAACAAACAACCAAATCTTTTTGCACTTGAATAGCTCGTTCTGATAGTATCCTTAACATCAATATTGCATTTCTTGTATCTTTGTCTTTCACAAAACCACATTGTTCTTTACGTATTTCAGCTTGTATCTTACTTTTAGCTCGTGTCATCAAAATTCTTAGAAGTACCTTGGTGAATTGACTCGTTAAACTTATGGTCCTATGTAATTCACATTCTATTGCTCCAGCTTTCTTAGGAAGAGTGATAAGTACTGATTTTTTCAACTCTTCTGGTATTATTCCAGTCTCATAAATGTCGTTGATTAAATCAGTAAGTTTTTCAATTCCATAATCTTCAAGGGCAATAATTTGTTCTATTACTAATTCATCAGGACCTGCTGCCTTTCCTTTCTTCATCATATTTATTGCATTACGAACTTCAGATTTTAAAATACTTGGACCTTCAGTGTCTTTCTTAATTTCTGTTTTTGCACCTCGATAGTCTTCAAACAATTCCTGAATATACTTAGTCCATCTGTTCATAATCTCATCTTCTTCCATGATAATGGTACCGTCCTTTGCTTTCAAACATCCACCTGAAGAACAGAGGAGCTTTTTACCAGTGATATTCTTGATTTGTTGATGTAACCTTTTTGGATCAGTGATAGGGATTCCTTCTATTTGCTCACATTCCTGGTTTAACTATTCTTCTTTGGCTTTTTGACATAAGCTTTTAACTTTTTGTATCTAAGGACTTATATTCTATAGGATTTGCTTTCTTCTGTCTCCTTTCTTCCATTAGATTTTTGATTTCATCTGTCATCCATTTATTCTTGTGTTTTTTTCTTTTTTAGGAATCACTGACTTTGCTGATTCTACCAAGTCATCCTTTAAAGAGTTAAATTTCATTCCTACATGATTGCTATCATCTTCCACAGATTCTATTTCTAGACTTTGAAAACTATTCCTTAGTTCAATTGTAAATTTTTGTCTTAAGTTTTCCTCTTTAATTAATTGCAAGTAGTCAAGGGATTGTTCAGGTTTTTGCTTCTTCAGTTTTTTAAGTTTTACTTTCACATGACATACTACTGGGTTATGGTCACTATTACAGTCTGCACCTGGATATGTTTTGCATTGAGTCACTGAGTTTATAAATCTTTGGTTTATAGTAATAAAGTCAATTTGATTTCTAGTATTATCACCTGGACTTTTCCAGGTCCACAAGCATCTTGGATGGTTTTTAAAGTAGGTATTCATAATGACCTGATTATTCGTCTTGCACCATTCTACCCATTTCTCAACTCTTTCATTTCTTTCCCCAGTCCAATTTTCCCTGTGGTATTTCCAACAGCACCTTATCCTACTTTAGCATTTAGATCTCCCATGATAATAACAATATCTTGAGATTTGTATCCATTCTTTGCTTGTTTAAGCTCTTCATAGAATGTATCTATATCCTCATTTGTTCCATCTGTTGTTGGTGCATATACCTGAATAATTGCTAAATCAAATAGTTGTCCTCTGAATCTAACAAGGAGCACTCTTTCTGATATTGCCCAATGTCCTAAAACACTTTTTGCCATGTTATGATCCAAAAGAATTCCTACTCCAATAGTATGGGATGTTCCACAAGAATAAATTAGTGTTTTATTTCTATTCTGACATGTTCCAGCACCTATCCAACGAACTTTGCTAATTCCCATGATGTTAATCTTTAGTCTTTCCATTTCATTTATCACACTGTCCAATCTTCCTGCTTGATGTAGGGTTCTTACATTCCAAGTGGCAATAATTTTCTTTTGTGTTACTTGAATTTTATGAGCAGTAGCTTGATGACGGTCGGAGATCCCCTGTTGATCAAAATCAACCCTACCGAGCCAAGCATCTTCAGAATAGTCTTGAAGATCCTCTTGACATTTGTTGTGTGATACATTTTGTTACTTTGACCATGGTTTCCTTAGCAAATAGATTCTAGGAAACCTAGTATCTAGCAACGGTGGCTTGCTATTGCCTACCGTTGGGCGAACTAAAGAAATCGCCATTCCTCTTCCCAAATGTTCATCCGCCTGTACTATAACTGTTGACATTTGAGGTCCTAGATCGTCAGCTTTCTCCGTCATAAGTTCAGTTATTGAACCTGCCAGATCTGCCGTTGGCCTTCACTCGTATCCTGAGCAGGAACCCTTGCAGGTGCTACTGTTCCGGGTCAGAGCGGCCCTGGGAGCAATGAATGACTAAGGGGTAACTTCACTTTCCCCAAAGCTCTGAAAGTCCCCAATCAGAGCCTCATCACCGGTTGCAGTTTAGAGTCATACCTAGGACCAAAGAACTTACAAACCCCATTTCCAAAAAAGTTGGGATATTTTCCAAAATACAATAAAAACAAAAATCTGTGATATGTTAATTCACGTGAACCTTTATTTAACTGACAAAAGTACAAAGAAAAGATTTTCAATAGTTTTACTGACCAACTTAATTGTATTTTGTAAACATACGCTAATTTATAATTTGATGGCTGCAACACACTCAACAAAAGTGGGGACAGAGGCATGTTTATCATTGTGTTACATCACCTTTCCTTTCAATAACACTTTTTAATCATTTTGGAACTGAGGGTACTAATTGGAGTAGATTTGCAATTGGAAATTTTGTCCATTCTTGCTTGATATGAGAGTTCAGCTGCTCGACAGTCCATGGTCTCCGTCATCTGATTCTCCTCTTCATGATGCGCCATACATTTTCAACAGGAGATAGATCTGGACTGGCAGCAGGCCAGTCAAGCACATGCACTCTGTGTCTACAAAGCCACACTGTCGTACCCCGTGCAGAATGTGGTCTGGCATTGTCCTGCTGAAATAAGCATGTACGTACCGGAAAGAGACGTTGCCTTGATGGCAACATATGTCTCTGTAAAATCCTAATATACGCCTCAGAGTCAATGGTACCTTCACATACATGCAACTCACCCATGCCGTGGGCACTGATGCACCCCCATACCATCACAGATGCTGGCTTTTGCACCTTTCGCTGATAACAATCTGGATGGTCATTTTCATCTTTGGCACGGAGAACTCGACGACCATTTTTTCCGAAAACTAGCTGAAATGTGGACTCATCTGACCACAGAACACGGTTCTACAGTCTTTCGGTCCATCTGAGATAAGCTCTGGCCAAGAGAACTCACCGGCGTTTCTGCATAGAGTTGATGTATGGCTTCCTCCTTGCGTAATACAGTTTCAAGTTGCATTTCTGGATGCAGAGACGGACTGTGTTGAGTGACAATGGTTTTCCGAAGTACTCCCAAGACCAGGTGGCTATAATTGTCACAGTAGCATGACATTTCTGTGCACTTTTCAATCTTATTTTAACTCTGTCCTAACTTTTGTTGAGTGTGTTGCAGCCATCAAATTCTAAATTTGTGTATATTTACAAAATACAATTAAGTTGGTCAGTAAAACTATTGAAAATCTTTTCTTTGTACTTTTGTCAGTTAAATAAAGGTTCACGTGAATTAACATATCGCAGATTTTTGTTTTTATTGCATTTTGGAAAATATCCCAACTTTTCTGGAAATGGGGTTTGTATATAAAACTAAATTAGAGCCAAAAGAGGAAAATACTAAAATACCAAGGAAGAGTTCATGGGTTCATTGTCCATTCAGAAATTTGATTGCAGAGGGGAAGAAGCTGCTCCTGAAATGTTGAGTGTGCATCTTCAGGATCCCGTACCTCCTCCTTGATGGTAACAATGAGAAGATGGCATGTCCCGGGTGATGCGTGTCCTTAATGACAGATGCTGCGTTTTGAAGGTGTCCTGGATGCTGGTGAGGCTAGAGGACATGACGCAGCTGGCTGAGTTTGTAACTTTCTGCAGCTTTTTCCAATCCTGTGCAGTGGCCCCTCCATTGCAGACGGTGATGCGACCAGTTAGAATGGTCGTCACAGTACATCTGTAGAAATTTCTGAGCGTCTTTAGTGACATATCAATTCTCCTCAAACTCCTGATGAAATATAGACACTGTTGTACCTCCTTTGTAATTGAATCGATATGTTGGGCCCAGAAATGTTGACATACTCGGCAGATCATGAACTTAACACACTCAACCTCCAATATCTGACACCTTTGGGATTTTGGTAAGATAGCAGATTTTCTGCAATGTTGAATGTGGCTCCTACTAACTGCCTAACACACATTTAACTCACTTCTTTTTAATATCACAGAGTGGTTTAGTAAACTTAAAGGGAGTGTATAACGGTCAAGGACTCCAGACCCCTGATACAGCTATAGACCAAGACGCGTTCCTGACCACTGGTGTTCTGAGCACCAGTTCCAGCTCCAGCCACACCATCAGCTCTGGCTGCACACACCACTTGCATTCTGGATCCCAGCTCACATTCTGGACTAATGAGCGTGCCGGATGCCGATCTATCTAGGTATCCAAGCAATCAGATGCCAGATTATTGGAGTGATCCTTAAAAACACTGTTTCAAGGTTTGTGCTGGCATCCTGGAGACTTGTGGAGAATTTCCGTATCAGTTTCAGATTTTATTAGAGGTAGCTCCCAAGGTGTAGAAAACAATCCAGGTTTGCCAGGTCTCTCTGTGACGCTTAACATCAGGAGGCTGAAATTACTTTGTATTGCAATTATCAATAAACATGAAAACGTCTGCAGATGTTGGAAATCCAATGCAACACACACCAACAACACCTGAAGGAGAATCTCGGCCCGAAACGTCGACTGTTTATTCTTTTCCGTAGATGCTGCCTGACGTACTGAGTTCCGCCAGTATTTTTTGTGTGATACTGCAACTATTTCATTCTTGAAAACATCGGGCAGCAATTGTGTCATTGTAACCAGTTTGGTTACATCATATCGAATGCTCATTTTGCAAAACTGAAAACAGTCCTTGTATAAAAGGACAGCAAAAAGGCATTGAATATTTTGAAACAGAACACATTAATATTGCAAGTGAAAACAGCATGTTAAATATGTATGGGCAGGGTCTTTCTTTCTGAATGCAAAAATTCAGAGAAGCAACATAACCTTACATTGATGTTCTGGTAACAAAGCTGTTGAATAGCCAGAATTAAACCTTCAGATGAGAGAAGATGCTCTTAAATAAAGTGACGGCTAACTCCTGCTGTTGATACCTGAACTCAGTTACAGCAGCTGTACCAGCTTTTTGTTCCAATTGTATACCTCCAGCAAGATGTGACAGTCGCTTCTCTGATAGCACAACAAAAATAATTATTATATATTCAGGCATGAGGTGAAAGCCTTGTTGAATTGCCAGCTATGCCTTCAGAAGGGAAAAGACATCATGGCCAAATGTTGTAAGGTAACAATGGTTTCCAGAACACTCAGACAAATGTTGTTGAGCATGATTTCCTTTCCAGCTACCATTATTTCTGTTATTTCGAAGTTCAAAGTATATTTATTATTAAAATATGTATACATTATACAGCCTTGAGGTTTGTCTCCTGACAGGCAGAGACGAAGCAAGAAATCCAAAATAAACCATTAGTAAAATGAACGACAAACACCAAATGTGCAGAGAGAGAAAAAACACATTTGTGCAAACAATAAAAGTAAGCAAATTGTATTTAGAACGATAGTGAGTCCTCAGAAATGAAGCCCAGAGCAGGCCCACAGCCTCAGTTCAGCATATAGCAGTGTAAACTTCATGGAGCCCGCAGACACGAAGCCTGAGCAGGCCCACGGCCTCAGCCTCAGTTCAGGACGTAGTGGAGTAAATCTACAATGATTATATTAAAGGGCAGGTTTCAGTGATCAAAGGTTTGATGTCAATGAAAGGACAGCTTGAATAAATTGAGGAAAATATTATTGGTGTATCAAGGATTGACGAGGATCCATTTTTTTAGCAACAATGCAAGAGATGAAATTCAGTGTAATTTAGCTGTTTACTTCTCTCTTAAATCTTTATTGAACTTTCTACCATCATCCTCAAACACAAGATCACTGTGACATGACAAAAAAAAACAGGAAATGCTGACAATATTTAACAGGTCTGACTGTTTTGAAAAAGGTTCATTAATATAAAAGCTTGTTTCACTCTCCACAGATGCTGCCTGACTAATTGAATATCTCGAGCAATTTTTTAAAATCATTTTATATTTCCAGTATTTGAAATATATTTTTGCTGTTCAATTGATAAAGTGGAGCCAGCAAAGCTAAAAAATCTGTCCACCCCTTTCTCTCACCTCTTAATACTTGTTACCTCCCTTCTATGTTTCAATCAGATATTAACCAGAAACATCGAATGTCCATTGCCCTCCTTATACCCTATGTTGCCCATGCACACAGGCACTCCAACAGTTTATTTTTTGTTCCTTCATTTAAAATTAGTCCCCTCTTCCAAACTCACTGTAGTGAGTTCCTTGGATTTGTGCAGGACGCCGGAGAGAGTTAGGCTCCGAAGTTTTTAGTGCACCTGAATTAATTTACTGTGGTTTTGAGAATGATTTGTCTTGCGGTGTCGCTAGGTTGAAGCACCAATGTTCTGTTGAAATTCCTATGTATAAACCCGTTGGAATTGCTGTGTATAAGCTCTTTTTCCTGTCCCTACATGGCAGTCTGTCATTCCTCTGCACCTGGGTTCAGCTGTTTAGCAGCGCACTCTGTGACAGCAGGACCCACCAAGTAATGGATCCAGCAGAGGTTCAATAGTGACTTGAACATCAGTCGGATGCCGGCGAGGGTGCCCTCTATTCTCAGTGCATATCACGAGTCCACATTCCGAGTGTACGTCCCGAGTTGCTCTAGTGTCTGTCCTGAGTTTCGACAGTCTCCATTCTGGGCTTTTCAAGTCATGAGTATCCAGGTTCCCAGCTTCCGTGTCCCGTGACACAAGTCTGCATAACAATTGAACACTTCAGTCAAGCTTATTGATAAAATTCATTTAATCCAACGTTCAAAGTCAATGGTGTAAATTTTGGAAGAGTAAAACACTGTGAACAGGATCCTTCCCTAGGTTTCGAGTTTCATGTTTTTGAGGTCTCAAGTTTCTGGGTCTCAAGGCTTTCTCAGGGTTTAAGCATCCTGGCCTAAGTGTTCAGGGTCCTCAAGGACTTTTCAATGTTTCCAAAATTTTTTCAATATTGTCCCCATCTTGAGAACTCCCAAGCCTCCTGCTCGAGGTTCCCTGGTCTCACTTGAGGTTCCCCTTAAGGTTCGCAGGTCTCTTCCTCTTGACATCCCCATGTCTCTCTACATCTCGAGGTCCCTAAGCCCCATCTCGAATCGTCCCTGGATCTCAGGTTTTCAGGACTCCCTGGGCTATCAGGTGCCGGCCATAGGTGTCCTATAAAGAGTGCATTGCGCTCTGAGAGTTTCAGAGAACCTGAAATGGATTAATGTGATTTCAAGAATGACTTGACTTGCAGTATCACTTGGTCGAGCCACCAATGTTCTGTTTGAAATTCTATGTAAAAACTCTTGTTTCTGTCTCTACATGGACTGTCATTCCTTTACACTTGGGTTCAGTTGTCTGCCAGTGCACACCATAATACTTACTTCCTGGAAAGCTATGTTTGCTCTCCAAAATCTATGTATCATTTTCATTTTTCTTTACCTTTGGCTGAGTTTTATCAATCCTGTACGTTCAACACATAAGTCCCTACATAGCTTTCTCCCATTTCCTATCACATGCCCACCTCCCCCACGTTTCCTCATTGTCTTCTCAATCACCCTCAAACAGCCCAAGTCCCTAAGTCTTCACTCCAACCACAACTCAGGTACTTTTATTTCTTTGTAAAACCTCCTGGAATATGGTTCATTGGTAGAGTTTTTTTTTGTGAAAAATGTACATTCTCACAACACACGGCTGTTATTGTGAACAGTTTGGTCAGGAATATGATTGAGGCTCAGTTTGCTGGAAAACTTTAAATATGAATGTTTCCAAGTCACAAGGGATTGTAACAAGGGAGAGGAAAAGAAATGACTAATTAAAAAGCTAGCATCCTGTTCCACGCTATATTTTTCTACAAACTTAAGGAAAGGCAGAAATTTTCCCTCAGGTGACTTGCTTATGGCAAGAACAAAAAGGGGCTAATTATCTCATCATGTTTATGCCATCTCTTTGATAATATCTAAATCTTCCCATTTACATACTCTTTGTAGTTGATTTTGTTTAAAAAAGTATTATTTAATGCTTGATGAGCAATGCCAACCTGAAATATTGACTGTTTATTCCTCTCCGATGTGCCTGAATGGCTGAGATCCCCCAGCATTTTGTGTGTATCATCATTTAAGACCTCTTTCCACTCTCTAGATCCCAAGAATCCATGTCTATTTACATTTACCCTATCTATACCCCTCTGAATTTTTTATACCTCTATCAAATCTCTCCTCATCCTCCTATGCTCCCGGGAGTAAAGTTTAACCTATTCAACCTTTCCCAATAACTCAGGTCCTCAAGTCCTGGCAATATCCTTGTAAATTTTCTCTGCTCTTTTTCAATATTTTTGAGCTTTCATGTAGGCAGGTGACCAGAGTGCACACAGTACTCCAAATTAGGCCTCACCAAAGTCTTATACAACTTCAACATAACATCTGAAACAGAATCAGATATAAAATCACTAGCATATGTTGTGAAATTGATGTTTTGCAGCAATAGTACATTGCAATACATAATAATAAAAATCTATAAATTACAATAAGATATAAAAAATAAATTAAATAAGGAGTGCAAAAATGAGCAAAAGGAGTGAGGTACTGTTCATGGATTGATTGTCCATTCAAAAATCTGTAGGCAGAAGGGATACTGTTGTTCCTGAAATGTTGAGTGTGTGTCTTCAGGCTCTTCTACCTCCTCTTTGATAGTAGAAATGAGAAGAGGGCATGTCCTGGGTGACAGGGGTCCTTAATGATGGATGCTGCCTTTTTGAGTCATCGCCTTTTGAAGTTATCCTTGAGGCTGGAGTGGTTCGTGCCCATGATGGAGCTGGCTGAGCTTACAACTTTCTGCAGCTTTTTCCAATCCTGTGCAATGGCCCATCCATACCAGATGACAATGCAATCAGTTAGAATGCTCTCCATGGTGTATCTGTAGAGACTTATGATTGCCTTTAGTGACATACCAATTCTCCTCAAACTCCTAATGAAATGTAGCCATTGTTATGCTTTTGTTGTAGTTGCATCAATATGTTGGGCCCAGAATAGACCTTCAGCGATGTTGACATCCAGGTTATGAGTTTAATTCCTGGGATGGCGGGACTGTCATATGTTGAAAGATTGGAGCATCTGGACTTATATGCACTGAAATTTAGAAGGATGAGAGGGGATCTGATTGAAACATATAAGATTATTAAGGGATTGGACAAGCCAGAGGCAGGAAACATGTTCCCAATGTTTGGGGAGTCCAGAACCAGAGGCCACAATTTGATAATAAGGGGAAGGCCATTTAGAACGGAGTTGAGGAAAAACTTTTTCACCCAGAGAGTTGTGGATCTGTGGAATGCTCTGCCTCAGAAGGCAGTGGAGGCCAATTCTCTGGATGCTTTCAAGAAAGAGTTAGATAGAGCTCTTAAAGATAGCGGATCAAGGGATATGGGGAGAAGACAGGAATGGGGTACTGATTGTGGATGATCAGCCATGATCACAGTAAATGGTGGTGCTGGTTTGAAGGGCCGAATGGCCTACTCCTGCACCTATTGTCTATTGTCTATTGAATTTGGAACTGCTCACCCTTTCCACTGCTGATGCCTTGGAAAGGGATGTGTTCCCTCAACTTCCCCTTCCTGAAGTCCATAAGCAATTTCTTGGTCTGACTGATGTTGAGTGCAAGTTTGTCGGCTCAACCAGCAGATCTATCTCACTCTTCTACACCTCCTCATCACCATGTGAAATGCTGCCAACAACAGTTGTGTCATTGGCAAGTTTATAGATAGTGTTTGAGCTATGGCTAGCCACACAGTTGTGGGTGTAGAAAGAGTAGAGCAGTGGGCTAAGCACGCATCCTTGAGGTGCACCAGTGTTGATTGTTATCAAGGAGGAGATGTTACTTCTGACCCACACAGACTGTGGTCTCCTGTTGAGGAAGTCAAGCATCCAGTTGTAGAGGCAAGTACGGAGGCCCAGGTTTTGGAGCTTGTCGATTAAAACTGAGGCTATGATTGCCTTGAACACTGAGCTACAATCAGTAAACAGCAGCCTGTTGCAGGTATTGCAGTTATCCAGGTGACCCAAGTATGAATGGAGAGCCAGTGAGATTGCATCCGCTATAGACCTATTGTGGTGATAAGCAAGTTACGGCAGATGTAGGTCCTTGCTTAGGCAGGAATTGATTTCGGCCAGGACTAACTTCCAAAATACTTCATCACAATACATGTGAGTACAACTGGATGAAGCAGCTTACCCTGCTCTTGGGCACTGGTATGATTGTCACCCTTTTGAAATAGGTGTGACTGCAGCAGTGAGAGACTGACAATGTCCTTGAACACCCCTGCCAATAAGTTGGCACAAATTTTCAGTGTCCTATCAGGTACACCATCAGGGCCTGATGCCTTGCAAGGGTTCACCCTCTTGAAAGATTTTCTGATGTCTGCCTCCAAGAGAGATGATAGGGTCACCAGATGCTGCAGGGATTCGCACAGTTGTAGCTTTATTCTCCTTTTCAAAGCATTCATAAAAGGCATTGAGCTCATCAGGGAGTGAAATATCAAGCCATTCATGAGGTTAGGTCTCGCTTTGCAGGAAGTAATGGCCTGCAAACACTGTCAGAGTTGACGGGTGTCTGATTTCATCACTAGCCTCAATTGAAATCTTTTTTTTCATTCTTTCAATTGTCTTCTGTAGGTCGTACCTGAACATCTTCTATAGTTCTGGATTATGGCTCTTGGACACGACAGATCTAGCCCTCAGCAGACTGCAAATCTCCTGGTTCATCCGGGTTTTTTTCTACCCTCAAATCCTGCACTCATTACTGAAGGCCTATGTGGCAAAATCTCTCTTTATGATCCAGTCTATCTTTTACCATTGTTAAAACATATTTGTTGAATGGTCCATAGCTTGTCCAAAGCTCATCTATATCTGTGATAACCATTTTATCTCCTGAAGCATATGGATAATTTGCCAATGACTATGTTTTGCTGCTGCCTTTTCGTACAATTATTAAGTTTCAACCTGTCTACTTATCTCAGGAGCGAGATGTGCCAACTAGTGGAGTGGTGTTGCGGCAACAACCTTACAGTCAACGTCAGTAAGATCAAAGAGTTGATTGTGGACTTCGGGAAGGGTAACACATACCAATCCTCATAGCGGGATCAGAAGTGGAGAGAGTGAGCGGTTTCAAGTTCCTGGGTGTCAAGATCTCTGAGGACCTAATCCAGTCCCAACATATCGAAGCAGTTATAAAGAAGGCAAGTCATTGACTATACTTCATTAGGAGTTTTAAGAGCTTAGGCATGTCAACAAATACATTCAAAAACTTCTGGAGAGCACTCTGACAGGTTGCATCACTGTCTGGTATGGGGGGTGGTGGCCTACTGCACAGGACCGAAAGAAGCTGTAGAGGGTTATAAATTTAGTCAGCCCCATCTTGGGTACTAGCCTACAAAGTACCCAGGACATCTTCAAAGAGAGGTCTCTCTGAAGGGTAGCGTCCATTATTAAGGACCTCCAGCATCCAGACCATGCCCTTTTCTCACTGTTACCATCAGGTAGGAGGTACAGAAGCCTGAAGATACACACTCATTGACTCAGGAACAGCTTCTTCCCCTCTGCTATCCAATTCCTAAATGGATATCGAACCCATGAACACTACCTCACTTTCTTAATATATATTATTTCAGTTTTTTTGCACGATTTTAAATCTATTCAATATACGTATACTGTAGTGGATTTGCTTATTTATTATTATTATTTATTATATTTTTCTTCTTCTATATTATGTATTGCATTGAACTGCTGCTGCTAAGTTAACAAATTTCATGACACATGCTGGTGATAATAAACATGATTCTGATTCTGATTCCGAATTAAGGACAAAAGACTGAGATGGCAACCTGAAGTTTAATAAAAATTAGCTGCATTTAATCGACAAAAAATTATCACCTTCAACCTCACCAACAAATATAATTTCATTATTACTGTGGGCCATGCATTTGGTCAATGTTGACATTTTTGTGCCTTTCCAGTTTCCTTTATCCCAATAACATTTTCACCCATCTGGATGCTGAATTTTAGAGTGAATTCAGAAAATCTTTCCTGCATTTCCATTTACTTTCATCTCCCTCACACATGTGGTATCATCTTATTTAGCTCACTATCATTTTGTTCATCTTTTTATGCACTATATGCTGTATAAATTCAAAATATAGTTTTTACCTTGAGATGTTGTTACTGAGCATCTCCAATGATGCCCATCACTCGAGCCAATAACTGGCAGCATTTTAGTGGTGGCCTCATCATTGAAGCAACACAGTTCAAGCCTCACCACAATAAATTATGGATAAGATTCAGATCTCTGTTTTATTAGATTTAAATAAGTTTTAATCATTACATATGCTCAAAATCTACGCAATTAGTTGAGGAGCTATCAGAAACAAAACACATTTAAAAGGCAGTGCGAGCTGTTAAATTAAAAATTAAACTGCACAGGCAAAATAACAAGAAACAAGTGTGCTTCTTTTGCACATGGAATTTTAATTTGTAAATTTGGAGTGACCATTTGTCCCTGAATTGCAGAAAAGGTTATGACAAAATAGTGTCACATTCATGCATAATTTACTTGTTAACACCAATAACATCATTAAAGTTTGCAACGGCTTATTGGTGAAAGATCAGGGCTGTCACACAGTCCTACAGGATTATGGAAGTGAACAGAATGACTTATAATCAGATTGGCCATTATTTCTGACAGCTTCAGTCCCACAGATATTTTTCAAACATAATAACTGTTAAAATGGATGTGCCTCCTCGCCAAAGAAATTAGCACATTTTCCCAATCTCTTTTATTTTCTCTCCTCTAATATTTTAACTTCTCGTGCAGAAAGAAATTATTTTTCAGGATCTAGCAACCAGTTGGCAAACATGAATTATTAATCTACTTCTTTTTGTATGTTCTCTGGGAAAGTGGAATCTGCCAATTTCTGGGAGTTGAACAGAAAGTACAAAAGACCTTTAATTCTCATTTTATTGTCTTCTCTTTAAGTCCAATTTGAGGCAAAAACAATGAATATTTTCTTCTAAAATATAATGTCTTTCCCAATAAGGATGTGCTCAGTTTTCTGTAAGGCTCCATGTGCAATTTATCTACTCTTTTTCATCGTTACTTGTACTTGTGTCAAGAAATCTCTGTTCACTCTCACCTCCCTGTTAAGTCCAATGCCATTTCTTCCTGATCTGTAGCAATGAGTTCAAGGAATGGAGCCCAGTAGCCAGGTTTGATGGGAACTTGTTATAATAATTGACAAATCCTAAAGGGGGCCGCAACTGCGACATGTCCTTTGGCCTTGAGGCATCCACCACTGCTTGAATTTTCTCAGCACACTTGTGAAATGCTTGTGCATTGATGGTGTGACCACAGTAAGTGGCTTGGTTTAAAGAATTCATACTTGTTGTGACATGCTATGAGCTCATAAACTTCTAATCTTCTTTAAACTGTTCTGAGATTGTGGAGGTGTTCCTTATCATCCTTACTGGTTAGAATGCTGTAATCTAGGTAACATGGGGGGCCCTGGGCAGCCTTTCAGCAGCTGGTCCATCGTTTTCTCCCAGAGTGCAGATGCAGATGCTCTTCCAGAAATAAGCCTTTGAGTTTTCTAATGCCACCCCTGAACACTGCTGTGGCATCATCCAGTATCTTTCTTAATTTGCTTTCAGTTGACTCTTTTGCAGGGGATGTGGTATGCAAATGGTAGATGGATCTCCAATCAGGTTGTAGTTGTCTCAGCTACTTATGGCCCCACAATGCTGGTCATCCTGTTTTTACCAAATACATGCGCAGTGTGGCTTGTTGGTTGCTGAATTTCACTGTTAGAAACATCATTCTCACAGCAGTTATCTCTTCTTCAGTATAAGTTATTTGTTGAATATCTACAGGCTTCAGTTGAGTACCTTTGAAATGTCATACATACTCATTGTGTGGAATGACTGAAAAAGCTGAGTCAGTGTCCAATTCCATTTTAATTAATTTATCAACACACACAATCTGCCAGAGGAACTCAGCAGGCAAGGCAACATCTATGCAATAGAGTAGAGTTGACATTTCAGGCCGAGATCCTTCATCAGGACTGGAAAAAAAAGGTGAGAATTTCCGGCATCTGCAGATTTTCTCTTGTTTGTTAATTAATTTAACATTCACATCTCGTGTGGGCCATATTGCTTGCCCATTGTTAGTTTTCACATTGTAAATCTCGAGGCTACACAGTCCTGTGTTACTCTCATCATCAGATTTTTCATCAACAGCATGCAGATTAATGTTCATTTCAAAATTGCATCTTGACCTTTTATCTTTTTCTCTTCCCGGTGCAGTCCCTTTATTTTTGTCTGCTCAACATGATTTCTATATGTGTCCTACTTTGTCGTATTTTCTGGAAGGTACAACTTTAGAATTGTATTGGTCTGCTGTATGTGAGCTTTTGCCTCAACAGTAACACTTTTTGTTCAGCCAATCCAGTTTCTGTTGTAAACTTATGCCCACCTTTATTCCCGACTGCAATTCAATTGCATCTCAAAGTTCAAAGTAAATTTATTATCAATGTACAGGTATGTCATCATATATAAAGCTGAGATTCATTTTCTTACAGGCATGCTGAATAAATCCAATAACCACAAAAGAATTAATGAAAGATTGCACCAACTGCATGGACAACCAATGTGCTAAAGACAAACTGTGCAACTGGAAAAAGAAAGAAAGAAAAACATACAGAAACCACTAAGTGAAAAACCCCCAAAACAGACTGAATTAAAAGAGGAAATTGAAAGACTTTGGAACATGAACAGGGTACACATTGTCCCAATAGTAATATCTACAGTTGTTATCATCCCAAATGCACTACAGAATGACATTAAACAATTAGCTACACAGCAATATCTACTGTAGGTAACTCTTCAGAAAGCCACAATACTAAACATCACTAGAATAGTCTGAAAGTTCCTAGCAATTGAGAAATAAGTGTGCTTGGCTATGCCTGTACCTCAGGTTTTACCAACTTGAGCTGAGAAAAAAAGGTTTTAAATTTTTAAATTTAAATGGAGTTGAAACAAAAAAATCAAAAATACATAATAAAAGGCTGACAGATTCAAGAGCTGCGAAAAAATAAATTGCAACATAATAACAATCCAGCACTTTACAGAATCCTGTAGTAGTTTAAATCAATCTGATTGCTTACATAGGCACAATCAAGTAGCAAACATCATTCACCAAAATCTTGCTTTAAAATACAAACTCATGAAAGAAACCATACCTTACTATAAATACAAGTCTGATCCAATTTTAGAGACTGAGACCCATAAATTATGTTACAAATGGTCCATTATTACAGATAGGGCAATCCATAATAACCATCCAGATACAATGTTACAGGATAAACAAGCACAAACAACTTGCTTATAGATACAGCCATTTCAAGCACAAATAACATACAGAAATCAATAAGTAAAAAAAACCCACCAGAAGACTGTAAAATTAAGGAGAAATTAAAAGACTATGGAACATAAACAGGGTATACATTGTTCGAATAGTAACATCTGCAACTGGAACCATCACAAAAGTTTCTACACAATAGCATTAAACAATTTGGCCTGCACAGCAATATTTATGTAAATCTCCAGAAAGCCACAATATGTAACACAACCAGAATAGTTCAAACATTCCTAGCAATTGAGAAATGAATGCTGTGACTATGAACAAAGTCACTAGAGAGACACGGAAGCTGGTGGATATAGAAGTCTTAATTCAGCAAAATAAGCAGGTACTCTTAGAAGAAGAGGCTTCCCAATCTCCCAAACATCACATTTTATACCCTTGAGTTCAATGGTAACTCAAGACAGTTTCAATGGTTACAATGACATCATTTACTTCAATACATTGAGTTCAATATAATGATTACTGTCAAAGCTTCGGTAAGTTACATATAATTTTCAAACACCTAGATCTTCACAGCAACACTCCAGACCCCCTAGATTGAATGTCAATCACCATTGTCCCTCTAGCTGCATTTCTGGATGAATGGGTGTTTCCTGGTTTGCAATCAACCACAGTCTGAAGCTTCAGGAAGACTATTGTTTGGAACTGTATCTTAAAGTCAATCTATATTCCACATTCATATCTGAAGACTGATTGACACCACAATTCCAGAATATACCCCAACACTGAGTGTGGTTGGTTATGCCCATACCTCAGGTTTTACCATGTTGAGCTATGTAAAATTAAAAATACAACAATAATAATAATCATCATCATCATAATAATATTAACAAATAAGGAATAAATACTGAGAACCTTAGATGAAGAGTCCTTGAAAGCCCTTGCAAAACATTTCATTGAGAGGGTGAGTGAAATTAAGTGGTTATCGCCTTTGATTCAAGAGCCTAGTTGTTGATGGCTAATAACTGTTCCCAAACCTGGTGGTGGGATTCCTGAGGCTCCTGTACCTTCTTTCTGATGGCAGCAGCAATATGACAGCATGACCTCGATTGTGCGGGTCTCTGATGATGGATGCTGCTCTACTGTGACACCACTCTGTGTAGATGTGCTCTGTGGTGGGGAGGGCTTTATCCGTGATGGACTGGGCTGTATCCACTACTTTTAGTAGGATTTCTCATTCAAGGGGATTGGTACTTCCATACAAGTCTGCGATACAGCCAGTCAATATACTCTCCACCACATATCTATCGAAGTTTGTCAAAGTTTTCAATGTTATGCTGAAACTGTACAATTTTCTATGGAAACAGAGGCACTGTCATGTTTTCTTCTTAATTGTACACATGCTGGGTCCAAGACAGGTCCTCTAAAATGATAACACCAAGGAATTTAAAGTTGCTGACTCTCTCCACCGCTGATCCGCCAATGAAGACTGGCTGATGGACTTCTGATTTCCTTCTCCTCGTCAATAATCAGGTCCTTGGTCTTGCTCACATTTTATTGTTTTGGCACGGCTCAGGCAGATTTTTATTCTCCCTCCTATACGTTGATTCATCATCACCTTTGATTTGTCCTACAACAGCGGTGTCATCAGCAAACTTGAATATGGAATTGGAATTGTGTGTAGCTACACAGTCATAAGTGTAAAGTGAATAGAGCAGGGGGCTAAGCACACAGCATTGTGGTGCCTTTGTGCTGATGAAGATCATGGAGGATATATTGTTGCCAATCTGAAGTGGACTGGGGTCTTCAGCTGAGGAAACCCAGGATCCAATTGCCACAAAGAGGCATTGAGACCAAGTTCCAGGAGGTAATTGATTAGTTTTGAGGGGATGATGGCATTGAATGTTGAGCTGTAGTCAATAAAGAGCATCCTGATGTATGTGTCTTCACTGTTCCGATATTCCAGGGCTGAGCGAATAACCACTGAGATGGCATCTGCAGTGGATATGTTGCTTCAGGTGTTGATCGAAGTCGCTTTGCAAGTAGGAGTTGCTATGTTTCATCACAAAACTTTCTATCTGTTATTTCCTTTGGCACCGCTACTTCGACTTCTCTTTTAAATGTGAGTTGTGCTTCAGTTCGAAGCTGTTTTTGAATATTTTCTTGCAATTTTCTACAAGCTAAATGATCTCTCAGTGTATCATTATGCTTATCACAGAACTGATAATGCTCAGACAATCTCTTCAATTCAGCCATTTTCGCTGAAGTGGACGTCCCTTCCTTTTAATTCCACTTATGGAATCTAAAGCATTCTGAAATCAACGAAGGTTTTCGTTCTAAATGTTTGTGGACTACCTTAATGATATCAGCAAAAATCACTTTAGCTTGTTTGTTTGGAGCAGTTAAACTTTTTACCGAACACTTCCACCTAATACACTCAGCAAAACTGGCACGTGTCTCTTACTGGCAATTTCATTTGCTTCAAAGGTCTGCTCAGTTTGTTCTGCATACATGAGCCAGTTATCTGTTGTGTAATCAAACACCTCTATCTTTCTGATGTTGTCAGTCATCCCTGCTTTTTTGTAAATTTATGCTTGTTATCATCTGCTGCTCAGTGTTTATATACCTGTGAATGCTGGAAACACTCATCAGCTTAGGCAGTGTCTGTGGAAAGAGAAATAATTAATATTTCGGTTTTAAGACCTTTTGTCAGAATTGCATTCTCTTTAACTTTTGCTGATGTTTTCGATCTCTTTCAGGGGATCTGTGCAACACAGATCGATTCTGGATCTTTACTGGCCTTAACACACTGATGCAATATTGAAGAAGACACACCAGTGGCTCTTCTTCATTAGGAGTTTGAGGAGATTTTGAATGTCACCAAAGGCTCTTACATAATAGATGTACAGTGGAGAGCATTCTGACTGGTTACATCATAACCTGGTATGGAGTTTATAATGCACAGGGTCACAGGTTGTAGAGTGTTGTAGACTCAACAGTTTCATCAGGGGCACAACCCTCACCTTCATCCAGGATGTCTTCAGGAGGCAATACCTGAAAAAAGGTGGCATCCATCACTAGGAATCCTCACCATCCAGGACATACCCTCTTCTCTTTATTACCTTTGAAGAGGAGGTACAGAATTCTGAACCCACACTCAGTGATTCAGGATCAGCTTCTTCTCTTCCAGGATCAGATTTCTGAATAATCCATGAACACTAGATTGTTAATCTTTTTTCACTATTTATTTACTTTTACCACTCATAGTAATTTTATGTTTGTGTACTAATTTGCTGCTTCAGAACAAATCTCACATGATCTAAATCAGTAATAATCCGATTTTGATTCTGATTGCCTATCACCAAAATAGGTCTATGGTGGATGTGACCTCATTGGCATTCATGGGTTTTGCATCACCTGGGCCTTTGCACCTCCCTCTGCAACTGGATCCTCGACATCCTAACAGGAAGAACACAATCTGTGCAAATTGGAACTAACATCTCCACCTCGCTGACAATCAACACTGGCATACCTCAGGAATGTGTTGTTAGCCCACTGCTTTACTCTCTACACCCATGACCAAGTGGCTGGACACAGCTCAAATGCCATCTATAAATCTGATGATGACAACTATTGTAGGCAGAATTTCAGATGGTGACAAGAGGACGGACAGGAGTGAAATATATTAACCGGTTGAATGGTGTTACAGCAACAACCTTGCACTCAACAACAGTAAGACCAAAGAACCAGTTGTGGACTACAGACAGACTAAAGTGAGGCATCTGAAGAGGAAAGAGTGAGCAATTTCAGGTTCCCGGGTGTCTGAGGATCTATTCTGGGCCCAAAATATCAATGCAGCTACAAAAAAGGCTCAACAGTGACTATATTTCATTAGGAGCTTGAGGAGATTTGGTATGTCACCAAAGACACTTGCAAATTTCTACAGATGTACTGTGAAGAGCATTCGAACTGGTTGCATCCGTCTGGTAAGGCGGTGTGGTGGCTAATGCACAGGATTGAAATAAGCTGCAGAGAGTTATAAATTTAATTGCCTCCGTCATGGGCACAAGCTTTTGTAGTATCCAGGACATCTTCAAGGAATGATACCTTGGAAAGGTGGTATCCATCATTAAGGATTCCCACGACCCAGGACGTGCCCTGTTTTCATTGTGACTGTCGGGTAGGAGGCACAGAAGCCTGAAGGCACGCACTCAGCGATTCAGGAACAGCTCCTTCCCCTCTGCTGTTCAATTTCTGAATAGACATTGAAGCCACGAACACTACCTCACTACTTTTATATTTTTATTTTTGCACTACTTAACTATTTAATATTTATACTTACTCTAAGTCACATCTTTCTATCATTATGTATTGATTGTACTGCTGCTGCAAAGACAACAAATTTCACATATATGCCAGTGATATTAAACCCGATTCTGAAATTCTGATTCTGATTCTAAGTGCAAAGCCAAATGAAACCAGAACATGGACACGTTAAATTTCACTCCATTCCCCTAAGAAATGGGATTTGGACGATAAATTCCATCTTCGGCCAATTATTGACATGAGTGTTTCTGAAGTTTATAAAGCACAGGGATCAAATGCAGTCAATTGTTTCCAATTTAGTTGATACTGTTTTATAATCTAGGTTAGTGGTCACCAACATTTTTAAGCCCAAGATCTCCTACCTCGGCCTTAGTGAAAGGCAAGATCTACCTACTAAATTGTTTAGAGAAAAAACAACTCAGATTGTACTTCTAACTTGAGGCCTTTTATTTGGGCTAATTGTATTTGAATTACCTAAAATGCTTTTGTCAAACTTTCAAATTAATTCAACCAAAAAGCACTGTAACTAGCATATCAAACAGGCCATAGCTGTCTTTCTTTAAGAATATTACAATACTTCATACCTTTTGTAGTAACTTCTACTTTGAAAAAGAACCACTCGACAACTTCATGTCCAAAGGAACAACTTTATCTGGGACGGCAAAACCAATGCGGCAGAGGGGCTTATACACACATGCGCAGACAGACAGCTTTCCATAGCGGAAGTATTGCTATATTACCATTATCCTAATTGGTATTAACTTATCCTTATAATGCTCACATTACAACACTTCTCCTCCTTTAAATTCCAACATTCCCCAAATGTAAGAGAACTGGGAAACAAAGAACAGTGGTGCCTTTAGCTTGCGAACCCCTGAAACTTATACTAGTGTCTCAGTAACAGTTTACCAATACAAAACACCTGAAAATCATGGCAGATTCAACATTCAGTCTAACAAAGGAAACTGTCCATTCGAATATTCAGTCTGTCAGGAGGTTTGCGAGGGCGCTGTGCTGCAACGGTTTGTTGACTTGCTGCCTGAGATAAAGAAATGGGGAGCACGAGGAACTGTCAGATGATGCGTGGCTACTGGATTTAGGGTTTCTGACAGACCTAACAGCTAAATTAAACGCACTTAACAATGAGCTCATGGGAAAAGACCGACACCTGCCCCACATGATAAATGCAGTAAATGCGTTTAAGGCCAAGATCAGTGTTTGGATTTCAAATTTAAAGAACGAGAGGTGGACACACTTTCCCAACTTGGAGAAACTGTTATAGGCCATCCAGGGAAAAAAAAATGCTTTTCGCCCTGAGCAGTACTGTGCTTACCTAGACAAACTGGCAATAGAGTTCGATCGGTGTTTTGGGGAGTTAAACATCATGAAAGATATTGCTGCATTTATTTCAAACCCATTTCTGCCAATCGATATAGAACAGATACCAGCCAAATTCCAGCAAGCATTTGGTGTGCCAAGTGGTATTGAAATGGAAATAATTGATTTGCAAAATGACATCGAGCTTAAAGCAAGATCAAGGTGGCTTTTGGGGGCTACTTCGGGTCAACTTATCTGTGTGAAATTGCATTTTCACAGATGAAAATTATTAAATCTAAGTACAGGAGCTGTCTTACTGACAGACACCTCACAGAATGTCTCAGACTGGCTGTCTGTAGTTATGAACCAGATTTTTAGGGAACTAGCAGAAAATATTCAATCCCAGTCATCACACTGAGTGCAACAGTCAATTTTTATTCATTTGTTTTTCATGTTGAAATAAAATTAAATAATTAAACTTAGAATTAAAGGTGCTTTAATGTGAGCAATATAAAGATAAGTTAGTACCAATTAGGATAATGGAAATATAGCAAAACTCCCGCTACGGAATGCTGTTTTAAACAGAGGTTGTTTCCGGGGTTGCGGGGTTCTACATCCTGTCTTTTCTGCGCATGTGTGTATAAGCCCCTCCGCCGCATTGGTTTTGCTGTCCCAGATAAAGTTGTTCCTTTGGACATGAAGTTGTTGAGTGGTCCTTTTTCAAAGTAGAAGTTACTACATATGACTCACATATGTGCTCTAGGGGTAAAATTTGCTTTTGCATCAAAAGGTTTATCAGGCATAATGTATTTGTGTATTTTTTTTTCTTTTTTTCTCGGGATCTACTGGGAAAGTCTCAACGATCAACCGGTCAATCGCAATCCACCGGTTGGCGACCACTAATCTAGAAGATTAAGATGAATGGAATCAATATAAAATTGGCTGTTTGAATTCAGTATTGAGTTATCCACAGAAGGCAAAGGGTAGAAGTCAATGGGACATAATCTGGATGGAGGTCTGTGACTAATGGTGTTCTATAGTGATCTGTACTGGAACCTCTGCTGTCAGAAAACCCAGATGGATGGGTTAGCAAGTTTGCATAGCATGGAAGGCTAGCAAAGGATACAGTGGAATATAGATCAGTTGCAGATATGGGCAGACAAATGTTAGGTGGAGTTTAACCAAGCCAGATATGAAGCGCTGCACTTTGGGAGACCAAATGTACAAGAACAGGATCATCAATGGTCTAGATGGCTAGAGGAATCTTAAGGTCCATGTCCATATTTCCCTGACACTGTTTACCCATGCTGATAGGCTGGTACGCTTTCGATTATTAAGTGTTCAAAGTAAGTTTATTATCGAAGTATGTGTATGTCGCCACATACTACCCTGAGGTTCTTTTCTTTGCAGGCATTCACAGCAGAACAGAGAGGTATTAAAGAATCAATGAAAACCTACAGACAAACAGAGATTGACAAACAACCAACGTGCAAAGGGAGACAAATTGTGCAAATAAAAATATAAGTAAAAAAATAATACTGAGAACATGAATTGCAGCCCTTGAAAATGAATTCATAGATTGTGAAATCAGTTCCATGTTGAGGTGAGTGAAGCTATCACATTGGCTTAGGATCTCAATAGTTGAACAATAATAGCTACTCATGAACCTAGTGATGTAGGACCTAAGGTGTAGTACTTTCCTCCTTGATGACAGCAGCGAGAGAAAAGCATGACCTGGATGGTGGGAGACCTCGATGATGAATGTTGAGTTTTTTTTATTTGGGGTAGCACTCCTTGTAGGTGTGCTTAATGATGAGAAGGGCTTTTCCTGGTCTTAGACTAGCTATGTCCATCATTTTTTGTAGGCATTGTCATTCTTGGGTATTGATGTTTTAATACCAGATCGTGATGTAGCCAGTCAGGATACTGTTCACTGTGCATCTATAGAAGTTTGTCAAAGTTTTAGATGACATGACAAATCTGGGCAAACTTCAAAGGAAGTAGAGGCATCGTTGTGCCTTCTTTGTGGTAGCACTTATGTGCTGCACTCAGGATAGATCCTATAATATGATAACGCCAAGGAATTTAAAGTGACAGACCCTACCCATCTCTGATCCCTTAATGAAGACTGGCTCCTGGACCTCTGGTTCATGAACAATTTTGAGGAACTTAGTTCATGAACAGGAGGTTATATTGCTTCTTTATAAAACTCTGGCTGAGCCACACCTGAAGTATTGCATTCAGTTCTGTTTGCCTCATCATAGAAAGGATGTTGAGGCTTTGGAGAGGGCGCAGAAGTGGTCGACTAGGACTAAAGGGAACATGCTATAAAGAGAAATTGGACAAAATTGGGGCATATTCTCTGGATCAGCAGAGGCTGGGGAGATATTTAATAGAAGTTTATAAGATTTTGAGAGGCACTGATAGTGTAGACAGCCAGTACCTTTCTGCCAGGGTTAAAATGTCTAATATCAGAGGACATGCATTTAAGGTGAGAAGCTTTCATTCAAACAAGACGGTCAAGGCAAGTTTGTACACAGTGAGTGGCTTGTGCTTGTGTCATCCCCTAACCATTGGCTTGTAGATACATAGAAACATAGAAATATAGAAAATAGGTGCAGGAGTAGGCCATTCAGCCCTTCGAGCCTGCACCGCCATTCAGTATGATCATGGCTGATCATCCAACTCAGAACCCTGGAACTGCCTTCTCTCCTTACCCCCTGATCCCTTTAGCCACAAGGGCCATATCTAACTCCCTCTTAAATATAGCCAATGAACTGGCCTCAACTGTTTCCTGTGGCAGAGAATTCCACAGATTCACCACTCTCTGTGTGAAGAAGTTTTTCCTCATCTCGGTCCTAAAAGGCTTTCCCTTTATCCTTAAACTGTGACCCCTCGTTCTGAACTTCTCCGACATTGGGAACAATCTTCCTGCATCTAGCCTGTCCAATCCCTTTAGGATTTTATACGTTTCAATAAGATCCCCCCTCAACCTTCTAAATTCCAGTGTGTATAGGCCTAGTCGATCCAGTCTTTCATCATATGAAAGTCCTGCCATCCCAGGAATCAATGTGGTGAACCTTCTTTGTACTCCATCTATGGCAAGAATGTCTTTCCTCAGATTAGGAGACCAAAACTGCACACAATATTCCAGGTGTGGTCTCACCAAGGTCTTGTACAACTACAGTAGTACCTCCCTGCTCCTGTACTCGAATCCTCTCGCTATAAATGCCAGCATACCATTCGCCTTTTTCACCGCCTGCTGTACCTGCATGCCCACTTTCAATGACTGGTGTACAATGACACCCAGGTCTCGTAGCACCTCCCCTTTTCCTAATCGGCCACAATTCAGATAATAATCTGTTTTCCTGTTCTTGTCACCAAAGTGGATAACCTCACATTTATCCACATTAAATTGCATCTGCCATGAATTTGCCCACTTACCTAACCTATCCAAGTCACCCTGCATCCTCTTAGCATCCTCCTCACAGCTAACACTGCTGCCCAGCTTCATGTCATCCACAAACTTAGAGATGCTGCATTTAATTCCCCCGTCTAAGTCATTAATATATATTGTAAACAACTGGGGTCCCAGCACTGAGCCTTGCAGTACCCCACTAGTCACTGCCTGCCATTCTGAAAAGGTCCCATTTATTCCCACTCTTTGCTTCCTGCCTGCCAACCAATTCTCTATCCGCATCAATACCGATGTAATGAGTGTAGTTATTTTGTAATGAGTTAGCTATTACTGTGAATACAAGCTGATAGAACATTACTGGACAATGCATGGGAATAACAATGAAAAGGCCATTGTCAATAACAAAACCTGTCTCGGCTAAATATGATTTGGGTAAAGAAAAAATCATAAGGTCAGATGTTGCTTTAAGGGAAAACTAAGATATTTACTTGTATGAATACTGACACACCCATGCAAATTTACCCTTTGTCAGGAAACAATCATTTAGCTCACACCAGTATAAACCTAGATCAAAGTTGTATTGACAAAATATTTTAAACTAAAATATACAAAATAAATAAATATAAAATATATATTAGCCTACAGTGTGCACGTAATCATTGGAGCTTATTGTTACATAATCAATTGGGTTTGCTTCACTTTGTTTACTTACAGTCCCGAACAATTCTGCTAGTGCAAGCGAAACATAAATAAATATCCATACAACGACCAAGGACAAAGTGTCAAACTTCCTCCAAGGTTGTGTGGTAACTAGCTAATTAAAAGTTATCTGTACATTCTCCATGAGACCATTGTCTGCATGAGGATCCTCCCACAGCAGTATCTATCCTTCCAAATGGGTTCTGTGACCATTTCACCATGTTCTTGTGCCCGTGCCGTGCCCGTGTCCGTGCCCATGCCATGCCCGTGTCCGTGCCCGTGTCTGTGTCCGTGTCCATGTCCGTGCCCGTGCCGTGTCTATGTCCGTGTCCCTACTTTCTCCTTCTTCCCCCAAAACGCTTGCATTCTCTCCATTAAACGACTACCTCCGATCCCTCTAGAATGTTCTGGGGCATCTTCTTGGCCAAAATGTTAACAAGACAAATCTTATTGGCTAATTCAACAAGTCTATCTTATCAATCAACTGAATTACCCAATTGTACATTTTAGTTAAAGGAACACATTGCAGTTTGAGAAAATCTACAGAAAATAAAATACCCAATAGCATAACTATTAATCAAATAAAGCATAATCTTAAACCAGGAGTATTACACTTGAGATATGCTACTTGACGTGTTGGTGGAGGACGTTATGACACAGGTGTTCAAAACACTCTTAGATAGCTGCTTAAATATACAGGAAAAGGGAGGTTATGAATACTACATATGCAAATTAGTTTTTAGGTGGGCAGAACATTGCTAATTTAATTCCTTTGGCACAACATTGTTCCTGTGCTGTATTGCTTTATGATCTCTGTTCTAATCCAGCCTGCAGGAGGTTTTTAAATGAAAAGCGATTTGTATTGGGGCTGAGTAGAAATTTTCGAGCTTGAACCCTAGTATGAAGTGACAATGGTATGGTTTTAAGTTGGCTCGGTGTAAGGCGGAAGGTTGTGATCAGAGGTTCAGTGGAGAGGAATTGCAGCAACTGACAAGAATACCATTTTCTGTATAAGGTACTAAAAGCTAACCATTGTCACTGAGATAACCAGGAGCATACTGTAGAACAGAGCAGCAAGAGAAAGGAAAGCCTGCATCATTGGAGAGATGATAAAAAAGAGTATGGAGTTTTTGGAACTGCAGCCTCATATAACACGGAAACTGGTCCTTGAGCTTTCCAAATTAGACACTGTTGCTGATTGTGAGGGTGCAGTTATGGTGGGAATTCTGCATGTGGAGAGGAAATAGAGAGGGAGTGCTCTGTAATCAGAGAGCCTGTGCAGAGGTCCTGTACCATCAAAGACCTTGTACCATTGGATGATGGGTCTGTACAGGGTGCTTCATTTTCAGAAGAGTACTAATGAAGGGATAACATAAGAGGAGAAATACTGTCGAGGCATTGATCTATCGACAGTGCTATCATTCTGATGAAACAGTAAACCATAACATTATCTGTGATATGGATGCAATTAATCCTTTAGTATGATTTTCAGGAAGAATGAGTATGTTCTCTCTAGATTCCTGGTCAATATTCAACTTTGCCTGCAGAGGCTAATTATCAAGCCATTTATATAATGGTTGTTCTGTAAAACTGTGCAACATATTAAAATGTTCTCACATTCATTTCTACCTCAATTCTGAAGTTTTCCGTTAGCCAACAGGAGCTACACAAATACAATTATCAAATTCATTAGTAACTCAACCTATTTCATCACATCAGCCGTATGAGACAGAACTTTCTATTGAATCCCAGATTTCAAGCAGAACACCAGTTCTATTTCATATTTCTATTGCAGCTTGATCAGGTATGTCCAATTCCTGTAATCTAGGCTACAACCTATCTGTAATAAGGAGCCTCCTTGGCAATGCTTCAATGACAACTCAGACAACAGACCAATTCTGAGAAAAATGTAGATGGCTAGATTTTGACAGTTGCCAACTCAATATATGCATCCTGATGGAGGGAATGTGCATTTCAGCTATAATCTCAATTGCCCTGTGGATTTACAGCTCAACAAAAGTGAGTGATTTAGTACTATAACATATGATTGCATCTACACATGGTACCCATCAGAACTGGACCTCTTCTCCCACCCTCCCCGCCATCATTCCTACATGAGCCCTATATTCTTATACAGCCATGTCCTATATATACTCAAAGAGTTATAGAACAGTACAGCACAGAAGCAGGCCCTTCAGCCCATCTAGTCCATGCCGAACTATTATTCAGCCTAGTCCCATCGACCTGCATCCAGACTGCTGCCCTCCATACCCAAAACTTACTTTTGACATTCCCCCTATACTCTCTCTTCTCCTTTGAGCGTAATATACACATTGGAGTGAACTACTTATTGGGTTTAAGTGACTGTAATAAAACTGAAAAAGAAATTCAGAATTAACTTCTTTATTCAGGGAGTAGTTAGAACGGAAAAACAGCTGCCACATGAAGCAGGTGAGGATAACAACAGAGATTAATTAATGTATAATTGACATCACAACCTGATGCTGGGGAACAATGCTTCCAATACTTTGTATTGTTGGTTACAAACATTAACTGTCTTCCAAACTTTAAAAACGTTCCCCTTTAAGCTATATATTTTCTGTCTTTCCCTCCTCTCTTTCACATGCCCTTTCTCTGGAGCCGGAATTTATGTCAGCAGCTACTATAAAGAGGGGCTGACGTCTTTTCCAAGTACTATAAAAGCTAACAGGTCATCAAAGGAATTTCATCAGTGATTATGGATCAAAGTATTGGTCAAAGCTGAGGGACAAGAGAAGAAATTTGAATTAGTGCGCAGTAGAGAAATAGAATTACTGCCAATGAAGCAGTGAAGGCAAAGGCAAAAAGGATATGAAACTGTATACAAACAGATGAAGAGTCAATTTGTAAATATTAGGCTGCCATTCAAATGGAAAATGGAAAATTTTGTAAATATTAGGCTGCCATTCAAATGGAAAATGGAAAAGTAATCTGAAAAACAGAGGGCTGCTCTTCCTTTACGTGATGTTTCCAACTTCTAGCACTTCTTGGGAAGTCTATAAAGATTTTTCCCCACATTTATTAGTGGTTCAGCAGCCAACATAATCAAAACATAGAGAACACATACCACCAGGCTCAGGGATAGCTTCTATCCCACTATTATAATACCCTTGAATGGACACTTACGTGATAAAGACAAACTCTTGATCTCTTGATGTACCTTGTCACGGTCTTTGTGAACAAGCAGTGCGCTTATCATTGTATCATTTCTTAATGCATGTATACATTTCTAAATGACAATAAAAGTGGACTGAGTGTTCTCATAATCCAATTTTCTCTGTTATTGTATCACTATATTCTACAATCCATTTGTACGGCCTCAATGTACCTATGTACAGAATGATCTGTTTGGATGGCAAACAAATTAAAGCTTTTCACTTGTACCTCAGTAGATGTGATATCCTATATATAGAGCCTCTGGTTTTGGATTCCTATAAAGAGGAATCAGAATCAGAATCAGGTTTGGTATCACCGGCATATGTCGTGAAATTTGTTGTTTTTGCGGCAGCATTACAATGCAATGCATAATAATAAAAACGGTGAATCTCTATATATGTTTTCTCAGCAGGTAGAATGTTCTCCAGTGTACATCTGTAGAAATTTGCGAGTGTCTCTGATGACATACCAAATCTCCTCAAACTTCTAATGAACTATAGCTGCTGTAAAGCAGAAACATTTTCCTTCAGCCATCAAACCCCTTTACTTAAATTATGTCCCATCAAACCACTCCACCAGTTTTCACTGGTTTGTGTACATGAACAGCAAAATTCCTTTGCTCTACCATACCTCCCTCTCTCTATCTCGTAAAATCAAAGGGTGAAGGAAAATGAAGATGGACGTCGTCGTCTGCTATTCAAGAAACAAATAATTTAGGTTGTCTTGAAAGACTGAAGTTCTGTCTATGTCTGTATGTATTTTCTGTCACACTTTGTTTTCTGTAAGACAGCAGTAACATGTCTATTGCTTGCCATTAACAGCCTGCTACAGCCTGACACAATGTGATGCATTGCTTTTAAACATCACCGGGCCTCATTGCTAATTACATTCTATCTGAATAACAATAAATGTAAAATTCAGTCAAGTAAAAATTATCCTTTTAAATTATGTTAAGATCATGACTATTATTTGAAGAACCAAAATATTATGAGTGATTGTATTTTTAATCACTAGTGAAGCTTCTCTTAATTTTTGAAGAGTCTGAAGTGAAATTTAATCTGGTGGGTTTTCTTTTTGCCATAAACTTAAATTCACTGTTGGAGAAGTTGAATTAAGTTTACAAAGACAGAGGTGATCTTTAAGGAATGTCTTCTTGTGAAAGGTGGTGAATCTCTGAAATTCTTTATCCTGGAGGATTGTGGAGGTGAAGAGACTGACAATACTTAAGGAGGAGGTATGTAATGTTTTGAAAGATTGGGGAATTGAGAGCTATATAGAAATGGTAGACAAGAGGAGATGACACTTGGGGCAGATCACAAATGATTATATTGAATTTTGGAGCTGGCTCGAGGGGCCAAATGACCTACTCTTGTTTCTGTTCTTATGTTTTGTTGCACAAATGCTTCTTTATCTACAGATAATCTATACCATTAGTGCTATAATTCATCCCTTTGTTATTTTCATAGGTTTTAGGTCTTGCAATGGGAGATGAAGGGAAACAAATCTCCCTAGAAGTCACACTCATTCCCTCATGCCTTTGCATGCATCGGCACAATAATTGGTCCCTTAGGTGCTCGTCTGTTGAATGAAACGTTTTCAGAATGTGATTCACCGGCGCATGTAGTAATGGATAGGCCAGCCAGCTCAGTAAACGGAGAGATTTTTAAACCACAGCTGTGCTGATGAGGTCAGAGTTGCAAGATATTTGGAATCAGCCTTTATTTCAAAAAAAGTTTTCTCATCACCATAAATTTTAATTTTTTTTAAAATGCAGCTTGGAACAGGCCTTTCAGCCCAAAGAACCACCCCACCTATTCATCACTAGGCTAAACACGGGACAATTTACAATGACTAATTAACCTCATAGTCATAATCATACTTTATTGATCCCAGGGGGAAACTGGTTCCCCCTACTAATCAGTATGCCATTGGACCGTGAGAGGAAACCAGAGCACCCAGAAGAAACTCATGCAGTCATGGAGCAAATGTCCAAATTCTTTACAGATGGTGCTGGAATTGAACTCTGAATTCTGGAATGTCCCAAGCTATAATAGCATCATGCTAACTGCTATGCCAACCCTGGCCCCTCAGAATGGCTAACTCCAGATGATCTGTTGGAGAAGGGAGCAGAGATTGAGAACTCAGTTACCAGGTACTAACACTGGACTCATCATATTAACTCAACATAAGATACTGCTGTACTTTCCCTGCTGGGGACTCATGCAGTCACTGTGCTGGTTCTCGACTCCAGGTATCGATTGGCTGGGGAGCCCTCTTGAACAACTCAATCAGTTAGCAATCTGAAATACAAACAGAAAATGCTGGAGATAGTCAGCAGGTCATAAAGTATCAAGGAAGTAATTTCAAAGACCTTACACAAGAATTGGGAATAATAAAAAATAAAGCAAGTTTTAAAATCCTATGAAGGAACACATTGGTTGAGAAAGCAGCAAGTGAAGGTCTCGGCCTGTAACATCAACTGTTTACTCTTTTCCATAGTTACTGCCTGGCCTGCTGAGTTCCTCCAGCATTTTGTGTGTGCTGTTTTGGTTTTCCAGCATCTGCAGATCTTCTTGTGTTAGAGATTCAATGTACAGTACTGAGAGTGAAGATGATAATGGAAGCAATAGCTTATTCTAGAGCCGTGGTTTCCAATCTCTTTCATGCCATTAACTAATGGGTCAGTGGACCCTAGGTTGGGAATCCCTGGTTAGACAAAGTATCAGTGCAGAATATTTGCTTAAAGTTACCAGAGGCATCTCAATTGAAAGATCAAGAGACAACAGATACTGGAATCTGGAGCTGCAAGTAATCTGCTTCAGGAGAGAAAAATAAACAAAATGCTGGAAGAACTCTATGGGTCAGGCAGCATCTGAGGAGGTAAGGGAAAATCACTGCTTTAAATGAATGATCCAGATGAAGGGCTCGACCCAAAACATTGACTGACAATTCATTTCCCTCCACAAATGTTACCTGAACTGCTGCATCTTGTTGCTCTAGATTTCAACATCAGCAGTCTCCTGTGTCTCCAGTCTTCTGGAGGAACCCTACGGGTTGAGCACATTTGTAGAAGGAAAGAAATATGAATATTTTGGGTTGAAACCCTGCAAGAGAGGAAGAAAACTTCTTCAAGTTTGGCATGCTTCTGAACTGAATGCTAGAAGTCTGAAATAAAAATGCTGGAAATGTGCCCTGAATGAAAGGATGAAGTCGGACTGTTCTTAAGATGCAATTTTATGTTAAGCTTAGTTAGAGCAGAACAGAGATAGAAAAAGGTGAGTTGGAGAACGAGGGTGTCTGGGGTGAGTGGAAATATGAAGTATTGTTTGTGAGCTGAACAGAGGTTTTCTTTCAGGGAGTCACCCAATCTGCACTTGTTCTCCCTAGTGTTCAGAAGTCATGTAATCTGTTTATCCCATTCAGTGGAGTGCTACACTGAAGCCTGGAAGAAGTGGTAACCTAACATTGGGACTGCTCTCTCTCCTGTAAGATGCAGTCACCTTCTCAATCATTGACCATTTTGATAGCAGTGAATAGATGTGCAAATATAGCCTTGCGGTGAGGCAGAATCAACCTAAGCTCAGGCTAAAGTTGTGATGTTAAAAACAAAATCCATTTTCTATATGACTATGCTGCTGAACTAGAGACTGTTTTGCACTGTGGGATCGTGTCTGCAAGGAAATGGACTGAAAGTATCCAATCTCATTTCCTTTAAATCCCTTGCGGCATTCACAGAACAGAAGACAGCTTTGATTAGCTTGAATTGGAATCAGCTATTTGGCAAGACAATATGTTAGAAGATGTGTCAGATGTTATCTTGCTCCATTTTAGGATGCATTGTAAATTACAAGGAAGAAATAATGACACTAGAACATTTACAGAGTAACTGCATTTTCTTGACGTAGAGAGGAGGATGACATGTTTAAATGCAAGATGTTCTACAGCATATTTATTTTCTCATTTATTTACAAGATTTGGATGTTGCTGCAGGGTTAGCATTTATTCTCCATGCCTAATTTTCCCTGATAAGTTAATGCTGAGACATTATCTTGAACCCCTGCAGATACCCTGTTACACAGGGAGTTGGATGATTCATCCTAACCACAATAAAGGGAAGGCTGTATCATGCTCATATTGGGGGTGGGGGGGATTATGCAGAGATGGTATTCAGATCTATCTGCTTTCCTTGTTCTCATTGCTACCATCAAGGAGGTAGTACAGAAGCCTGAAGGCATACACTCAACAATTCAGGAACAGCTTCTTTCCCTCTACCATCCGATTTCTGAAGGGAATTTATATATATACACACACACATACATACACACACAGACGTATGAGGGGTGATTGATAAATTCGTGGCCTGAGATAGAAGGAGATGAGTTATTAACTTCAAACTTTCTACATAATCACTCAAAGAGTTGACCTGCATGTGCACGTAATGAGAGTTGTATACTCATCTCCTTCCACCTTAGGCCACGGACATATCAATCACCGTGTGTGTGTGTGTGTGTGTGTGTGTGTATCTATATACATATATAATATGTAATGTAGATATAGATTTATTCATTTATATTTATATTGAATTGAATTCACAGTTTTTGTTATGTATTGTAATGTACTGCTGCCATATATCAACAAATTTCAAAACGTCTACAGGTGATATTAAACCTGATTCTATTTTGGCTTGTACGTTGTTGTTAAGATAATGTGGATAGTCAACTTTAGAGTTTTTAGCAGAAGACACACATTGCATTTGCTGTGTGGTGTTGGTGGAGAAAACAAACACTTATGATGGTATATAGGCTGATATATATGTCTTGAGCTTAATTAATGTTAAAAAATAAATATTAGCTTTATTGTCACTTGTGCATCAAAACACACAGTGAAATAAGTTGCTTTTCTTTGTAGGGTAATGTAATGAGTGACAAATGACACATATTGTTCAAAATAAGAACTGTTCTACATAATTCACAAACACTGGCATTGAGTTTTGTTCACTTTAGGAGATGGATGTATAAGGCGACTGACTTTGGTTTGTTCACAGTAGAAGTAAAGAGCTGTGGCTTTTGTTAAACACGTAAAATTATTCTCCCATTTTTATTTGCAAAATTCTTCAGCTTCATATCAAGTCAGTGAGGACTGTGCTGGGCAGCTTGCAAGTGTTGCTATGCTTTTGGCACCAACATAGCATGCCCATAAACACTAGCCTTACAGCTGTAGTCATTCAAGCAGGCAGAGATTATTCCATCATACATCTGATCATTTGTATTGAATGTGGCCACACAAGAGTATGGTCAGGGCATTGAGTGTAAAAGCAGGGAAGTCATGTCACAGCCATATAAAATTTTGATTAAGCCACATATTGAGTATTGTGTACTGTTCTGGTTGCTGCATTACAGAAAGGATGTGGAGGCTTTGGAGAAAATGCAGAAAATGTTTTCCTGGGTGTTGCCTAGGTTAGAGTGTTAGCTAAGAGGTTGGCCAAACTTGTAATGTTTTCTCTGGAGCATTGAAGACTGAGGGAAAAATTGATAGAAATATATAAAATAATGAGGAAGTATAGATAGGGCAGATTGTCAAGAGATTTCTTTTCTCAGGGCGGAATTGTCAAACACAAGAGGCCATATTTTTAAGATGAGGGGGAGAAATTTTAAAGGAGGTGTTCTAAGCAAGTTTTCACATGGAAAGCATTACCAAGGAATGTGGTGGAAGCGGATAATATAGTGATGTTTAAAAGGCATTTAGATGGGTACAGGAAAGGGGAAGTAATCAGGCAGATAGGATTAGTTAAAACTGGTATCATGGTCAGTACAGACATCATCCAAAGGGCCTATTCCTGTGTTATGTTCTATGTTCTATGTTCTTGATGCTACTTTTAGTAAAATAGTAAAATACTGCCTTGATGTCAAGTGTTATCACTCTCACTTCATCTCTACAATTTAGGCTACATCCACACTATGCCGGATAATTTTGAAAACGCCGGTTTCGAGTAAAAATGACAGGCGTACTCACTAAGCTTTTTTCAAAATATCTCTGTCCACACTAATACGGATATTTGGGTGAATCTCCTCTACTGGGCACGCGCAGAACACACAGAAAACAAGCGAAGAGGCATCGGTATACTTAGTGTGCATTTGTCCAGTTACAGAGTAAAAAAAAGTTACTCCTGTTACCCCGTACACACTGAAATGGATATTAGGCGTTTCCAGATTTATTCACTCTGGAGACCATTTCTGAAAATCTCCATTTTCGGGGGATGAAAACGCTGCTTTAGTGTGGACAGAGAGTCAAAACGAAGAGAAAAAGCTTTGTTTTCAAAACTATCCGGCGTAGTGTGGACGTAGCCTCAGTTCATTTAACATGTTCGGAACAATTATGTACTGAGGTCCAAAGCCAAGTGGTGCAGGCAAAACCCATTCGAAGCATTGCTGAACAGGCCGTGGTCAAGTGAGTGCTAATTGTTACAATTATTATTCGTTTACTGAAGATTGAAGATGTTGGGAGGTGACTCTCTCGGGCTACGTCCACACTACGCCAGAAAATTTTGAAAACAAAGCTTTTTCTCTTCGTTTTGAGCCTCTGTCCACACTGAACCGGCATTTTAACCCCCGAAAACAGAAATTTTCAGAAACCGTCTCCAGAGAGAATAAATCTGAAAACACCTAATATCTGTTGCAGTGTGTACTGGGTAACCGAAGCTTTTTAAAACCACTGTCATGACGTGCTGGAACAAATGGTGGCAGCGCGGCATTTAATTCTTTTCTTCTTATGATTCTTACCCTTATTATTATTACTACTTTATTGTTTAGAGCGTACAATCATCACAGCGATATTTGATTCTGCGTTTCGCAGAACCTAACAATTTCAGAACAGACGGAAATGAGACTGAAGCCAGGAGAGTTAGAAATGTACTCACCAAATACTTCGACCCATAGCTTACTGACTAAATAAGTATACTCACTTTGCCCTGTTTTCTGTCCTTGCATGTATGAAGGTAAGGACAGAAAACACCCTCCGCCACCTCCAGTTTAAATTCCATGCGGAATATTTTGAGGATCAAGAACCAAGAACCAAGGTGGTTTACCTATTTATGCAAGTACTTCTCTGACAATAGATGTGTAACAGCCTAATGTAACATTGTATGGAAATACAAGATAACACTGATGCAGACATGTTTTATACATTTAACAAGGTGCTTCATTAATGCAACAGAGTTAGTCAGTTTTTCAATGTTTGCGTCAGCTGGGTCATACTGTCGGTGAACTCCCTGTCGGTTGCCTCTATACGCTCCAGTATTTTTTTTTAGTCTTAAGTTCTCCTGCGCAAGAGCCAAGAGCAATTCCTTTTAAGTTTTGCTGCTCTGTAACTGGACAAACGCGCACCAAGTATACCGTTTCCTCTTCGTTTGTTTTCTGTGTGTCCTGCGCGTGTCCAGTAGGAGGAGATTCACCCAAATATCCATGTTAGTGTGGACAGGGATATTTTGAAAAACGCTTAGTGTGGACGCCTGTTGTTTTTACTCGAAACCCGCGTTTTCAAAATTATCCAGCATAGGGTGGACGTAGCCTAGATTAGATTTGTTCTGCTTTTTGTGAACAAAGCATGCTTGGAAATTTCCAACATTGTTGCGGAGATGCCAATATTATCACCACACTAGAAGAGTTTTGCTTGAGGAGCAGCTAGTCCTGGAGTGCTGGTCTTCAGTCATATAGCCAGGATGTTGATTGCTCCCATTACTTTGGCTGTATCAGTGATTTCCTGATACCAGCTGAAGTGAATTCAATTGGCTGAAGGCTCGGTTCAGTCACATCAGGAATCAGAAGTGGGTTATCCACTCAGAATTCCGATCGCACATATTTACAAGTGATTTGGTTTGAGTTGGGCATCCCCATGTTGAATGTCCTTTCTCCCATAAACCATTTCTACACACAACAAGATATATTAGAACTGTAGAGCTTTGATCTGATCAGATGCCTGTAGAATCACTTAGCTGTGCATATGACATGCTGTTTTTGCATGTACTCATATTTCGCAGCAAGCCTAGGTTAGCACCTCGTTTTTAGCAGCATTTGATGCATCCTTGGCTCTCTCCACTATTATCTTCAATGAACCAAAGTTGATTTAATGCAGAATGAGGATTACGCTGAACTAGGAGGTTACAGATTGGGGTGCTTGGATCAATAATCTGCTTATCGCACTCTGAGAGATCAAATGGCAAGGGAAAGTGCACAATTGAGAGCAAGACCTTTAACACTATTGAAATATAGAGGGATCTTTGGGTCCAAATTCATAGTTCCCTGAAAGTGGTTGAAATATTTCATGGTGTGTTAAAGAAAGTCATGGCATGCTTGCCTTTATCAATGAAGTTACAGGTGTCCCCTGTTTTCCGAACGTTCACTTTATGACACCTCACTGTTATGAAAACCCTACATTAGTTACCTGTTTTTGCTAACAGAAGGTGTTTTCACTGTTTTGAAAAAAGGCACCGCGCGCCCAAACAGCTAAGCTCCTCCCCTGGAACTGCATTCTAGCCGGTATTGCTTAAACACGTTCTTTATCTCGATTTATTTTGTGCATCTGTTAGCAAGATGAGTTCCAAGGAATCAGAAAAGCATAAAAGAGCTCATAAGGGTGTTGCACTTCGCGTAAAACTAGACATAATTAAGCGTTTTGATCATGGTGAATGAAGTAAGGACATTGTCTGCGTGTTGAACTTGCCTGCGTCCACCATTCGCAGTATTTATACGCAGAGAGAAAGAATTTTGAAAGCTGCCGATGTTACTGTGAGTTCTGCTCATAGCAAAGTGGTCTCTCTTAGTCAGCATCCAACAATGGATAAAATGGAAAGTCTATTGCTTGAGTGGATTGATGGGTGCATAAAGCGTGGTGTTTCGTTAAGTTTTCTTATACTTAAGGAGAAATCAGTCAGTCTTTTTAATAAGCTGAAACAGAAAGCACTGGACAATGGTGATGAAAGTGTTGCAAAAGTGGAATTTAAAGGTAGTCATGGGTGGTTTGATCAGTTTCTGAGGCGAGGGCAGCTTCATAGTTTAAGCAGTGATCCCCAACCTCCGGGTCGCGGACTGATACATTGCCGCCAAGAATGCAGCGGTGCAGCGGTAGTCAGAATGCACCCAGCACATCTTTAAGAAAAGTGCAGAAATAAACAAGCTAACTAATTAAGTGCCACCCAGCACGTAAATGTTGGCCCAGATCAGAGGTGATTGCCGATTGCGTCAGGTGGTTATTTGTATAAGCAAGTGTTTAAATGTGACGAAACTGCAATTTATTGGAGTCTTCCTGATTCCAGTAAATGAAACTACATTGTACATACATTATTTCTACTTTATATAGGCTGTGTATTTATTAGATTAGATTAGATTATGAGGACATGCAGTCCTCTTTTATTGTCATTTAATAATGCATGCATTAAGAAATGATACAATGTTCCTCCGGTGTGATATCACAGAAACACAAGACAGACTAAGACTGAAAAACTGACAAAACCCACATATTTATAACATATAGTTACAACAGTGCAAGCAATACCATAACTTGATGAAGAACAAGCCATGGGCATGGTAAAAAAAAGTTCTAAGTCTCTCGAAAGTCCCATCATCTCACGCAGATGGCAGAAGGAAGAAAACTCTCTTCCTGTCATGAGCTACCAGCGCTGCAAACTTGCTAATGCAGCATCCTGGAAGCACCCAACCACAGTCTGACTCTGAGTCGTCCGAGAACTTTGAGCCTCCGACCAGCCCTCCGACACCGAGCACCGAGCGCCATCTCTGCCGAGCACTTCGACCCCAGCCCTGGCCGCCAGCAACAGGAAAAGCCGAGGATTTGGGGCCTTCTCTCTGGAGATTCTCGATAGCACAGTAGCAGCGGCAACAAACCGGGCATTTCAGAAGTTTCTCCAGACGTTCCTCTGTGCTCTCATGTCTGTCTCCATCAAATCAGAATTGTGAACGGCCCCTATTTAACAAATATGATATCATTTCGTCGGAGAGGCCGCACGTGCTGTGTCGTGCCGCCATCTTCTCCTCCCGCCAATATCATATTATTCCTGCTTTTACTATATGTTACTGTTATTTTATGCTTTTATGCTTTATTTGGCATGATTTTGTAGGTTATTTTCTGGGTCTGGGAACGCTCAAAAATTTTTCCCATATTAATAAATGGTAATTGCTTATTCACTTTACAACATTCCAATTTACAAACTGTTTCATAGGAATTCTCTACCTTCGGAGAGTGGGGGAAACCTGTATTGAGTTAAGGAGCCAGGAAGTTATTTTGCAGCCTTATAAAACTGGTTCAGCCACAGCTGGAGTATTGCATTCAGTTTTGTTTCCCTCATTCTAGGATAGATATGAAAGCTTTGGGGAGCATGCAGAACAGGTTTAGCATGGCTAGCATGAGAGGGCACAGTTTTAAGGTGCTTGGGAGTAGGCCCAGAGGAGATGTCAGAAGTAAGTTTTTTACGCAGAGAGTAGTGAGTGCCTGGAATGGGCTGCCGGTGACCATGGTGGAGGTGGATACAATAGGGTCCTCTCATTCTAGCCATTTCAACCCTGGGAAAAAGCCTCTGACTATCCACATGATCAATGCCTCTCAATATCTTGTACACTTCTATCAGGTCACCTCTCATCTTCTGTCTCTCAAAGCAGAAATGGCCAAGTTCACTCAACTTATTCTCATAAGGCATGCTCCCCAATCCAGGCAACATCCTTGTAAGTCTCCTCTGCACCATTTCTATGGTTTCCATGTCCTTCCTGTAGTGAGGCGGCCAGAATTGAGCTCAGTACTCCAAGTGGGGTCTGACCAGGGTCCTATATAGCTGGAACATTACCTCTCGGCCCCTCAACTCAATCCCAAGATTGATGAAAGCCAATGCACCATATACCTTCTTAAACACAGTGCCAACCTGTGCAACAGCTTCGAGTCTCCTATGGGCTCGGACCCCAAGATCCCTCTGATCCTCCACACTGCCAAGAGTCTTAACATTAATACTATATTCTGCCATCATATTTGACCTACCAAAATGAACAACCTCACACATATCCGGGTTGAACTCCATCTGCCACTTCTCTGCCCAGTTTTGCATCCTATCAATGTCCCACTGTAACCTTTGACTGCCCTCCACACTATCCACAACATCCCAACCTTTGTGTCATCAGCAAATTTACTAACCCATCCCTCCACTTCCTCATCCAGGTCATGTATAAAGATCACGAAGAGAAGGGGTCCCAGAACAGACCCCTGAGGCACACCACTGGTCACCGACCTTCATGCAGAATATGACCCATCTACAACCAGTCTTTGCTTTCTGTGGGCAAGTCAGTTCTGGATCCACAGAGCAATGTCCCCTTAGATCCCATGCCTCCTTACTTTCTCAATAAGCCTTGCATGGGGTACCTTGTCAGATGCCTTGCTGAAATCCATATACACTACATCTACTGCCCTACCTTCATGAATGTGTTTAACCACATCCTCAAAAAATTCAGTCAGGCTCGTAAAGCACAACCTGCCTTTGACAAAGCCATGATGCCTATTCCTAATCATGTTATGCCTCTCCAAATGTTCATAAATCCTGCCTCTCAGAATCCTCTCCATCAACTTACCAATCACTGAAGTAAGATTCACTGGTCTATAATTTCCTGGACTATCTCTGCTCCCTTTCTTGAATAAGGGAACAACATCTGCAACCCTCTAATCCTCTGGAACCTCTCCCTTCCCCATTGATGATGCAAAGAGCATCACCAGAGGCTCAGCAATTTCCTGCCTCGCCTCCCTCAGTAGCCTGGCGTACATCTCATCTGGTCCCGGTGACATCCAACTTGATGCTTTCCAAAAGCTTCAGCACATCGTCTTCCTTAATACCTACATACTCAAGCTTTTCAGGCCACCGTAAGTCATCCCTACAATCGCCAAGTTGCTTTTCTGTAGTGAATACTGAAGTATTCATTAATACCTCTGCTATCTCCTCCGGTTCCATACACACTTTTCCACTGTCATACTTGATTGGTCCTATTCTCTCACGTCTTATCCTCTTGCTCTTCACATACCTGTAGAATGCCTTGGGGTTTTCCTTAATCCTGTCCGACAAGGCCTTCTCATGGCTCCTTCAGGCTCTCCTAATTTCATTCTTAAACTCCTTCCTGCTGGCCTTATAATCTTCCAGATCTCTATCATTATCTAGCTTTTTGAACCCTGTAATTATTATACTTTTCCAGAATCTGTCTCCCCGATGTCCCTGTTACTATTATTCCTTGCTTTTTGTGTTTGCATAGTTTTTTGTCTTTTGCACTCAGGTGAGATGCTCACGCTGGACGGTCTTTCATTGATCCTGTGATGGTTATTATTCTAAAGATTTATTGAGTATGCCCACAATAAAATGAATCTCCGAGTTATATATGGTAACATATATGCACATTGATAATAAATTTACCTTGAATTTTGAGCATTCAACATAGTGTGCACCAGCAATCTTCAGGCCAAGCCACCCTGGGACTTGCGATCATTTTTTGTAACTGTACGAGGGGTGATTGATAAGTTTGTGGCCTAAGGTAGATGGAGATGAGTTATTAACTTCCTGCATGTGCATGTAATGAGAGCTGTATAACTCATCTCCTTCTACCTTAGGCCACAAACTTATCAATCACCCCTGCCGTGGACACTTTCTGGAGGTCCAAGTTCCGTAAGCTCCACAACCGCTGGAATAAATGTGTAAATGTAGGACGGGACTATGTTGAAAAATAAATGTGCTTGGTTTTCTAAAATTGACTCCTTCTACCTTAGGCCATGAACGTATCAATCACCCCTTGTATATCCTATTGTACCTTTATGTGCTGTGTGTAACTGTATATATTGTGATTTTCACCTTGGCCCCAGGTAAATGCTGTTTCATTTAGCTGTATATAAGTGCATAGTAAATGAGAATGAAACTTGATCTTGAACTTGGTGATATCTGAAACTCTCTGCCAGAAGAGGTGGTGGAATCAAATACAGTCATTATGTTTAAGAGGCATTAAGGCAGACACTGAACAAAGGAGGCACAGAGGGATATGCTCCTAATACAGAAAAATGGATGTGATTGGCCAAAGTGTCCTTTTCTGTGCTATGACTTCCAGATTCTATGACTATCTTCAAAAAAACCATAAGACTATAAGACAAAGAAGCAGAATCAGGTCATTTGTACCATCGTGTCTACTCCACCATTCAATCATGGCAGATTTATTATCCTTCTCAACCCTAGTTTCTTGCCTTCTCCCCATAACCTCTGATGCCCCTGCTAATCAAGACACGATCAACCTTTGCTTTAGATATGCACAATGACTTGGCTTCCATAGCTATCTGTTGCAATAAATTCCACAGATTTACCACCCTCTGGCTAAAGTAATTCCTCATCTCTGTTCTAAAGGTATGTCCTTGTATTCTGAGGTTGTGCCATCTGGTCCTAGACTCCCTCACTATAGGAAAAGTTTTCTCCATGTCCACTCTATACAGGACTTTTAATATTCTATAGGCTTCAATGAGATTCCCCTCATTCTTCTAAACTCCAGTGACTACAGGCTCAGTGCCATCAAGTGCTAACCCTTTCAGTCCTGGGATCATTCTCTGGATTTGTGAAGAGCTGTGGGAAGGCAATCAGTCACATTCTCTTGTCTGGACTGATTATTTATTAAACACCACATATGATCAGATATGTGAGTACGTGAAATGTTTTAATGCCACCTGAGTTTGTCTGGCAAATAACTAAAGGAAGAGCATAAGGTGACAGGCAGGCCAATATTATCTTTCATAGAATCGAATGCACAGAAAGGGCCCATTTTTCCTGTGCAATCTCTTTTGAATCTTGCAATTCTGCATGTCCCTGCAACTTTGAACTATGTTTAATTCTGCTAGCAGTAAATAAGGAACATATCATCCATCTCTCTCTCAGCTTTCTATACCTTTTCTACTAAAGTTTTCAAAAAAGAGGGATTAGTATTCTTCACATCATGACACATATGTCAATTGTAGCGAATTCTGTGAGGAACTGGACAATCATTTGAATCTTTACGATACATTCTGCAGATTGGCTTTTACCAAATATGTCAGAGATTATTCATCTTTAATATTGAAAACCACAAATTGGTACGAAGCAACTTCAATGTATTTTAAAACTCTGATTAACTAAATTGATTTGATTTCATTAGAAGACCTGGATAATCCCACTACCACAACTGAAAAAAAAATTGAGATTTAATGAGGAATTGCAGGGTTAAGAGATTTAAGAATGACTGCATTCCAGTTTGGCTTGATTTTCAGAAGAAGTACTCCCGAGGAATAAGATATACATTTCCTTTGAAGAAAATTAAATTCCATGCTATCTCATATTCATTGCAAATAAAGAGCAAAAGGCTCTCGCTGTTGTGTTTAACATTTATCAAACACCCAAAAAGGATTAGTGTGACCTTGTTGCAAACTTTAAGGGAAGAGATGTAATCTTTCCCCAAGAAGGAGCAAATTAATTTAGTGGATGTGAGAGAGGATGCAAACATAAATGTGTAGCACATGGGAGCTTGGAATTAATTTTTACTGTTGTAAGAAGCTCTCCAACCAACATTGTGCATTGGAAATTGCTGATCAGATGTCCAATCTCTTACATGCAGAGGTCAAATTGACAAATCTGTCAGAAGTATTCTGGCTATTCTGTGACGGAAAATAGCTTTATGTTGGAACATAGAAGTCTACAGCATATTACAGACCTTTCGGCCCACAATGTTGTGCCGACCATGTAACCTACTCTAGAAACTGCTTAGAATTACCTTACGTATAGCCATCTATTTCTCTAAGCTCCATGTACCTATCTAAAAGTCTCTTAAAAGCCCCTGTTGTATCCATCCCTCCACCTTGATCAGCAGTTCATTCCATGCACCTACCATTATCTGTGTGAAAAACTTACCCCTGATATCCCCTCTGTATCTACTTCCAGGGCAGGGAATGTCGACTCAGACCATGAGAGGCCTGCGTCGGGCATTTTCATGCCTTACAAGGCACTGATTGGAAGTCTGTGTGGGGCGCCTCGCACAGACTAGAGCAATGTGTGATTAATAAGGTACTTCCAAGCACCTTACAACTGTGTCCCCCTATGTTAGCCACTTCAGCTCTGGGAACAAGCCTTTGGCTAACCACATCATCAATGCTTCTCATCATCATGTTAAGCCTGAGTTAGTCCATCTGACATTATATTTTGACATTACTCCATATTTGTGGCAGTTTTTATTTAACACAAAAAGCCCAGCTATCAGGATACCATGGAGACATACATTGCTACATAAGGTGTTTTCATGATCAGACATTGCATAGACAAAGAACCAAAAATTAATCCAAACCTAACGGGTCTTACCTTATAAGTATTTCCTTTGTTACACTCTACTCTAACCTCCCCTTTCTTCTCTTCTATGGAAAATAAAACAGATTTCCCTCTTTCCTAATACTGACAAAGGGCATCAGAGCAGAAAAGTTCAGTGTTTCTTTTTTCAGTGATTTTTTTTATTTCAAAATATACTTTATTCAAAAATAAAATTATATACAATAAACCATTCAATGACTCTCAATCCTTACATACATTTCCCTTATGGTCTCTAGATATCCATACTTTTGGCCACCCACGTGGCACTCCATTGGTTCACTTTCCCACACCATTGTTGAGGGGTATACTCCCCGTCACCCGACCCCTCCCACTCCCGCGGGAGAAGAACCCTAAACTGTGGTCCTTCCCCACCGGGCCCTTGCAGTGGCTGCACCGAGTTTCAGTGCGTCCCTCAGCAGGTACTCCTGCAGCTGAGAATGTGCCAGTCGGCAGCATTCTCCCACGGACATCTCCATGTGCTGGTAGATCATCAAGTTTCGGGCCGACCAAAGAGCGTCTTTCACCGAGTTGATGATCTGCCAGCAGCACCGGATGTTGGTCTCCGTGTGCGTCCCTGGAAACAGCCTGTAGATCAGAGAGTTCTCTGTTACGCAGCTGCTGGGGATGAAACGTGACACTAGCCCATCCATCCTCCTCCACACCTTCTCTGCGAACTCACAGTGTGCAAAGAGGTGGGTCACAGACTCCTCCTCACTGCAGTCCTCCCGTGGGCAGTGGGGTGTGGAGACGACGTTCCGAGCATACAGGAGGGATCTGACGGGGAGGGCCCCTCTCACCACCAGCCAGGCGAGGTCCTGGTGCCTGCTGGTGAGGTCTGGCGATGAGGCATTTTGCCAGATGAACTGGAGGGTCTGCTCAGAGAACCACTCCTCTGTGTCCATCACGTCCTTCTCCTGCAGTGCCTGCAGGACACTACGTGCCGACCACTGTCTGATGGCCCTGTGGTCAAAGGCGTTCTTCTGGAAGAACTTTTCTACGTAGGACAGGTATGCCAGCAGCAACCAGCTGACTGAGGCATTGCTCGGGTGTGGGGCCAGACCCATCCTTCATAGCCAGGGTGACAGGTAGAACCTGGGCACATAGTGGTACTTGGTGCCCACATACCTGGGTTCTACACACTACCTGATGCAGCCACATACGAAGCTGGCCATCAGGGTGAGGGCAACACTGGGGGACATTCTTGCCCCCGTTGTCCAGGGACTTGTGCATGACAGCCCGTCTGACTCGCTCCATCTTGGATTCCCAGACGAATCTGAAGACAGCTTGGGTGATTTCCGAGCTGTAGGAGCGAGGGACGGGCCACACTTGCACCAAGTACATCAGCCCTGAGAGCACCTCACACCTGATGACCAGATTCTTGTCCGTTATCGACAGGGAGCGCCCTCCCCACAGTCCCAGTTTCTGTTTCACCTTGGCAGTCAGCTCCTGCCAGCTCTTGTTGCACGCCTCAGCCCCTCCGAACCAGATCCCCAAGACCTTCACGTGGTCAGGCCTGATGGTGAAGGGGACGCTGGATCGGTCGGTCCAGTTGCCGAAGAGCATGGCTTCACTCTTCGTGCGGTTGACCCTGGCCTCCGACGCTAGCTCGAACTGTTCGCAGATGCCAATCAACCAGAAAACCGACCTCGGATCAGAGCAGAAGACGGTGACGTCGTCCATGTACAGGGAGGTTTTCACTTGGGTCCCTCCACTGCCTGGCAGCATCACCCCTCTTATGCCCTCATCCCTCCTTATGGCTTCAGCAAAGGGTTCAGTGCAGCACACAAACAAGACAGGGGAGAGGGGACAGCCCTGCCTGACTCCAGACCTGATGAGGAAGCTATCTGTTTCCCACCCATTGACCTGGACTGTACTATAGATGTCTGTGTAGAGCAGACTGATCCAATTCCGGATTCTCTCCCCAAATCCCATTTTGGAGAGCACGTCCGCCATGTACGTGTGCAATATCCTGTCGAAGGCTTTCTCCTGGTCCAAGCTGACCAGGCAGGCATACACCCCCCGTCCTGCACGTAGGCGATGGTGTCCCTCAGCAGCGCAAGGCTGTCCGAGATCTTCCTGCCTGGTACAGCACAGGTTTGGTCCAGGTGGATCACCTGTCCTAGAGCAGACTCGACCCTGTTGGCTTTGGACAGGATCTTGTAGTCCACATTCAGAAGAGAAGTGGGCCTCCAGTTCCTAATGTCCTCGCTTTCCCCCTTCTGCTTGTAGATGAGGGTGATGATGCCCTTCCTCATGGATTCTGACAGGCTGCCGGCCAGAAGCATAGCGTTGTACACTTCCAGCAGGTCAGGGCCCATCCAGTTCCACAGAGCCGAATACAACTCAGCCGGTAAGCCGTCGCTTCCAGGAGTCTTACTGGACTCAAAGGAATGGATGGAGCCTGTTAACTCATCCAGGGTCAGTGGCTGATCCAGACTCACCCGCTTTCCGTTGTCTAAGACCTGCATGATAGGCGACAGGAAGTTGCGGGAGGCTGTGGATTCTGTGGCCTTTTCGTTGTACAGACCGGCATAGAAGGACCTGCAGATACTCAGTATGTCTGTCTGCGAGGATGCGACTGAGCCGTCCTCTTCCTTAAGGTTGTGGATCACAGAGCTCCCCCTGTGCACCTTTTGGAAGAAGAAGCATGAGCATGTCTCGCCCTGCTCCACGGTTTGGACCCTTGATCGGAAGATGATCTTGGAGGATTCAGCGGCAAAGTGCTGGGCTTGCCGGCCCTTCACCTCTCGCAATTCCTCCCTGACATCCACCCCCTTCGACTGCAGAAGGAGAAGTTGCTGCAACTCTGTCTGGAGTTTACGCAGTTCCCTCTGCTCCTGCCTTGCTTTCTGGATACCCTTGCGGATGAAGAACCTCTTGATGTACTCCTGGGTGGCTTCCCACCAGTGAACAGGGGAATCAAAGAAGGCTTTCAAGGTTCTCCAACCTGTGTACTCCCTCTCTAGTTCCTCAATGTTCTCTGGGGTCAGCAGCTTTACGTTCAGTTTCCACGTCCCCCTGCCTACCTTCTGGTCCTCCCGTAAGTGAGAGGTGGCTCTCAGAAGGCAGTGGTCAGGGAAGAACACCGGCGTGACGTCGGTGGACCTGACCGTGAGGGACTCTGAGGGGAAGAGGAAGTCGATCCGGGAGCGGGCTGAGCCGTCTGATCGTGTCCAGGTGGCTTGTGGCTGCGCTCCACCTGTGGAGGCACCAAAGGCGTCGGGCAGCTTGGCTGCCTTCACCGTTTCCAACAGGAGTCTGGAGGTACTGTCCAGCCTGCCGGTTCTTCCAGCCGCATCAATGGTGCAGTTGAAGTCTCCAGCCAGAATGACCTGCTGGGATGTCACCAGTAGCTGTGGGAGCTGCTCGAAGACGGCCAGCCGCTCGCTCCGCACGGGGGAGGCGTACACTTTGATCAGCCGGAGTGGAGTACCCTGGTATTTGACGTCTGCTACCAGGAGGCGCCCCGCAACCACCTCTTTTACTTGGGTGGTTGAGAAGTTGCCTCCCCGTAGCAGAATCCCCAGACCAGAGGTGCGACAATCGTTGCCCCCCCGACCACACAGACAAACCCTTGGTTCTTGTTTTATTTCATGATTGGATATTGCCTCTGGCTAATCTGCTGGATGCCCCATAAATGTGATGGGAAAGCCTCTATTCATCCTTACTTATAACACTCATTATAATGCAAGGTCTTTGGAGGTTTCCAAAATCATTCTTTAATTTACTTCCAGTTCTAATATAAAGGCAGCACAAAAGGGACTGGCCTTACTATGCAAATCAGTCCCTTTATTTCCGATTGCAGTTGTCTTCATTTCTTCAGCTAATAATTGACTTAAAGTATGTTTTTTTACCCCTTATATCCACCCAAACTTATCAGCAACTCTATGACAGGGGACAAAGGTGTGTTATTTTTATGCAAACTGTAAACTATACTGTGTGGGTATATCATGAATATGTGGCCACTTTTTCTTTCTTTTTAAATCTTTTTATTGAGTAAGTATACAAAAAAGGTAAGCCATATAAACATTAATACAATGTTAAAGTATAATAAAATTCCAAAAGATAACAATACCAAAAAGAAAATACTACAAACAATGTAATTTAAGCATAAGAAACCAAGATAACATAATAGTATACTAGATTTTATATATATCAATGGAAAAAAAAGAAAAAAAAACCCCAAAAAAAACCCACCGTGCAACTAACTAAAAGCAAAGCAAAGCAATGGGCTAACTTGAAACCAAACAGAGTTAAACTTAAAATCACGTCCTCAATCCCGACCTCCATTAAAACAGTGAAAAAAAAACAAGAAGGGTAAATATTACATTAAATGAAAATATCGAATAAAAGGTCCCCAAATCTGTTCAAATTTAAATGAAGAATCATAAAGGTTACTTCTAATTTTCTCCAGATTCAAACATAAAATCGACTGAGAAAACCAAAAAAAGGTAGTTGGAGCATTAAGCTCTTTCCAATGTTGTAAAATTGATAAGAAATATGTTATGGCTCCTTCTGAGGAGCTATACAAACAAAGAACTGAACTTCAAATGGAACACAGTTTACTACTCTCGTCCTCGATTGTAAACCAATTAAAGAAAACAAGAAGTGATTTTTATGTTCACAGTGATAAAATTGGCAAGCTGCTGGCTAATCAATTGAAATCTAATTATGTTAAATCTCAAATCAATCAGATTTATAACCAAAATGATCGATTGATATTGGATCATGTGGGGATTAATCAAACCTTTTGTGATTTTTATTCTTCTTTATATCAATCAGAGTCTCCTCGAGATTCTAAATATATGAATGATTTTTTAGATAAGTTAGACTTTCCTCAGATTTCACAGGATATGTCTTCTTTATTAGATACTTCCATTACAATGGATGAGATTAAGAATGTTATTTTTTCTATGAATCTGGGGAAAGCTCCTGGCCCTGATGGGTTTACTGTTGAATTTTACAAATGTTTTGCTTCTTTATTGATTCCTTGGCTCTATAAGGTGTTTGAGGCTTCTTTGAAACTTGGTAAACTTCCGGAATCTTTTAATAGAGCATCAATTTCTTTAATACTAAAGAAGGATGTGGCCACTTATTCGGTCCACTTGTACACCTGCTCATTAATGAAAATATCTAATCAGCCAATCATGTGGCAGTAACTCAATGCATAAAAACATGCAGGCATTGTCTAGAGGTTCAGTTACTCTTCACATCAAACATTTGAGTGGGCAGGAAATGTGATCTAAGTGACTGATCATGGAATGACTCTAAGTGCGGTTTGAATCGCTCAGAAACTGCTGATCTCTTGGGATTTTACGACATAACATCCTCTAGAGTTCACAGAGAATGGTGCAAAAAACAAAAATCCACTGAGCGGCAGTTCTGTAGTGACACTGCCTTGTTAAGGACAGGCATCAGAGGAGAATAGTCATACTGGTTCAAGTTGACAGGAATGCGACAGTAATTCAAATAACCATTCATTACAACAGAGGTGTGCAGAACAGCATCTATGAATATGTAACACATCAAAGCTTGAAGTGGATGAGCCTCAACGAAAGAAGACCATGCATAGAAGGTACCTAATAAAGCCACAGAGCATACATTCTTTAATTTATCAATTTCATTCATGTAATTAATCTCTAGAAAGATAGAAAACTGTGTGAATGACAAATCCTTAGTATTTCACAATCAGCTGTGATTGTCAATATTCCTAACATGTTCACTGGTATAAAAAGTGAGAAAGAGATATTATACTGGTTTCGTTATAAATTTCTACAAGCATCCTAATGAATTTGTAGTTCTTTTTCAATTGATTCAAAAGGAACAGGAACTCTATTTAATAGGTGCTGTAATCAGCTGAATAAGGATTTGAGGTCGTAGGTTCTAGATCAGTTAAGCTCCAATAATGCAGTACCCAACTTCAGAAATGCCAATGACTCGGCTTCTGGCTGACTCATTAGTGCTCCAGATCATTATTATCTGCAGACCTAGTATTCACAGACACATTACTCTTGAGGTTAGTTATGTATTACTGGCACTCTATATCAGGTGTCATGGTCAAAATCAAGTTCAGATGCATGAGTATGTGTATGCCCAAGTGCAATGAAAAACTTGCAGCAGTATCCCAGGCACATAGCACTGAAGATACAACATTCACAAGAAAAACATATAATTGCCAAGCTGGGTAGGGACTAGGAACACAGGGTTAGAGCTAGAAAACAGAATGCTTGCTTGACAGGCTGAAACTCACACGGTTCTTCTTCTGTACTCCCTTTAAACTCAGCAACTTCGCTAGAAAATTAATTCCGAGTGTAACGAAGAGTGCACACACAGAATTCTGGAGAAGCTCAATGGGTCAGCTAGCATTTGTGGAGTGAAATGGACAGCCATTTCCAGCATCTGCTGTCTCATGTGTCGCTGAACCAAGTGTGTTGGGATGAGATGAGTAACAATCCATAGTCTAGTCAACGGTCACCAAAGTCCCGATGCTTCCAGATTATTTAGGCTTCAATTTATGAGTTTTGTTCTCAGATTTGCCATGTGATTTGCTCAGAATGTTTAGAAGTGCACGGATGTGGTTGTTTTGTTTTACTCCTATTCCCCCAAACTGGAACACCAAGTCTTGTAGTACTACCCGCCGAGGAAGTTCTCTGCCATCATCCCGGTAGTCTTGGATATTCGACTTTGGTCAAGCATCAAACTGTCACTGAAGGAGCTGAGCACCATGATCAATAGGCATGAACAATGCAACCTGATGCATGCCTGACTATTATGATAGACTTCAACCAGACCAGCTTAAAGAAGTCTCAGACAAAATACCACTAAAATGTCACCTGCAGAACCAGATGAGCCAATACACTCGATCACTATTACGTCACCATGAAGAAAGCTTTCTAGCCATCTTGCACCTATACTTTGTCAAGTTCAATCACCTGGCTGTACTACACCCAGCATACAGGTAGAGACTGAGGACAACAGCATAAGATGTGAGCACCACGAAGATATGGTCAAGGAAGGCAGATGAAATCCAGGACCTCTGTGATTTGGTGGACTGGACCATATTCAGAGATTCATCGTTAGATCTGAATGAATATGCCACTGACATCATCAACTTCATCAAGACCTATGTGGACAAGTGTGTGTCTTTGAGAAGGTACCAAGTTTTCCCAAACCAGAATCTTCGGATGGACCAGGAGATTAGCAGCTTGCTGAAGGCAAGATCTGCATCATTCAACATTGGCGATTCAGAACTCTATACGAAATTTAAGAATAACCTATGGAAGATAATCACAAGAGCAAAAGGCAAATCTTTGTGAAAATAGAGACAGCCATGACATGGTTTGCCTGCCACTTCTTTCTTTAAGCCAGACTACAACAGCACAAATAGCAGTAATGCTTTACTCCCCAATGAGATCAATGTCTTTTATGCAAGCTTTGAAAGGGCGAATAACACTGCACTTGTGTGAATCCTTGCAGCATCCAGTATTGAATTGAATTAAAGTTGAGGTAAAATTTGTCCCGAGTCTTATAGGCTCATCAGGCCAGTACTTACGCCGATTTCCGTGGTGTGAACGACTGAAAGTACGAGACTCCCCCCCCCCCCCGGATAGGATGCCAGTCTGTCGCGAGGTTAACCTCCAGCATTTTGCCGGTACCCATTTGCAGCTGGGTGGACTGGAGCAGTGTGTGGTTAAGTGACTTGTTCAAGGACACAACACACTGCCTTGCTGGCACTCGAACTCAGGACCTTCAGATCACTAGTCCAACGCCTTAACCGCTTGGCCATGCGCCACATTGAATTGAATTGAATTGACTTTATTACCTATATCCTTTATATACATGAGGAGTAAAAATCGTTATGCTACGTCTCAGTCTAAATGTGCAATGTGCAATTATAGTAATTTATAATAAACATTATGTACAACAGGATAGTCAATACAGTTGTGTCAGCATGAGTTAATCAGTCTGATGGCCTGGTGGAAGAAGCTGTCCTGGAGCCTGTTGGTCCTGGCTTTTATGCTGTGGTAACATTTCCCAGCTGGTAGCAGTTGGAGCAGTTTGTGGTCGGGGTGACACACTTGTCTTTTACACACTTGTCTTTGTAAGTGTCCTGAATAGTGGGAAGTTCACATCTACAGATGTGCTGGGCTGTCTGCATCACTCTCTGCTGTGTCCTGTGATTGAGGGAAGTGCAATTCCCAAACCAGGCGATGATGTAGCCAGTCAGGATATCTGTGATCTACAATTCAGAGTCTGATGTCAGACTCAAGAGAATGAACACTTGCAGGCTGGCTGGCCCTAATCATGTACCAGACAGGGTACTGAAAACCAGTGCTAACCAACTAGTTTGAGTGGTAAAAGCTTGACCTTTCACTGCTGATTTCTGTTACATATTTCATGGATATCTTGTGAATGTCTTATGAAGATGACGTAATGGTCTTGCGGAGGTCAGATGATGCAATTTTCCCACCAATGTGAGGTCATGTGATGACCTGTTCTCTCTCCAGGTATGTAAGTGCAGACCCTTGGTAACGCAATTAGTTTTCAGTTAGATCGTCAGTCAGATACTCCACTATGCTGCTTATTAATCTCATGATGCAGTATAGTTTTAAAATGGAGTTTTACTTTCTATGGTAGGGTACAGAAGTGTTGGGCTGGCAGTTTCACCAATAGCTGCCAGATTTGCTGATGTATCTTTTCAGTAATATTGGAGAACGAAGGCAGGAACCTGAAGGAGCCGTCTGGCGATTTTGGTGAGGATTGATCATTGTTGAATTCGTTCAAGTAAGAGTGATCTGCATGAGATAACCTCTGCTAAAAGAAGCAGATAAGGTTGTGCAGTATCTAGTCTATTCTACAGAGGAAAAAGGTCAGTGCCTTTAAACTGTTTTATTTCCGTCGTCGTGAATCCTGCGGACAAGGCAGGTTCCGGCTGGGATTGACAGTAACGTTGTGTCTTCGAGGAATTTTTTTACTTCAGGAAAGTCTTTCCTAATTGACTGTATAAATATATTGGACTTTCAAATTTACCATTCAAAGAACTGTGCTTGAATTTACCACTTTGACTGTTTTCGCATTTACCACTTTAAGAACTAGTACTGAGTTTGGCGATTTGTTAAATGGCCGCATAGCAGTTTACTTCCAGTTAAGATCTTTCATTTGTTTATCATTTTACTAATTTTGAGTTGAGTTTAATAAATGCTTATTTGTTTATAGAACCTGACTCAGTTCTATATTCATTGTTGCCGGTCACGTGACGTTTCTAAGCTTCTCATCCGCTTCCAAAGCATGCTCAAGAGCAGGGAAAGCTGCCTCAATGTCTATCAACCAGTAGCACTCAATATCTATCATAACAAAGTGCTTTGAGAGCTCGGTTATGGCTAGTATTAACTCTTGAGTGAGCAATTTACCTACCACCACAAATGGTCTACAGTGAACATAATCTCACTGGCTCTGTACTCTGTTTTGTGATACCTAAACAGCAAAACATATGTCACTGTTTATTGTATATGGCTTAGTATTCAATACTATCATCCACTCAGTGTAATTCACTAAGTTTCTAATCCTGGGCCTCTGTTACTCTCTCTACAACTGAATCTTCAAATTCCTCATTAGGAGACCACATTCAATATGGGTCAGAGATAATCTCACCACAGGCACACTTCAAGGATGCATGCTTAGCCCACTGCTCCATCTCTTCACTCATGTGCACTTCAGCACTACTCAAATACCATCTAGAAATTATCGGGTGAAACCACTGTTGCTGTCCAAATCTCAAATAGCAACAAGGAGAGTCAGCAATGGGTTAGATCAGCTCATTGAGTGGTGTTGCAATAAAAACATCATATTCTCTGTCAGCAAGACTAAGGAAGTAATTGTGGGGCTTCAGAAAAGGGAAGTCAGGAGGACATACCCCAGGCCTCATTGAGGGGTCAGCAGCGGAAGGGGTGAGCAACTTCAAGTTCCCGAACGTAAGCATCTCAGAGGATATATCCTGGGTGCAACACATTGATGCAATCATGAAGAAAATATGCCAGAGGCTATACTTCATTAGGAATTTGAGGATCCAAAACTACATTCATTACCAAAGTATGCATGCAGTATACAACCCTGAGATTCATCTTCCCGGAAACAGCCACAAAAAATCATGGGATCCATTCAAAGAAAAACATCAAACCCCAATGCGCAAAAATAAATAGCGCAAATGGCAAAAAAAAACAGCAAAAACACAGAATACAAAACACCAATTCACAAAGACATTGAAAGAGTCTAGGAATATTCATTTGAGCTCAGTTCTGTTTAATCCAGCGCTGCTTTCCTTGTTATCTTCTGGCCACTAGTCCGTCTCAATCAAAGTCAGACAAAACAGAACAGAAAAAGGAGCGACCAGAAACCACAAGCGCATCATAATGTCAAACCCACAAACTGCATTGATTAAACCTTGCACAAGACACATGGACTCTGTTACTGTCCTCTGAATGAGAAGGAAAGATAAGGGAGGAAAAGAGAAGGAAAGAGAGGGAAAGAGAGGGAATGAGAGGGTAAGAGAAGGAATGAGAGGGAATGAGAGGGGAGGGAGATAGAGAGGGAATGAGAAAGAGAGGGAGAGGGAGGGGGAGAGAGAGAGAGAGAGAGAAAGAGAGAGAAAGACTGTTCATACAAAGGCACCTTCCCCTGGGAGCAGCAGACGAGAGGGAGAGAGAGACCATTAACATGCAGGTAGACGGCGCCGAAAACCCGCCCACCTTCCACTCTCGTCCACTATTTCAATCGCCCCCTGACGAGATCGGCGAGAAATGGATTAGATCATGGGCTTGTGCTCCGTCTTCAGGCTCCTTGATCTTCAGGCCACATGCTTTGCTCGAAATCTCGCCAAAGTCCCTTAGTGACAGCAAAGCGCCACGTCACTCAACTGGGCCAAAAAACACACCACCAAACTGTAAACCACAGGCTCCAGAACCACATTTGAAAGAAAAAGATGAAGTTAACAACGTGAAAGAAGTAGCTTTATGACCATCTGGAGGATATCGTCCTTGGTTGTGTTGCTTGCTGATGCCATCTTTTTCTGGAAATTTTGGGGATTTAGTGTGTCATCAAAGTCTCAAGCAAATTTCTACGGATGTACAGAAGGATGCATTCTGGCTGGTTGTATCATCGCCTGGTACGGAGGCCCCAATGCACAGGTTCGAAAGAGGCTGCAGAGGGATTGTAGACTCAGCCAGTTCCATCATGTGCACAATCCTTCCCACCACTGAGGACATCCGTCATGAAGACCCCTCCCTATCTGGGACATGCCCCCGTCTCGTTACTACTGTCAGAATAGAAGCACAGGAGTCTGAAAACACACATTCAGCAATTCATGAATAAACTCTTTTTCTGTCAACAGATTTCTAAATGGTCCGTGAACCCATGAACACTACCTCATTCATTTTGTTCTCACTCTTTATTTATTTTGTAACTTATAGTAATATTTTGTCCTTCCATAGTACTGCACCCACAGCACAACAGATTTCACATCATTTATGTTAGTGATAATAAACCTGATTCTGATTCTGAAGAAATGTGTTACATAGATCACAGTGTGTCCTCAAGAGATCCCTAAGGTACGTGCAGACAATTCAGTCTACTCCTATTGTCACTCATGTCTTGTATTAAAACACACCAAACAGTTTGTTCAGAAGCTGGTAGAAGCAGCATTACACACAAAGTGCTGGTGAAGGGTCTCAGCCCGAAGCATCAATTGCTTATTCATCTCCATAGATGCTGCCTGACCTGCTGAGTTTCTCCAGCATTTTGTTTGTGTTGCAAAGAATTCCATGTTTGAATTCACATTTGTATGTCAGGTTTCTTTATCTTAATCAGGGAAGGAAATTTGATCATCGTCCTCACCTACTATCCCTGGAGAAGCCAGAGTTTCTACGAGGAGTGATTGTTAAGTTCATGGCCTAAGGTAGAAGGAGTCAATTTCAGAAAACCTAACACATTTATTTTTTCAACATAGTCCCCTCCTACATGTATACACTTAGTCCAGTGGTCGTGGAGCATACGCATCCTTTATTTGTAGAAGTGGACCACAGCAGGGGTGATTGATAGGTTTGTGGCCTCAGGTAGAAGGAGATCAGTTATACAGCTCTTGTTACATGCACGTGCAGTTCCACTCTTTGAGTGAAAATGCAGAAGGTTTGAAGTTAATAACGCTTCTCCTTCTACCTTAGGCCACAAACTTATCAATCACTCCTGCTGTGGACCACTTTCTGGAGGTCCAAGACACTGACTTCTACAAAGAGGGATCCGTATGCTCCACGACCGCTGGACTAAGTGTGTAAATGTAGGAAAAATAAATGTGCTAGGTTTTCTAAAATTGACTCCTTCCACCTTAGGCCACAAACTTATCAATCACCTCTCGTATTTCTGGCTGCCAATTTGTTCACCTCTAAGTAAACTTCTTGCTATCAAGTAACAACAGTCAAGCGATGAATTTGTACCCTCCTTCCATAAGAAGAAAATCTGTTGCCTTAATATTTCCAGCATCTGCAGAATCTCTTGTGTTTAAGATAAATGGCATCAGATGACAGTACATGTCCACAGTATCTCTTATTTAAGGAGTAAATATTAATAAAGATGACTCTCCTGTGCTTTGCTGAATAGCGCTGTGTGGTATTTTATCTCTAACAGTGAGGTAAAAGAGTGTTTCAGTTTTTCATCCCCCCAGAACAATGCTATGTCAGACAGTATAGAATTCCCTCAGTGTTGCTTTGGAGTGTCAGTCCAGATTTCATGCTCATCACTTCACTGTATTGGTTTTGTACACTGAGCCAGAGCTGTCAAGTCAAATGTAAAGATGACAGAGAAATATTGACATGTGTTGAGTATCTAATTTTGCTTCAGCCTTAATAATGATGTTGAGTGGCTCTTTTCAATTAATTGTAACAGCGGTTGTCAAATGACTCATGCAGACCATTTTGATTTTGGTCTAAATTGAGCTGGCTGTGTTCAGCTAGAGAGGATGGAGTTACGTTTACCTTCAACCATTTGATTTTTGCACCAGCCTGCACAACCCTAATCACTATCTCAGTATTACAGCACATAGGCCAGTTTGACCATTTTAGATTCTGTTAAGCTGTGCTTGGCCTTGTATACTTTTTGTATAATTTGTGTTTTTCCTTTGAATGCTGAGTAACTGATGCAGTGTGCCTGTGAAGTAAGCTCTACATCACAACTATGTACAGATATGACAATAAACTTGATTTCGACTGTTTCTCCCAGCTGGGACAATCTATCACTGTACTTGCTCAATTGAAATGTAGATTAGGCCAGGCTCTTGTGCCTTTGGGTCAGTCAAGAACTATTCACTTCAAGAAATCGGCTTTGTAGTTGAAGGAACTGTAGGCCACAGCACCTTGAGGAAAAGAGGGCAGAAAATTGGGATGGGAAATATACTCTATATGCCCTTCATTTCTTCATTAAACACAAAAGCCTCAGGTGGAGAATTAGCTCTGAACATTGAAGCTAATATTGCAATATTAACACTTTGAGCCTTCAGTCATGTACTTGAGCAATAACATGAAGCCCTTTGTTGCAGTTTGGTGTGAAGTGATTGATCCATGGGACTGCTCATGTCAGCCACTGCAATAACACAATGTTTATTGAGCCACACACTGATTCTGAAAATTGCACTATATTAAATTTATCAGATAATCAAGAAGATAAAAAGGACAAGCAAATCCTATCCACAACCAGATATTGTTGTTGCGATATGACCCTGTAGGGTTAAGGACTAGAAAGGTTTTATGCCCATTGAATTGTAGGCTCAATGCCAGTCACTTAAAATCATTATTTCTGCTTCTAGATATACATTAGAGCAATCTTAGGAAATAAACAGCCACTTTCCCATGTAATTGTTCAGATAAACTGGGTTTGGATTAAATTCTGGTGAAATTCAAAGGTTATATTGCAAAAATAATCTTCAGGGTAAATAAAATTAGATGTTCAGTGACAGTGTGAACTTGTCTCAGTCCTTTAATGTGAGGCATTTCATTAATTCCAACCTGGAGGATTGGGAAGAGTGGTCAAGGGTGATGTGGTTCAAAAACAAGAAAACATGTTTTGAAGAATTAAAAATAGAATGAAATCATGTAAAATATACAGGATTTGGAAGCAAGTTCCGACATGTTGGCTGTAATGGTTCAAAATGACACAAAATCAATTAAGGAACAGGAGTAAAAAACAGTACTTTTCTGGATGTACATACACACAGTGGCCACTTTATTAGGTACACCTGCTCGTTAATGCAATTATTGAACAAACCAATCATGTGCAGCAATTCAATGCATAAAAGCATGCAGAGCATGGTCAAGAGGCTCAGTTGTTGTTCAGACCAGACGAACAATCAGAATGGGGAAGAAATGTGATTGAAGTAACTTTGATTGGAGAATGATTGCTGGTCCCAGATGGAGTGGTTGAGTATTTCAGAAACTGATGACTTCCTGAGATTTGCATGCAAAACAAACTCTAGAGTTTACAGAGTATAGTGTGAGTAACAAAAGAACTCCAGTGAGTGGCATTTCTGTTGGTGAAAACGCCTTGCTGTTAGAGAGGTCAGAGGGGAATGGCCAGCCAGGAAGGTGACCATAACCATATGTTACAACAGTGGTATGCAGAAGAACGTCTTTGAATGTGCAACACACCAAACCTTGAAGTGGATGAGTTACAGCAGTGGAAGACCATGAACATACACTCAGTGGCCACTTTTTAAGGTACAGGCAATGTCTAATAAGATGCCCACTGTGTGCAGAGAATATTCGGAACAGCTAACAGTTTCCCTCAGGAATAATACTTCGAATCAAAATACACAAAGTGCTGAAGTACTCAGCAACACAGACAGTATCTATGCAACGAGAAACAAGGTTAAATTTTCAGCTCAATAACCTCAACCTGTTAATGTTGTTTCTCTTTCAGTCATATTTGCTAACCTATTGAGTACATTCAGTATCTCGTGTTTTTACTACAGATTTCAGAATCTGCACTACTGGATTTTTAAAAAATATATTTGCAAAATATCTTTCGTCAGAACACACACTGAAAGATCACATTCATTCTTTTTCTTTCTCAGTGTTCACAGTTGTTTCAAGTTTCTAAATACCTTCCTGTGTTACAGATTCTCTATGTCAAGAATTTTGGGACCTTTTATTTAAACATGAAGGTTAGATCCTCATTACAATGCTTCGCTCCTTAATAATTAAGTTGTTCTGCTAATCTTACAAATTTACTTCAGTCAAGTTGCTTGTTTTTGGGGTTGGGTATTATTTTTCCAAAGCTGTAAATTTATTATTTAACTATAATTATTATTTGCATAATTGACTCCAGCATAAAGATTGAAGGTTTCATTGTCTTTGGATTTTTCTCCTTATAAATAATTTTGTTGCTGCAGTGTCTCATAGTTTGGCAGGCCCTGAGGCCGCAAATTTGAAATTACTAGCCTGTTATCCAGAGTTCTAGATTATTAACCTGAGTCCAGCGTCTAAAGTAGAAGCAACAGAAGTTAAATTCAAGAAACTTAATGTGTAATTACTAAAAGAAATAATTGTTGAAACTATTAGAAAACAGTGAAAATCAATCCAGATCATTCACCCCTTTAGGTAGGAATACTTATCAACCTAATCTGGTTTTCCCTTTATGTGACGCCAGACTGAATAGTTTGTGTGATGCTTGTCTCTGAAATGGCTCAGCAAGTAATTCTGTTCAGTGAATAAACAGAGGTAGTCTCACTATTAATTCTGAAGATTATGTTTTTTTAATCAAAGTAATTTGGAGCCTAATACAAAATAACAAAGATTCAAAGAATTAGAGTACAATTATTATCAAAGTGTTTAATGCAGTATACAACCCCAAGATTTGTCTTCCAATAGACAGCCATGAATATTTGTGGTTTCTACATTGAATATCCCAGTTAAACTTGTTATATATTGCTGATTTTGGAGAGTATGAGTGGAACTATAAACAAGCTTTGAAGATAATTAGAAAGAAAATTGGTAGAATACAACATCGCTGCATAATTCCACATTGATCAAATGCTCTTGGCCAATAAAGTTAGAAATAGTGGGAAAACATCTGCATGAAAATAACACTGACCTGAATGGATTTATTCAGAGGCAAAGAACACTGAAGATCATAAAAAACACTAAAGACTTTATGAGATTATAACACATAGAATACAGTTGCAAAGGCAGTGAATATTTCAAGGACCCATGGCCCTCCCAGACCTCCAAGAGGACCACAACTTTGCCAAGGTTTGGAGGCTTGTGTACCTCAATGACCTGGAGAGCTATGTTGGCTCGAGTCAGGGCTTTATGCTTTGGCTCTTGGTAAGGTCACCCATGCTAAACAGGTCAAAGGTAGAGGCCAGACTAAGAGTGGTCCACTGGTACTCCAGGTTCGGCGGTTCAGCTCAAGGCTAACAACCCTGATTGATAAAACAACATTGCTATGGAAACAGCAATGACGAATCTTTCAATATCTGAGTGGACAGTCAGAGATGGAGGACCTTCATTGCTGCCCTAAAAAAACAGTGGCATAATGGGCAGTAACTAAATAGTATGGCCCTCTGAGAGAAAGGATTCATCTTATCTGTCTTAAATGGGATATCCTATATTATTATTCAGTAACAAGCATTCGACTTTATCAATATCCTTCATGATCTTATGTGCAATCAGCTCCTCTCTCAGTCTTCTAAGTTCTAACAACAAATTGCAAGAATAGCCAATCAAACTTGCTTCATTAGACAATCTGCCCAAACTAGCTATTAGTATAGTAAACCTCTGAATCCTGCCAATGCATTCATATCCTTCAATAAATGAGCAGCAAATCTGCACACAACATTTCGCATGTGGTTTCACTTCTTTTGTATTTAATTCAGAATAAGAATCAGGTTTAATTTCACCAGCATATGTCATGAAAATTTTTGCTGTCTTTGTGGCAGCAGTACAATACAATACATAATAGGAAAAAAAACACTGAATAAGCATATATATAAAATACTTAAATAAGTAGTGAAAAAATAGAAACAAAAAGTAGAGGTAATGGTCATGGGTTCAATGTCCATTCAGAAATTAGTTGGAGATGGGAAAATCTGTTCCTGAATCACTGTGTGTCTGCCTACAGGCTTCTGTACCTCCTCCCTGATGGTAGCAATGAGAAGAGATCATGTATTGTGTGATGGGAGTCCTTATTGATGGATGCCATCCCTGAGGCATCACTCCTTGAAGATATCCAGGATGCTTTGGAGGTTAATTTCCATGATGGAGCTGACTGAATTTACAACTTTCTACAGTTTATTTTGACCCTGTGCCGTGCCCCACCATACTATACCATGCAGTGATGCAGCTAGTCAGAATGTTCTTCAAGGTACATCTGTAGAAATTTATGAGTGTCATTAGTGACATACCAAATCTTCTCAAACTCCCAATGCAATATAGCCACTGTGGTGCCTTCTTTGTAACTGTGTTGATATGTTGGCCCAGGATCTATCTCCAGAGATTTTGACACCCAGGAGCTTGAATTTGCTCACTCTTTCCACTTCTGATCCCTTGATGAGGACTGGTGTGTGTTCCTTGGTCTTACCCTTTCTGAAGTCCACAATCAATTCTTTGGTCTTACTGACGGTGCCTGCATGATTGTTGCTGCGACACCATTCAACCAGCTGATCTACAGTACATGGCTCCTGTACACCTTCTCATCAATATATGAAATTCTGCAACAATAGTTGTATGATCAGCAACATTATAGATGGCATTTGTGCTGTGCCTAGCCACACAGTCATGGGTGTAGAGAGAGTAGACTAGTGGGCTAAGCACACATCCTTGAGGTGCGCCAGTATTGATTATCAGCAAGGTGGAGATATTACTTCCAATCTGTCAGAACTGTGATCTTCTGGTGAGGAGGTCAAAGATCCAGTTACAAAGGGAGGCACAGAGGCCTAGGTTTCGGAGCTTTTTGATCAGACATGCATGAATGATTGCATTAAATGCTGAGCTTTAGTCAATAAACAGCAGCCTGACGTAAATGTTAGAATTGTCCAAGGCCGCATGAAGAGCCAATAAGATCACCTCTATTGTAGATCTCCAGCAATGAAAAAAAAAGCATTCTGTTAGTTTTCCTAATTGCTTGCTTTAGCTGAATACTAGTCCTTTGCCAATCATCCAGATCCTCTATGACTCAGAACTCTGTAATCTCTCACCATTTAGATAGTATGCCTCTTTTTCTAAGATAATAATGGCTCTCAATATAAATTGGAACCTGGAGGATAAAGAATTGGAACTACATTGATAAAAAAAAATACTGTGATTGCTCATTACAGAACTCCATTTCATTGAAATCATCCTGGGCCCACAGTGCTGCCTGGTTCCTTTGCCCAACATTCCTGCCCATATTGAAAGTGGGCATGCAGGTACAGCAGGCGGTGAAAAAGGCAAATGGTATGCTGGCATTTATAGCGAGAGGATTCGAGTACAGGAGCAGGGAGGTACTACTGCAGTTGTACAAGGCCTTGGTGAGACCACACCTGGAGTATTGTGTGCAGTTTTGGTCCCCTAATCTGAGGAAAGACATCTTTGCCATAGAGGGAGTACAAAGAAGGTTCACCAGATTGATTCCTGGGATGGCAGGACTTTCATATGAAGAAAGACTGGATGAACTGGGCTTGTACTCGTTGGAATTTAGAAGATTGAGGGGGGATCTGATTGAAACGTATAAGATCCTAAAGGGATTGGACAGGCTAGATGCAGGAAGATTGTTCCCGATGTTGGGGAAGTCCAGAACGAGGGGTCACAGTTTGAGGATAGAGGGGAAGCCTTTTAGGACCGAGATTAGGAAAAACTTCTTCACACAGAGAGTGGTGAATCTGTGGAATTCTCTGCCACAGCAAACTGTTGAGGCCAGTTCATTGGTTATGTTTAAGAGGGAGTTAGATATGGCCCTTGTGGCTACAGGGGTCGGGGGTATGGTGGGAAGGCTGGGGCGGGGTTCTGAGTTGGATGATCAGCCATGATCATAATAAATGGCGGTGCAGGCTCGAAGGGCCGAATGGCCTACTCCTGCACCTATTTTCTATGTTTCTATGTTTCTATATCTTCTTGCATCATTTCTGGGTGCATAGAGCTGAACAAGCTTTATTTCCATGCCTGGCAGGTCTCCAGCCAAGATGAAGAGGGTGTTCTTGGAGGTTGCTGGCAGGGGGATGGGGGGTTGATGGGCTGTTAGCAGATTCAGGGTATCCTGATGTTCTTTGATTACTCGCAGCTTTCAAAGACGAACTGTAAACAATTCTGTTCAAATCCATTCAAGTAGATACAAACAAGCAAGGGAAGAAATTTAATTATTGAATGAAAATATTTAAAAAATAAACTTAATTAGAAACATATTAAAATGTTACTGAATAATTAAAATCACTAAAATGAAATAAGTGGCACGCTTACTTTATTGTAATGATTTCACTGTCAGCAACTCTAAATAAATAACAGATTAGTGTTAATTTTAAACAGTGTCATAAATTTTTCAGAGGGAATTCTTTGCTTTGTAAAATATTATCTCAGCAAGGTTTATAAGAGCCATTGAAATGATTAAAGTGGCAAAAACCTGGTTGCCCAAGATCCCTACTACATACTTTCATAGAAACATCTAAAGGCATCCGTTAGTCTTGTGAGACCATGAATCTGCGCCTGGAAAGTCTTCACTCTCCAGGGCGCAGGCCTGGGCAAGTTTGTATGGAAGACCAGCAGTTGCCCATGCTGCAAGTCTCCCCTCTCCACGACACCAATATTGTGCAAGGGAAGGGCATGAGGACCCATACAGTTTGGCACCAGTGTCGTCGCAGAGCAATGTGTGATTAAGTGCTTAGCTCAAGGACACAACACGTTGCTTCGGCTGGGGCTCGAACTCGCAACCTTCAGGTCACTAGTCCAATGCCTTAACTACTTGGCCACGTGCCCACACCATAGAGACATAGAAACATGGAAAACCTACAGCACAATCCAGGCCCTTTAGTCCACAATGCTGTACCGAATATGTACCTACTTTAGAAATTACCTGGGGTTACCCATAGCCTTCTATTTTTCTCAGCTCCATGTACCCATCCACGAGTCTCTTAAAAGACCCTACTGTATCTGCCTCCACTGCAGTCGCCAACAGCCCATTCCACGCACTCACCACTCTCTGCAAAAAAAAAACGTAGCCCTGACGTCTCTTCTGTACATACTTCCAAGCACCTTAAAACTGTGCCATCTCGTGTTAGCCATTTCAGCCCTGGGAAAAAGTCTCTGACTATCCACACAAACAATGCCTCTCATCATCTTATATACCTCTTATCAGGTCACCTCTCATCCTCCGTCGCTCCAAGAAGAAAAGGCCCAGTTCACTCAACCACCAAAGGCCAATTTTGTAGGTACACCTGCTTGTTAACGCAAATACTTAATCAGCTGTTCATATAGTAGCAACTCAATGCTTAAAAGCCTGCAGGCATAGTCAAAAGGCTCAAATGTTGCTCAAACCAAACATCAGAATGGGAAATAAAGTGACTGACTTTACTTTCAAATGATTGTTGGTGGCAGATGGGGCGGTTTGAGTATTTCAGAAAATCAAAGTTCAAAGTTCAAAGTAAATTTGATATCAAAGTACATATACGTCAACCCAGGGATTTATTTGCTGGTGGCCATATTCAATAAGTCCAATAATCATAACAGAATTAATAAAAGACTGCACGCAATTGGGTGGACAACCAGAATGCAAAAAAACAACAATCTGTGCAAATGCAAAAGGTAAAATAAGAAATAATAATAATAAGTAAGTAATAAATATTGAGAACATGAGATGAATAATCCTTGAAAATGAGTCCGTATGTTGTGGGAACTGTTCAGTGAAGGGGCAAGTGAAGTTAAGTGAAGTTATTCTCTCTGGTTTCAGAGCCTAATGGTCGAGAGGTAATAACTGTCTTTAGTACTCAGCCTTCAAAATTTTCTTATGATGTAATTTGACCTTTCCGAATCCTTCTTATTAACTTAAAATATATGAATAGAGGAGCAGAGTTTACGACATTGTTGAACGTGTTTGATTTAAGATATTGGTCCAGACTTGTTTTGTTCCGTTTGCTTTTTTTTTGGGTTTAGTATTTAGTTTCTTCTTTTTTATTTTGTTTCTTTGGGGGGGGGCGGGGTTCTTTGCATTTTTTTTCTTTTTATTTCTTTTTTCTCTATGACTAATTATATTAAGAGTTTGGAAGTCTATTACAACTGTATTATCTGAAATCTTTTTTGTACATGTTTATCAACAATAAGATTATTCTAATCTCTTTGTATCAATATTGTTATTCTGATAATAATTTTGGAAAATTAATAAAAAAGATTTAAAAAGAAAGAAAAGTACTCAGCCATGTACCCCATCTGCACCAAATATTTTCCATTGGTTCATGCTCCTGAAGGATGCTCTCACAGTGGCCTCAGAGACTGAAATCATAGAGTCAATGGGGACTGTGGAGTTCCTCCATGTCTTGATGGTAAAAGCAAGCACAGAGGCATGGAGCTCATCTGGAAGTGAACCCTGTTGTCATCTATGTTGCTTGTTTTCACTTTATGAGAGGTGATAGCAATCAAACCCTGCCACAGCTGTCAAACATCCTTCATTGATTCAAGTTAAACTGGAATTGCCACTTCATCTCTGATATGGCCTTTCAGAGATTGTACCTAGACGTCTTGTGATTTTCTTGGTTGCCAGACTTGAACGCCTCTGATCTGCCCCTCAGCAGTTAGCGGATCTCAGGATTCAGACAGGGCTTCTGGTTGCGGAGGACTCTGAATAATTTTGTAGGAACACCCTCGTCCAGCACTATTTATAAACAAAATTTCCGTGACAACCATGAAGCATTCATTCAGATCCTCTGATGAGTCCTAACAACAGCCCAGTCCAACTCAAAGCAACCCCATAGCCACTCCTCTGCCTTCTACAACCACCTCTTTGTTGTTCTAATCTCGGCAGTCTCGCTCTTTAGCCTCTGCCTGTATGCTGATCGCCTGGGATTATCACACACAACAGTCTCTATGCACAACAGAGAATGGTGCAAAAAAACAAATATAAAAAAAACAGCGGTAGCTCAATGGGCAACTAAACCTTGTTAATGAGAAAGGCCAGAGGAGAATGGCCAGACTGGTTCAAACTGACAGGAAAGCAACAGTAACTTAAATGACCACACATTACATCAGTGGTGTGCAGAAGAGCATCTCTGAACACACAACTCGTCGAACCTTGAAGTGGAGTGGGTACAGCAGCAGAAGACCACAAACATACTCTCAATGGCTACTTTACTAAATACTGGAGGTACCTAACAAAATGCCGCTGATCGTATATCCAGTTACTCAAACTCTCACTCCATATACATGACATGTATTACCCCTCTGACACCCCTTTGGGAAGTGGTCAGAATCTAAAGAACTGCTTTATCACAAACCTATCACTATGGTTCACAATAACGCAAATTCCACTTGTTAATTGCCAGAAATGGAGAATTGTTAAAATAGTGCATCTTCAAGAAGCAAATCAAGGAATGCAAAGTATTTGACAGCAATGAACTGGAAGAAAAACAACCAAGCTGGAAGTAAAGGGTATGAGTGAACAAGATCACCACAATTACGAGTAATTTTATTTTTGGTAATAGATGCTGGATAGAAAGCTGAAGTACAAAGGAAAAAGGATAATGACCAGAAATTACTTTTCAATTTTGCCCAAGAGGATGACACAACAGGATCTTTCAGAACAAGTGCATAAGATGAAAGGCAGCACTATTATTATCTTATCTTTTATTATTAAGTTGAAGTATAATGAAGAGAAAATATCTCGAGTGGGAGTGAAGGTTGTTTCATGGAATAGATCCAACATAACTCCTTCAATACTATGTTGCCACAGCAGCTTTAAAAGAGGCTGCAGTTCAATATGCTACAGGTGAGAGTAGGAATTCTTGCATTTGAACAAGTCAGCTAAGATACCTTACACTCAGTAAAAGGTGCTGGTGATTTTGGGGCATGGTTAGGGTGCACAGTGTTTTTAGGGTGTAGATTTAGGGTGAGAGAGGAAAGATTTAGTAGGAACCAGAGGAACTTTTCACCCAGAGGGCGGTCCACATATGGAATGAGCTGCCAGAGAAAGTAGTTGAGGTAGGTACATTAGAGGCATTTAAAGAGTACTTGGACAGGCACATGAATGGGAAATGTTTAGACGTTAGAGGGATATAGGTCAAACACAGGCAAATGGGGTTAGCTTAGATGGAAATCTTGGTCAGCATAAGCCAGTTGGGCCAATGGGCCTATGACTCTGTAAATCTGTGCATGCAGAGAATACTTTAGGGTCATGATACATTAGCCTGCCTCAAAGTTGGACAGAAAGTTTGAAGTGTAAAATTGCAAATTGAATAAAGCAAATAGAGTATGAGGATAAACTGCATTTCTCAGAGAGTAGCAAATCTGTGGAATTCTAAGCACAAGGAAGTGGTAGAGGCTACCTCATTAAAAGTATTTAAGAAACAGAGATATTTTGATATAGCAGTGGAATTAAGGGCTAAGGGGAAAAGGCAGGTCGGTGTATTTGAATCCATAGAAAGATCAGACACAAACTTATTGAATGGCAGAGATGGCTTGATGGGCCAGATTGTCGACTCCTGCTCCTATTTTATTTTTATATAAGCATGAGAAAGTCTGTAGATGCTGGGAATCCAAAGCAACACACACAGCAGGTCAGGCAGCATCTATGAAAAAGAATAGGTTGTTAATGTTTCTGGTCAATGCCCTCCTTCTGATGAGGAGAGGACCAAGCAGGAGTTAATAGGCAGCTGAGAGGAGGTAAAAGGTCAGAGAAATTTGTTTACCAGAAGGATAAATTGATATTCATGCTATCAGTTGGAGGCTACCCAAATGGAATATAAGGTGTAGCTCCTCCACCCTGAGGGTGGCCTCATATTGGCACAAGATAATTCTTCTTCAAAATGGTTTTCTTCAACTATGATATTGGGGATCCTGCAAAACCCAGCCCCAGCTGAAGTGAGTTGGATTTTCCAATCTGCTGACCATATGTTTGGAATATTTCAAAAAGTACGGCTTCATCCTTCCTCTAGATCACACTCAAGTTCTCTACAATCACTCTTGTCCAGATTTGCCTTCTCAGGACTGCATCTCGGCTGTCTCCAAGGCATGGCACAGAAATTTCTTCTCTCAGAAACTAGTGAGCCTTGGAATTCTCAATGTTCAAAGTTCAAAGTAAAATTTGTTATTAGAGTACATACATGTCACCACGTACAACGCTGAGATTTTTTTATTGCAGGCATACTTGGTAAATCTATAGAACAGTAACTGTAAACAGGATCTGTAAACTGTAAAACAAACTGCATAAATGCAGATAATAAATATATAGCAATAAATAATGAGCATGAACTAACAAGCTAAAGGAGTCCTTAAATGACTGTAGTTATCCCCTTTTGTTCGAGAGCATGATGGCTGAGAGGTAGTAATGGTTATTAAATCTTGCGGTGCGAGGCCTGAGGCTCTTGTGCCTTCTACCTGATGACAGCTGTGAGAAAAGAGCATGGCCTACGTGATAAGGATCTTTGATGGTGGAGGCTATTTTCTATGACATGCTCAATGGTCGGGAGGGTTTTACCTGTGAAGTAAAGGGCCAAATCCACTACCTGTTGTAGGATTTTACACTCAAAGGCAGTGGTGTACCCATACCAAGCTATAATGCAGCCAGTCAGCACAATTTCCACTGCACATCTATAGAAGTTTACCAAGGTTTTCGATGACATGCTGAATCTCTGCAGACTCCTGAGGACGTAGAGGTGCTGTCGTGCTATCTTCGCAATTATATTTATATGATGAGTCCAGGCCAGGGCCTCTGAGAGTTCTGCTGAAGAGCTTGGCAAAGCAAGATCATTATGAAAATTTAAGGTGTAGATAGATAGATATTTGAAAGGTTCAGGAAATGACAGCCATGGGAAATTGACGCCAAAGACAAGGCCAGCACAGATCAGCCATGACCATATTAATTGTTGGGGCATACTTGAGGATCCAGTTAGCTTTCTTCTGCTCCTAATTTCTTTCATTGTTATGGCTCTGGCCTCTCTCTCAGCCACCTTTGAGGTCCTTGACCTCCAGCTAGGCCTCATAATACCTCATAAGGCCTTATAAGCCCCAACCCCAAAAGAATTTGACTGCGAGTTAAACCATGTCCCAGGTTTAAGAGATTCAAAAGGCTTTCAATTCCAAATAAACAAAAACAAAATATAATGGAAAAGATCTACATCAAAATCAAAAACATTTGCACAATGGTATTAAACCAGAAATGTTTTTTGTAAACTCTGTCATGGATGATCCTAGCACAACTGAAGAATGTTGGGCATGAACCTAGTATCCTCATCCCATCAAAATCTGGAGCTACAGAAACTCCAAAGGCTTCATTCCTGGGAGGGGAAGGATCTTCAAAGATGGGTTACTCCTGGGAATCTCAAGAAGGACTGGCCCGGGACAGCAGACTCTGGTGAGTTACTCTGTCTGCGGCCTATGCCCCTGTAGGGGTGATGAGTTTAAGTAAGTAAGCGTTTTTTGAAGAACTTCTCAGGAAGATTAAAACGAGAGATCATTAAATTGTATGCTGATGGATAAAAATAGGGTAACATGGATGAAATATCTTATAACCATATAATCATATAACAATTACAGCACAGAAGCAGGCCATCTCGGCCCTTCTAGTCCGTGCCGAATGCTTACTCTCACCTAGTCCCATCTACCTGCACTCAGCCCATATCCCTCCATTCCTTCCCTGTCCATATACCTATCCAATTTTTTTTTAAATGACAAAATTGAACCTGCCTCTACCACTTCTACTGGAAGTTCGTTCCACACAGCTACCACTCTCTGAGTGAAGAAGTTCCCCCTCATGTTACCCCTAAACTTTTGCCCCTTAACTCTCAACTCATGTCCTCTTGTTTGAATCTCCCCTACTCTAAATGGAAAAAGCCTATCCAGGTCAATTGTATCTATCCTCCTCATAATTTTAAATACCTCTATCAAGTCCCCCCTCAATCTTCTATGCTCCAAAGAATAAAGACCTAACTTGTTCAACCTTTCTCTGTAACTTAGGTGCTGGAACCCAGGTAACATTCTAGTAAATCTTCTCTGTACTCTCTATATTTTGTTGACATCTTTCCTATAATTCGGTGACCAGACTGTATCCAACATTCCAAATTTTTCCTCACCAATGCCGTGTACAATTTTAACATTACATCCCAACTCCTATACTCAGTGCTCTGGTTTATAAAGGTCAGCATACCAAAAGCTTTCTTCACCACCCTATCCACATGAGATTCCACCTTCAGGGAACTATGCACCGTTATTCCTAGATCACTCTGTTCCACTGCGTTCTTCAATGCCCTACCATTTACCATGTATGTCCTATTCTGATTAGTCCTACCAAAATGTAGCACCTCACACTTATCAGCATTAAAACTCCATCTGTCATCTTTCAGCCCACTCTTCTAACTGGTCTAAATCTCTCTGCAATCTTTGAAAACCTACTTCATTATCCACAACTATCTTAGTATCATCTGCATACTTACTAATCCAAGTTACCACCCCATCTTGTTAAATTTGAGCAATATAATCATTATGAAACTTGAAAGGAGAGAGAAAATTGGGAGCTTGAGTTGGCTGCTTGGTTGTAAGGTTGTTTGCCAAGCCTGGAGGTTAGGTCGCAAGCATTTCTCCACCAGTCAAGGTGACATCATCAGTGCTCATTTGAGTGTTGTTTCTACCGAGTGTTCGCATTTATATTTGTAGACGGAAGGGAGAATAGTGAAAGAGACTGGGAAGAGATAGGTAAATCACAAAGGGCTGATAATGATAAAATCTGATAGGAGAGGAAGGTGGGGCATGAAATCGTGAGGCAGGTGGGGAGGACAGATGGGAACAGTGGGGGAGAGGAACTACTGGGAGGGGTGTGTGGGTGATGAGCAATTGGAACGGGCAGAAGAAGGGAAAGAAACAGGGTGATGGAGGAACGCTGTAGCTGTAGGAAGAGTTGGATAGGTTAGGAGACGGTGGTACGTGGTTGACAAGAATTTGGAAGTGTTCATGATATTGAGGCTGAATGTGAGCTGCTATTCTTCCAGTTGGCACTCAGCTGTACCCTGACACTGGAGACCATCGCAGACAGCCATGTGAATATGGAGATGGGGTGGAGAATTAAAATGGCTCGTGATCAGGAGCTCCAGACAGCCTCAGCAGACAGCGCACAGGCACTTGGCAAGATGCTATCTTCTTCACCTTGACACTGTGATGTAAATGATGCTAACTTGGGAGCACTGGATGCAATACATAAGACTGGAGGGATTACCTGTGAAAGCTTGCCTCTCTTGTAAGGACTGTTTAGTGCCCTGCATTATATCTGGGTACCCGAAGCTATAAGACAACAACACTAATCAGGGAAGTGGGGAAATAGATTCATTGGGACGAACAGCCTCCTTCTACGTTATAATGAAATATGCCAGAATCACCTTGGTCAGGGTGATCCCTGGCCGAACCTCTGGCTCTGCTGCCCATGGATTACTCAACGCCTGTGCCCCCACTTCACCTCATGGAACATGTTCTGCAGTGAGACCTCAGTGCTGTTGGGAGCCATGCACAAGCTGTAGCCAAGAGGGCTAACCACAAAATATGCCCTACATCTAGTGAAATCCCAACTAACCGTTCACAGCAGTGACTTTTGATTTACTTTGTTACTCCTTTCACAGATCAGGCCAGGTTTGTTTCTTCCAACGTTTGCTGTTCCTCCTTCAGTTAGAAACCCAAGCTTCTCTTTCAGTGCTAATTTACTGTCTCAGAGAATACAAAATTTACTCTTGTCAAAACTGCCTCAGGTGATTGCAAAATGAAAGCTCTTTAGTCTGTCAAAATATTCTGTATCACCAGTGAAAATGATTATCAACCACAGGGAATTGCTTCTGTACAGGCTATTATCTTGATCTCCTTTCCATTACAGCTGTACGGCCGACGTCTACAATTGCCCACGCAGAGAAGCTTGACATAGAGTATTTCCAATCACTTATTTCCACATATCTAACTTTTTCCACCTCAATATATCACTTCCTTGACGGGGTCACTGTAACCTCACAATGCCCCCTTCCTTCTTTCTTCCAATACCATTCATTATCATTGAAATGGAGCTGAGGTAGTGATGGCTGATTGCTTCAAGTATCCACATGTGAATATCACCATTGATTTGTTCTGGTCCAGCCACTTAGATGCTATGGCCAAGAAAGCACTTTAACACTTCAACTTCCTCAGAAGGCTAAGGAAATTTGGCATGTTTCTGATGATCCTTAATAATTTTTACAGCTGCACCACTGAAAGAATCCTGTACAGAAGCATTGCAGTGTGGCTTGGCAAAGATTCTGCCTAAGGCCTCAAGAACTTGCAGAGAGTTATGAATGCAACCAATATAATCAAGAACCCCTTCCACCCCAATCATTTTTAAATGATTTTTAGAATTTATTATGTTATAATATACATTATATTATAATTTAAATAGCATATATTATAGTTATATATTTCAATATATTATATATTATACTGTGCTCATTATACTAGTTTTAATATAGTTCAGTACATGTAACAATACTAAACCAACAACAATAATCAGTAACATTCTCAAGTTCCTCAACTTTTTTTGGTAAATTGTGTCATTCTCATCTCTGTCCTGCAACAGTTTCTTTCACTCCAGTTTTGCTTCCTTAGTCGCTAACAATTCCTGGACCCAGTGAATAGACATTGATTCATGTGGGAGTTGATTCATATTGGGAGTAATTCCATAATTCTAAGATGCTGATGGAGCTGAAGTTAGGATATAATTGGCTTGAGACCGAATGACCAGATGGTCATTCCTGCTGAAGGGTCTCGGAAACGTCGCCTGGACTCTTTTCAATAGATGCTGCCTGGCCTACTGAGTTCCTCCAGCGTTTTGTGTGTGTTGCTTGGATTTCCAGCATCTGCAGATTTACTCTTGTTTGTGACCAGATGGTGTTAGATGGTTTCTGCCTGTATGAGAACAAGCCACCTTTATTTGCCATTATTTTGACTCAGTTTGTCCTCTTATTATTTTCCTTTATTTTGAATAGACTGGCTTTCTGGGAATGTTCCACAGCCTTACCATGAGCAACATATTAGACTTAGATTTAGATTTATTTATTGGTCCTCTGCACATTGACACCTATAGTGAAATGCACTGTTTGCATTAACAAGCAATCTGAAGGTGTGTTATGGACAGCCCACAAGTGTTAGTACATTTTCTGATGCCAACATAGCATGCTCAAAATGTTCAGCAGAACAACATGCAGCCAACATACAAGAAGCAATAACAGCAATAATCAAACCCATTCCCAGCACCCCCCCCACCCCCAACATTCACACATACAGATAGGTCTCCAACACCAGGACAGACTGCTTCGAGGCTTCCAACCCCAGACCATGGCCCCAGATTTGCCTACATTGGGCCTCCAATCTCCAGATTCACTGACCTTAGGACTTTGACCTCTGGACGCAGCAGCCTCTGGGTTTCAATCCCAGTGCTTACCAATCACAGTTCTCCAACCTCAGGATCTGAGGGGTGGCTCTGTTGGTGAGGAATGAAATTCAGTCACTTGCGAGGGAGGACATAGAATCAGGAGATGTAGAGTCAGTATGGATAGAACTGAGAAACGAAGGGCAAAAAGACCCTGATGGGAGTTATCTGCAGGCCCCTAAACAGTAGGCTGGATATAGGGTGCAAGTTAAATCAAGAGCTAAAATTGGCATGTCGCAAAGGTAATTCTATAGTTGTTATGGGGGATTTCAACATGCAGGTAGACTGGGAAAATCAGGTTGGTAGTGGACCCCAAAAAAGGGAGTTTGTGGAATGCCTCAGAGATGGATTATTAGAGCAGCTTGTATTAGACCCTACCAGGGAGAAGGCAATTCTGGATTTAGTGTTGTGTAATGAGCCAGATTTGAAAAGGGAACTCCAGGTAAAGGAGCCATTAGGAGGTAGTGACCATAATGCAAGTTTTAATCTACAATTTGAGAGGGAGAAGGGAAGATTGGAAGTGTCAGTATTACAGTTGAACAAAGGGGACTATGGACCCATGAGGGAGAAGCTGGCCAAAGTTGACTGGAAAGATACCCCAGCAGGGATGACAGTGGAACAACAATGGCAGGTATTTCTGGGAATAATACAGAAGGTGCAGGATCAATTCAATCCAAAGAGGAAGAAAGATTCTAAGGGGAGTAAGGGGCGACCGTGGATGACAAGGGAAGTCAAGGACAGTATAAAAATAAAAGAGAGGAAGTATAACATAGCAAGGATGAGCAGGACACCAGAGGATTGTGAGACTTTTAAGGAGCAACAGAAGATAACTAAAAAGGAAATACGGGGGGGCTGGGGATGGTGGAGGGAAAAGATGAGGTACGAAGGTAGGCTAGCCAAGAATATAAAGGAGGATAATAAAAGCTTCTTCAGGTATGCGAAGAGGAAAAAATTAGTTAAGACCAAAGTTGGGCCCTTGAAGACAGAAACGGATGAAGTTATTATGGGGAACAAGGAAATGGCAGACGAGCTGAACAGGTACTTTGGATCTGTCTTCACTAGGGAAGACACAAACAATCTCCCAGATGTAATAGTGGGTAACAGAGGAACTGAAGGAAATTCGCATCAGGCAGAAAATGGTGTTGGGTAAACTGATGGGACTGAAGGCTGATAAATCCCCGAGGCCTGATGGTCTGCATCCCAGGGTACTTAAGGAAGTGGCTCTAGAAATAGCGGATGCATTGGTAATCATTTTCCAATGTTCTATAGATTCAGGATCAGTTCCTGTGGATTGGAGGGTGGCTAATGTTATCCCAATTTTTAAGAAAGGAGGGAGAGAGAAAACAGACAATTATAGACCAACACACATCAAAGTTGCTGGTGAACGCAGCAGGCCAGGCAGCATCTGTAGGAAGAGGTACAGTCGACGATTTGGGCCGAAACCTTTCGTCAGGACTAAGAGATTTGAAAGTAGGAGGGGGAGGGGGAGATCTGAAACGATAGAAGAAGACAGGAGGGGGAGGGATGCAGCCAAGAGCTGGACAGTTGATTGGCAAAAGAGATATGAGAGGATCATGGGACAGGAGGCCTAGGGAGAAAGAAAAGGGGGAGGAGAACCCAGAGGATGGGCAAGCTGTTTAGTGAGAGGGACAGAGGGAGAAAAGGGAGAGAGAGAAAAAGAATACGTGTATATAAATAAATAACGGATGGGGTACGAGGGAGAGGTTGGGCATTAGCAGAAGTTTGAGAAGTCAATGTTAACACCATCAGGTTGGAGGCAACCCAGACTGAATATAAGGTGTTGTTCCTCCAACCTGAGTGTGGCTTCACCTTTACAGTAGAGGAGGCCGTGGATAGACATGTCAGAATGGGAATGGGCCGTGGAATTAAAACTTGTGGCCACTGGTAGATCCTGCTTCCTCTGGCGGACAGAGCGTAGGTTTTCAGCGAAATGACCTTCCACTCTGCGTCGGGTCTCGCCAATATATAATGGGCCACATCGGGAGCACCGGACGCAGTATATCACCCCAGTCGACTCACAGGTGAGGTGTTGCCTCACCTGGAAGGACTGTCTGGGGCCCTGAATGGTGGTAAGGGAGGAAGTGTAAGGGCATGTGTAGCACTTGTTCCGCTTGCAAGGATAAGTGCCAGGAGGGAGACTGATGGGGAGGGATGGGGGGACGAATGGACAAGGGAGTCGCGTAGGGAGCGATCCCTGCGGAAAGCAGAGAGAGGGAAGGAGGGAAAGATGTGCTTAGTGATGGGATCCCATTGGAGGTAGTGGAAGTTACGGAGAATAATATGCTGGACCCAGTGGCTGGGGGCGGGGGGGGGCGTGGTAGGTGAGGACAAGAGGAACCCCATTCCTAGTGAGGTGGCGGGAGGATGGAGTGAGAGCAGATGTGCGTGAAATGGGGGAGATGCGTTTGAGAGCAGAGTTGATGCTGGAGGAAGCGAAGTCCTTTTCTTTAAAAAAGGAGGACATCTCCCTCGTCCTGGAATGAAAAGTCTCACCCTGAGAGCAGATGCGGCGGAGACGGAGGAATTGCGAGAAGGGGATTGTATTTTTGCAAGAGACAGGGTGAAAAGAGGAATAGTCCAGATAGCTGTGAGAGTCAGTCGGCTTATAGTAGACATCAGTAGATAAGCTCTCTCCAGAGATAGAGACAGAAAGATCTAGAAAGTGGAGGGAGGTGTCGGAAATGGAGCAGGTAAACTTGAGGGCAGGGTGAAAGTTGGAGGCAAAGATAATAAAGTCAAAGAGCTCAGCATGCATGCAGGAAGAAGCGCCAATGCAGTCGTCGATGTAGCGAAGGAAAAGTGGGGGACAGATACCAGGATAGGTTTGGAACATAGATTGTTCCACAAAGCCAACAAAAAGGCAGGCATAGCTAGGACCCATACGGGTGCCCATAGCTACACCTTTAGTTTGGAGGAAGTGGGAGGAGCCAAAAGAGAAATTATTAAGAGTAAGGACTAATTCCGCTAGACGGAGCAGAGTGGTGGTAGAGGGGAACTGGTTAGGTCTGGAATCCAAAAAGAAGCAGAGAGCTTTGAGACCTTCCTGATGGGGGATGGAAGTATATAGGGACTCGACATCCATGGTGAAAGTAAAGCAGTGAGGGCCAGGGAACTTAAAATCATCGAAAAGTTTCAGAGTGTGAGAAGTCTGACGAACATAGGTAGGAAGGGATTGTACAAGGGGGGATAAAACCATGTTGAGGTATGCAGAAATGAGTTTGGTGGGGCAGGAGTAAGCTGAGACAACAGGTCTGCCCGGACAGGCAGGTTTGTGGATCTTGGGTAGGAGGTAGAAACGGGAAGTGCGGGGTGTGGGAACTATAAGGTTGGTCGCAGTGGATGGGAGATCCCCCGAGCTGATAAAGTCGGTGATGGTGTGGGAGACAATGGCCTGGTGCTCCTTAGTGGGGTCACGATCGAGGGGTAAGTAAGAGGAGGTATCCGCGAGTTGACGCTGTGGCTCGGCAAGGTGGAGGTCAGTACGCCGGACTACAATAGCACCCCCCTTATCAGCGGGTTTTATAGTAAGGTTAGGATTAGTGCGGAGGGAGTGGAGAGCAGAGCGTTCGGAAGGAGTGAGGTTGGAATAGGAACAAGGTGTGGTGAAGTCGAGACGGTTGATGTCCCGTTGGCAGTTAGCAATAAAGAGATCCAGAGCAGACAGAAGACCAGAGCGGCGTCCATGAAGAGGAGGAGGGCTGGAGATGGGAGAAGGGGTCATCGATAGGGGTGGGAGAGTCCTTGCCAAAGAAGTAGGCTCGAAGACAGAGCCGGCGGAAGAGGAGTTCTACGTCATGGCGAGCGCGCAACTCACTGAGGTGTGGGCGAAGGGGAACAAAGGTGAGGCCCTTACTGAGGACAGAGCGTTCTGCCTCAGACAGTTGAAGGTCAGAGGGGATGGTAAAGACCCGGCACGGATGAGAGCTGGGATCAGAGGGGGGAGGGGGGAGGCTGGGGGTGTCAGTGGAGAGGGGAGGGTTCGGGTGAGAGGAAGATTATAGACCAGTTAGTCTGACATCAGTGGTGGGAAAGATGCTGGAATCAATTATAAAAGATGAAATAGCGGCATATTTGGATACCCCTAGCAGGATAGGTCCAAGTCAGCATGGATTTACGAAGGGGAAATCATGCTTGACTAATTTTCTGGAATTTTTTGAGAATGTTACTATGAAAATGGACATGGGAAAGCCAGTGGATGTAGTGTACCTGGACTTTCAGAAGCCTTTGATGAGGTCCTACATAGGAGGTTAGTGGGAAAAATTAGAGCAAATGGTATTGGGGTACCGCAATGCTCGGTGCTGGGACCGCAGCTATTTACAATATACATTAATGATTTAGATGAAAGGATTAAAAGTAACATTAGCAAATTTGCAGATGACACAAAGCTGGGTGGCAGTGTGAAATGTGAGGGGGATGTTATGAGAATGCAGGGTGACTTGGACAGGTTGGGTGAGTGGGCAGATGCATGGCAGATGCAGTTCAATGAGGATAACTGTGAGGTTATCCATTTTGGTGGCAAGAACAGGAAGGCAGATTACTATCTGAAAGGTGTCGTTAGGAAAAGGGGAAGTACAATGAGATCTAGGTGCTCTTGTTCATCAGTCACTGAAAGTAAGCATGCAGGTACAGCAGGCAGTGAAGAAAGCTAAAGGCATGTTGGCCTTCTTAACAAGGGGATTTGAGTATAGGAGCAAAGAGGTCCTTCTGCAGTTGTACAGGGCCCTGGTGAGACCCCACCTGGAGTATTGTGTACAGTTTTGGTCTCCAAATTTGAGGAGGGACATTCTAGCTATTGAGGGAGTGCAGTATAGGTTCACGAGGTTAATTCCCGGGATGGCGGGACTGTCATATGTTAAATGATTGGAGCGACTGGGCTTGTATACAATGGAATTTAGAAGGATGAGAGGGGATCTGATTGAAACATATAAGATTATTAAGGGATTCCACAAGCTAGAGGCAGGAAACATGTTCCCAATATTGGGAGAGTCCAGAACCAGAGTCCACAGTTTAGGAATAAGGGGTAGACCATTTAGAACGGAGTTGAGGAAAAACTTTTTCACACAGAGGGTTGTGGTTCTGTGGAATGCTCTGCCTCAGAAGACGGTAGAGGCCAATTCTCTGGATTCTTTCAAGAAAGAGTTAGATAGAGCTCTTAAAGATAATGGAGTGAAGGGATATGGGGAGAAGGCAGGAAAAGGGTTCTGATTGTGGATGATCAACCATGATCACAGTGAATGGTGGTGCTGGCTTGAAGGGCAGAATGGCCTACTCCTGCACCTATTGTCTATTGTCTATTGTCTCAGGACTTGTTGGCCGACCTCGAGCCTTCAATTCCAGGACTCATTGACCTCGGATCTCCGGTTCCTGAATTTTTAATCCTGGAAATCACTAATCATTATGTTTGCGGCCTGCAGACCTCGGACCTCAAACCACCATCCTTGGGGTCACTAACCTCTGACCTTAGAGTCCACTAAACAAACAAAGAAGGTTAAACTGATCATATAACCCTTTATTGCCACATTAGATTATCTAGTCATACCATATCAGAGGATTTTCCTTTGTTCCACCACGTTTCTCACCAATTTCTCTGCTATCTTGTTTCTTTCTTTCCCAGTTCTGTTGAAGAGTGCAGCACTGAAACATTCAATGCTCATCTTTCCCTAGACGCTAAACCATTTTCTGTTTTTGTTTCAAAAGACCACATATTTTCATATCCGAGCTACCGATTTATGTGTAATGCCCTGGTCCATATGTATGTATGTCATTTTGTGCTGTTCTGTACGAGTTGCTTGCTTTCAGTTAATGCTTGAGTTATTGTTGAAGATAAGAGATGAGGAGATGCTTGCCACTAAGGTCAGACTCGGGGTTTTTTTTTGTGTGGTTTGAGAGAGATGAAGAGGGAAGATACAAGTGAGAAGCGATCGTAGGATTCAACCCAGAGCGGGACCGTGATTCGACGAAGCCCAGGGTGAGATCGATTGAGGATCAGTGACTTGGGGAAACCGTGAGCTCCAACTGGTGCACCTTAGATTGTTTCATTAAAATGGGGTCTTTTCTTTTTCTTGTTTGTTTCTTTACGAACCCTTTAGTCAAATTAGGAATTATAATACTAAGTCTTTTAATTGTATGGGGTGCTCTGTCTGTTATTTCGTGGCACTAATTTGTAACAGGGTAGCAAATTACACAACATCCACACAAACAGAGGGTTTGGGGTGGGCTTGCGTCTCAATCTCTCATGTTTGGCGGGGCCAGAGATTGTCTTCCATAGACTTATGCAGCTGAGAAAATCAGAGTGTTTCAAATGCTATCAGGGGTTTCAAGGTTGCTAGTTACAAATAAGTTTATTTTTGTCATTTTAGTACAACAAAATCATTAATGTAATGCAAATAAAGTCCTGAATTTTGCTGCACCCTGCTTAGTGTCTCCTTAATTTTGCCTGTACAACAAAAGTTCTTGCCTTCTCATTTTTCTCTACAGTTTCACAAATCTACAGAAAAATAATTACTTTAAAATGAATCATCCATTATATAAAATTATAATTTCCTTCTGAAAGCTGTTATTAAGCTGCTTATTGTTCATGAATCATCTTCAAGCTTTGAACCAATCTCTTAACACTCAGGCACAGATTCTTAAAACATGTTAAAATGCAGAGTGATACTAATGCCAACTGTAAACTAAATGGATGTTTAACACACCATATTGAAAGATAAATTACGTATATCTTTGTCATAGCCAATGTGCTCTTCCCAACAATATAGCACAAATGTCAATGACTTTAATTATGAGAAGAGATTGGAGAGACAGGGTTTGTTTCCCTGCTATGGAGAAATTTGAGAGGTAACCTGATAGATGGGGAGACAATAACAGAAAGAACTTCTCTTTCCTAATAGAGCTGGTATTCAAGACAAAAGAGCGTAGATTAAAGGTGATAGATACGATGATTAGGGGCGATCAGAGGAAGAGTTTTTCTTCCACATAGAGAGTTTGGTGTCTGAATATTGTGTCTTTGGAAATAGTATACTTTTATTATACGTTATACTTTATTGTCACCAAACAATTGGTACTAGAACGTACAATCATCACAGCGATGTTTGATTCTGCGCTTCACACTCCCTGGATTACAAATATTAAATATTAAAGATATCAAAAATAGTTAAAATTAGTAAGTATTAAAAATTTAAATTATAAATCATAAATAGAAAATAGAAAAATGGGAAGTAAGGTAGTGCAAAAAAAACGAGAGACAGGAGGGTATGGCCCAGATCCGGGTCAGGATCTGTTAGGCAGTCTTATCACAGTTGGAAAGAAGCTGTTCCCAAATCTGGCCACACGAGTCTTCAAGTTCCTGAACCTTCTCCCGGAGGGAAGAGGGACGAAAAGTCTGTTGGCTGGTGGGTTATGTCCTTGATTATCCTGGCAGCACTGCTCCAACAGCATGCGGTGTAAAGTGAGTCCACGGACGGAAGATTGGTTTTTGTGATGTGCTGCACCGTGTTCACGATCTTCTGCAGCTTCTTTCAGTCTTGGACAGGACAACTTCCAGAACAGGTTGTGATGCACCCTAGAAGAATGCTTTCTACATTGCATCTATAAAAATTAGTGAGGGTTTTAGAGGACAGGCCAAATTTCTTTAGTTTTCTCAGGAAGTAAAAGTGCTGTTGGGCCTTCTTGGCAGTGAACTCTGCTTGGTTGGACCAAGTCAGGGCATTTGTGATATTGACCCCGAGGAACTTAAAGTTTTTGACCTGCTCCACTTGCGCACCACCAATGTAAATTGGGTCGTGCGTTCCGCTACTCCTTCTGAAGTCAACAACCAATTCCTTCGTCTTGCTGACGTTGAGGGATAGGTTATTGTCTTTGCACCATGCCACCAGGTTCTTAATTTCCTCTCTGTACTCAAACTCATCATTACCTAAGATATGACCTACAATTGTTGTGTCATCAGCAAACTTATATATTGAGTTTGAAGGAAACTTGGCTACACAATCATGGGTGTATAGCGAGTACAGCAGGGGGCTGAGTACACAGCCTTATGGGGCACCGGTGCTCAGAGTGATTGCAGAGGAGAGCTTGTCCTTTATTTTTACAGCCTGGGTCCTGTCTTTGAGGAAGTTGAAGATCCAGCTGCAGATCTGAGTGCTAAGGGCCAGGTTCCGGAGCTTAGGAATCAGTTTATTTGGAACGATGGTATTAAAGGCAGAGCTGTAGTCAATGAAAAGGAGCCTTCCAAGTAGAGGTGAGGACTTACAAGGCAATTTTAATCATCTAGGTCATTAGGCCAGGGAATATCAAATGGCATTCAACATGGATGTGCAAGGAGATGCATTTTGGGATATCAGTCCAGAGCAGGATTTTCACAGTAAATACTAAGTACCTGAGGGCTGTTTTAGAACAGAGGGATCTAGAAATATACATTTCCTTGAAAGTACATTCCCAGGTGGAAGGGTAGTGAAGAAAATATGTGGCATGTTGACCTTCAGCAGTTACGGCATTGAGTATAGGAGTTGGAATGTTGGGTTACATTTGTATAAGATGTTGGTGAGGCTGGCATTGGGAGTATTATGCACAGTTTTGGTTACTCAGTTTCCAAAGAGGTGAGCTTTGTCACGTGTACAGCGAAAGATACAGTGAAATGTGTTGTTTACATCAATGACCAACAGCTTCCGAGGATGTGCTGTAGGTAGCCTGCAAGTGCTACCATGCTTCTGCATAGCATGATCACAGCTTACAAACCCTAACCCTCACATCTTTGGGAGAACCTGGAGGAAACCCACCAGTCACGGGGTGCATCTCCTTCCAGACGGTGGTAGAAATGAACCTGCTCATAAGCGTTGTCATAGCATCACACTAACCACTCTGCTAGGATAAACATCATTCAGTTGGAAACAGGTCAAGTTGGAAGGAGGATTTACGAGAATGTTGCCAGGACTCAAGGGCTTGACTTGGAGGGAGGGATTGGATAAGTTATGACATTTTTCATTGGAATGAAAGAGACTGAGAGGTGACCTTATAGAGATGTATACAATATGAAGGACAAAGAGTGAATTTACACAGTCTGCTTCCCAAAGAAATGAAATCAGAATGTCAAGGGCATAGGTGAGAAGTAAAAAAGGGATCTGAAAGATAACTTCTTCTTGTAGCGTGTGGTCCCTGTATGGACCTAACTGCCAGATGGAGTGGTTGACACAGACATAGCAATAACATTTGAAAGGTATAGCGTGCAGGTGGCAGAGCTGTGACTTCATAGAACTATATAGAATCATAAGTATCATAGTTATGCTAAAACGCTTTATAAAAAATAATCATAGAATGGAGTTAGAGAGAGATATGTATCAAATGTGGGCAAACTGAACAAGCTTGGATAGACTTCTTGGTCAGCATGGACAAATGGGCCAAAAGGCTTGTTTCCATCTAGTATTACTCTATGACTCTATAAACATCTACACAAAAGCACTTGAAATGCCAAGACACAATGTTTTCACGTGAACAAGGTCACTGGAGAGACATAGTTATAGATATGAAAAGTAGTTTTTTATTCGACCCACACAAATAAGCAGACAGCCTTTTGGAGTTACTAGAGAGATAAAGAGTAAGGGAGAGAGAGAGACAGAGTGAGACTCTCTGATACAATATTACAGCATATTTTTATATGTTAAAGAACAAAGGTAACAAGACAATTTCTATAGTTACAATGCCCTCATAATGCTTCTTTTCAGTTACATGTTACAGTTTCAAATGGCCTGGATTATCCCACCAAGACCCCGAAATAAATGTTAATTACTGTCTTATTCATGCAGTGGGGTGTTGACTGGATTTGTGCATATGTAGATAGTCAGTTAAGTGCCTGACCCCAGTTGGTCTCGTCTGCATTTTACTATTCTGAGCAGCATTTTAAATTTAATCTCAATGCATATTCAGATATAAAAGTTGGTTGCTGAAGTCAATATTCCCTGTATGTCCTAACCCCCAAAACACCCTAACAACAGAAGACTATTGTCCTAATTGAATTTAATGTGATTAGTATGGATGAGTGCAATGGCTTGTGCAAATGTGGTGTGCCTCTTTACTCACTGTATGCCTCCCCTATCCAATTCTATTTATCCTTCATCTCTCTCTCTCTTGATTGGTTCCCATTATCACTTTTCTTACATATCATATTCCAGACCTTGTTGCTTTTGTGTCTCCTCTGAACACATACTATCCTCCAGTGTCTGTCTCTACCTTTATTCTCCTTTTCTCCACTTGGCTACCCATTTCCATCATCCCTCATCCCTTCTCCTCACCTAATGGCCCCTGTCTCTGCCCTCCCCACTTTAGACAGGGTCCATTAGACAGGTTACCTTCCCTCTCGAAACTCAGTCTCGATGCAAGACTTTTGATCTGAAATGTTGATAATTCTTTCCACGCTCCTCACAGAATCTGTTCTACCCAATGAGTTCGTCAGTAGATTGATTTTTTTAACCAAAAATTTGAAGCCTCTCTTTATTTTGAAAAGCCATCTGAGACCATTAGTTGAACAATGCATCATTTGTTGCATATTTGTTTCATGGATTTTTCCTTGGGCATTTTAAAGTGAAATCTGAGACATAATTTGCTGGTTGGTAATTTACGACAGATTTTTAGCCTCACTGCTGTCATTTATCATTTTACTAAGCAGCATGATTATCATTTGTGCTCATGAAGTGAAGAAGATTAATATGTTTAGAGAAATCCGTTTAGCTTCATCTTCATACACTAAACTAACACTGCAGTTGCATGTGAGATACCAACAATGAACTTGAACTGTAAAATCATTGACAGTGTTACACTACCCATTCATCTAATGGTCGAGGGGAAGAAAATACTTTTTGTTATTTTAGCCTAGATTTGCAATCAGAAAATTATTTTGAATATTCACTGTTTCTCCCTATCAAGGTCTGAAATTGTGCTTGAGGGCCGGCATTTGCTATTCCTCCAGGATTAGCATTTGGAATTCTATCCTTAACAGCCTGGTAGAGCCCTCACAGACAAGATGGCAAGGGATTTAAAAGGGACAAACAAGTGTGGTAGGGGTTTGTATCCTTCTTCTAAATTAAATGTATTTAACTTGACAATTCTTGATAAACTACATGGAGGACTTCTCCTCACTGCAGCCATTCTAACTGTGCAGGGAAGATCTGACTGGCTGATGGGGGTGGGGGGGTGGGGTGGAGGGAGGGGGCTCTCTCATTGCTTGCCAATAATTTCCAATATTCAATGTTCAAAAACAGTGTTCATTCCGATGTTTATCTCCCTTACCTTGCTGAGCAAGAAAACTGTGAAACAGAAAAAAAACCATCATGAAGTTTTGTCAATGACAACACCATCCTGTGTTTATAGAGAACCTCTTACATTTTGGCCTTTTGCCGAAGTGTTAAGAGACAAATAGTGAAACTGAGCTACAAGAAGATATTGAGGCTATTAAGTGGAATTTAAGGACAATATGGAAAAAGGAAAGAAAAATAAGATAAATGCATCAGAAATAGAAAATGTTGGAGGTAATTTGTATTTCCAACCATCCCCACCATCCTCCCATACACCTCCTCAGAACCACCTTCATGTACCAACCTCGTGTGCCTTGTTTCCATTATAAATGGATGCTTTGTGGAGGAGCTCCTGAGATTAGGTTCTTAGCAGCAGGAGACATGGCCATCTGCCAGAGAAAGCAGGATCTCGCAGTGGACACCATTTTAATTCCACATCCCATTCCCATTCTGATATGTCTATCCATGGCCTCCTCTACTGTCAGGATGAAGCCACACTCAGGTTGGAGGAACAACACCTTATATTCTGTCTGGGTAGCCTCCAACCTGATGGCATGAACATTAACTTCTCAAACTTCCGTTATGCCCCACCTCCTCTTCGTATCCCATCCGTTATTTATTTATTTATTTTTTTTCTCTCTCTCTCTCTCTCTCTCTCTCTCCTTTTTCTCCCTCTTTCCCTCTCACTATACTCCTTGCCCATCCTCTGGGTTCCCCCCTCCCCCTTTCTTTCTCCCTAGGCCTTCTGTCCCATGATCCTCTCATATCTTTTTTGCCACCCAACTTTCCAGCTCTTAGCTCCATCCCTTCTCCCTCTTGTCTTCTCCTATCATTTTGGATCTCCCCCTCTCCTTCCCACTTACAAATCTCTTACTATCTCTTCTTTTGGTTAGTCCTGACGAAGGGTCTCAGCCTGAAACGTCGACTGTACCTCTTCCTATAGATGCTGCCTGGCCTGCTGCGTTCCCCAGCAATTTTTATGTGTGTTGCTTGAAATTCCAGCATCTGCAGATTTCCTCATGTTTGCATTGTTATTTTGATTAAGAGTTAGTGCAGAAGCCACAAGTACCTAGTTGAAATAATTATTTCAAAATATTAAGTTGCTAATTACATGCTCTGTTTATTCTTTTCTATGTTGTAAGAGTCGTTGAATCATACACCATGAAAACAGGCCTTCAGTTTAACTCGCCCATGTTGACTAAAATGTCTATGCAAGCAAGAACCAGTTGCCAGTATTTGGCACATATCCCTTAAACCTATTCCATGATCATATCCTATAAAACATTTTGGATTAAGTGAAATAGCAATGATCTGTTTTCTAACTATTCAGAAATCCCTATTATTCAATGTCTGATGATTTTTACCACACTATTCTGTAATTCATGGGAGTCCTGGTTCCTGTACTCCCTGAAACTCACAGGGACCCAGGTTTTTACATGTTCTTGAAACTTGCAAGGGACACACTTCTCTTGCTTCCTTGACACTCACTGGAATCCCTATTCCTAGGTGACATGATACCATTTCCTGTGCCCATTTCCCTCTGTTTCCCAGAAACTTACCAAAGCTCTATTTCCTGCAATCTTCTGAACTTAACCCAGAACCTTAGTTCCCATGACCCATTGGAACTCATCTTGCATGACCATTGATATTTTCTATGGATCTGAAATGTTCCTATCCTGCTTGGTAACTGGATATGAAGAGCAACCTTTGCTCCAATTCTGTTCAGGTTCTCTTGCTCGCTTACCTTTCCAATACCCTGATGAAGGGCCCTCGACCTGAAATGCTGTCTCACTTTCCACAGGTGTTGCTTGACCTGGTGAAATTTTCCAACATTGTACATAATGATTATATTGAAGATAGTGTCAATGCTGCTTTCTGCTCTCACCCTCGGTCTGTAAGTTCTGACAACTTTGCTATTGATATCTATTCCTATTTCCTTCACATTTTTGAACGGGTTGTTCAGATCCCTTTATCCTCATTTCTGCTGATAAAACACCAATCAATACCCACTAAAAAAGCATAGACTTCTGCAGCTATATTGTTGGCACATCATTGCCGTCTGCATCCTGTAAAGGCTGTCCCAGTTTCTCTCCACTGTTGGGTCTGGTTAAGTGATGCTTCCAAAGGTGGTACTACTGATATTTCTTCCCTTTAGCTCAGCCAAGGATTTTCCCTCCATACTGATTGCATATTCCTTCCAATCCCCACACTTCTGCTTTTGTCCTTGCAACTAAAATGTCATTTCCTGTCTTTGCCCTCCATTCTGTCAACTTCTAAATCCTGCATCACCTCTCATGTAAACACCATAAGTTTAAAACCTGCTCTTCTACTTCCTCCATCAGTCCTGACACACTCCCACTCACTTACTCAACATCACCTTCCTATACTAACCGTGTGTGCACCTTGATTCTCTTATAAATGGATGTTTTAAGCAGGAGTTCCTGAGCTTAGGAACATAGCAGTAAGCAATATGATCATCATTGGTGCTAAGATTAAAGTCCTGGCAGAAGCCACATAGAAAAAAAATATAAATATCTTATTGGAATCATGGTTTCATGGTATCAGATTGCTAACTGCATGCACAGATGATTCTTTTTGTTAGAGTGGATTTCTTTTTGGGTAGATGATTTGTTAACACTTAAATTACTTTGGCCACCAGACTTCTATTATAACTGTTTGACAAAGGACTGTGGATTGAGTCCACCACAATGGGCTTCCTAAAGGGTGTAAATACCGGATGCTTCTGGTGCCTGATGCTGTAGTTTCGAAGACAGTCTTATCTATACATTATAAATATTAATTGTCTTCTATGTTAGCACGTAAAATGCCAAATAAATGTATTGTGGATTGAACTAAAGGCTGTGGATACCAACCCAGACATGTTGGCGTCAGAAGGAAAGGATGAAATCTGAAGGTGTGATGTTTGTATGTAACTTCAAAAGGAAGCATTGTCTATGCATTTTCTGTAACTTTTTAAGTAGCAATTGCCTTTGTGTTCAGCATATAAATATCGAGCCCACATTTAGCTAGCAGTCCTTTCTGCAGAAAGCCTCTCCATCCGTTAAGATGCCTGCTGTACCTTGTGTCGAATAAAGAAGCTGCTTTGTATCTACCAGTGACTCTGTCTCTCCGGTAATTTCATCCACGCTACAACACTTTTCTGTGCTGTGAGAGTCATGGAAGGGATCCTCAGCACACTTTACAAGTGAAACACCCATACACTTATCATCCACTCAGTTTAGTGCTGTACATTTACTCTCACTTCTCAGCTCTCACAAGTAAATTATCTTCTTTACTTTACGGCAAACCTGTATCACTCTCAAGCATAATTCTGTCCCCTTAACCTTTGCTCCTTTGCCTTCTGATCTCTTCAGCCTGGACCTCCTACAGCGTTCCCAGAAAATTTACAATCTTTTCAAGGAGCAGATCTCAGTCTTTGATTAGGCAAATTATATGCATTCATATTCAACAACAAGTTAAAAAAAATCAGACCCATTCACTCATTGACACCTCTTCATGATTTATCTTTTGTTCCATTATGATCTCATACCACAGACTTTTGCCTTGTGCTACAACAGCATTTATCTCTTTTGCCAAGCATAGTCCTTATTTATTAATCATTTGATTCTTTTCTTTTTGTTTGGAGCTGTTTTTACTCACACTACTTCAAATTCAGATGAAAATTCTCTAGCTAACGTGCTGATGTACCCTGACTAGTTTTATGGAAGTTTAAATGCACAAGAATGTAACAAACCGCTAAGAATAGTGGATTCAGTCCAATATATCACAGGCACATCCCTCCCCACCATTCGTAGTATCTACATGAGGTGCGGCATCAAAAAGCCCATCATCAAAGATTTCCCCATCATGCAAACTATGCCATCTTCTCACAGTTACCATCGCGAAGAACATGCAGAAGCCTGAAGTCCCATGTCACCATGTTGAAGAACAGTTACTTCTCTTCAAGCATTCAGTTCTTGATCGAACCTGCTCAACCGTAGTTACTATATCAGTGTAGCAGCACTATACCAACTTTGATCACTTTGTGCTCTAATAACTTTATTTTCTTGTTCTAATTCTGTCCTTACCTGTATAATTTATCCTATGTTATATTTTTCTTGTGGATGATGCTTACCTAATGCTAGGTGCATATGGTTGCATTCATCTGTGGCTGACCCAGCACAAGATGTGGAACTGCCATGTACTTGTTCTTGCAGAAATATGGCTCCAGAACCACATCCCATGCACCATCAATCTTCAGGCCATGCACTCAGGGACTTGTGCTAATAATACTTTTTTTTATCTGCATGTGCTATCATAACTACATGTACTTTGTACCAAATGTGACTGTATGTACTGTGTTTCCACCTTAGTCCTAGAGGAAAGTTGTTTCATTTAGCTATATACATGTGTGTGGTTGAATGACAATTAAACTTCAACTTGAACTTTATGCTCCTGCATGTTCTTCATTGTACCTGTGCATAGAAAATAGACTCGACCTTGACTTGTGTATATGAAAATAGACTCGACCTTGACTTTGCTAGCTTATTTTCTTTCTCTCCATAGATGCTGTCTTATTCATTAAACATATCCTTTTATTTCTTCAAAACTCCAGTTTGGATTTGCATGGAATAATCCGTGTTCTTTGCCTTGACAAACTGAGATTTCAATACACAGACTTAGATCATGAGATTTTCACTGTTGTATTTAAATACACAGTAATCAGTGACTTTAACCTTTGTTATCATTAGTCTAATTAGATGCTTAATTGTAAATTAACTCAACAGATTGCCGATCGCCTTTCCAGTAAACACAAGTACTCTTGGACAACATTAAACATAACAAGCAACTTTCACTTCTATTCAGAGACAGATGGTATCTGTAGAATAACTTTCCCTGTTTGGAGCTGGAGGCAGGCTTTTCCAGTCAGAAATAATGAAAATGAAACAAGTAATATCTGACGGCAAAATAGCAATGAAAGTATTCTGATAAAACCTATGAAGTGATATTTTTAGTATATTTTTAGAAGCAGCCTTTCAATTCAATTCCAGCTTTTCCATACTTTTAGTAGAGCTGTTACCTTACAACTCCATTGACCTGGTTTTGGCTTTGACCTCTGTTCTGTCTGTGTGGACTTTGCACATTCTGCCATTGACAGCATAAGTTTTCCCCTGGTTCTCTGGTTTCCTTCCACATCCTAAAGATGTGTGGACTGACAGGTTAATTGGCCACTGTAAATTGATACTTATTTGGAGCTGATTGGTAGAATTTAGAAGGGATGGGGATCATTGGGAATGTTGGAGAAAAAAAATAGGAACAATATAGGATTAGTGTAAACAACAGGAATTCTGCAGATGCTGGAAATTCAAGCAACACACATAAAAGTTGCTGGTGAACGCAGCAGGCCAGGCAGCATCTGTAGGAAGAGGTGCAGTTGGCGTTTCAGGCTGAGACCCTGCCTGGCCTGCTGCGTTCACCAGCAACTTTTATGCGTGTTGCTAGGATTAGTGTAAATAGGTCTACCAGTCTGGGTTATGGACCTTAACCCAAAAGGTCAACTGCCCATTTTCCCTCATGGATGGTGCCTGACCTGTTAAGTTCCTCCACCTTCTCGTGTATTAGTGCAAATGGGGAGCTGATGGTCAGCATGAACCTAATATACTGAAGAGTCTATTTCCATGCTGTTTGACACTATGACTCTGCTTTGATGACGAAAAACATGACAAGAAGGAAATCTGTTCATTGTCATTAGCCATACACTGTAATAGCACTTAAAAAAAACTATGTGCTGCTTCCATTGAAGAAACATAGAAACATAGAAAATAGGTGCAGGAGTAGGCCATTCGGCCCTTCGAGCCTGCACCGCCATTTATTATGATCATGGCTGATCATCCAACTCAGAACCCCGCCCCAGCCTTCCCTCCATACCCCCTGACCCCCGTAGCCACAAGGGCCATATCTAACTCCCTCTTAAACATAGCCAATGAACTGGCCTCAACAGTTTCCTGTGGCAGAGAATTCCACAGATTCACCACTCTCTGTGTGAAGAAGTTTTTCCTAATCTCGGTCCTAAAAGGCTTCCCCTCTATCCTCAAACTGTGACCCCTCGTTCTGGACTTCCCCAACATCGGGAACAATCTTCCTGCATCTAGCCTGTCCAATCCCTTTAGGATCTTATACGTTTCAATCAGATCCCCCCTCAATCTTCTAAATTCCAATGAGTACAAGCCCAGTTCATCCAGTCTTTCTTCATATGAAAGTCCTGCCATCCCAGGAATCAATCTGGTGAACCTTCTTTGTACTCCCTCTATGGCAAAGATGTCTTTCCTCAGATTAGGGGACTAAAACTGCACACAATACTCCAGGTGTGGACTCACCAATGCCTTGTACAACTGCAGTAGTACCTCCCTGCTCCTGTACTCGAATCCTCTCGCTATAAATGCCAGCATACCATTCGCCTTTTTCACCGCCTGCTGTACCTGCATGCCCACTTTCAATGACTGGTGTATAATGACACCCAGGTCTCGTTGCACCTCCCCTTTTCCTAATCGGCCACCATTCAGATAATAATCTGTTTTCCTATTTTTGCCACCAAAGTGGATAACTTCACATTTATCCACATTAAATTGCATCTGCCATGAGTTTGCCCACTCACCCAAACTATCCAAGTCACCCTGCATCCTCTTAGCATTCTCCTCACTGCTAACACTGCCACCCAGCTTCGTGTCATCCGCAAACTTGGAGATGCTGCATTTAATTCCCTCATCCAAGTCATTAATATATATTGTAAACAACTGGGGTCCCAGCACTGAGCCTTGCGGTACCCCACTAGTCACCGCCTGCCATTCTGAAAAGGTCTCGCTTATTCCCACTCTTTGCTTCCTGTCTGCTAACAATTCTCCACCCACACCAATACCTTACCCCCAATACCGTGTGCTTTAAGTTTGCACACTAATCTCCTGTGTGGGACCTTGTCAAAAGCCTTTTGAAAATCCAAATATACCACATCCACTGGTTCTCCCCTATCCACTCTACTAGTTACATCCTCAAAAAATTCTATGAGATTCGTCAGACATGATTTTCCTTTCACAAATCCATGCTGATTTTGTCCGATCATTTCACCGCTTTCCAAATGTGCTGTTATCACATCCTTGATAACTGACTCCAGCAGTTTCCCCACCACCGACGTTAGGCTAACCGGTCTATAATTCCCCAGTTTCTCTATCCCTCCTTTTTTAAAAAGTGGGGTTACATTAGCCACCTTCCAATCCTCAGGAACTAGTCCAGAATCTAACGAGTTTTGAAAAATTATCACTAATGCATCCACTATTTCTTGGGCTACTTCCTTAAGCACTCTAGGATGCAGACCATCTGGCCCTGGGGATTTATCTGCCTTCAATCCCTTCAATTTACCTAACACCACTTCCCTACTAACATGTATTTCACTCAGTTCCTCCATCTCACTGGACCCTCTGTCCCTTACTATTTCTGGAAGATTATTTATGTCCTCCTTAGTGAAGACAGAACCAAAGTAATTATTCAATTGGTCTGCCATGTCCTTGCTCCCCATAATCAATTCACCTGTTTCTGTCTGCAGGGGACCTACATTTGTCTTTACCAGTCTTTTCCTTTTTACATAACTATAAAAGCTTTTACAGTCCGTTTTTATGTTCCCCGCCAGTTTTCTCTCATAATCTTTTTTCCCCTTCCTAATTAAGCCCTTTGTCCTCCTCTGCTGAACTCTGAATTTCTCCCAGTCCTCAGGTGAGCCACTTTCTCTGGCTAATTTGTATGCTACTTCTTTGGAATTGATACTATCCCTAATTTCTCTTGTCAGCCACGGGTGCACTACCTTCCTTGATTTATTCTTTTGCCGAACTGGGATGAACAATTGTTGTAGTTCATCCATGCAACCTTTAAATGCTTGCCATTGCATATCCACCGTCAATCCTTTAAGTGTCATTTGCCAGTCTATCTTAGCTAATTCACGTCTCATACCTTCAAAGTTACCCCTCTTTAAGTTCAGAACCTTTGTTTCTGAATTAATTATGTCACTCTCCATATTAATGAAGAATTCCACCATATTATGGTCACTCTTACCCAAGGGGCCTCTCACGACAAGATCGCTAATTAACCCTTCCTCATTGCTCAAAACCCAGTCCAGAATAGCCTGCTCTCTAGTTGGTTCCTCGACATGTTGGTTCAAAAAACCATCCCGCATGCATTCCAAGAAATCCTCTTCCTCAGCACCTTTACCAATTTGGTTCACCCAGTCTACATGTAGATTGAAGTCACCCATTATAACTGCTGTTCCTTTATTGCACACATTTCTAATTTCCTGTTTAATACCATCTCCGACCTCACTACTACTGTTAGGTGGCCTGTACACAACTCCCACCAGCGTCTTCTGCCCCTTAGTGTTACGCAGCTCTACCCATATCGATTCCACATCTTCCCGGCTTATGTCCTTCCTTTCTATTGCGTTAATCTCTTCTTTAACCAGCAACGCCACCCCACCTCCCCTTCCTTCATGTCTATCCCTCCTGAATATTGAATATCCCTGAACGTTGAGCTCCCATCCCTGGTCACCCTGGAGCCATGTCTCTGTGATCCCAACTATATCATAATCATTAATAACAATCTGCACTTTCAATTCATCCACCTTATTACGAATGCTCCTTGCATTGACACATAAAGCCTTCAGGCGCTCTTTTACAACTCTCTTAGCCCTTTTTAATGCTTGCCCTGGATTTGTCGGCCTGCCACTTTTACTTTTCTCCTTTGTACTTTTTGCTTCTACGCTCACTTTACACCCCTCTGTCTCTCTGCACTGGTTCCCATCCCTCTGTTGTGAACTAACCTCCTCACGCCTAGCCTCTTTAATTTGATTCCCACCCCCCAACCATTCTAGTTTAAAGTCACCTCAGTAGCCCTCGCTAATCTCCCTGCCAGGATATTGGTCCCCCTAGGATTCAAGTGTAACCCGTCCTTTTTGTACAGGTCACGCCTGCACCAAAAGAGGTCCCAATGATCCAAAAACTTGAATCCCTGCCCCCTGCTCCAATCCCTCAGCCACGCATTTATCCTCCACCTCATCGCATTCCTACTCTCACTGTCGCGTGGCACAGGCAGTAATCCCGAGATTACTACCTTTGCGGTCCTTTTTCTCAACTCCCTTCCTAGCTCCCTATATTCTCCTTTCAGGACCTCATCCCTTTTCCTACCTATGTCATTGGTACCTATATGTACCACAACCTCTGGCTCCTCACCCTCCCACTTCAGGATATCTTGGACACGATCAGAAATATCCCGGACCCTTGCACCAGGGAGGCAAACTACCATCCGGGTCTCTGGACTGCGTCCACAGAATCGCCTATCTGACCCCCTTACTATCGAGTCCCCTATCACAACTGCCCTCCTCTTCCTTGCCCTACCCTTCTGAGCTACAGGGCCAGACTCTGTGCCGGAGGCACGGCCACTGTCGCTTCCCCCGGGTAAGCTGTCCCCCCAAACAGTACTCAAACAGGAGTACCTGTTGTTAAGGGGCACAGCCACCGGGGTACTCCCCATCATCTGACTTTTCCCCTTCCCCCTCCTAACCGTGACCCACTTGTCTGCCTCCCGTGGCCCCGGCGTGACCACCTGCCTTCCACTCCTCTCTATCACCTCCTCGCTCTCCCTGACCAGACGAAGGTCATCGAGCTGCAGCTCCAGTTCCGTAACGCGGTCCCTTAGGAGCTGCATCTCGATGCACTTGGCGCAGATGTAGACGTCCGGGAGGCTTGGAGACTCCAGGGCCTCCCACATCCGACACCGAGAACAGCAAACTGCCCTCACAGTCATAATGCCCCTCTCCTCAAATAGCAACAGAAAATGAATGTCAAACCTTCCTCGCCTCGCCCGCTTCCGCCTAAGCCCGGTGAGCCGAAGCCCTTAAGTCTTCACTCTGCTCCCGGCTCACTCCACTGCCCGCAAATCTTTTAAGAAGAATGTGCTGCTTCCATTGATTGAAGTTTGATCCCATTGAAGAAGACAGATTTCAGAACTGGAGTGCATTTCCAATGTACACTTGTGAAAATGATAAAGGCAAATGCCTAATCATGTGCTAGTCTAGTGATTGAAGAAATAGACAAGGGAAATGTAAAGTGGTCTATGAGTAAGCAAGTCACATGGTACTGGAATGACTTCTTCCAGAGAGAATTAGTACAACTACTGTGTTAATGTATCAAAGAGCTATTGTGTTGTTCTTTTTATGTAATTCTAAATTGCAAAATATGATAAAAGCAATGTGGTGTAAGTTTTATTGGATCAGCCACAAATGTTTTTCTGAACTTTAAGTTCCATTATTTCTTTCAAATAATTGCTTTTAATGGTGATTAACTGGAGTGTTAATTAATTAACAGTTTAATTAGTAGCATTTTACTAGGCACTATTGAAAATATTTTCACTACAGATCTTTAATTAAGTGGCAAATGAGGGAATGTATAGCTCATGGTGAATTTGTGATGTTTTCAGTCCGACTTAGAGATGTGCAAAGCACATTAATTCTCTTGAGAGCTGAAACAACAGGTGTTTCAACAAATCTGTGTTGAGCCTGCAGCCTGACTCGACAAGAGGATAATCGACATTCCTCACATTCAACCACAACTTGTCACAAACAATGGCAAAGCAGTAAGCACCAAATAAAAACAGAGCTGTTGACCTTGAGTCTGTTCCTTCGCCCCCTAACTGCCACTATATCTATTTTCCTGTTCCACAGCGCTGCTGAAAACCATCTTCTCCTGTTTTAGTTTCTTCACTATTTCAGTCTCCTTGTAGCAGAATTTGACATTTCTATCTGTCATCACTTTGGCACAGATTCTCCGATTTTGTTTTCCTTTTCATTTTTTTTTGTACAATCTGGGCTGTGACGCAATTCCCAGATTATACAGACAAAGATTAGTCTGATTTTAATTCTACTCAACTGCCAGATTAACACTCTAAAATTAACCTTTCAAATATATTGCCTTTGTTCCACCTATTCATTCCTCACCTTCTCTGCTTTCTGTCTCAAAAGATACCCACCAGATCCCCAATAGCATCTTCTCACTGTTATTGTCAAATGGGTGATACAGAACCCCGAAGTCCTACATCAACAGGTTCAGGGACCGCTACTTTTCTACAACCCATCAGATTGTCGAACCAGTCTGCACAATCCTACCCCAACCTCAGCAACAAAGCAATACAGACCACCTCTTAATTACTATGCACTTGTCTCAGATTGTGCTTTACACTAATGAATTGCTTTCACAGTCCTTTCTCTCTTCACTAGTTTATGTAATTTATGTGTTGTGTGTTGGCTGAATCGATATGCTTGTGGTGCAGTTGCAAGCATGATTTTCATTGTACCTGCAAATCACATCACAATAAAATCAATTTGACTAAATTTGAAAGGTCCCTGAACTGATGTCCAGCCATTCATTGCCACTATAAGCCAGCTGGTGGTGCAGTGGCATCCACACTAGACTTTGAGGTGAGTGGTCCCTGGTTCCAATCCATCCAGCTCCTTGCACGCCTTCCATTTGTTTTGGCTTGAACATCAAACTAGCTTTGTAAAAAACAGACAAAACTGCTAAAGAAACGGCAAGATTGCTTGCCGATGTGCCAGAAGGCGAGGAAAGGAATAACAACATTACCACTTGAGAAAGTTTTATAATTCATTTGACTATGGCTGTGTTTCCCTTTCTTTTCTCCTTGATTCTTTAAGCAGTTTCAGCCATTAAGTTGTTTACATGCCACAGTGGGGTCACAGTTTGAATTACTGTTGTGTGGTTCCAGAGCTCTGGGTTTGATCCTGAGAGAGATTGCTGTCCCACTACTATTGACTGGACATTACCATGGTCCTCGGATTTCTTCTCAACCTAAAGATGTTCTCATTGCCCCACTATAGGAAAGATATTGAGGCTTTGAGAGGTTGTAGAAGAGGTTTACCAGGATGCTGCCTGGTTTAGAGGGCATGCGCTATCATGGGACGCCGAAAAAACTTGGGCTGTTTTCTCTGGAGTGATGGAGGCTGAAGGGAGATCTGATAAAAGTTTATAAGATTATGAGAGACATATATAGAGCAAACAGGAGTATCTTTTTCCCAGGGCAGAAATCTCTAACAATAGAGGGCATCCATTGAAGGTAAGGAAGGAGTAGTTTGAAAGGGGATTTGAGGGTAAGTTTTTTTACTCAGAGAGAGGTGGATGCCTGGAATATGCTGCCTGCTATGGTGGTAGAGGCAAATACACCAGAAGCTTTTAAGAGAAGTTTAGATAGGCAGATGAATATAAGGAAGATGGAGGGACATGGATTGTGTAGGTAAGAGAGATTAGATTTTGGGTTTTTTAAATTTACATTTTAGCCAGCTCAGCACAACGTTGTGGGCCGAATGCCTGTTCCTGTGCTGTACAATTCAATGTTCTATGCACTGTTAATTGGTTGTTGTAATTTACCCCGAATGTAAGTGGGTTGTAGGGGAATCTGGATAATTGATGGGTAGTGATGAAGAAAAGATTACAGAGAAATGAAGGAGAGATTGGGATTGACCCCCCAGAGCAAATGACCACTATGCCGTAAGAAACTTTAAGTATGAGAAATGAGATTATAAGCCAGCTGTCATCACACATTTCTATCAAAATTTGTTGTGTGTCCTCTGCCAGTATGCTCAGGGACTGCTTCACTTACCCATCTCAATTAAGGCAATGCAGTCGTCAACTCATTGGTTCACAAGTAGATTTATAATTTTCCACTCTGCCCATGATATGAGTTCCAGAACGAGGGGTCACAGTTTGAGGATAAAGGGAAAGCCTTTTAGGACCGAGATGAGGAAGAACTTCTTCACACAGAGAGTGGTGAATCTGTGGAATTCTCTGCCACAGGAAACAGTTGAGGCCAGTTCATTGGCTATATTTAAGAGGAAGTTAGATATGGCCCTTGTGGCTAAAGGTATCAGGGGGTATGGAGGGAAGGCTGGTGCAGGGTTCCGAGTTGGATGATCAGCCATGATCATACTGAATGGCGGTGCAGGTTCGAAGGGCTGAATGGTCTACTCCTGCACCTATTTTCTATGTTTCTATGTTTCTAAGGGTCATACTTACAATGGCCCCACATAAGCATCTCACATTGCAACACTAAACTAAACCAGGACTTCAGTGAAGGAAAGCAAGTGAGGAGGCTTAGTTAGCTAAAGGGGAATCAGATTGGATCCTGATCTCTTTTTCTGTCTCAAGAGATTGGAATGCAGGGAAAAATAATAAACAAAATGAAATGTTCAATATTTTGCAGGTAATTTAAGATGATGTTAATAATCACAATGCAATGCAAGATGATTATTTCTTTCTAAGTTGAAATTTTGAAGTGAATATAGAATTTCATTAAGGTAATGTGTTGTGACTTTGTTCAAAGTCACTGGAGAGACACTGTAGCTGGTGATATAGAAGTATTTATTCATCCCAGCAAGCAGGCATTCTCATGGAGACACTTGCTGTAAAGCCTCACAAGCTCCAAAGTACGTCACATTTTTATACCCTAAAGATCAAAGGTAACAGTAGGTATTGCAATACAATTTCAATTGCTATAACGATATTGCTTAATTGAATACTTTCGGCTGACAATGCTTCCTTTAAGTTACATATCTACAGTGGGAATCATCTCTGAATTTTCAAACAACCTTGCTGGAACACACCTAATTGATATCCAAGTAACTTCTAAAGACAGAGAAAGAGATACCCAAGATTAGTGTCTGTGCGATCTGATCAGCTATTGATTACAATTATATCTGTGACTGTTTGATATGCTAAGTGATAACATCAGCCTGATCTGCCATCCTGAATTTAATTCACAGTGGTGCAAATAACTTAGCCATGTTGCCTGGTTGATACAAGTCAATTTACATAACTCCATTGTCTTAATCTTTGCAAGATGCATATGGTAGCATCTCACGATCACACCATATCTCTTAGGCTGTGAGCCAGCTTGTGCTCCACAGACAGTGCAAAGATGCACTTTTAACTTCAATTTATTGATTGCAATTTACAATCCACATTTAGAACTGAAGACTAGTCTTTGTTTGAATTAATATCTACAATATTCACATAACTCCAGAATACTCCCTAATATACCCTCTTCTTGGCCTCTGGGCAGAAATCTAAGGCTAAACTTTAAGAAAGATCTAATTAAGTAGGGCAACATAAATGTCCTTCAATTTGGATTTGATCCACAATCATAAATTTATCATGTCCCTAAATGCATCTATATTAACACTATCTATCATCCCCAATTGGCTGTCTATAGACTAAACGTTCCAGGCATTTGATCACACACATTCGTCTTCTTGATTTCAACCAGTTTTTAAAATGCAGCTTTGCCATTCATAGGCTTGTTACCTCTTTCTCTGTTGGCCCATTGTGATTTGTATATCTTTGTCTTCACCCCTTCAGTACATGATAGTTACAGCTCAGCAGCGGTTTTCAATAGTGTGCACAAGGGTACCAGCAAGGTAACTTTGTTTCAGGTTCACAGGCAGCATTTCACCTTCCATACCATGATGGAAGATTGTCAGTAAAACCTGACAGTACTCTCAGTCCCTTTGATTGATCTACAGGAAGGTTTGGGGTGGTCTCTTTGGAATGGCTGCAAGGACCTCACCCTGGCGGCAACACCTCACGGACTGTCCATGCAGTCGCTGGCCTAAAGTGCCCTTCCCCCCTCTCCTTCAATATTCCTCAACCCCTTTTCTCTCTCTCACTTTATCTCCTTCCCTATCCATGGCTTCCCTCTGGTGCTCCTCTCCCCTTTTCTTTCTTCCATGGCCTTCTGTCCTCTTCTATCAGACTTCATTTTCTCTAGCCCGGTACCGCTTTCACCAATGAACTTCCTAGTTCATCCCTCTCCCTTCAGGTTTCACCCATCACCTTGTGTGTTCTCTCTCCCTCCCCCCCCCCCCACCTTTTAAATCTACACATTAGCTTTTTTTCTCCAGTCCTGCCAAAAAGTTTTGACCCAAAAGGTCAACTGTACTCCTTTGTATGCCTGGCTTCCTCCATCATTTTGTGTGTGTTGCTTGGATTTTCAGCATCTGCAGATTTTCTCTTGTTTATCATTGAAAGGGACTTGCTGATTTCTGTCCGTTCCCCAATCAGACTGGGATGGCTGTCTTCAGATGCTATGTGCAACTTCTCTTCCTCAGTCAAACCTAGGAACTTTGTGACTCTGCCGTAACTCAGATCCTTTCCCAGCTATTTTGCCAATATCTTTCTATTCTAATCTATGCAACTCATCATTTACCTCCCAGAACTAGCCTTCATTATATAATTACCATTATATTTTAACACTTTATTCACGGTTTGCTGACATGCTATCTCTGTGTCTTCTTCATTTGCATTCCGTTCTCTTTCACTAGGTGTGATGAGATGTGATGCAGCAGGCTGGTGTTCAGCACTTAGATTCTCTGTAATGATGTTGTTATTGTGAAGACTTGTACCCTTGTGCTATTTGTGAGGGTGACAAGAAAGTGAAACATACTGCTCAACCTGAATCCAGTGTTTTCAGTGCCTGAATTGCCAGGTCTGTACACCGGTGTCATTTGGTACCGCTGCTGAGCTGTAACTGTCATGTACTGAAGGGGTGAAGACAAAGATATACAAATCACAATGGGCCAACAGAGAAAGAGATAACAAGCCTATGAATGGCAAAGCTGCATTTTAAAAACTGGTTGAAATCAAGAAGACAAATGTGTGTGATTAAAGGACTGGTGTCATTTGTCAGAAGCAGCACCCATCATCCTATCCACCTGGGACTGCACCCTGCCTTTTCAGGAAGCTCCCATACCATTGATCATCTGGCTGTGAGGGGATGATACTTAGTCCATCAGATTGTCTCCAATGAATGGTATGTTGCTGCTGTTTTGCTCAGTCTCTCAATGTGTTCATCTGGTTACAATGGTCCTTTACATTTCCACATGATTTTACTAAACTGGTTCCAGCAGTTTCTTCCTCCAAACTTGCAATTTATGTTGACTTGTGGCCCATTTTCCTCTTTGCCCCATAATCTGCACACTCATTCCCTTTCTGCTCTTTATTCTCCCCTTTCTGGTGTGCCTTTACTAGCTGCCACCTGACAGCTGCACTGTTTCTAACAGTTCTTGCCTGTGTTTGATCTTTGGGATGTCCTGACATGATCCGCACACATTGTCCTGTCTCCCTTCCTTGTTTGGAGCTGCTGTCTCTCTGTGGGCCATGTTGGCTGCTCTGGAGATAACACATGTCTGCTCTCCTTAACTTGTCATGTTATTTTTCCCTTTCCTAAATCTATAATAGCATTTTTCTTAGTCAGTGAGTCTATCCCCAGGATGGTTCCTTCATTGCTTGAATACTACCAAAAATCCACAGGAAGCTGCTCTCCCTCAGACTCAAGTACCTGAAAATGACTATCCTCTGCTCTCATTGTTTCATCCCTTGCTCTGGTAATGTAAATCATCCCTCCAGTTGTAGGCAAAGATAGATCAGTTTTGACATTGATGACCTTATGTCCAATCACATTTTACATGTTACATTGCTGGCCCACTAATAAACATCTTTTATACATCCTTGGGTGATGCTACTGTCAGCCATTTGTCTGCTCTGGATGCAGTCCTCATCAGTTCTATAATCTGGTCGGCAATCAAATAGGACAGAAGGCAGCTGACATATCTGCTAATTTTGGTGGGTGACTCTCATATCTTCCTCCCATTTTCAGACACAGCCTCCAACAATGGGCAGGTAAGCCACAGCTGTAACATACCATTTCCTTTACCCTTCTATCTCTATTCTGACGGTCCCTTGCTACATGTTCCGGTTGTTGGCACACAAAACAAGTTCTTGGTGTCCTCACAACAGCTACATTCACGACAGCTACTTTATGGCTTCTCTCCCCACTTCTCTGTTCTACCTCTCCAGACCATGATACTATCTTGGGGTAGGTCTATCCCACTGCTATCTCCAAATCTAAAACTTCTTGGTAGTCTTCCTTTAGCATTTTCAGGAAGACTGGATCATCCTTCCTTGGATTGTCCAACCCTGAGTATTCCTCATATGCTTGATAGTTATGTTCTGCATAATCCATGGCAGGCTCATCATCTCTCTGAACCACTGACATTATTGTTCCCTGATTACTGTCACCTTCCCCGAATTGCTGTTTCACTTCTCCCTTAACCCTTACATACGGTTCGGGTCAAATTTGACACGTTTTGACATTTGACAGCAGTAAAGACACCCTAAATGCCATTTTTTTAGCCAAAATTTGATGACTTTTCCTAAAGTGACCCAAAATGCGCAAAAATGAAAATATTTAAAAATGTTATTTGTGCAGGTGCTATAAATTTTTGTACATTGAGGCTGTTCCGGGTCAAATTTCATCCGTATCTATTGAAGTGGATTTTAGATCTCTGAAACATTAATTAAGGATTAATCACCCATTTATTAATGTCAGATAGGCTACTTATACATTCTAAATAGATCTGTGGTTCAACATTTGGTATAGACACTTGTTATGGGGGATTCTTGGGCCGGGTCAAAATTGACCCAGACCATGTTGTGAAGGTATAGAATATGAACAGTTCGCCTGGGTTAAAGAAGTGATATCTCTCCTCGTAACTGGCATCCCCGCCCATGCACTATCCTTATCTCCCTGGCCTTTCCTGTTCATATATTCCATTAGCGTTTCACTTTTGCCAACGAGTATATCTTTGAGATGCATTGGTGAATTCAATTATTTCTTCAAATTTGTGCCAGAATTCTGAATTGTCACAAGTGACTTTAAGCAAGGCAACTCTGATAAAATAGTGTGCTTCTCCCTGGGAGTGAAGGGCTTGTGGATGGAGGCCGTCAGTGTTAAAGGCTGGCTGGGGTAATCAGAATTCTCAAACTGTTATTGTCTGATCTCAATAGGTGCTATCCCAGCACATAGACCTGGGTAGAACCTCTCCCTCCATTATTTCCATACTAATTCCCATATTAAACAAAATATAAGGGATGGATAAAAACTAACTGTACAAACTTAAACCATAGATTATGTACTCAGCAATTTTCCATTTTGGTGTTGCAGAACTCATGATTGTTGTGTATTTAATATTTCAGTAATATTTGAGTAATCTTAAAAATATATTTGATTAAACATTCTTTGTCATTTATATAATCCATTATGGTTATATGTAAAAGTGCATGAATTGCATACATCATGATGCTACCATATGATACGTGCTCAAACTGCTTCAAGAAAAGAATGGAGTTAGATTTGTATTTCCAGCTTTCTTGTTTTTCCTTTTAATTAGTTTAATGTTTTGAAGTTACAAAACGAAATGATGATGCCTAACGTATTCCCTTTTGTATAAAAGTCTGTTACCCTAAAAACTCATAAACAAGTATGCCTCTATGCAGCATCATGAATGAGTTTACATGCACCATCTAGTGTTCAAAGTGGTCAGTAACCACCTTTTGCTGCTTTTGGCCATGTATCACCAAACTACCCCAAAATGTCTAGACCCTTACACAAACATACGTGCACAGACATACTACTCTTTATGTTTACCATTTCAGCTTTCTACTGTATTCTATAATACTTCATGATCCCATGATTGTTAGCCTCAATAGATTTAAGTTACTCTTAAAAATATGGACCCTTCAGACTGCTGAGGTTGCTGGGTTCACAGTAGGTCACAAACAAATCTCGGACAAGTCCCCAAATGTTGTGACTGCGATGAAAGTCACTGGAGAGACACTGAGGCTCGTGAATTAGAAGTCTTTATTCATCACAAAAAGTAAACATTCTTCTGGAGTCTTCAAAATTCGGAAGTACATCACATTTTTATATCCTTAAGTTCAAAGGTACGGCATTGTACAAAAGTCTTAGGCACATATATATCGCTAGGGAGCCTAAGACTTTTGTACAGTACAGTATTTGTCAACATAGAGTGGAGAGCAAGTTTCCAAATCTGGCAGGAGCAAGGGATGTTGGGAATGGCAAAGGTGGGGTGCCACAGGAGGGTTGTGGGAAATGGCAGAGAAGGAGGGCCAGGGACCAAGGGTGGCAGGGGTTGCAGACACACCTAACCCTGAGTCACCAGACAAGGTCATTTGATTCCAAACAGCTGGTTTATTGATCAATACATAATATCTGTCTGACGCTTTGTTCTCCCTCCCCTCTCTCTTCCCCTTTTCCCAACCATGATACCCCTCTCCCTGTCCCCTTCTTACTCTCAGTCCACAACAGAGACTCATATCAGAATCAGGTTTGTCATCATTCACATATGTCAAGAAATTAGTTTTTTTTTGCAGTAGAAGCAGTAGTGCAGTGTGATACACAAAGTTACCTCAGTACTATGCATATGCTTAGGCATTATGCGCCTAAAACTTTTGCACAGTACTGTAACAGTAGGTGATTAAATACAATTTCAGTAGTTACAATAACATTGCTTGCTTCAATATTTTGGGTTGACAATACTTCCCTTCAATTACATATCTACGGTGAAGACACCTCTGAAAGTTCAAACAACCCTGCTGGGACAAACTAATTAACACAGATATTCTAAAAGCCTCTGAAGACAGAAAGCCAGATGGACAAATAAACATCAATGTGAGCTGACCCTCTGAGTACACAATAGATTAGCTATTGATTACAACAATTCATGTGACTATGTTTAATATGTTAAGTGACAACATTGGTTTGGTCTGGTAGTTTGAACTCTGGGCACGGCTGTTCAAATAATCTAGGCTGTTGCTAGGTATGATGCGAGCCAATTAACACAACCCTATTGTCTTAATGTTTGGCTGATGTATAAGTGAACACCTGTAATGTTCAATCAGGTTCTTGGGCCTGGCAAGTGAAAGCACTCTCTGTGAATAGGTATATTAATCATTTATTTACAAACAGGAAAAAAATCAACCAAGCATTTATGTTCCCCAGTTGCAGACACTATAGAGCTGAATACTCAACCTACACACATACATTCAACAAACATACTTAGTTAAAAATGCACTCAGAGCCCACCTTCCCAATGGTCATGTCTTAAACAAAGGAAGAAGAGAGCAAGGCCCTTCCACGTGCTATTTTATATACCCAGGAGATTTGAAACTGGACACCAGGCAGTTATCCAATGGGAAAAGCAGCTGCAGCTTCTAAACTAACCAATCACAACTTTCAACAATCAGAATAAGGTAGCCCCCACAGGACGCTCCATCCTTCAAAAGTTGTAGACGTGATGATCCAACCTTCAGACTAGTATGACTCTCATGATCTCCCAACTAAGTTATGCATAGATCGTAAGAGTACAGTATCCAGCACTGTAAACCCAATAATCACCTCCCAGTGTACAACAGTAGTCCACCAGCCTCTCTGTGCTGCAAAAGGCCTCCAGCTCCACCCTGGAATTTAATAGCCAATGAGCTGGGCCCCACTTAATTTTATACACTGACTGAGATATGATCAACCAGGTGAGTGATGTTCACCAACCTGCCAGGAATGTAGGTGCATCATCTTTAACCAATAATATACAAGTGCCACCTTCCTTTGTGAGCATGTAATCCAAGGCATCAGTTCCTGGAACAGTCTGGCTGTACAATGCTGAGAAAGGTTAGCGTTCAAAACACTCATCCTTTGTAATAGCCCTCTTACTGACCAGCATTGACAAATTGCTCAGCCACGGCTCTGAGATGGCATACATACAGCACCACATATCAACTGCCCCACCTCGTGGAAACAACGGGTAGACCTAGGAACTGCATATCCAGTAAGTCCATTCTACATGCAACCAGTGGCCAGCTTCACAGTGCCATTTGGCACAGACACAACTGTCCCAGGATTGTGTTCCTGCTCATACTTGCCATTCACCTTGCACTTTGTACCTGTACTCAACATACCACCTACACCAGCACTCTGTCATGTGGGGAAACCAGTGAGAGTCAGGACTTTACAATTATATAAATGGTACATGGGGAAATACCAGCCCTTAAAGCACTTACTCCACCAGGGCTATTGAGGCTCAAGTCCCTCAAGGCTGTTACCATACTCTAGATTGAGGTTGACTGAAATAGACTACTCCCTCCCAGCTCCCCTAAAACAGAAATCCAAGACCTATGAAGCCAGATAGTTTCCCCCATCGGTCTTTTTTTCTGTCCTTAAAGTGATCACTATCAGTGGCAGACCTTCTGTGATGTAGTAAGGAGTCTTCATACAAATTCTGCAATCTGACACGTTGGTCCAGTGTGGAAATTCAAACGCCATCCACAGGAATGTATATCGGGTCTCCCACCACAAATTAGCATCCAATACTTTGTCGTTCTGTAATGCAACTTGATAGATATGCACTTGCTCCTGATTGGTCACTGGGCATTTAGAAAACACAAAAACAATAGAGCTATAACAATTGCTTCTCAATTGCTCAATTCCCTGTGAAGTGTAGGCATCTCATATCCAGAATAAAGTTGCCCAAATTTTGATCAAATTTCAACCCAAATTTCACATGGCCGTTATGAAAAATGATTTTTCTCTAAAACCAATTACAAAAAACCATGGGGAAACAAGTAATAAAGCAACAGATTAAGGCACAATAAACACGTGACAGATTAGAACACAAAACACAAATCACAAAGTCTGGGCTGTTTCTTCTTTAAAACTTCCTATGGAACTGCAAAAGTTTAAAGCAGACGGTTAATTTCTCAGAGAAACAGCAGGTTGTCAGAGAACAACTGAAAAGGAAAAAGCACTTGGGCAGGACCCAACACATTCTCAGATTCTCTTAAAGGCTTCACACAAGCAAAGTAACGCATGTGGCCACGCCTCACATTTCTCCACATACAAATCCTTCACTCTATTTACAGGGAAGATGGATGCAAGTTGATTGACTCATTCGCTACAACAATAGGGCCCAAATGTACTAACCACCCCTGATTCCCATTGCTGGCAATTGTTAGCCAATATCCTTTGCAGTGAACCTTGAATGGAATGCAAGGATTTTGACAGAAGACAAAGGGAACCCTTATCTGCAGAGGACTAAAAAAATGACCCTTCCCCCTCAACAGTTTCTTTTTTTGCTCCTCCTGGAAGTATTTCCACATTGCATAGAGGAAAGGAGTTGGAACCCATTTACCTGCTCCGCTAGAACCCCAACTTTAAGCAATGCCAAAAACATTTCTTCATGGGACATCGGAATCCCCCACTCGCTGTCTGCTTATCTAACATTTGTACTTGGTTCTGTGCACCCTCTTCAGCATACTCTAAACCTTGTAATAATTGAATTGCTGTAACCTCAGGATGACCAACTATTGATGCTATAACAGACAGTACTACCGCTTATTGGAAAAACTGCCTCCGTAAACATGTGTCCCACCATTCCAGAAATTTATTCAATATTGGGACTAGCTGCAGTAGCCGGATCTCTGGCACTGAGTCTGGCTCTGCAGTGCAGAAGGGAGGGGGGTAAAAAGAGGAGAGCGGTAGTGATAGGGGACTCGATAGTTAGAGGTGCAGATAGGAGGTTCTGTGGTTGTGACAGAGAATCCAGGATGGTTTGTTGCCTCTCAGGTGCCAGGGTCAAGGATGTCTCTGATGATTGCATGACATTCTGAAGTGGGAGGGTGACCAGCCAGATGTCGTGGTGCACATAGGCACCAATGACATAGCAAGGAAGAGTGAAGAGGTCCTGGACAGTGAGTATAGAGAGCTTGGTAGGAAGTTGAAAACAGGACCTCAAGGGTGGTAATCTCAGGATTGCTACCTGTGCTAGGTGCCAGTGAGGGTAGGAATAAGATGCTCTGGAGGAGGAACAAGTGGCTGAGGAACTGGTGTAGGGGGCAGGGTTTCAGATTTCAGGATCATTGGGACCTCTTCTGGGGCAGGTGGGACCTGTACAAGAGAGACGGGTTACACTTGAACCACAGGGGGACCAATATCCTTTCAGGGAGGTTTGTTAGTGCTTTTGGGGAGGCTTTAAACTAAATTTGCATGGGGATGGGAACCAGAGTGCCAGAGCTGACAGTGTGGCTGGGGTGAAAATAAATGATATTGAAAGTTTAAGCAAATTCGCTGATAGAAAGGTTGTGAGTGGTGGTAAAAATCTTCTGAGGTGTATATATTTCAATGCTAGGAGTATTGCGGGGAAGGCGGATGAGTTGAGGGAGTGGATTGACACGTGGAATTATGATGTTGTAGCAATTAGTGAAACTTGGCTACAGGAGGGGCAGGACTGGCAGCTTAATATTCCGAAGGTTCCGATGTTTCAGATGTGATCGAGGCAGAGGAATGAAAGGTGGGGGAGTAGCATTGCTTGTTAGGGAAAATATTACAGCAGTGCTCAGGCAGGACAGATTAGAGGGCTTGTCTATTGAGTCCTTATGGGTGGAGCTGAGAAACAGGAAAGGTATGGCCATATTAGTGGGATTGTATTACAGACCACCCAATAGTCAATGAGACTTGGAAGAGCAAATCTGTAGAGACATAGCAGACAACTGCAGGAAACATAAAGTTGTGGTGGTAGGGGATTTTAATTTTCCATACATTGATTGGGACTCCCATGCTGTTAGGGGTCTAGATGGTTTAGAGTTTGTAAAATGTGTTCAGGAAAGTTTTCTAAATCAGTATGTAGAGGGACCAACTAGAGGGGATGCAATATTGGATCTCCTGTTAGAAAATGAATTAGGGCAAGTGACGGAAGTCTGTGTAGGGGAGCACTTTGGTTCCAGTGATCATAACGCCATTAGTTTCAATTTGATCATGGACAAGGATAGATCTGGTCTTAGGGTTGAGGTTCTGAACTGGAAGAAGGCCAAATTTGAAGAAATGAGAAAGAATCTAAAAAGCGTGGATTGGGACAGGTTGTTCTCTGGCAAAGATGTGATTGGTAGGTGGGAAGCCTTCAAAGGGGAAATTCTGAGAGTGCAGAGTTTGTATGTTCCTGTCAGGATTAAAGGCAAATTGAATAGGAATAAGGAACCTTGGTTCTCAAGGGATATTGCAACTCTGATAAAGAAGAAGAGGGAGTTGTATGAAATGTATAGGAAACAGGGGGTAAACTTGAGGAGTATAAGAAGTGCAAGAAAATACTTAAGAAAGAAATCAGGAGGGCAAAAAGAAGACATGAGGTTGCCTTGACAGTCAAAGTGAAGGATAATCCAAAGGGCTTTTACAAGTATATTAAGAGCAAATGGATTGTAAGGGATAAAATTGGTCCTCTTGTTGATCAGAGTGGTCGGCTTTGTGGGGAACCAAAGGAAATGGGGGAGATCTTAAATAGGTTTTTTGCGTCTGTATTTACTACGGAAGCTGGCATGAAATCTATGGAATTGAGGGAATCAAGTAGTGAGACCATGGCAACTGTACAGATTGAAAAGGAGGAGGTGCTTGCTGTCTTGAAAATTAAAGGAAAATTAAAGTGGATAAATCCCCGGGACCTGATAGAGTGTTCCCTCGGACCTTGAAGGAGACTAGTGTTGAAATTGCGGGGGCCCTGGCAGAAATATTTAAAATGTCGCTGTCTACAGGTGAAGTGCCGGAGGATTGGAGAGTGGCTCATGTTGTTCCGTTGTTTAAAAAAGGATCGAAAAGTAATCCGGGAAATTATAGGCCGGTGAGTTTAGCGTCAGTAGTAGGTAAGTTATTGGAGGGAGTACTAAGAGACAGAATCTACAAGCATTTGGATAGACAGGGGCTTATTAGGGAGAGTCAACATGGCTTTGTGCGTGGTAGGTCATGTTTGACCAATCTGTTGGAGTTTTTCGAGGAGGTTACCAGGAAAGTGGATGAAGGGAAGGCAGTGGATATTGTCTACATGGACTTCAGTAAGGCCTTTGACAAGGTCCCGCATGGGAGATTAGTTAGGAAAATTCAGTCGCTAGGTATACATGGAGAGGTGGTTAATTGGATTGGACATTGGCTCGATGGAAGGAGCCAGAGAGTGGTAGTAGAAAATTGCTTCTCTGAGTGGAGGCCTGTGACTAGTGGTGTGCTACAGGGATCAGTGCTGGGTCCATTGTTATTTGTCATCTATATCAATGATCTGGATGATAATGTGGTAAATTGGATCAGCAAGTTTGCTGATGATACAAAGATTGGAGGTGTAGTAGACAGTAAGGAAGGTTTTCAGAGCCTGCAGAGGGACTTGGAACAGCTGGAAAATGGGCTGAAAAATGGCAGGTGGAGTTTAATGCTGACAAGTGTGAGGTATTGCACGTTGGAAGGACAAATCAACGTAGAACATACAGGGTTAATGGTAAGGCACTGAGGAGTGCAGTGGAACAGAGGGATCTGGGAATACAGATACAAAATTCCCTAAAAGTGTCGTCACAGGTAGATAGGGTCGTAAAGAGAGCTTTTGGTACATTGGCCTTTATTAATCAAAGTATTGAGTATAAGAGCTGGAATGTTATGATGAGGTTGTATACGGCATTGGTGAGGCCGAATCTGGAGTATTGTGTTCAGTTTTGGTCACCAAATTACAAGAAGGATATAAATAAGGTTGAAAGAGTGCAGAGAAGGTTTACAAGGATGTTGCCGGGACTTGAGAAACTCAGTTACAGAGAAAGGTTGAATAGGTTAGGACTTTATTCCCTGGAGCGTAGAAGAATGAGGGGAGATTTGATAGAGGTATATAAAATTATGATGGGTATAGATAGAGTGAATGCAAGCAGGCTTTTTCCACTGAGGCAAGGGGAGAAAAAAACCAGAGGACACGGGTTAAGGGTGAGGAGGGAAAAGTTTAAAGGAAACATTAGGGGGGGCTTCTTCACACAGAGAGTGGTCGGAGTATGGAATGAGCTGCCAGATGAGGTGGTAAATGCGGGTTCTTTTTTAACATTTAAGAATAAATTGGACAGATACATGGATGGGAGGTGTATGGAGGGATATGGTCCGTGTGCAGGTCAGTGGGACTAGGCAGAAAATGGTTCGGCACAGCCAAGAAGAGCCAAAGGGCCTGTTTCTGTGCTGTAGTTTCTATGGTTCTATGGTTCTAATCTCTTCTGGTGGGATACCACTATCACAGTATATTTCTGAGACAGGAACCCACTGGTACAGAACTTTAGTACCTTCCTCTACTATGCACCATTCCATTTAGGGTTTCAAATTCTACTCGGTAAGAGTGGGATACCTAAATTTAACTGCTGCTGTTACCCGAATCCATAGTGATTCATTATGCTCAGTGGAAGCAAGCAGTGTTCTCAGGGTGTTATTGATTGCATGTTGGGACGATAAGCTCCCTAAGGTACCCATCTGTCAGCAGATAAGCTCACTCTGGTATTGTCCTCATCCCATATCTTCAATAGCAATGCAGCCAAAGAGTCCCCAGCTTTTTGTCTGTACCTATTCCTTAAACCAGCAATTTCCTCAGCGGAGAATTCTTTGAACTCTGTTGTCTTGAAGGCGTCCATTGCACCATCCCCCACACATTCCTGAGCCTCCCCTCCTTTCCCCTCTTGAGAGGAAGAAGCTGCAGACTAATGCCCGCCCCCACAGTGGGTGTGGGAAGGTGTGATCACTGGCCTGGCTCCTATATTTCAGACACACAAGGGAGAAGCCGATCATCTTGAAGATTAAGCCAAGGGGTCCACACTACTCTCTCTCTTTCATAGTCATTATCCAACCAGATATTCCCATCTCCCAGCCCCACAGTAGGATCATCCCCCTATCTCAACATGACTCATACCTTAACAGGATTAGGCTCCCAATTGCCCCTTCAAGCCGCCTCTAAATTCTGTACTTTTACTAGTCGACAGGTTATCTGTATATTCATATCTTTTTACTTTGTAGCCCTACTCTAAGCCATCAATAGTGATTCACTCAGAATAATACGGTGCTGACTGAGGTCTTCCAGTTCATTCTTAAGTCTCGCTATCGTTTTATAGTGATGTCTTACAATTGTTGCAAACAGAAATCAACCTGGCAGCTATCTTTCCTCCTGGGAAAACCCGATGTTTTAAGTATAGAAATAACGTGATGCCCCATTTCAACCCTGGCGAAATCTAACTGGTGTGACCAATTTACCAGCATCCAGTAACCAATCAGTAAGTTAGTGAGACTTTCAAAGCCTGCACTATTACGTGTCCACCCTGGAACTCATACTGAAATTCCTCTCTTTTAAATAACCTCTTGAAGAAATGCATTTCTCCTCAAAAAGGCCATACCTTGCTTGAAGCACCCAATGCAATGTTCAACCAGGTTCGTGGGTCTGGCAAGTCATACAGTAAGCACTCTTTGCAAACAGGTATATTAATCATTTATTTACAAACAGTAAAAAAAATCAACCAAGCGTTCATATTCTCCAATTTACAGACTCTATAAAACCCAAATACTCAACAGACATAAGTACATTCAACAAAGATGCTTGGTTAAAAGTGCGCACAGAGCACACCTTCCCAATGCTCATGTATTAAACAAAGGAAGAAGAGAGCAAGCCCCTTCCACGTGCTATTTTATATACCCAGGATATTTCAAACCGGACACCAGGCAGTTACCCAATGGGAAAATCAGCTGCTAAACAATTGAGAACCAATCACAATGGAAATGACTTTTGGCAGTTAGAATAAGATATGCCCCACAGGAAAACATCTCAAGTTCACCATTTTGCAAAATATATCTCTTAGTCTGTGGGAAGCCTGTGCTCCATGACAATGCAACTTCAATTTACTGCTTGCAATTTGCAATCCACATTTAGAACTGAAGAATAGCTCTTGTTTGAATTAATATCTGCTATATTCACATTACTCCAGAATACTTTCTAATATAATGTAATTGTATAAAGTCCAGCATTCAAACAGCACAGTGTATACTTGGAAGGTAAGGATCACAAGACGAGATTCAGAAGATGACTCTTGGATGAATAGTCACCTTCAGATTAGAAGCTTCATTCGATGACTCACTGCCTAGCAACAGGAATATAAAACACTAAAACTGCACCCAGTCTTGCTTTAGAATACAATTTTGGAGAATTAAATTACAAGCAAAGTTTAGAAATAGGTGAAATTGTTCAGTCTTGAGAGGAATCGAATGGCAAGTGACATTCTAAAGGCATACGTGATATTAAATGATTTGGACATTTCTTTTTGCACAACCTTTTGGAGGGAGAGGTAGAGCAGCAAGGTGTGTTGCTACATATTGGTACCAATGACATAGGAAGGAAAATCAAAGAGGTCCTGAAGAGAGAATTTAGAGAGCTCGGCAGAATGCTGAGAAGTAGGATCTCCAGTAATTTCTGGATTGCTACCTGTGTTGTGTGCCAGTGAGGGTAGGAACAGGATGATTTGGTAGATAAATGTGTGACTGAGAAGCTGGTGCAGGGGACAGAGTTTCAGATTCTTGAGTCATTGAGATCTCTACTGGGGGAGGTAAGACCCGTACAAAAGGATAGTTTGCACCTGAACCCAAGGGGCAATATTTTCATGGGCAGATTTGTTAGAGCTGTTGGGGAGGACTTAAACTAAATTGGCAGGGGGAAGGGAACTGGAATGAAGGGACTCAGTTTAGGATGGGTGGTAAAAAAAGCAAAGATATCATGCAGCCAGACTTCCAGGATAAAGTAAAGATATCATTGCAGGCAAGTGAGACGACAAAATAGCAAATAGCAGGTGAGTATCTGTGCATTATGGATGCAGAATCAAAAAGGGTAGCAAATACAGTACCCAAAGTATTATATCGCAATTCATGGAGTGTTAGAAATAAGGTGGATGTTGTGGCCATAACTGGATCATGTTGTGGCCATGAAGGATGATTGCAGTTGGGAGCTGAATATCTATGGTTACACATTGTATCAGAGAGATAGGAAGGTAGGCAGATGGGTGGCATGGCTCTGCTGGTAAAGAATCGCATCATGTTATTAGAAAGATGTGACATAGGACAGGAAGATGTTTAATTCTTGTGGGTTAAGTTAAGAAACTGCAAGGGTAAAAGGACCCCGATGGCAGTTATATTTAAACCTCCAGTAGCTGGGATGTGAACTCTGATTACAATGGGAAATAGAAAAGACGTGTCAAAAGGGCAAAGTTATGATAGTCATGGGCAATTTTAGCATGCAGGTAGATTGGGAAAAATCAGGTTGATAATGGATCTCAAGACAGTGTATTTGTTGAATGCCTACAAGATGGCTTTTTAGAGCAGTTTGTCATTGAGCCTACTAGGGGATTAGCTATACTGAACTGGGTGTTATGTAATGAACCAGAGGTGATCAGGGAGCTTAAGGTAAGAGAACATTTAGGAGGCAATGATCGCAATATGATTGAGTTCAACTTGAAATTTGATAGGGAGAAAGTAAAGCCTGATGTAGCAGTATTTCAGTGGGTATCATAACAGGGGTGTTGATGGCCCACTCAAATGCAAGACACAGACACTGAAGTACTAAGAACAGGACTAGGTTTATCGAGAAAGCAAGGGGAGTCAGGAAGAAATTTTGCTGGACATTGACACAGGCCCTGGACGAGACTAGGATTCCGGGCCTGGGCTAGGACTTGGACTAGAAACATGGGACCTGGACGGGGAACTAGGAACAAGGAGCCTGGACTAGGAACACGGAACTCCGGAAACAAAGCCTGAACAAGGACCCAGAACCTGGCTCTTGTTTGGGACTCGGAATCGGAACCTGGGTCTAGGCTAAGACTCAGGACTAGGATTTTGGCAAGGACAGGACGTGGCACTCCAGCACAGGACGAGGTACCCCAGCTCTGGGCTGGGCAAGGCACCAGAACTAGATGAGGACGCAAAGCTCAGATTTGGACAGGGCTGGAACACGGCGCTTGGACTTGGCCTTGGAACATGGGAACACAGAGCTTTGGACGTGGAATGGATGCTCAGAGCCTTGGACGTGGACTGGACGAGGTACTCCAGGGCAGGACATGGCTCTTGAACTAGGTTTGGCTCGACTCTTGGACTCGGCTTGGTTAGGCTCTTGGTTACAGAACCGGGACTCCTCCTTGGAGCGCAGGGCTGGGACCCTTTCTAGGACGCAGGGCCAGGCTAGCTGCCAAGGACACTTGGCGGGGTAAACTGCCCAGGGACTCCTGGACTGGACGAGAGCACGAAGCCTTGACTTGGAGATGACTGGAACATGGCATCTGGAACTTGGAACACAGGAACATAGAACAGAGTTGGGACCCCTCCTTGGGAAAAGGACTTAGGGCCGGGGCTTTACATAGAGTCAGGACCTCTCCTTGGGGACAGGACGTAGGGCCAGGACTAGTACACGGAACACAGAGCTGGGACCCCTCCTTGGGAACAGGACTTAGAGCCAGGTCTCTTCTTTGACACGGACACTTAACAAGGGGACACAAACAAATAGTTCCAAACTCAACGATAGATAGTTCCTTATCTTGGCGAGGCAAGACTATGCTTTCACTCTGGTGGTTGGATTTGATGAGAATGCAGGCGAGGCTTCAGAAGGAAGAGGAAGGGAACAATCCAGAAGGAAATCCTTGGTTTAAGAGGCATTTATGCGCCAGCCCAAAATGAGAATCAGGTGCCTCAGTTAAGGCACCCAAAGGACCAAGGGTAAACAGGAAAACCTGGAATAAGAAATTGACGGACCGGACCGTGAACTGGAATGCAAACTTCACGGACTGGACCATGACAGTGGAGTAAAGGAAATTGCAGTGACGTGAGAGAGAAATTGGAAGGAGATGCTGGCTGGGATGATAGCACAGCGGCAATTTCTTGAAAAAGTGGGAAAATGAGGAAGGTGCAGAATAGTCATTTTCCAAATAAAAAGAAATACTCGAACGACAAAATAGTACAATGGTGGATATCAAGGCAAGTTAAAGCTAATGTAAAAGCAAAACCAAAAATTAGCAGGAAGATAGAGAATTGGGAAGCTTTTAAAAACTTACAGAAAGCAAATAAAAGAATCGTTAGGAGAGAAGAGATGAAATATAAAAGCAAGCTAGCAAACAATATCAAGGTACATAGAAAAAGCTTTCTCAAGTATATAAAAAAATAAAAGAGAGAAGAGAGTGCATGCACGAACATTAGAAAATGAAGCCAGAGAAATTATAACGGGGGACAAAGAGATGGCAGATGAACTAACTAAGTATCTTGCATCAGTCGTCACTGTGGAAGACACTAGCAGTTTTCCAGGTGTTGAAGGGTGTGAAGGAAGAACTGTGAGTGCAGTTACTATTACAAGGGAGAAGGTGCTCAAAAAGAGCTAATCGTCACCCGGACTAGATGAACTGCACCCTAGGGTCTGTAAGAGGTAGCAGTAGAGATTGTGGAGTCATTATAAGTGACCTTTCAAGAATCATTGCATTCTGGCATGGCTCCGGAGGAGTGGAAAATTGCATATGTCACTCCACCATATAAGAAAGGAGGAAGGTAACAGAAAGGAAATTATAGCCCAGTTAGCCTGATCTCAGTGGTTAGGAAGATGTTGTAGTCAATTGTTAAGGATGAGGTGATGGAGTACTTGGTGACACAGGACAAGGTAGGACAAAGTCAGTATGGTTTCCTTAAGGGAATATATTTCCTGATGAACCTGTTGGAATTCTTAGTGGAGATTACAAGTAGGATAGATAAAGGGGATGTAGTGGATATTGTATATTTGGATTTTCAGAAGGCCTTTGATAAAGTGCCACACATGAGGCTGCTTACCAAGTTAAGATCCCATGCTATTAAAGGAAAGTTACTAGCATGATTAGAGCATTGGCTGATTGCTAGGAGGCACTCAGTGGGAATAAAAGGGTCCTTGTCTGGTTGACTGCCAGTGACTAGTGGTGTTCCACATGGGTCAGTGTAGTGACTGCTTCTTTTTAGGCTGTATATCATTGATTTAGATGATGGAATAGATGGCTTTGTTGCTAAGTTTGCCGATGATATGAAGATTTGTGGAGGGGCAGGTAGTGTTGAGGAAATAGGAAGGTTCCTGAAGGACTTTAGACAGATTAGTAGAACGGGCATGAAAGTGGCAATTGAAATACAATGTTGGAAAATTCATTGCCATGCACTTTGGTAGAAGAAATAAACATGTAGACTATTTTCTAAATGGGGAGAAAATCCAAAAATCTGATATGCAAAGAGACTTGGGAGTCCTTATGCAAAACACCATAAAGGTTAACTTGCAGGATGAGTCAGTGGTGAAGAAGTCAAATGCAATGCTAGCATTCATTTCAAGAGGTCTAGCATGCAAGAACAGGGATGTGATACTGAGGCTTTATAAAGCACTGGTGAGGCTTTACCTTGGGTATTGTGAACAGTTTTGGGCTCCTTATCTAAGAAAAGATGTGTTGGCTTTGCAGAGGGTTCAGAGGAGGTTCACAAGGGTGATTCCAGGAATGAAAGGATTATCATATGAGGAACATTTGATAGCCTTGAGCCTGTGTTCGCTGGAATTTAGATGCATGGGGAGGATCTCATTGAAACCTTTTAAATGCTGAAAGGCTTAGATAGTGTAGATGTGGAAAGGATGTTTCCCATAATGGGGGAGTCTAGGACAAGCGGGCACAACCTCACGATAGAGGGGCATCCATTTAAAACAGAATGCGGAGAAATTTCTTTAGCCAGAGGGTGGTGAATTTGTGTAATTTGTTACCACATGAAGCTTAAGGTACTGGAACAGAATTAGGCCATTTGGCCCATTGAGTCTGCTCCACCATTCAATCATGGATGAATTATTATCTCTGTAAATCCCATTACCCTGCCTTCTCCCCCTAATCTTTGGCACCCTTACTAATCAAGAACCTATCAACATCCGCTTTAAATATATACAACGATTTGCCCTCCCCATTCTTTTAAGTTCCAGTGAGTACAGGTGCAATGACATCAAATGCTCCTCGTATGTTAACCCTTTCATGTCCGGAATCATTCTTGTGAACTTCCTCTAGACCATCTCCAATGCCAACATGTCCTTTGTTAGATAGGGGACCCAAAACTGCTCACAGTGCTCCTAGTGCGGTCTGAACAACGCCTAATAAAGCCTCTGTATTACATCCTTGCCTTTATATTCCAGTCCTCTTGAACTTAATTCTAACATTGAATATGCCTTCCTTACCAATGGCTCAACCTGCAAGTTTACTTTTAAGGAATCCTTCATGAGGACTCTAAGTCCTTTTGTTTCGCTGAGTTATGAATTTGTTCCCCTTTTAAAAAGTAGTCTATGCCTTCATCCTTCTACCAAAGTGCATGGCAATACAATTCCCTATCCATCTGCCACTTTTTTGTCCATTCTCCCAACCTGTCCAAGACCTTCTGCTGACTCCCTGCTTCCTCAACACTACCTGCCCTTCCAGCTATCTTTGTATCATCTGCAAACTTGGCTGTAAAGTCAATAGTTCTGTGATCCAGGTCATTAACATATAATGTTAACAGAAGTAGTCCCAACACCGACCCAGAACATTAGTCACCAGCAGCCAACCAGAAAAGATTCTTCCCAATCTTTTCTCCTGACATCCAGCCAAACCTCTAACCATGCTAATATCTTTCTTGTAATACCATGGGCTCTTATCTTGTTTAGCAACCTCATGTATGGCACCTTGTCAAAGGTCTTCTGAAAACCCAAGTGACTTTCCTGACTATTATTTCCTTAAGAAATTCCAACAGATTAGTCAGGCAGCATTTCCTATTAAAGAAGCCTTACCGACGTTGGCCTATTTTGTCATGTGCCTCCAAGTACTCAAAAAGCTCCTCCTTGATAAGGGACTTCAACATCTTACCAACCACTGAAGTCAAACAAACTGGCCTATAATTTCCTGCCTTTTGTCTCCCACCGTTGAAGTCATTGTATATTTTTCTTCTTCAGGATATCTGATTCAAAATTGTCTTTTCAAACTAATATTTCTATTCATTCAATTTTATTTTATTTCATCTATATAATCATAGATTTATACACCATGGTATCAGGCCCTTCGGCCCACAAAATCCATGGTGAGCATCAAGCACCAGTAACACGAATCTAACGTTATTCTTCCCACATCAATTCATCAACTCCTTCATGTGTTACCACTTACGCACACAATACACACTACAAAGATTCATGCTTGTCTGTCTACTTTGCTCACTTTGCACATATGACAATTCACCAATGATTCCAATATGATTGGATCAATCACAGGCAGTAATGAGTCATGACACAGAAGCTAGGCGGCTCTTAATTGAGTTGTACTGCAATAATAACCACTTGTTCAACTCCAGTAAAACTAAAGAGCTGATTGTTGACTTCAAGAAGGGGAAAGAAGATGAACATGTGTTAGTCTACATTGATAGATTGGCGGTGGAGGGTGTCATCAATTTTAAAGTCATGGGTTTTAGCACATCAGATGAACTATCCTGAGCTTAGTGGTTATCATAGGGAAAGCATATCAGCATCCTTACTTACTTTGAAGGATACGGAGGGTCGGCAAAACAAACATCAATAAATGTAATGTTGAAAGTGTCCTGACTGGCAACATCAACCATGATGCAACCAGTCAGAATATTTAAGAAGTTGGAGAGAGTAGCAGACAGCCAAAACATCACTCCTCATAAGCAGTAGTATCTCAAGAAGGAAGCATCTAACATCAATCTCCCCCACTATTCTTGTCATGCCATCTCCTCACAGCTGACAATATAGAAGGTATAGGATCTTGAAGATCCACATCTACAGGTTCACGAGCAGTTACTCCCCTTCAACCATTCTTTCTTGAACCAATGTACATAATCCTAATTGCTAATCCAGTATAACAACACTATGGCCGCTTTTACCACTTTGCAGTATGAGGGATTTTGACTTTTCATTGTTCGCTTGTGTTTTTCTGCTTAGTATTGTGCAATTTATGTTTTCTAGTCTCTAATGTTATGTACCCATGATGCTGCTACATATTATTTTCAACTGGGCTTGTGAATACATTTACTTGTGCATACAATAATAATCTTGACTTTGACTTTGACTCCAGGGTAAATTACAGTGGCTAATTAATTTTCCTGGTACACACTTTAGGATGTGGGGAGGGGGTGGGAATTGGAGCATTTGAAGTAAGCCTGCAGGGTTGCAGACAGTGTGTGCAAACTCCATATACAGGGCATAGGAGATCAGCATTGAAACTTGGTTGCTATAAAGCAGATCCTCTTCTAATCATACCACTGTGCTTCCCTGCCTTTTTCATAGGTTGTTCTGTGAGTAGGTCCATGTGCTTCCCCTACTAGTGAGCTCCATTCTGGAGATAAGGGCTTTATTGGATGGAGAAAGTAATCTCAAGCACCAGACACATGGATATCTCTCAAGCATTACCTCTTGCCAGCATCAAGCTGGCATTTAATTCATGACTAGAAGATGTGACGAGAATACACATAAAATTAAGATGTTTGCTGGCCTGGGCTAGCATCAGTGGCATCAGCAGTTGGTCTGCCACCTGCCCTCAGGGGAAGGAGAGATAAGGAACAATGGAGCAGCGTCTGGAGATGTGTAATGAAGGGACGTGGGAGAGAGAGAGCTGTCTGGAGCGGCTCCCCCTTTGAACCCTGAACTGTTTGAAGTGATGGACAGGCGATACCCCAGCAGGGGGATAAAAAGGGACCGGTTCGCTAAGGCAGGACACACGCCACCCGAGGTAACGAGACCCTGGAAGCGGTGCGCCTCTCACGAGTGGGTGAGAAGTATCAGACAACGACCAGGGTGGAAAGGTACGATCAGCGGGAACCCGGTGTGTGTCCGCCCTTGCCTGGGTGCCGGGTTCACTGCAGAGGATCGACCACATCTGGAGGAGGGGTCACAGTCGGTGACCTCAGGTGACATCACCAAGGACCCGCCCAAAAGTTGCTTGTGAGCCATATCGCCGGTCTGTGAGTGAAGCCGTTCTGAATGATCAGTTGTTCCTGTTCTATCTCTCTCTTCCCCCACCTTGTCCATCGCCATGGCAACGATTACTGCGAACTGAACTTTGAATCACTTTGGAATTTGGTCATTTACCCCTAGACAACGATAGAGCTTGATTGATGCTGTTATCTTAATTCTGTGCACATGTGTGGTTAACATTGCTGAACTGTTGCATTTATTATCCTTTCGATTACTGTGTTGCTTGTTTCTTTAATAAAACTTTCTTAGTTCTAGTAATCCAGACTCCAACTGAGTGATCCATTTCTGCTGGTTTGGCAACCCAGTTACGGGGTACATAACAAAGAGAACACCAGTTCGATTGTGTTCAACAAACTGGAGGTTAAATCATTTAGAATAATAAAAGAGCAGAGGTATACTGTGTAGTAATCATCATAATTTAATTGTCCTAAGGCTGAAGATATCACCCCTGACATCTTGATCAAATGTAATGGAAATAAATTGCCTCATCATTGCAATTAAATAACAAGACCTAGAACTTTACAATATTTATTCATAACAGAAGGGTTTAGATGATTAATTGGGGTATTGAATTTGCAGCTGCTGAAATATCAATGTAACAGTAGAAATGTCCAGTTATCTAGAGCCCTTGTTACTGTGAGGTGACAAATTTCATATATTAACAATTAATGGAAGATATTGCTTGCTCAAAAAACCTACGACTTGTTTAAATCCAATGACCTGTTTCCAAGTAGCAAGCTGAAAAAAAACACCATATTACCAAACAGTTGGAAGCTTCATTTATGATGTCATATATGGGGAGCGGGGGTGACCTGGTGACATCACAATATAGGGAGGCATCTCTTGCTATAATTTCAGATGTCAGTACAAAAAACTGGTCATTTTGTTAATATGTAGGGTATCAGATGGATGTTCAGGTATGTTTAATAGAAAAGCTAATGAAGAGCATTACTCTGATCCTGACACAATCTGTTGTTTGTCTTATTTGTTGTCAGTTAAAGATAGTCACATTAACTTCATGGTCCATTTGTCTCTGCTGCAGGTTTTTGTCACTTGTAATGAATTTGCTACAAGCAATTGGGAATGCTGTTATTTATCAGAATGCAAGTGTGGACAGAACTGGGCCTGAAGCGTTTCTGAATCTAATGCGTTAAAATGCAGCATTAATGTATCAAATTGTGTTGACTTATCTTGGAAATTATTCACATAACAGTACAGATTTGAGAAGATTCTAAACGGCAAGAATTTAGACAAGTGAGACAAATAACACTGAATAACACTTACTGTGCAGGACTTGCTCATGAGTGTAATAAATTACAAATTCATTGGCTTGTCATTGAACGTTCTGTTCAGAATATCTACTGATATGGCATAAACCAGCTTCTTTTTCTGAATTGCTTCTTCTTATTTCCCCTCCTTTCTATATTGTTGCCAAGTTGTCTTGGGGCTTATTGTGCCTTGCAGGTTGAAAAGATCCCAAAGGAGCCAAAAATATCAAGCAAACTTCGAGAATGGGCAAAGACAGAAGATGATAGGTGGAGCTGGCTATAGGGGGTAGATTGTGTATTGAGAATCTCAAGGGATATCCATAACTGTCATTGAGCAAAGTGGTCCATGAAGATCCAGCAATATCCATGGTGCCAACATTATTTCCCTGATTTTAGTAGTTATCAAGTGAAGATGAATTGTCCAGAGGAAGGATGATATCATAATGTGAGAACAGCCAATTACATCAAAAAAATACTCATAGACCACAAATCTGGAAGCAAAAGCATTAATTTTATAATCAGAAGTAAAGATAGCAGTACTTGGATTAAATTAGGATAAAATATGATCAATCAAAAGGAAAAGTTATAACAATTGTCAAATATTATCATAGTTTTAAACACCAGAATTTTGAAATAATTATTTGATGGAATAACCCACTCTGATAAATTATTTGATATCAATGCAATCATGGTTAAGCAGAAATTATGACTTAATGCAACACAAACATTGAAATACAGAAAAATAGGAGCACAAGTAGGCTATACAGATCTTTGAGCCACGCCGCTATTCAATAAGATCATGGCTGAATGGCGGAGTTGATCGTTTATCTTAATACTCTTGTACTCTCCACATATGATTTTTTTGTATCTCAAAATGTATCTGAATCTCTGGAGATTCAGATCTAAGGACCTAAACTGGTTCAAAACACTGTTGCTTACTTCTATAGTTTGCATGATTTGGTGATATTTTTTCTCTTTATCTGCATATTGGCTTTGGTCTTTTTCTTTGATTGGGTTCTTTCAGGTTTCTTGCTTCATGGCTGCCTATAAGCAGACAAATGTCAAGGTTATATAATTTTTTGCATTCTTTGATAATAAATGAGCTTTGAATCTTTGAATCTTAAATATATTCAGTCATTTGTCCTCCACAGCCATGAAGGTGGTGAATTCCACAAGTTCTCCACCTTCTGAGTGAAGAAATTTCCCTTCATCTCAGTCCTGTCCTGTGTGTCTGACCCTGTGTCCTGAGACAGTGACTCCTGAATCTAGTGCCTCCAAGCCAGAGTAAGTATCTTTCTTAGATAGAGACTGTAGAATCCTGTCAGATTAGACCAGTCAGAGCCTCTCTCATTTCTTTAAACCAGGAGTTCTCAACCTGGGGTCCACATGCCCCTTTTTTAATGGTATTGGTCCATGGCATCAAAAAAAATTTTGGGAACCTCGGCTCCAAACTGGAGTTAATACAAATAAAGTCAATTCAGTCAATCCTCATCTGGCATAAAAATTTCACTTCCTACTGTTACATTTATATAACTGCTTTATCCGACTTGCCCCTCTCACAGACTTCAAGATAATAGTAGTCGTAGTCATAGTCATAATTTATTGATCCCGGGGGAAACTGGTTTTCGTTACAGTTGCACCATAAATAATAAATAGTAATAGAACCATAAATAGTTAAATAGTAATATGTAAATTATGCCAGGAAATAAGTCCATTACCAGCCTATTGGCTCAGGGTGTCTGACCCTCTAAGGGAGGAGTTGTAAAGTTTGATGGCCACAGGCAGGAATGACTTCCTATGACGCTCTGTGTTGCATCTCGGTGGAATGAGTCTCTGGCAGAATGTACTCCTGTGCCCACCCAGTACATTATGTAGTGGGTGGGAGACATTGTCCAAGATGGCATGCAACTTGGACAGCATACTCTTTTCAGACACCAACGTCAGAGAGTCCAGTTCCATCCCCACAACATCACTGGCCTTACGAATGAGTTTGTTGTTTCTGTTGGTGTCTGCTACCCTCAGCCTGCTGCCCCAGCACACAACAGCAAACATGATAGCACTGGCCACCACAGACTCGTAGAACATCCTCAGCATTGTCCGGCAGATGTTAAAGGACCTCAGTCTCCTCAGGAAATAGAGACGGCTCTGACCCTTCTTGTAGACAGTCTCAGTGTTCCTTGACCAGTCCAGTTTATTGTCAATTCGTATCCCCAGGTATTTGTAATCCTCCACCATGTCCACACTGACCCCCTGGATGGAAACAGGGGTCACCGGTACCTTAGCTCTCCTCGGGTCTACCACCAGCTCCTTAGTCTTTTTCACATTAAGCTGCAGATTATTCTGCTCACACCATGTGACAAAGTTTCCTACCATAGCCCTGTACTCAGCCTCATCTCCCTTGCTGATGCATCCAACTATGGCAGAGTCATCCGAAAACTTCTGAATGGTGTCTCAATCAAGAGATTTCTTCCCCAAAATAGTCAAGCAACAACCAATATTGGTGATATTCTCAAAATATTATGATATGGACCACTTATCAGATCCTTCCATCACAGGACTAAAAAATTTGGCTCACTATTTCCACACTAACCAATAAATACCCATTGACTGTATCGACCATATATCAATACTTAGTCCATAGTCTTCTATGCACTGGTAATTCAAGTGATCATCTAGATACATCTTAACTATTTTGAGGTACACCTATTACGAACTCAAGCAGTGTGTTTCAGATTCCAATCACCACAAGGTAAGTACGTTTTCACAGGTCCCCTTGAATCCTTTAACTCTTTATACTTTACTTTAAGCCTACACCATCTAATTTTAGGCACCTTTGCAAAGGAGAATGGTTCCCTATTATCTACCATATATCTGCCCCTCATAATTTTGTATATCTCTATCAAATTTCCCCCTTGTCACTCCCTGCTCAAAGACAAATGAATCAAGGTATCCTTATAATGTTCTGTCCCAGGCAAGATCTTGGTGAATCTCCCTTGCATGTTCTCCAGTGTGATCATGTGTATCCAATGGTGTGGTGACCTGAACGGCAACAGCCTAGTTTATGTTTTATAAATGTTTCACAGGTACATTCTGCCCTGTCAATAGGACGGACTTACCAGAAGTGGTGTCACCATAGTGTATAGGTGGAAGAGAATGTTCCAACAGCCCCCAACATTTCTCAAATCTTATGAACCACTTAGTCCTGAAGGTCACAGATGTCAGACTGGGTCCATGGCAGATGGTGAGTGAACCAACATGAATGATGACCTTATCTTCAGCACCCTACCTTTGGCAACTACAATTGTTAATGATAGTATTGACAGAAATTACCACCATAAGTCCCTGTGGTGGCAAAAGTCTTTCTTCACACTATAGACACCATCCATCATTTTGTACAAAACAGTAACTATACTAAACACACATGAATACAAGTAAATCAGGGCAGTGGTAGGCTACCAGGCCCTATAAACTTACCTTCTACCATTCAATATGATCACTGTTTGAGTGAAGACATGAAATCCTCCTCCATACCAAATCCCCAAAACCCTCAGCTCTTCCATCTTTCAAATGTTTATCTTTCTCTACATTAAATATATCTACTGATCTTACCTACAGCACTCTCCCAGGCAGAGAATTCCAGAGAATCACTACCTTATGAGAGCAGAAAAGATCATCTACTTATCTTGCAACAAGGTCCCTTGTTTGTGACACTCACCCTCATGAAAAAAAAATCAATGTCTACCTTGTCAATGTCAAGTTAGGATCCTATATTGTGCATTTGAATAAGGTCATCTTTTATTTTCTAAACTCTGAGGAATATAAGTGCAAACAGTCTTCTCTTGGAAACACTGAACAGATCTGGCAATTGTTCGTCCATAAAGCACTTTGGATATAATCAACAGCAGAAGTGAATGCCATTGCAATGTATAAGCTCGTACCCTGAGGAGCCTCTCACTCTATAATTACAATCAAGCCTAGGCAAACAGGAGTGTGGAAGGGAGTGCCAAGAGCAATACCACATACAAAAATGGGTGGAGTTAAGATGGCGCCAAGTGGCCGCCTCTTTGAATACATCTGTAAAAACAGCTTAAGTTCCTCTCTTTAGTGTCTTTTTTCCCTTTTCAAGGTGGTTGAGATTTTATTGAGGTCCTGATCTGTAAGTTGCACTCAAACTGCATTTTTTTTAAATGGTGGATGAGTTCCTGCTTCTGGAGCTCGTCGGCCGAACGTTTTCCGACATTCTTCAGGCATGGCTTTCAAGATGGTGCCTCCGGGGTGCAGCCCTGTGGATGACTGATTCCAAGCTGGTGTTTCCGACTGAGAAGTCACAGTAGATGGAACAGTATGATTTCGCTGTACGAAACAGCGATGTGGCAGATTGTAATATCGTAACAGTGACAGTCAGTCTCCCCTTTTGCTGTGAAAATGGGTGATAGCTCTCTGTTCCTTTCTAGTGAGAGACAGACAGTGGCATGTTGGAGAAACAATAGTTTTTGTTGACTGCAGATCATGGTCTCTCTTTGGATGCTTTGTTGTTGCTTGGCGGGTGATGGGTGCTGACACTTTTTGCTGAAATGGGCAAGGGGGAGGGGAGAGGTTGTTGTGTAGGTGCATGCTGATTCTAAAGTTTTTCTGTCATTCATTCTTTTGGGGTTCTTCTGTTTTCCATGGATGTCTGTGAAGCCAAGTATTTCAGATTGTCTACTGTATAATTCTCTGATAATAAACAGAACCACTTGAAACATTTGAAGCTGTAATATAAGATCATATGTGCCCTAAACACCATACAATAGGGCTAAGTAATCCCACATCAGACTAGGTCAAAGCTCCAGCACATTTACCCATAAGCAATGGTGGATGATTGAATGACTGACAGGGAGACGAGGCTCCAAGAATGTCCCTTTCCTGAATAACAGTGGGTGCAATGAGTGATTGCCGCATGCAAGACTGAAGCATTTGCGGCCATGGTCAGTCAGAAGTGCCATGTGTGCAGTCCATCTGTTTCCTCTTGTGATCATCAGGATCACAAAAGCCAGCCTTAAGCTAATTCCCTTCACTCTACACTATATCAAGAAATGGTTAAGAGCCCTGCGTTGTAACTGAGAGCTGTTACCTGAAGCTGGAAATATACACTCAGTGGCCGCTTTATTAGATACCTCCTGTCCCCAGTAAAGTGGCCACTGAATGTGTGTTTGTGGTCTTCTGCAGCTCTAGCCCATCCACATCATCGTAGATGAACTCTGTGCACTACCGTTACAACATGTGGTTATATAGAGTTACTGTCATCTTCCGGTCAGTGTGAACCAATTCTCCCGTGACCTCTCTCATTAGCAAAGCATTCTTTGCCTGCAGAAATGCTGCTTGTTGGCTGTTTTTATTTTTGTTTTCGCACCATTCTTTGTAAACGCCAGAGATTGTTGTGTGTGGAAATCCCAGGAGATCAGCAGTTTCTGAGATAATCAAACCACCACATCTGACACCAACACTCTTTCCACAGTTAAAGTCAATTAGGTCATATTTCTTTCCTAATCTGATGTTTGGGCTGAAGAACAACTGAACCTCTGGACCATTTCTATGTTTCTGTATCGAGTTGCTGCCACATGATTGGCTGATTAGGTACCTGCATTAACAAGAAGGTGTATGGGTGTACTTAATAAAGTGGCCACTGAGTACAGGAGGTATTCTAGAGAGAATCTCATTTTCTACTCACACAATATTTTACATTTTTAAACGCAGACATCTGTTCCAATGATTATAATTATCTACTTTAACAATTTGAATGTAGACAAGTAATTACATATTTATAATGGGAGCACATCAAATCTAACAGAGCGCCTTTGAATTTTCAGTACTGATGAGTGTTCTGAAAACAGCTCTGAGCAAAACCTCCAGACACCCAAAATATACCTCTTTTGTTACAGTGTTGAGTGATGGCTTCCTGAATGTATAGCAAGCCAGGCTATTAAGGGTCAAAACAGATCTGCCCTGAACTTCACATTAAGTGGGAGGGATATATTTTCAACAATCTGTAAATACAGTAGATGGCCACCTAAAGCCTTCCCTGATTGCAACCTAAAGTTTCCAAAGAGCACCGGTTAACAGTCATCTGTTGTCTTCCCCTGTTTTAATAGTATAGAATCAAAGCTCCCAACACATTGGTTTCAATAGCCTTAATGTATCTACCACTACGTCGACACAGGCCAAGGCAAGGCAAGAGTTAATGTATCAGTTGAAGTTAACTGCAGAATAATCCCCAATTCCCTGGACAGAACAAAATATCCAGTGCCGGGTAAAATCTAGGTTTGGTACTAAAACCTGAGCTGCAGAAGTAAACGGTTTCTCCTCCAACCAAGCTGTTCCAATGTGGTTACATGACTGACATTTATGTGCCATGTGGAAAAGTTACAGGAGGGACAATTCCAGTCTGGCTGATTACTGTACAATCAATCTTCTATCAATCATCAATAAAATATCGGCATAAACCAGAAATATTAGAAGGAAGTGGTACTTACTTTCCAATAATGTGCTCCATGATGGATTTGCCAGTTTCACGCTGTTTAGGACTAAAACAAATGTGGACTGAAGAGCTGAATTCCAGAGGTGAACTGAGAGTCATTGTGTTTGACATCAAGGTAAGATTTGACTGAGTTTGGTATAGGGGATGGAGGGAGGGGGGGGAGGGGGCCATGTGTTGGGCACGTGGTCAAATGGTTAAGGCGTTCGTCTAGTGATCTGAAGGTTGCTAGTTCGAGCCTCAGCTGTGGCAGCATGCTTGTGTCCTTGAGCAAGGCTCTTAACCACACATTGTGTCTAGTGTCTGTGCGAGGAGTGGCGCCCCACACAGACTTCCAATCTGCCCCTTGTAAGGCATGAAAATGCCCAACGCAGGCCTCTCATAGTCTGAGTCGACGTTCCCTCCCCCTCCTCCTCCCCTTCCCTCCCCCGTTGGTATAACAATCCCTAAATCAGTGTATATCAAAGGGGAAAAATACTCCATGAGATAGAGAAGAAGATCATAAGATATAGGAGCAGAATTAGTCTATATGGCCCATCAAATCTGCTCCACCATTTTATTATGTCTGATCTATTTCCCTCTCAACCCTAATCTCATACCTTCTCTCTGTAAACCTTTATGCCCTGTCTAATCAAGAACCTATCAACCTTTGCATTAAGTACACCCAATGACTTAGCCTCCACATTCACCTGTGGCAATGAATTCCACAGATTCACCATTCTATAGCTAAAGAAATTCCTCCTCATCTTGTTTCTAAATGGACTTCCCTCTATTCTGAGGCTGTGTCCTCTGGTCCTATAATCCCTTACCATAGGAAACATCCTCTCCACCTCTACTCTGTTGAGGCCTTTCAACATTCAATAAGTTTCAATGAGATTCCCCCTCATACTTCTGAATTCCAGTGAGGTCAGGCCCAGAGCAATCAAATGCTTCTCAATCCCAGAATCATGTTTGTGAACCTCCTTTGAACCCTCTCAAATGTCAGCACATTCTTTCTTAGATTAGGTGCCCAAAATGGCTCACAATACTCTATGTGAGGTCTCACCAGTGCCTTAAAAGGCCTCAACATTACATCCTTGTTTTTACTATCTTGTTCTCTCTAAATGAATGTTAACTTGCATTTGCCTTCCTCAGCATCGACTCAACCTGTAAATTAACCTTTAGGGAATTTTGCAAGAGAACTCTTAAAGTTCCTTTGCACCTCAAATTTTTGAATTTTCACTCCATTTAGGAAATAATCTACACTCTTATTTCTTCTGCCAAAATGGATGACATTACACTCCCCAGCACTGTACTCCATCTGCCATTTCATTGCTCATTCTCCTATTCTGCCTCTCTACTTCCTCAAAACTACCTGCCCCTTCACCTATCTTCATATTGTCTGCAAACTTTGCAACACAGCCTACATTTCCATCATCTGTCATTGACATATAATGTAAAAAGAAGCAGTCTCAACACACAACCCTGTGGAACATCACTGGTCACCAGCAGCCAGCCAGAAAAGGCTCCCTTTATTCCCATTCTTTGCTTCCTGCCAGCCAGCTGTTGCTTTATCCATGTTAGTATCTTTCCTGTAATACTATGGGCTCATAGCTTGTTTAGCAGCCTCATGTATGGCACCTTAGAACATAAAGAACATAGAACATAGAATATGACAGCACAGTACAGACCCTTCCGCCCACAATGTTGTGCCAACCCTCAAACCCTGCCTCCCATAAAACCTCCCCTTAAATTCCTCTATATTCCTGTCTAATAGTCTCTTAAATTTCTCTAGTGTATCTGCCTCCACCACTAACTCAGGCAGTTCACTCCACGTACCTACCACTCTCTGAGTAAAAAACCTTCCTCTAATATCCCCCTTGAAGTTCCCACCCCTTACCTTAAAGCCATGTCCTCTTGTATTGAGCAGTGGTGCCCTGGGGAAGAGGTGCTGGCTATCCACTCTACCTATTCCTCTTAACATCTTGTATACCTCTATCATGTCTCCTCTCATCCTACTTCTCTCCAAAGAGTAAAGCCCTGACTCCCTTATTCTCTGATCATAATCCATACTCTGAACCAGGCAGCATCCTAGTAAATCTCCTCTGTACCCTTTTCAATGCTTCCACATCTTTCCTATAGTGAGGCGACCAGGACTGGACACAGTACTCCAAGCATGGCCTAACCAGAGTTTATTGAGCTGCATCATTACTTCGCGACTCTTAAACTCTATCCCTTGACTTATGAAAGCTAACACCCCATAAGCTTTCTTAACTATCCTATCTACCTGTGAGGCAACTCGTAGGGATCTGTGGAGGTGTAACCTCAGATCCCTCTGCTCTTTCACACTACCAAGTATCCTGCCATTTACTTTGTACTCTGCCTTGGAGTTTGTCCTTCCAAAGTGTACCACCTCACACTTCTCCAGGTTGAACTCCATCTACCACTTCTCAGCCCACTTCTGCATCCTATCAATGTCTCTCTGCAGTCTTCGACAATCCTCTACACTATCTACAACACCACCAACCTTTGTGTCGTCTGCAAACTTGCCAATCCACCCTTCTACCCCCACATCCAGGTCGTTAATAAAAATCACAAAAAGTAGAGGTCCCAGAACCGATCCTTGTGGGACAGCACTATTCACAACCTTCCAATCCGAATGTACTCCCTCCACCACGACCCTCTGCCTACTGTAGAGAAAGCCAATTCTGAATCCACCTGGCCAAACTTCCCTGGATCCCATGCCTTCTGACTTTCTGAATAAGCCTACCATGTGGAACCTTGTCAAAATGCCTTACTCAAATCCATATAGATCACACCCACTGCAGTATCTTCATCTATATGTCATATACATTAATGATCTGGATGATGGGGTGGTAAATTGGATGAGTAAGTATGCAGATGATACCTAGATAGGTGGAGTTGTGGATAATGAAATAGGTTTTCAAAGCTTGCAGAGAGATTCAGGCTGGTTAGAAGAGTGGGCTGAAAGATGGCAGATGGAGTTTAATGCTGATAAATGTGAGGTGTTACATTTTGGTAGGACTAATCAAAATAGGACATACATGGTAAATGGTAGGACATTGAAGAATGCAGTAGAGCAGAGGGATCTAGGAATAACGGTGCATAGTTCCCTGAAGGTGGAATATCATGTGGATTGGGTGGTGAAGAAAGCTTTTGGTATGCTGGCCTTTATAAATCAGAGCATTGAGTATAGGAGTTGAGATGTAATGTTGAAATTATATAAGGTATTGGTGAGGCCAAATTTGGAGTATAGTTTTGGTCACCAAATTATAGGAAAGATGTCAACAAAATTGAGAGAGCACAGAGAAGATTTACTAGAATGTTGCCTGGGTTTCATCACCTAAGTTACAGAGAAAGGTTGAACAAGTTGGGTTTTTATTCTTTGGAACGGTAGAAGGTTGAGGGGGGACTTGATAGAGGTATTTAAAATTATGAGGGGGATGGACAGAGTTGACATGGATAGGCTTTTTCCATTGAGAGTGGGGGAGATTCAAACAAGAGGACATGAGTTGAGAGTTAAAGGGCAAAAGTTTAGGGGTAACTTGAAGGAGGAACTTCTTTACTCAGAGAGTGGCAACTGTGTGGAACGAGCTTCCAGCAGAAGTGGTTGAGGCAGGTTCGATGTTGTCAATTAAAGTTACGTTGGACAACTATATGGACAGGAAAGGATTGGAGGGTTATGGGCTAAGTGCAGGTCGGTGGGACTAGGTGAGAGTAAGAGTTCAGCACGGACTAGAAGGGCCGAGATGGCCTGTTCCTGTGCTATAAATATTATATGGTTATATATGGTTATATGACTGGACACCTCCTCAAAGAACTTTATCAGGCTTGTTAGATACGATCTGCCCTTCACAAAGCCATGCTGACTGTCCCTAATCAGACCATGATTCTCTAAATGCCCATAGATCATATCTCTAAGAATCTTTTCCAACAGCTTTTCCACCACAGACGTAAGGCTCACTGGTCTATAATTATCCAGCCTATCCCTACTACCTTTTTTGAACAAGGGGACAACATTCGCCTCCCTCCAATCCTCTGGTACCATTCTCGTGGACAACGAGGACATAAAGATCCGAGCCAGAGGCTCAGCAAACTCTTCTCTCACCTCGTGGAGCAGCCTGGGGAATATTCCGTCAGGTCCCAGGGACTTATCCTTCCTAATGTATTTTAACAACTCCAGCACCTCCTCTTCCTCAATATCAACATGCTCCAGAACATCAACCTCACTCCTATTGTCCTCACCATCAAGTTCCCTCTCATTGGTGAATATTGAAGAGAAGTATTCATTGAGGACCTCGCTCACTTCCACAGCCTCCAGGCACATCTTCCCACCTTTATCTCTAATTGGTCCTACCTTCACTCCTGTCATCCTTTTGTTCTTCACATAACTGAAGAATGCCTTAGGGTTTTCCTTTACCCTACTCGCCAAGGCCTTCTCATGCCCCTCTCTTGTTCTTCTCAGCCCCTTCTTAAGCTCCTTTCTTGCTACCCTATATTCCTCAATAGACCCATCTGATCCTTGATTCCTAAACCTTATTTATGCTGCCTTCTTCCACCTGACTAGATTTTCCTCCTCACTTGTCACCCATGGTTTCTCACCCTACCATTCTTTATCTTCCTCACCGGGACAAATTTATCCCTAACATCCTGTAAGAGATCCCAAAACATCGACCACATGTCCATAGTACATTTCCCTGCAAAAACATCATCCCAATTCACACCCGCAAGTTCTAGCCTTATAGCCTCATAATTTGCCCTTCCCTAATTAAAAATTTTCCTGTCCTATCTGATTCTATCCATTTCCATGATAATTATAAAGGCCAGGGAGCGGTGGCACTGTCCCCCAGATGCTCACCCACTGAGAGATCTGTGACCTGATCCAGTTTATTACCTAATACTAGATCTAGTATGGCATTCCCCCTAGTTGGCCTGTCAACATCCTGTGACAGGAATCTGTTCTGGACACACTTAACAAACTCTGCCCCGTCTAAACCCTTGGAACTAATCAGGTGCCAGTCAATATTGGGGAAGTTAAAGTCACCCATTATAACAACCCTGTTATTTTTGCACCTTTCCAAAATCTGCCTCCCAATCTTCTCCTCTGTATCTCTGCTGCTACCAGGGGGCCTATAGAATACCCCCAATAGAGTAACTGCTCCCTTTCTGTTCCTGACTTTCACCCATACTGACTCAAAAGAGGATCCTGCTACATTACCCACCCTTTCTGTAGCTGTAATAGCATCCTTGACCAGTAATGCCACCACTCCTCCCCTTTTCCCCTCTCTGTACCCCTTTTAAAGCACTGAAATCCAGGAATATTGAGAATCCATTCCTGCCCTGGTGCCAGTCAAGTCTCTGTAATGGCCACTACAACATAATTCCATGTATGTATCCAAGCTCTCAGTTCATCTCCTTTGTTCCTGATGCTTCTTGCATTGAAGTACATGCACTTTAGCCCTTCTACCTTCCTACCTTTACACCTTTAATTCTGCTTCTCTTTCCTCAAAGCCTCTCTATATGTTAGATCTGGCTTTACTCCATGCACTTCTTTAACTGCTCTATCGCTCTAGGTCAGCCACACATGAACGCCAGGAGTTGGATTTGTTTGTCAGAGGCTATTTGAGACACACGTCATTGGGAAAATTTAAAAGGTAGAGGGAGCCTTTTCCCAGTAGCTCCCCTGGCAATGACAACCTTAAGGAACCATATATGGTGTACATACTTCAATAATCAATGCATTTTGAACTTTTGAAGTTTCAGCATTTGAGTACAAAATTGATCAAAGTTTGGGTATCCTGTGGAAAATATAAAAAATTATGAGGGGTATGGATAGGAGAGATGGAAACATAGCTCCATGTACCAGATATTAGGACATGTGATCCCATGCCATACTGGGAGAAGTGCAGCTGTCAGAGGTGTCATTTTTCAAATGATGCATTAAAGTGACCTTTTGTCCACCCCCTTGCATAAATATAAAAAAAATTATGGTACTATTTTGTAGAAAAGCTGGTGAGTTATCCTTTAATTTCATTTTTGTTATTTTTTGGGAACTGGCTATGGATAAATTGACCATTGAATTTCCCACATTAATGAGATAGCTACAAATGGGTTGCACCATAGAATAGTAGTAAAGTTGTTTTCAAGCTCCAGTGACTGGTTCATTCCTGACTTCTGGTGCCGTTGGTGTGGAGTTGCTCATTGCCACTGTGATTTCATAGGTTATGTGCAGGAGCTTCAGTTTCCTCTCCTATCCCACAGGTTTGTAAATTTTGCCACTCTATGTTATCCCCTATTGCAGTTGAATGGCAGAATCTGGAGGTTTCTTTGTTTGTTTTTTTTTTGCGTGTCACACCAGACAGTCAACCATTCTTGTCTGGCGCGTGGTGTCAGGATTAGTCTCCTTTCGGATTAACCGGGTCACAGTATGAACGTTCTTGACAAGAACCTTTTGTTTTTATGAGGCCGAGTGGCTAGCTCAACGCTCCACCCAGATGGAAAGTGTGCTCGGGGGGTGGCCCGACTTGGATTCGAACTCGGGAGCCTTCGCTCTGGAGTCCGGAGCTGATGCCATTGCACCACCAGCCGGCAAGAATCTGGAGGTAGTGGATGGGAATGTGGGGAGAATAGAATATGATTAGTGAAGTATTCGTATAAATCAGTGATGACCAGTATTGACTTAAAGGACAGCAGTGCATGTTTCCAAGTTGGAAGGCTCAATGACTTGAAAAGCTTTGAGCTGATCTAAGATAGTAAAATACCCTATATAAATGCACAAAGACAAGAAAATCTGCAGATGCTTGAAATCCAAAGCAACACACGCAAAATGCTGGAGGAATTCAATAGGCCAGACAGCATCTATGGAAAAGAGTAAACAGTCCACTTTTCAGGTCAAAACCCTTCATCAGGACTGACTAATGCAGCAATTTTTTTCCTGTATGCATTGATTACTGGATGATAACTAACTTAGTCTTAACCTGGTTCAGAAGAGTAGTTAATCTGTGGCATTCTCTGCCTAGGAGAACATTGGCGGTCACCTCATTAAATATATTTAAGACATTTAGATAGATTTTTACATAACTGGGGAATTAAGGATTACAGGGAAAAGGTAAATACGTGGAGCTGAGTCCATGGCCAGATGGCCTACACATGCTTCCATTTCTTATATTCTTATTTAAATAGACACACGTGCAGACTGGGACTGGACTTATAAATGATAAGCAGATGAGATTAAATTTAAATTGAGCGATTTCAGGTCAAGAAAGACATGGAAGGTTGAAGGGCCCGTTCCTATGCTGTTAGGAATTATGAAGCTCAGAAACGGCTTGTACTACCAATAATCCCACCTCTTCATTACGTTGTTACTAAAAGTAAGGGCTGAGGAGTGGGACAAAAAAGATGGAGACACCGCCACTACTGGGCGCTGGCTCTCTGCTGGAAAACCACAGAGTTAGTTCCAGCTGCCATTTCCAGTGCCGCTGGCTACCCACGTGAGATTGTCAGCCGCTAGGGGTGGTTTACATCAACGGTACACGTGTGAGCAGGTCAGGTGACAGTCCCACGCTCCAGTGATTGGTCAAGAGCCCTGCTGTCAGGTTGAGGCTGTTTAGGCAGGCTAGGACCTGAACAATAAGTATGGAGGGGTTGGGCATCATGTCAGAGGTCTGGCCCATTGTTCTGGGACACCAAGCAGCCAGTTTATATGTAGGAGGACTGCAAAACACAAAATCAAATCAGTTGTTAGATAGTCAGGGTCTTTTTCTGCCCCCAGGGTGGAAAAATCAAATTCTAGACAGCATAGATTTAAGTGAATGGGGAAAGTCTGAAAGGGGATAAGAGGGAATTGTTTCTTTGCAGAGAGTGTTAGGTGCCTGGAATGTGCTGCCATGGGAAATGGTAGAAGCAGATACAATAGCTCTCTTTCCCTATAGGCCCCCTTCCTAGTACCCCCCTCTCTCTCTCCCCTTCATTAGGACAGAAAACAAGAGTGTGCTTAAATGGAAGTTTACAAAGTTTATTCCAGTGTTTAGAGCTAAGAATCTGAAGGAAAAGGCGCTATCCGATACAAATCACATTTTGCCATAATATACATAAAACATAGAATATAGAACAGTACAGGAATGTTGTGCTGAACCAATTAAATTAGTAATCAAATGGTCAACTAAACTAATTTCTTCTGTCAACACAATGTTCATATCCTTCCATTTTCCTCACATTCATATGCCTATCTAAGCGTCTCTTAGATAGACCAGATAGACAGTCTTAGATAGACTGGTCCTGGTCTTATTTTCCATCTGGCATAGTTTGCATTCGTTGTTTGATTGTTGGGGTTTTTTGTATTGCTATATTTATGCTCTATTCTTGGTTGGTGCGGCTGTAACAAAAACCAATTTCCCTTGGGATCAATAAAGTATATCTATCTATCTATTTAAAAGTCCTTAATTCACCTGTCTCTATCACTACTCTAAACAATGCATTCCAGACACCCACCACTCTTGGTGTAAAAAACTTGCCTCTCACAGAAATTACCCATCCCCACCTTAAATGCATGCCCTCTGGAATTAGACATTTCAACCCTAGGAATAAGATGCTGTCTACCTACTCTACCTACGCCTCTTATAATCTCATAGATCTCTATCAGATCTCCCTTGAGCCTCCGCCTCGCCTGAGAATACAACTTAAGCTTGTCCAACTTCTTATTATAATATATGCCCTCTAATCCAGGTAGCATCCCGGTAAACCTCTTCTGCACCCTCTCCAAAGCCTCGATGTCCTTCCTATAACGGAGAAACCAAAATGTATGTAATACTCCAGATGCAGCCTAATTAGATCTCTATAAAGCAGTTCTGCTTACAGAAGAGTTCTCAGAGCCTCCAGGAGAAACCTCAGCCTAGTATCAAGAGAGCAAACACTGCCTACGCACAAAATAATAAGGAACACCTGTCCTATAACAAACCCTGCAATAAGTGGCTGAGCATCAAAGGCATTACTAACTGTGCAGGGAAAAACAGTCTCGACTGTAGCAATGATGTCTTCCTCCCTGTTGCTCTAAAGGAATCTTAAACACACTTTGATGCATGTAACACAATGCTAGCTGCCCCCCCCAACCCCCCAGCTAAGCAGCCACCGTCTGTAAAAGAATTGAGAAGTAATCTGCAGTGAGTCAATCCCCGTAAGGCGGTTGGCCCAGACAACAATCCAGGCGAAGAACCTAGGGAGCGTGCACAACAGCTCATTGAAATCTTCCACACTTCACTCACTCTGACTGCTGTCCACACATGGTTCAAATCAGCTACCATCACCCCTGTACCAAAGAGTTTCAGAACTTCAGAACACATTCAGAACTAAATGACTACCACTGATGCCTATCATCATGAAGTGTTATGGATGGCTGGTTATGGCACATATCAAAATCTCCAAATGCACCAATATGCTTACCGGCAGAACCACTCTATGGTCCTGGCCCAGGCGGACCTAGAAAACAAGGACACTTACGTTAGAATGCTGTTTCTGGATCTCAGTTCAGCACTCAACTTTATTGTGTCACAGACTTTGGTGAACAAACTCCTCCTCTTCGGTCTAAGTACACCACTCTGCAACTGGGTGTTGGTCTTCCTAATTACCAGACCTCAGATAGGATGTACAACCTCTCCTCCCTCCCATCATTTTCAACATGGGTGTATTCCCCTCCCCAGAGCTGTGTGCTGATCCCGTTGCTGTGCACTCTGCTGACATGGCCATTCTCTGCATTAATTCATTGTCAAGTTCGTCAATTATACGATAGAGGGGGCCTCATCACCAGCAATGATGAGATGGCCTACAAAGAGGAGGTGGAAGAGCTCAAGGCCTGGTGCCAAGCAAATAACATCTTCCTTAATGTCAACAAGACAAAGAAGATGGTTATTGACTTCAGGAGAACTCGCACCACTCTCACTCTCTTTGAAACTGTAAGCAGTTTCAAACTTCTGGCATTTCACTTCTCACACATCCTTCATGGTCCTCGAAAACATTCTGCACAATCAGGGAAACTCAGCAACGCCTTTACTTTCCGAGGAGGCGGAAGCGAGCTGGATTCTGCCCCTCTTTACTTAAGTCATTGTACAGATGCGCAGAAGAGAGCATCCTAAAAGGCTGCATCACGGCATGGTATGGGAACTGCACTGTGGCAGACAGGAAGGCTCTACAACTGGTAGTCAAAACTGCCCATCACATCACTGGTACCAGCCTACCTGTGATCAAGGATATATATATTTTATTGTTCTTTACTTATTGTGCTTTTACTTAGGCTGCTTCAGATCTGGACTAACAAATATTTTGACCTCCATTACACTTACATACTGGAAATGACATTAAACAATCTTTACTCTTGAATCTTGAACATAACTTCCTCACCTTTGAACCCTAATGCCTCAATTAATAAGGGAGAGCAAGCCGTATGCGTTCCTAATCACCCTATCAAACTATGTAGCAACTTTTAGGGAGATATGAAATTGGACCCTTAGGAAATCTTTGCTCTTCAACACTGCTAAAGGTCTTGGGTTTAACAGTATACTGTCTCTTTACATTTGACCTACCAAGTTGTCACACTTCACATTTGGCCAGGTTAAACCCCATCGCTATTTCTCCACCCATATGTTCAACTAATCTATATTCTGCTATATTCTTTGTCAATCTTCTATGCTAGATACAACGTTACTAATCTTCATATTATCTGCAGACTCACTAACCTGCCCATCTGCATTTTCATTTAGATCATTTACATACATCACAAACAGCAGAGGACCCAGTACAGATCCCTATGGAACACTACTAATTACAGATATCCAGCTGGAATAGGTGCCTTCAACAGCTACCCTCTGTCTTCTAAGGAAAAGCCAGTTTGGAATCCAAATGGTCAATTCACCATTAATCCCATGCACCTTAATCTTTTGGATGAGCCTCCCATGAGCGGTCTTGTCAAACATTTTATGAAAATCTACATAGACAACATCCACAGCTCTATCTCTATCAATCATATTTGTAACCTTGTCAAAAAGCTCAATCAAGTTTGTAAGACACAACTTGCCCCTCATCAAGCCATGCTGGCTCTCCCTGATTAGACCATGGTTTTCCAAATGCTCATAAATCCTATCCCTAAGAATTCTCTCCAGGAACTTTCCTTCCTCTGATGTGGGACCCAATGGTCTGTCATTTCCAGGATTATTCTTGGTTCCCTTCTTGAATAACGGAACAACCATTAGCTACTCACTAGTCTTCCAGGAATTTGCCTTTGGCTAGAGAGAACACAAAGATATTAGTCAAGGCCCCAGCAGTCTTTTCTTTTGCCTCTCTCAATAATCTGGGCCTGGAGACCTACCCATCTTAACCCATCACTTTCCCACAACCTCTGGACTCAAGAAGTCTTCATCTCATGTTCTCGATATGTACTGCTTATTTACTTAGTTATTTTTCTTGTGATTTTTGTACAGTCTGTTGTCTTTAGCATATTAATTGTTTTTCTGTCTTGTTGAAGCAGTTTTCACTGATTCCGTTGTGGTTCCTTCTAGTACTTCCTGTGTTTTCACAGTTTTTATTATTATGTATTGTATTGCACTGCTGCTGCAAAAACAACAAAGTTCATGCCATATGCCAATGATATTAAACCTGACTCTGAATGCCCACAAGAAAATAGATCTCAGGATTGCAAATTGAGACGTATATGTACTTTGATAATAAAGTTACTGAACTTTAAACTTTAATGCTGTTAAGGGACCCAACAATAATTCTTTTACCTCAAAATGCCCTACATTTCAATATGCTCAGCATTGATCTCACTATTGTCCATATTTTTCCCCTTGGGAAATACTGATATAAAATGCTCATGATGGAACTCGCCCACATCCTCAACATCTAAGCAAATGCTCCCTCCTTTATCCTCGAGTGGTCCTACCCTCTCCCTAATTAACCACTTGCTCTTAATGCATGTATAGAATGCCTTGGGATTCTTTTTAATCCTACATGCCAAGGACTTTTCATGTCCCCTCCTGGCTTTCCTAATTCCCTTCTTGAGTTCTTTTCTGGCTTCTTTATAATCCTCAATGGCTGTTTTATTCAAACTCCTTAGGATTTACATAGTTTTCCCTTTGTTTCTTGACTAAATACATCGCCTCTCTCAACATCCAAGGTTCTCTTACCATGCCATCATTGTCCTTCATTCTGTCTAGAACGTATTCTGTGTAGTTAGTATGTCTTTGAACAGTGTCCACATGTCAGATGTAGGCTTTCCCAAAAACAGCTGTTCCAAATAAATAAACATGGAGGAACCATCATGAACTTCCACAGCCCCCGTCAATCCTGTTACTTCAGTCTCTGAGGATGACGTGCAAGCATCCTTCAGGAGGCTGAACCCGCAAAAAACATCTGGCCCAGACGGGTTACGTGGCCAAGCACTAATGACTTGTGTTGATCAATTGGCTGGTGTGTTCACTGAGATCTTTAATCTCTCGCTTCAGCAGTCTGAGGTACCCACCTACATCAAGCAGGATTCAATTATACCAGTGCCTAAGAAGAATGTGGCAGCAGCCTCAATGACTATCATCCAGTAGCACTTGCATCCACTGTGATGAAGTGTTTTGAGGGGTTGGTGATGAAACATATCAATGCCTGCCCAAGAAGTGACTTGGATCCACTTCAATTTTGCCTACCAGCACAGCAGGTCCTCAGTAGATACCATCTCATTGCCTCTTCACTCAACCCTGCAACACCTGGACAGCAACAACCCATACATCAGGATGCTCTTGATCAATTACCACTCAGCTCAATTATCCCCTTAAAGCTAATCAATAGTTTCCAGACCTTGGCCTCAATACTCCCTTTGTGCGATTGGATCCTTGATTTCCTCACTTGCAGACCTCAGTCAGTTTAAATTGGCAACAACATCTCTATCAACACAATGCACTACAAGGCAGAGTGCTTAGCCCCCTGCTCTACCTGCTTTACACATGACTGTGAGGCTAATCACAGCTCCAATGCCATCTTCAAGTTTGCTGATGACATCACCTTCATAGGCCAAATTAAAGTAGGTGACGAATCAGCATTTAGGAGGGAGATTGAAAATCTGCTGAGTGATGTCATAACACCACCCTCTTACTCAATGTCAGCAAGATGAGGGAGCTGATTATTGACTTCAGGAGGAGGAAAGCAGAGGTCCATGAGCCAGTCCTCATTGGAGGATCAGAGAGGGAGAAGGTCAGCAACTTTAAATTCCTTGATGTTATTATTTCAGAGAACCATTCCTGTGCCCAGCACGTAAGTACAATTATGAAGAAAGTGCAGCTGTGCTTCTACTTCCTTAGGAGATTGACATGACATCTAAAACTTTAGTAAACTTCTATGGATGTGTGGTGGACAGAGAAATGATTGTCTCCATCACAGCTCTGAGCATACCTTTATGGAGCGTCGTCGCAGGAAACCAGCATCCATCTCAGAGACACCCACCACTCACTGCTCTCTTCTCACTGCTGCCATCAGAAAGGAGGTACAGGAGCCTCAGGTTCAGGAAAATTAATTACCCCTCAACCATCAGGCCCTGGAATCAAATGGGATAATTTCACTCAATTTCACTTTCCCCATCACTGAAATGTTCCCGAAACCAATGGACTTACTTTCAAGGGCTCTTCATCTCACATTCTTGATATTCATTGCTTATTTATTTATTTATTTATTTATTTACCTATCTATCTATCTACTTACTTATTATTTCTTTATTTTTTGTATTTGCACAATGGTTGAATGCCCAAGTTGTGCAGTTTTTCATTGATTCTATTACGGCTATTATTCAATTATAGAATTATTGATTATGTCTGTAAGAAAATGAATCTCGGGGTTGTATATGGTGACATATATGTGCTTTGATAATAAATTTACTTTGGACTTTTTTTTAGATTATGAGGACTCTTAGTCCTCGTTTATTTTCATTTGTAAATGCATGTATTAAAAATTTTACAACATTCCTCCAGAATGATATCACAAAAAAAACACAGGACAAACCAAGACTAAATCTTACAAAACCACATAATTATAACATATAGTTACAACAGTGCAAAGCAATACCATAATTTTATAAAGAGCAGTCCATAGGCATGGTAAAAAAAAGTCTCAAAGTCCTGATAGTTTCATCATCTCACACAGACGGCAGAAGGGAGAAACTCTTCCTGCCACAAGCCTCCAAGCGCCGCAAACTTGCCGACGCAGCACCATTGGAAGCACCCGACCGCAGCGGACTCTGAGTCCGTCCGAAAACTTTGAGCCTCTGACCAGCCCCTCCGACACAGCCTCTCTGAGCATCATCGTCTGCCGAGCACTTCGACCCTGCCCCGGCCGCCGAGCAACAAACAAAGCCAAGGACTCGGGGCCTTCTCCTCCGGAGATTCTGGATCACACAGTAGCAACAGCAGTGAAGCAGGCATTTCAGAAGTTTCACCAGATGTTCCTCCGTGCTCTCACATCCGTCTCCATCAAATCAGGGTTGTGCATGGCACCCTACTTGACAAATAACAGACATCATCACTGGAGTGGCCGCTGTGAGCTGCGTCGCACTGCCATCTTCTCCTCCCTCCGTAGTTATTTCAAAGTTTGAACTCTTGCAATGAGTGTTCTCATAATTTGCCCTGCTCCAATTGAATACTCTCCTGCAAGACCCACACTTTTCTTTATCTATGCTATCTTAAAACTTAAGGAGTCGTGGTCACTGTTCCTTAAATGCTCTCCCATTGAGTGGTTGGTCACCTGGCCAGGTTTGTTACCTTACACCAGGTCCGGTACAACACCACTCTTGTTGGCTTACCTTCATATTGATTTAAGAAACATTCCTGGATGCACCTGACAAATTCTGCCCCATAGTAATCTCTTTCGCTCAGAGCATCCCAATTTATAATATGGAAGTTGAAGTCCACATGACAATAGCCTGTTTTTACACCTTTCCTTATTGTTAATATAGAGATACATTTGAGTATAACAAGACAATTTTTGGGAATGGAAGCCAAATGTTACATTTTATGGTCATATTTGGTCAAAAGTAAACATACTACTCTTTTTCATTGGTCTTCATCCATTTGAGAATTTAATCCATAAGCTTCTGTTTTCCTAACATTGTTGTGTTTCCGAGAAATATTTCTATATAGTTATGCAAATACGTCATGTATTCAGATGACACAATAAGGGCATCTCATGTATTTGTGGCACTAATACCCTAATGAGGTCCTTACTGTTACAATTAGAACAAACAAGCTTGTTTGAAGTGCTCCTATCTTGTAAAATTGAAAACTGAACTTAAAGAAATCCAGTCATGTCCAAGATCTATCATTAGAATTGGTAAGTAGGCTGCTTGCATGGCAGTGCAATAGAAAGATCAGGTGGGAAAAAAAGTCTCTATTTTTGGATTGTGGCTTGTTGATACTGGATGTTGTGTGAGTCTCCAAATATCTGTGAAAATGGCAGGATATCATAGAAAAAAATGTGAAGAATATTGCAGCTCCCCAGTATCTGGTCTGTAAATTTATTAGCATTGGTTCTGGCCAGCTGGTGTGGAGAAAGAGAGCGAGTGAAGATACAAACAACTTGGCTTCCTAGACAGCACCATTTGATTTTGAAAGAAGTGAGTAACTTCCAGCAAAATTAACGCAAGTCTGTGATCAGTGGAAGAGGCAATGAGTAAAAGTAAATGCACACAGGAGGCTTGAGTACTTGGCAAGAAAAGAAGGAAAATGCTGGTTCAAACACAAACAGGCTTCAAAGACAGCCTGAGGGTACATAACAAGCCTGGTGAATCACTAACATTGGATGTGAGCTAGAAGGCAGTGCTGAAATTATGCAGGCATTAAATGCTGCAACAAAAGATAAGGTGGAAGTAATATTACTGATGGGATTGCATACTCACAAACTGAAACAATCCAAAGAAAGCTACAGATATTGTGTTTGCTGAGATGATTCCGAGTTTGGAAGAATACTTGAGGTATAGCCTGATAAGTGTGCTTAGCTATAAGTATGCTGGGTCCTCAGTCAAACTATCTTCAGTTCCTTCAGGAATGACGTTCATTTCATCGTAATATCGGAAATTGGAATGGAGACAGAAGAGACTGCAGATGCTAGAAGCTGGAGAAGTGGGAATGCTTGCGAGGGATTGCACAATGTTCAATCTATTTGCCACTCCTCATCAAATGAGAAATCAGCAATCAACTTTATCTGCCATATACATTTACATTTACTAGAAATTTGTTGTGGTGTGCTGGTCAGAGTGTGACATGTAACAAAAAACAATGATAAAGAATAAAGAACTATATAAAAATAAAAATGCAGCCTCTGCCTGCAGTTATCAAGACCAAGACAACATGCAGGCTTGAGATCATAAATAGCATAAAGCATTGGTGAGGCCTCACTCGGAGTATTGAGAGCAAGTTTGGGCCCCTTGCCTTAAAAAGGATGTGCTGAAACTGGAGAGGGTTCAAAGGAGGCTCACGAAAATTATTCCAGGATTGAATGGTATGTCACATGAAGAGCGTTTGATGGTTTGGGGCCTGTACTCACTGAGATTCAGAAGAATGAGGGGAGACCACGTTGAAACTTATCGAATTGTGAAAGGCCTTGATAGCCTGGATATGGGGAGGATGCTTCCTATGGTGGGAGAATCTAAGACCAGAGGACACATCTTCAGAATAGAGGGGTGTCCCTTTAGAATGGAGATACGGAGAAATTTCTTTTGCCAGAAAGTGGTGAATCTGTGGTATTTGTTACGATAGGCAGCGGTGGAGGCCAAATCTTTATATTTATGGAGAGGTTGATAGATTCTTGACTGGTCAGGGCATGGAGGGATGCGGGGGTAAAGGCAGAAGATTGAGGCTGAGAGAAATGTTGGATCAGCCATGATGAAATGGAGGAGCAGACTCAATGGGCCAAATGGCCTAATTCTGCTCCTATATCTTATGGTCTAAATAATGTTCATGCCTCAGAAAAGACTCTCAGTAGCTATCTCTTAACAAAAGACAGCGTGACGCACTTTAGCTTTCAAAAGCATTACTCTGATCAAATTCCCAGCCAAAAGCATTTTGGAGATCATCATCAAACAGAAATTAGACCAGCAACATTTTCACTATGAGAAGAGATTGGAAGTTGAATATCCTGTGGCAAGTATATTGCAAAAGTTTGGACAGGCTTTAAATGATTGGCATTATCTTCATTTAAAAGCCCATCAGAATGTTATAACTTTGCTGTCTTTAGGTTGTATTCTCAGGAGTGAGTTAATAAGTGATCTAAGAAAGATACTATCGAATAAACCCACACTTGATACAGAGTGCAGAACTGTAGTTTCTACAGAGATGATCACTGAAATGGCAGGCAATTCTGTCCTCATGTAGCAATAGCTTACTGTCAAGAACATCACCTAAAACTTTGCTTTAGAAGCGAAATCTGTGTGAGGTGGCACTGTTCAAAAGTTTCCAGCATTCATTCTATGCACAGCTCTCCCAAAGTCTAATTGATACTCATTTTTTTGGGGTTGAGGGAGAGATATTTTGCATTAACTTGTAAAATGAAGCACAAGGCAGCATATTGGAGTTAATGTTGAATTCCACCATAAGATCATCAAACATAGGGGCAGAAATAGGCCATTCGGCCCATCAAGTCTGCTCCATCATTCAATCATGGCTGATTTATTTTCCTTTTCAATATCGTTCTTGTGCCTTCTCCCTGTAACCTTTGATGCACTTATTAATCAAAAATTTATCATCCATTACTTTAAATATATCCAATGACTTGGCCTCTACAGCAGTGTGTGGCAAAGAATTTCAGATATTCACCATGTTCTGGCCAAACAAATTCCACTTTATCTCTGTTCTAATGTGACAAGCTTCATTTCTGGCCCTCTGGTCCTTGAATATCTCACTAATAGAAATATGCTCTCTACCTCTACTCAATCTAGGTCTTTCAATATCCTATAAGTTTCATTGAGATACCCCTCATTCTTCTGATCTCCAAGAAGTACAGGCCCAGAGTCATCAAGTGCTCTTCGTACAGTACATTAACACTTTCATTCCCAGGGTCATTCTCATAAACCTTCCCTTGACTTTCTTCAATGCCAGCACATCCTTTATTAAGTAGGGGTTCCAAGATTGCTCACAATAATGTATTGCCTGACCAATGCCTTATAAAGTCTCAATATTAGATCTTTGCTTTTAGACCGTAAGGCATAGAAGTAGAAATAGGCCATTTGGCCCATTGAGTCTGCTCTGCCATTCCATCATGGCTGATTTATTATCCCTCTCAACCCCATTCTCATGCCTTCTCTCCTTAACCTCTGACACCATTACTAATCAGGAACCTTATTAACTTCCACTTTAAATATACTCAATGACCAAGTGATCCATGGCAAAGAATTCCATGGATTCACCACCCTCTGGCTAAAGAAATTCCTCCTCATGTCTATTCTGAATGTATGTCCCTCTATTCTGAGGCTGGACCCTTGGGTCCTAGATTCACCCAATTTAGGAAACATCCCCTCCACATCCACTCTCTCTAGGTCTTTCAATATTTGATATACTTTACTCCTCTCGATATAAATATTAACACTGCATTTGCCTTTCTTACTACTGACTCAACTTGCAAGTGAAGGTTGAGGGAACTGTGCACTAGGACTCCCAAGCCCCTTTGCACCTTCGATTTCTGAATTTGCTCCCCATTTAGAAAATAGTCTATATCTGCATTCCTTCTACTGAAGTGAATTACCTTATGTTTCCCTAGGCTGTAATCCATCTGCCACTTACTTGCACATTCGCCTAATCTGTCTAAGTCCTTCTGCAGATTCCCCGTTTACTCAACTCTACCTACCCTTCCACCTATCTTTGTGTTGTCTGCAAACTTGGTCACAGTGTCATTGACTCCTTCCTCCAGTTTATTAGCATACAATGTGAAAAAGAGCAGACTCAATCCTTGTCCTTAGTTAAGTGTAGGCAGGATGGTTAAGGCAGTGAAATGCTCCTCCTGTGAGATGCCGGATTTCAGGGTATTTAACTGTCTCGCAGATGGCTATATCTGCAGGAGGTGCACCCAACTTCAGCCCCTGACTTATAGGATCAAGGAAATGGAGCTGGAGCTGGATGTACTCAGAACCATCCAGGAGGCTGAAACTCTCATAGATGAATACTTACTGAGGCAGTTATGCCCATAGTGAAACTTTCAGGTAGTAGATGGTGGGCCTCCAGGAGAAATAAGGGGAGTTAGTAATCATTCCCTTTAACAATAAGTATACCCCTTTGGATACTGCCATACTGTCACAGTATCATATCAGTTACCATGACGTTCAGGTTGTTGGAGTTCAGAGTTCATTTCCGATGCCGTCTCTATGTCCTCCTGTTGGAGTGAGTGGGTTTTCCCTGGGTCCTCTGGTTCCCTCACACAGTCCGAAGACATATTGGATAGGTTAATAGTGCATTGTAAATTGTCCCATGATTACATTAGAGTTAAATGGGGTTGTTGAGGGTTGATGGATTTACGTGGTTCGAAGGACCAGAAGTGTCTACTTCATGCTGTATCAGAAAATACATAAAATAAAATAAAGATTGCTATGGGTGGCAGTGGGGGGTGACCTATCAAGCTACAGCAGCAGCAGCAGCCTGGCCAGTGGTATGGTGACTGTTCTGAGGCTAGGCAGAGTGATAATGATGGGAGACTCAATAGTTCGAGGGAAGGACAGGCAATTCTGTGGCCACAAAAGAGACTCCAGGACAGGGTCCAGGATATCTCAGAGTAACTGCAGAATATTCTCAAGGGGGAGAGTGAACAGCCAGAGGTCGTGTTGTATATTGGCAACAATGACATAGGAAGAAAGTGGTTAGATGTCCTCTGCAGAATGTGATGTTAGCCCAGATGAACTGCTGGCTGAGGAACTGGTGAAAGGGGTAGCGTTTCAGGTTCTTGGATCATTGGGACCTCTTTTGAGGCAGGGGTGACCCATACAGGAGGGACGATTGCACCTAAACTGGAGGGGAACCAATATCCTGGCTGGGTGGTTTGTTAGTGAGACTTGGAAGGATTAATTCTAGTTTGGGAGGGAGATGGGAAGCAGATCTTTAGATTAGAATGTAGAGGGATGGAGAGGATTGTAGCGGTCAGGGCCAGTAAAAACAGGCTGGAGCAAAATAGTAGATACGATGGGACCAGCAGTTTGAAGTGTGTGTACTTCAGAGCTAGAGCTATTATAGGTAAAGGTGATGAAGTTAGAGCATGCATCCATATATGGAACTATGATGTTGTGGCCATGACAGAGATTTGGTTGAGAAAGGGATGGGAATGGGTGCATAATGTTTATGGGTTTTGATGTTCTAGAAAAAATAGAGAGGGAGATAAAAATGGGAGGGGGATTTGTGCTACTAATCAGGCACAAGATCACATTGCATTCAGAGCGGAGTCGTCCACTAAATCTTTATGGGTAGAATTCAAAAATAGGAAGGCTCCAATCACTCTGTCGGGATTGCACTACAGACTCCCCAGTAGCCACAGGGACATTGAGGAGCAGATATGCAGGCAGGTCAAGGAAAGAAGAAAAATAATAGGGTGGTTATCATGATGGTCTTTAACTTCCCAAATATAAACTGGGACTTTTTTAGTACAAGTGGTTTGGATGCGGCAGAATTTGTTAGGTACATCCAGGAGGGTTTCTTAAATCATTATATAGATAGTCTAACAAGAGGAGGGGCTATACTAGATTTGGTGTTTGGTCATAAGTCTGCCCAGGTGAGTGACCTTTTGGTTGGTGAGTAGTTAGGAAACAGTGACCACAGCTCCTTAAGTTTTAAGGTAGCCATAGAGAAGGGGAAGTATAGACCTAATGAGAAAGTATTTAATTGGAGCAGGGCAAATTACAAGAGCATTAGACTAGAACTAGGGAGTTAATTGGGAACAGTTGTTTTTTGCGCAAATCTACATCTGACATGTGAAGTGAAGATTGGTGGTGTTGTGGATGACTGGCAAAGAGTACTGTGAGATATCGATCAGTTGCAGATCTGAGTGGAGAATTGGCAGATGGAGGTTAACCTGGCCAAATGTGAAGTGTTGCACCTTGGTAAGTCAAATATAGCGAGACAGTGCACTGTTAAAAGCAAGACCCTTAACAGTGTTGAGGAGCAGAAGGATATTGGGGTCCAAGTTTATAACTCTCTGAAAGTGACTACTCATGTTGGTAGGGTCATTAAGAAGACATATGGCATGCTTGCCTTTATTAGTCAAGGCACTGAGTTCAAAAATCAGGAAGTTATGTTACAGCTTTATAAAGCTCTAGTTAAGCAACATCTGAAGTATCGCGTACAGTTCAAGTCACCCCAATATAGGAAGGATATCAAGATTTTGGAGAGGGTGCAGAAAAAGTTTACTAGGATGTTACCTGAATTAGAGCGCATGTACTATAGAGAGGTTGGACAAACTTGTGTTGTATTCTCTGGAGTGGCAGACTAATTGGAGATTATGAGGTTTATAAGATTATGAGAGGTACAGATGAAGTAGACCGACAGTATCTTTTTTTTTTCAGGATTGAAACATATAAAACCATTTAAGATAAGAGGGGGCTAATTTCGAAAGAGATGTGTGGGGCAAGTTTTTTTACACAGAGAGTGGTGTGTGCCTGAAATGTACTTCCTGGGATGATGTTAGAGGCAGATACGTTAGTGAATTTTAAGAGATGTTTTGATAGGCACATGACTGTGGAAGGAGATGAGCATTATATAGGCAGAGGGGATTAGTTTAGTTGGCCATATGATGACTAATTTATTTGGTTCAGCTCAACAAACAGCCTGTTCCTATACTGTACTGTTTTGTAATTTTGTTCTATGTTTTATCAAACCTACATAGCTACATTTAAAACTATTTTCAGAATCCTTGCAGTGTCCAAGGTCAGGAGCTATCCTGCCTCACGACTTTACACCAATAAAAATGTATGAGGAAGAAGTTGGATGATAACTAACTGAAAACATGCAAATTATCAGCCCAATATCACATGCCATCATGGACAAGATTCATCCTGATAATTTTTTACTTGCAGACATAAAGTATTCAAGTTCAATATCTTCAGTCACTACTTACCAGTAAGAACAGGAGTGACCTGATTTTTGTAGAACTATCAGCCTCAATTCATTAAGCACCTATTCTAAGAATAGGATCAGCCTTATTCTAATCCATTAGTAGAGAGGAGAATTAGGTTCCTTTCCTAATTATTTTTTCCTTACACTGAGCAGCTTGTAAACTTTACCATCAAATGAAGATTTGGAGAAATACCTCAAAATAACCTGCTGATAAACAGGATTCCATGTGAACAGCAGTCGATGAGGAGGAGGCCATTTAAATTCCTTCAAGGTATTTTTGACAAGATGGAAGTGTCAAAATGAAAAATTGTAGTTGATCTCTCTTTTATTAGTATTTTGAAAAATGACTCATTTCATCTCATTTCCGGGCATCTGTAAAATTACTGAGGAAGTGATCTTACTCCATTTGATTTAAATATATCACAATTAACCATTTATTACTTCTTAACTTGAATTAAGTTATTAAAATTTTAATTACAACTATTATAAACATATCCACCATTATTTCCAATCATATCCATGCAACATTGTTTCACACCATCTGCCGTCATTTTAAGAAGTCATTTAGCTGCTTTGTCCCACCCAACCTGCACCTGCACAGCTAAATAGTCTGCCTGCTTTTCCTTGTATTCCAGTCATTATATGACTAACTGGCATCATTCTGCCAAAAGGAAAGCAGCCTATAAGGACGAGTAATTCATGTGTAGCTGTGCATGCCAAGGCTGTAGTTTTATATTCAAAAACAATTCAAATTTCCTATATGCTGGATTGTCACCACTGACAGATATATTGAATGATAGTGTCCATTGTCTCAGACTGGGACTCTCAATGGTGCTCTTTCCTTGCGACTTTCTTTACATCTGATGTATACAATATGTGAGTGCTACGTGTCTGTATTTTGGTTTTTGTGACCCACCATGACTAACAGAAATTTGAAGAGTGATTTTAGAGTAGAATTGAGCTCAAAACAATTATAATTAAGACATGGAATTCTTGGGTAGCTAAAGTTCATTGATCTACTGGCAAACAAAATCTCCAAACCTATTTTTATAATCTTAAAGCCATTAAACTTTATTTAATTACCTCTTTAGTTTTTAAAATATCATCAAGCTTTTCTGTTAACTCAATAAAAGGACAGGCAACATGCAATTAGAGGTATCTTGCTTGCCAAGACATCCCAAAATCCTTCACAGCCAATGATGTACCTTTGAAGTCTAATTGTTAATGTAATGTTAGAAATCCTCTAGCCAAATTTCCTGAGAGCAAAGTGTATCATAATTCAGTTAAACGAATGGGCAGAACACTTTTTTCAGAGTTGAGAGAGAAATATTAGACACACTAGAAATGAAATTGTGACAAGAGTCCTTGATGAGGGTGGAGACATTGATATGATACCCATGTGCTGGAGTATCTGAAGTAAGGGTTGGGATATTATCGCGAACTGGATTGAGAATCTGAACACAATACAAACACTAGACAAAGTCACGAGTAGGCTTACAATTGAGCAACAAACCTCAATTCAGGTGCTCCTTAAATGTTCAATCTTTGGTGCCCAAAACATGGTTGCCAATTAGCGGGACTGTCCTGAATCTTTAAAGGGGCTGTGCCAGCTATCCATACTCTGGGGAGTTAGAGCATTCAAACCTCTGAAGCTGGCATGGGTGGGTGTGTGTCGCAATAGGAAAAAATAAAATCTGAATTGGTCTGAAAGTATTCTCTGCATTATCCAAAGTTGAGAATGTACCTCCACATGCCATGGAGGGTCAGAGGAGCCAGAACACCAGATTGCACACAAAAGATGTCAAATTGATTCAAACAAGGTACTAGATCGCTTCACACAGATGTGCAGTATAAATCATGCCAGTCACCATGTTAGGAAAAGTATTAATAATAAGAGCAATTCTAAGCGGAAAAAGATAAGCCATATCACAGCTTCGATCTCCATGCATTGTTTGTTTAACAGCATTTAAGCATCTGCTTGGCTGCGGTATGAATATAAAGACCAATGTAAAAATGGATGTTCTTGTTTTATAAATACCAAAATACCAAAATTAACAAATCTCCTTTGTGCCTTCCCTTAATTCAAGGGCTTGAAAACAATGGCCCTTGGGCCAAACTTGATCCATACAAATCTTCTTTTGATGCCCTGGAGGAAAACCAATGTGTGAGTAACACAAGCTCCCTCTATTGAGGAGAGTGGAGATCAAGACCATAAGACATAAGATAAAGGAGCAGAATTAGGCAACTTGACCCATCAAATATGCTCTACCATTTCAACATGGCTGATATATAATCACTTTCAACCTTATTCTCCTGCCTTCACCGCATAAACTTTGATGCCTGACTAACCATGAACCAATCAACCTCTGTTTTAAATACGCTCAATGATTTGGCCTCCGCAGCTGTTCATGCAATGAATTCCAGAGATTCACTCCTTTCTGGCTAATGAAATTCCTCCTGATTTCTTTTCTAAATGACCAGTCCTCTATTCTGAGGCTGTGTCTTCTTGTCCTAGACTCTACCACTATATGAGACATCCTCTCCACATCCTCTGTATCTGGACCTTTCAGTATTTGATAGGTTTCGACAAGAGCATCCCTCATTCTTCTAAACCCCAATGAAAACAGGCCTAGAGTCTTCGATCACTCTTTATATGTTAACTCTTTCTTCCCAGAATAATCCTTGTGATGCTCCTCTGGACCCTTCCAACTCCAGCACCCCTTTTCTTAGCAAAGGGGTCCAAAAACTGCTCACAATACTCTAAGCACAATTTGACAAATTCCTTATAAATTCTCAACATGACATCCTTGCTGTTATATGTTAGTCCTCTCAAAATGAATACTAACATTGCACTTACTTTCCTTACCATTGACTCAACCTGAAAATTAACCGTTGGGGTAACCGTTGGACTCCCAAGTCCCTTTGCACCTCTGATTTCTGAATGTTCTCTCCTTTTAGAAAATAGTTTATGCTTTTATTCCTTCTACCAAATACAATTTTCTACAGTATTTGTCATTTGTTGGCCATTCTACAATCTAAGTCCTTCCTCAGCGTCCCTGCTCTATCAACACCACTTGCCTCTCCATTTATCTTTGTATCATCTGCAAACTTGGCTACAAAGTCATCAATTCCATCATGCAATTTGTTGATATATAATGTGAAAAGAAATGGTCCCAGTACCAACCCCTGTAGAATACCAATAGCCACTAGCAGCCGACCAGAACAGACACTTGTTATTCCCACTTTTTGCATCCTGCCCATCAGCTAATCTTCGAACCATACTAGTATCATGTGTTGTTATCTTTCAGCAGTTTCATGTGTGGCACCTTGTCAAAGACCTTTTGAGAATACAAGTAAATAATATCCACTGACACTCCTTTGTCTAACTTGCCTGTTATTTCCTCAAAGAATTCTGACCGATTTTTCAGGCAAGATTTACGTGTGAGGAAACCATGCTGAATTTGGCCTACTTTATCATGTGTCTCCAAGTATTCCAACCTCTGAAATCAAGCTAACTGGTCTATAATTTATCCTTCTGAAAGAGTGGAGTGCCATTAGCAATGTTCCAGTCCTCCAGAACCCTTTCAGAATCTAGTGATTCTTGAAAGATCATGATTTATGCCTTTTCAATCTCTTTAGCTATCTCTTTCAGAACCCTAGGGTTTTATCCATCTGGTCCAGGTGACATTTAACTTCAGACTTTTAGCTTCCCACGCATCTTCTCTTTAGTAATATCAACTGCACTCACTTCTATTCCCTGACACTCTTGAATTTCTAGCATGCTGCTAGTGTCTTCCACAGTGAAGACTGACACAAAATAATTCATCTGCTATTTCTTTGTTCCCATTACTATCTCTTCAACATAATTTTCCAGCTGTCAAATATCCACTGTTGTCTCTCTTTGACTCTTTATACTGCATATCTGAAAAAAACTTTTGGAATCCATTTTGATATTATTGAATAGCTTACCTTAATATTTAATCTTTTCTCTTCTTATGTTTTTTCTTGTTGCCTTCTGTCGGTTTTTAAAAGCTTCCCATTCCTTTAACTTACTACTAATTTTTGCTATGTTATATGTTCTCTCTTTTGCTTGCTTTTATGCTGTCTTTGACTTTCCTTGTCAATTATATTTGCCTCATTCTCTCTTTAAAATACTTGTTCATGTTTTGGATGTATCTATCCTGTGCCTTCTGCACAAACTTCAGCCATTGCTGCTCTGCCGAGGTCTCTGCTAATGTCCTCTTCCAGACAACATTGCCCAACTTCTCTCTCAAACCTCTGTAATTCATTTACTCCTCTGTAATACAGATACATCTGTGTTTGTCTTCTCCCTCTGAAACTGCGGAGTGAATTCTATCATACTATGGTCATTGTCTCCTAAAGGTTCTTTCACCTTAAGCTTTCTAATTAAATCTGGCTCATTACACAATACCCAATCCAGAATTGCATTTCCCTTTGTGGGATCATCCACAAGCTGCTCTAAAAAGCCATGTCATAAGTATTCTACAAATTTCCTCTCTTGGGATCCAGTACCAACCTCTTTTTCTCAATCTACCTGCATATTGAAATCCCCAAAACTATCTTAGCATTGCTCATAAATACATGCCTTTTCTATTTCCTATTGAAATATATATTCCACATCCTTCTTGGGCCTGTATATAACTTCCATCAGAGTCATTTTGCCATTCTGTTGCTCTACCCAGAAGGATTCTACATCTTCCAATCATGTCACCTCTTTGTAAGGATTTGATTTCTATTTTTACCAGTAAAGCCCCACCCCTTCTACCTACCTGCCTGGCATTTCAATACAAGATATTGAGCTCCCATGTATAATTGTCTTTCAATCATGACCCAACAATGCCCACAAAGTTGTACTTGACAATCTCTAACTGTGCTACATGATCACCAGCTTTATTTTTCATTCATCAATGTAGGTAGTTTAGAAAGTAGATTGCTGGATTTGGACATAAGGTCGTCATAGTGTGGTTGGGTCGAAGGAATAGATTATGGGTTATCAGAGGATGGATTAGGTGATGAAGTAAATCAGTCTTGAAGTCAGGAGTTTTGAAGAAGACTCTTCCCTGGAGGAACTTGGATGGCAAGACAGTGTCTCAGTTCTTGATGCCCTGGTTGGGACTGTTTCAGTGCTCTAGGGTTGTGCCTGCATTGGGATCAATAGACACAGTTGAATTTTGTGAATTCTGGCCTCAGCCTTCTGCTTGGATCTGAAAATGGCATCGCAAAACCAATCTTTGGGCACTTTGATTTCACATGCACTTGCTCTGCATGATGCTCCTGCCCAGGATTCTCTCATTGCATTAACCTTACCAATAAAGGCCACTGAATTACAAGGAAAAATGTTTCAGAGGGCTTTGTAGGCACTCGAGCATCTTTGTGCCTGTTTCATTCTGCACAGTCTCACTATGAGTGTTGACATTCTGAGCTTGTGACTGACGTGTAACAATGACAGAACTTGCAATGCTGATCTCAAATTCTAACAGCTTGAGGGATGCAGAATATTTATGCTTCTCAGAACTACAGATTCAGCTCTGGAGAATTCTGAGAGGGTGGTGAATCTGTGGAATATTTTCCCATAGAGAGTTGTGCAGGATGTTAATGAGTGCAGTTAAGGCAAAGACTGCCTTCTCTCCATAATTATTAAACCTTTCTTGATTGGTAAAGGGATTAAAAGTTATTGCAAGAGGGCAGAAGAAAGAGGTTGCTAAGAAATCAGCCATGATTGAATGTCAGAGATGTGATGGGCCAAGTGGCCTAATTCTGCTCATGTATCGTATGGTTTTATGGAATAACTTGGCACCTGAGACGTGGGTGATCAGATGTTCGATCGCATCTATCTTCCTTGTCTGCCACTGTAAAGAATGGGATCCGTATTCCATGCAAGCCCCCTGCAAAGTTGGTAGTCTACTCCTCATTACTCTTTGATATTGTGGTTAATACCTCAAGTATGCCATTAGGCAAGGAATATTTCCCTTTTCATAGATTGTCCAATCAAAAACTCACCTGACTTGTTGCAGCAAATTCGTTGGCCTTTCCTTTCGGGAGGTACTTCTTCTTTTTGCCTTGCCAGGAGATGACCCACATCCAATGACCTGTACTGTTACACTTGTCTATTTGCTCACATCTACTGCATCTGAGTAGAGAGTTCTTCTCTATCTTCATTGCTATGCTTTGTAAAATATTAAACAAATTCAAAAGAAGACACTGGAATCCAAAATGTGGGTCAAACTTTGAGTTTACTTAAAGCGAGGCATGCGCGTATCACATGTTAGTGTGATGACATATACAATTCAAATATATACACATAACCTGTAATAAATTATTTATACAAACAAGAATGCTTAATCAATCAATGTATATACTATATACAAGATTACTTAAACATTATTTAAATATTAAATGCACAACAATCATGTTTCTTCTTTCTGCTCTTCCACACCAGGTTTCAGTTTGTGATTAACTGAATGTGGAAAAGCGCACTAAAACATAGAATATTACAACACAGTAATGGCCCTTTGGTCCAAGATGTCGTGCAGACCTATAGTGTATAATCCTACCCCACAGTCAATCTAAACTTTTTCTCATACACATTATATAACCCTCCATTTTTGTTACATCTAGAATGCGCAAGGAGTAGGAATAAGCCAGTTAAATTGATTGGACAGCTGAAGAAACTTCAGGATGAGGGGAAAGTGGGATCAGAGAAGGACTGAGGAATTCACTGCTGCAGTCAGCTTTTAAACTAGTTACCCCTCCATTAAGCAGTCGACATTCAATGGTAGCAGTTGAAGTCTTATCAGTAACCTGACCATATATGTAAGGTCGTTGAATGTCTGCATCCAAGTTATTTCTGCTTGGCTTGAGTCACGCACTTTCTGGACTCTCTTCTCTGAGTCTAGCACTGAGTGAGTTTGTAGTCTCATAGTTACCCTTAATGAAACCAATTCTTTATTTGAGCTTACTTATTTGACAAAGATTGCTCTCAGTTTCTGTTACAGATGATCCTCATGCATCCCCAGACATTTTTGTCTATTTATCTGGATTATTAGTCTGTATTTGTAATAACTGTCATGTCCGTGGCAGTATGTAATCAATGCATTATTTTGAATAATAGACATAAGTAATATAACAATGCCCAACACTGACTTGTAACGCAACATACAAATTAAAGCATTCAAAAAAAATGACTGACATTTATGACACAAAAGAATCTGCAGATGCTGTAAATCTCATGCAATACTCAAAAATGATGGAGAATCTCCCCAGAACGAGTATCCAAGTAGACAACTAAACAGTTGATGTTTTTGTCGATGTTTAGAATATTTTCAGTGAATCACAGACATCAACCAAACAAAAGGCATTTATTTCACAATTTTGAATTTTCTGCTTTAATTGCAACAATAAATTCAGTTTATTCCACCTTGCAGGTAACAAATATTTCTTGGCTTGGCAACTTTAAATCTTACCAGTTTTCAGTCAATGCCACACAAATATTGTTCCAAAATAGCCCTCAAAATTCTTCTCTATGATTGACTGACCCAAAAGTGCCTGAAGCTATTGCTGACTTAACAACATAAAAATTCATTCCACAGCATAGTGTACAAAATTATTTTTGTATTTGTTAGCACTTGTTTAGATTTCAGAAGAAAAACAATGCTACAAGTTATTTTTAGTCAACCGGCCAAATTGACTTGCATAAGGTTGTATTCTGCTCAGAGGGTAAGATTAGAACTCTTAAATATTATATTGAAGAGATACTTGGCAATATTATTGCTATGTTTTGAAATATATTAGGTTTGATTACTGTGATTTCCTAAGGGTTTGGACGCAGGGAGTCATCTTTAAGACCTCTAAGACAGGGCTTATTTTTATCTCTTATTGCTGATGACATTAACAAACTCATTCTGAATTCTGCATCAAATCTCTAAAGAAGCTTTATTGTTGTGTTCTAATGGAACTTACAATCGCCTTATTCAAGATTCAAATGTCAAATTTAATTATTGCGTGTACAGTACATCGAAACATACAGCAAAATATGTCATTTGCATTACCAACCAACACGCTCAAGTGTGTGCTGGTGGCAGCCTGCAAGTGCCGCTACTCTTTCCGGTGCTAAACATCTTGGTTTTATGGTATGATATGATTTAACACTGCTGCAAAATCTTTCAGCAGAACATCTAAAACTTCCATTATTGCACTGCCTAGAGACAGATTTGGGAACTATTGAGAATTTTCTGTGGGTTCCTACGTTACCAGTGACTAAGTATTGGGAACTTAATCCAACAATATCTAGGGTGATTTCTTAGACCACAAAATTCGCATACAAATTTGATAAAATGCGGAGGCCAATTTTCAATTTGAACCAAAGCCGTGCACTGAATTAGAAGACCTACAGAAGTAGGCCCTGGGATGGCGACGAGCTACTCCTCTGAGGTAGGGTGCATCAACCTGTATGTAGATCAATATCATGGACCGTAGTTGTGTGCAGTATAACAAGAGGTCAACAATGTGGTGGCTTGTGGTAGGGGCAAAACGTGAGAAGATTTGACACATTATCATAGCTAATGGTTGGAGAAATATATTTTGTGCACTCTGGGCGGAATACATCCTTCGTCCTCTTCTTCCTCTTCGTTCTATTTTTCAGTAGTTCTATGTGCTCTCTCATTATTGCAGAAATGGAATGGGTATAGATAGGTACCTGATGGATGGGATGGCCATTGTGATCTGACAGGCTGTATAACCCTATGACGGACTCCCTTTAGAATTTAATCATTTTTATGAACACTGAAAGAACCAAATCCTGTTTTTTTTTAATCATTACCCAACTTGCAAATTGTTAACAATCCCTTTAATTAGCACTTGTGGGGTTTTCTTTCTGCTATTCAACAGATGACTAACCACACATAATTAACACAAGACACATTCATCGAGGCATTGAAGTCCAAAATGGTAGCATTAGCATAACATCAGTGTTTCAGTGACTGAAGCTATCATCTAGTTATATTGCAAACCAATAGGCCTCAGCCTTCACCAATATGGCAGAACTCCATCACTGTGAAACAGCTCCTGCCCTTCACTTCACTCACTCTCCACTGGAATGGAAGGCTCCCTTTTCTGTAGTTATCCTATCCTGATAAAATAATACTAAGCTTTTCTCAAATTTATACAAAACAGAACTCCCATGGTAATAATTTTAGTTGATTGGATGTTAAAATAATACTCAGAAACTTTTAGTGACATATAGTAGTACCAAAAGTTGAGGACTGTTTGCAGATCTGATAGATCTGACAGCCCCCAGGGCTGTGTGCTCGGTCCACTGCTGTTCACTCTGCTGACCCACGACTGTGCTGCAACATACAGCTCGAACCATATCATCAAGTTCGCCTATGGCACGACTGTGGTGGGTCTCATCAGCAAGAATGATGAGTCAGCATGCAGAGAGGAGATGGTGCAGCTCACAGACTGGCAAAGAGCCAACACCCTGTCTCTGAATGTGAACAAAACAAAAGAGATGGTTGTTGACTTCAGGAGGACACGGAGCGACCACTCTCTGTTGAACATCGAGGACTCCTCCGTAGAGATCATTAAGAGCACCAAATTTCTTAGTGTTCACCTGGCGGAGAATCTCACCTGGTCCCTCAACGCCAGTTCTATAGCAAAGATAGCCCAGCAGCATCTCTACTTTCTGCGAAGGCTGAGAAAAGTCCGTCTCCCACCCCCCATCCTTACCACATTCTACAGAGGTTGTATCGAGAGCATCCTGAGCAGCTGCATCACTGCCTGGTTCGGAAATTGCACCACCTCGGATCGCAAGACCCTGCAGCGGATAGTGAGGTCAGCTGAGAAGATCATCGGGGTCTCTCTTCCTGCCATTGCAGACATTTATACCACACGCTGCATCCGCAAAGCAAACAGAATTATGAAGGACCCCACGCACCCCTCATACAAACTCTTCTCCCTCCTGCCATCTGGCAAAAGGCACCGAAGTATTGGGGCTCTCACGACCGGACTATGTTTCTGCCCCAAACCATCAGACTCCTCAATACCCAGAGCCTGGACTGACACCAATCTACTGCCCTCTACTGTGCCTATTGTCTTGTTTATTATTTATTGTAATGCCTGCACTGTTTTGTGCACTTTATGCAGTCCTGGGTAAGTCTGTAGTCCAGTGTAGTTTTTGTGTCGTTTTAGGTAGTTCAGTGTAGTTTTTGTATTGTTTCATGCAGCACCATGGTCCTAACAAATGTTGTCTCATTTTTCCTGTGTACAGTGATGGTGGAAATGACAATAAAAAGTGACTTGACTTGACCTGAAATAAGTCTTGCACATGCACTGTTGCACTCAACTCACCTCATTGCTCGGTTACATCCAATGGTACTTTCCTCAGAAGCGTCCGTAACCCTGCTTAACTGCAACGCCCCATTCAAATTGATTCACAGCATCTATTGTGACCTAACCTGTGGTGAGCCCAAATCCAAGCTACCTCAAGAAACGTTGACTGTACTTTTTTTTCCCATAGATGCTGCCTGGCCTGCTGAATTCCTCCAGTATTTTGTGTGTGTTGCCAAGATACCTCACCACTGGTGTGCACATTCCTTTATCCCCTTCTCCCACCCTGACATGGGTCAGTCCTTCGTCCAGGTTGACTCTTCACATGATCATTTGCCTTAGGCACTACAGGTCTGCAGAGAAAATACCTTGGTCACCCTTCCCAGCAATTATTCCTTGCGATCTCTGGACAACATTTTCGGATTCTTACTACACATAGCCAGATATATTCAGATACTGTTGTCTTGATACCTTTGATGGTGATATTATTGGGTCATTTCACCTCACTGGTGCTCAATTCAGAGTGAACTTGCTAGAGTCATATTCATGCCAGATGGGCCACTTGAGCAGCTAGGCTGGGGTTTGGGTAGCAAAGCAGCTCCTCTGGTTGAAAGGGCCTGCTCTCAGATACAGTAATAAACATATCCCCCATCTGTGTAACCAGGTGGGATATTAGGCATTCTTATAACAATAGGAGGTTCTATAGATGCTGGAAATCTTGAACAGACAACACAAAATGCTGAAGGAACTCAGCTGGTCAGGCAGCATCTCTGGAGGGAAATAAACTGTCAACATCTCTGGATGAGACCCTTCATTAGGACTGATATAAATAGAAATTGTTACCTCTTTTTATGCAACAAATCTTATCTCACTGCCCTGTTCTTCTGCGAGATACACTCAGTGGCCACTTTGTTAAGTACCTGCTTGTTAATGCAAATATCTAATTAGCCATCATGTGACAACAGCTCAATGCATAAAAGTATGCAGACATGGTCAAGAGGTTCAGTGGTTTTTCAGACCAAACATCTATGATCTAAGTGACTTTGACTGTCAAATGATTGTTGCTGCTGAAACTATGAATCTCCTGGGATTTTCACGCACAACAGTCTCTGGAGTTTACAGAGAATGACACAAAAAACAACAAAAAAATCCAATGATCAACTGTTCTGTTGACAAAAACATCTTGTCAATAAGACAATGTCCATAAGACACAGGGACAGAATTAGGCCATTTGGCTCATCGAGTTTGCTTCGCCATTTCATCATAGCAGATCCATTTTCCCTCTCAGCCCCAGTCTTCTGCCTTCTCCCCATATCCCTTCATGTCCTGACCAGTCATGATTCTCTCAACCTCTGCCTTAAATATACATACAGCCTGGCCTGCACAGCTGCCTGTGGAAACAAATTCTACAAATACACCACTCTCTGGCTAAAGAAATATCTTCTCATCTCTGTTCTAAAAGAACACTCCTCTACTCTGAGGCTGTGTCCTCTGGTCTTAGACTTTCCCACCATGGGAAACATCCTCTCCACATCCACTCTATCAAAGCCTTTCACCATTCAATAGGTTGATGACAGAGATGAGAAGAAAATGGCCAGACTGGTTCAAACTTCAAAATTCAAAGTTAAGTTTATTATCTAAGTATTTATATAATATGCAACCTAGAGTTTTATCTTTTTGCAGGCACCCACAAATAAAAGAAGCACAATAGAATCCACAATAAACCACACACAACAAAGTCTGACAAACAGCTAATTTGTGAAAAAAGAACATTGTGTAAATAATTTAAAAATGTAAATAAATAGTACATGGAACATAAACTGCAGAATCTCCGATTCAGTGCTGAGGAAAGTGAGGCCAGTCCAGGAACTGAATGGTTGCCGAGCAGCAACTGCTTCTGAACCTGGTGGAGTGGACCCAAAGCTCCCATACTTTCTGCCCGATGGTAGAAGCAAGAAGAGAAGGAGTCACATCAAACTTAGCCAGACAAAATGGGCACAAGTAAGGAACCTTGGCTGACACAGAAGTGAGTTGAACACCTACTAATGTTCCAATTTCACCTGGTTCAGCATTTTAATCGACATTGGGGTAATGAGGCTGACTATCGATTGTTTTCCACTTTCAGGCCTCGACGCTTCAGTCTGGCTGGAAGTCTGCTTCAGCAATGGCAGCTGTGGTGATTGCCGTGCCAACATCCTAGAGAGTCAAGTTCACTGAGTCCTTCAGGAGGTTGTAAAATTGCTAGTTTGTTTAGTCGGTTCGAAAGCGTATTCCTCAAAGGAAAGTTACTGGCTGCAAATTGCAGAGATCGTAGTCCAGAAGAAGCATATATATCGGAATAGCTAGTAGTTTTGTGAACTGCCAATGCAAAACATCACTGTATATCGTCAGCGCCATCTTGAAGATAACAGGAAGGCAACAGTAACTCGAATAACCACACGTTACACCAACGGTACGTAGAAGAGTATCTCTGAATGCACATGTCAGACCTTGAAGCTGATGTTCCACAGTAGCAGATGATCATGAACAATCACTCAGTAGAAACTTAATTAGGCAACAAATAAATTATATAATTTAATAAACTGCACAAATTGTTATGTAAGAGTTATGTGCAGAGTAGGGCATCTGACACGTTGACACTGCATCACCATTTGCTAAGATCATTGCTGTTCTTCTACCTGAGCTCCATGGATTGGGTATTCATAGTCCCTTACGTCAATAATTTTCTCCTTCTCTCCTTCCTGTATGGCAAATGCTTTCTTCCTAGACTGTAATACTCAGGTTCTGGATTTCTCAGTGAAAGAAAACATCTACACTCCATTGACCCAGTCGATCCCTGTAAAAATCTTGAATGAGGTCTTCGTCATTCTCTAAACTCCGGGGAATACAGGCTTGGTCTGCTCACCTTCTCTTCAAGTGGGAAACTCTTCAAGAATGATGTGGTTAATCTTCACTGCAATCTTTCTCTGGAAAGTAGACCCATTTTTAATGGTACAGTCTCACCTGGACGTATACCTTGAGTCTTTGTGCCCTTTGTAAGAATGTTACGTTTTCATAGTCATAGCCATACTTTACTGATCCCGGGGGAAATTAGTTTTCGTTACAGTTGCACCATAAATAATTAAATAGTAATAAAACCATAAACAGCTAAATAGCAATATGTAAATTATGCCAGGAAATAAGTCCAGGACCAGCCTATTAGCTCAGGGTGTCTGACCCTCCAAGGGAGGAGTTGTAAAGTTTGATGGCCACAGGCAGGAATGACTTCCTATGACACTTAGATTAGATTTGCAGATTAGAGCAGGCAGATGGAATACAATGTTGGTAAATGTGAGATCATCCACTTTGGAAGGAATAATAGAAGAGCAGATTATTGTTTAAATGGTGAAAGATTGCAGCATGCTGTTGTGCAGAGGGACTTCGGAGTGCTTGTTCATGATTTGCAAAAGGTTGGCTTGCAGGTAAAACAGGTTATTAAGAAGGCAAATGGAATGTTGGCATTTATTGCTAGAGGGATTGAAATTCAAGAGCAGTGAGGTCATGCTGCAAATATACAGGGTACTGGTGAGGCCGCACCTGGAGTACTGTGTGCAGTTCTGGTCTCCAAACTTGAGGAAGGATATACTGGCTTTGGAGGCAGTGCAGAGGAGGTTCACCAGGTTGATTCCAGAGATGAAGGGGTTAACCTATGAGGAGAGATTTAATCGCCTGGGATTATACCCTCTGGAATTCAGAAGAATGAGAGGGGATTTTATAGAAACATGTAAAATTTTGAAAGGGATAGAAAAGATAGAAGTAGAAAAGTTGTTTCCATTGGTAGGTGAGACTAGAACTAGGGGACATTGCCTCAAGATTCAGGGGAGAAGATTTAGGACGGAGGTGAGGAGAAATTGTTTTTCCCAGAGAATGGTGAATCTGTAGAATTCTCTGTGGCTTCTTCACTAAATATATTTAAGACACAGTTAGATAGATTTTTACATAGTAGGGGAATTAAGGGTTATGGGGAAAAGACAGGTAGATGGAGCTGAGTTTACGGACAGATCAGCTATTATCTTATTGAATGGTGGGGACTTTCTAGGAGGCACTCATGGAGTAAGGCACAATTTGGCTTTTGTTACGTAATTGGCAACAATGAATATCAATCGAGTCAGGTTATATAAAAACAACCAAACATTTATTAATCACGGATAAACAATAAAAAACAAACAAAAACCTTAACCGGAAGTTAACCGCTATGCGGCCGTTCAACAAATCGTCACTCAGCACTGGTTCTTAAAACGATAAATGCAAAAACAGTTCTTAAAGTGGCAAAGTCAAATACAGTTCTTAAAATGGTAAATTCAAATGTCCAATGGATTTATGCATTCAATTGGGAGAGACTTCTCTGGAGAAGGATTTCTTCATAGACGTGACTTTCCTGTTGGTTCTATCCAAGGGATTCACGATGAAGGAAATCAAAGGCTTAAAACAACTGACCTTAATTTCTAGAGAGCACCTTGCATGAACTACCTTACCCTTTTGGCAAGAGTAATCTTCGGTGCAGGTCACTACTTCTTCAATGAAGACTCAATAAGGTCGATCCTTTATTAAACTGCCAAACATTCCCGACTTCTCTTAATCCTTCATATCCTGTACTTCGATAAAGTCTTCACTCTCCAATACTACTGAAGAAGGTACATTAACAAATCTAGCAGATACTATTGTACCTTACATCAGAACGTAACACTCCATTTTAAGAATGAAACCGCGTCATAGAATAAATACACAACAGAAACGGAGACACAGGTGAATGCTCTAGCTGGAAAACTAACTGTGTCACCACAGGTCTTCCCTTTTATACCCGTAGTGAACAAGTCATCACGTGACCTCACATCGGTGGGAATATTACAACAGGTGACCACCAAAAGACCATTACATCATTCTCACAAGAAAGTCACAAGATCTCCTTGAGGTATGTAACACTTTGCTCCATTCCTTTTACTTTTTTTTTAACCCGTAACCACCCTTATTCATTTTGTTTAAACCTACACTAAAGGGTTCACATACAGTGTTTTTTAACTTTGATTTTAATTAGTTGGAAATGGCAATTCTCAGACGAAGAGACGTTAAAAACGGCAAAGATATCGACGGCAAGGAAAGAAAAAATGGAGACCCTAAATCATCTCCGGATATCCCATTAACTTTTAACACAATTTCAAACCTTCTAGATGAAAAATTCAACCGTCGGGATGAAAAATTTAACCACTTTTTCAGCAATTGAGGGAGTTTTAAAGACGGTTGAAGATAATCTTAGGTCATTTAGATGCAAATTTGAACAACAACAAACAAGAATCTCAGAACTCGATGAAGCTGTTCGGCGAAGGGATCGTAAGATTGAAACCTTGGAGCAAAATTTATCTTTGACATCTCAAATGTTGGAACGTTATAAATCCAAGATTATCAACCTTGAAAAATCGCTGTCGGAGACAGAATTTGCAGATAATCGGACTTAGCAATGACGTTGAGAAGGGGGATCTGGTTAAATTCTTTTCTCAATTCTTAATGGATGTGTTTGGACCTGAAGTTTTGGATACCCCTCCATTACTTGACCAGGCCCACCGTATTTCCTTCGCCAAACCAACCATAGGTTCTAAACCAAGAGTTCTTATTATTCGGTTTCATCACGTTCACATCAAAGATCATCTGATATATGAGCTGCTCGAAGAAGAGGAATGATTGAATTTCAAAGTTTCAGATTTCATTTGGTTGAGGACTTCAGTCCCAAAGTGTTAAGGGAATGGATGGCTTTTAAACCAATGTCTTCAGAATTTTTTCAAAAAGGTTTCAAACTTTACCCAGCTCGTCTGAGAGTTGTCCTTCCGGATAATTCCCATCGTCTCTTTAAATTCCCGATCGAAGCTCAAAAATTTCTTGATGATCTGAATTTGCCTCCTAAGGTCTCATTATTTTACTGCTTCTTTTTTCATTTTTGTTCCTATTGATTTTTTTTGTCAGTAATAGATTTACAGATTGGGATCTTTGATAATCCGAGGGCTTAAGTTCTTGGTCTGTATTGTATGTATCTTTTAATATACTTTCCAATTAAAGTTTTTCTTTCTTAATGATTCTGTCTGTTTTTCTTTAATTTCTATTTCTATTCTTACTTTCTCTGCTTTTGAAGGTAATTAATTAAGTAGAAGACTCAGGGCTTAATTTTGTTTTTGAAAGGTTTGGGAAAATATTTGGTTCTTTTCGTCTCTTTACATTTCAAGATGGCATTTATGTCTTTCTTCCCCTACGCAGTTTTTTCTATCTTGTTGCATCATTTTTTATTGTTTTGATTTGAAAAGTACTGACAATATTAATTGATGCTTTTTTTCTAAAAATACTAATAAGATGATATTTTGTTCTATGCTTTCAATAACTGTAGCTTTCATTTACTTAGATTAATTTTTGGGTGTTTTTTAATATAAATATATATCTTTTGGGCTGCCTTTTAGAAAGATGGGGTTAGATTTAGTGTTAGATTACTTTTTGGCTTCTCTTTGCCTTCTTTCTGGGTCTTTATGCATGCGGGGTGGGTGTCTTTCTATTTTAGTCTAGTTTTTTCAAAGGGGCTAACTTGCAACTACAAATATGTCCAAAATGTTGTAATTTCCAATTCCTCTTCAAACCATTTTTTCCTCTTCTGGAGTCATTAGTTTGTATCCTGGTTAACCTTTTACATACCAAATGATTAACTTTAGTAATATGCACAAGATTATTAACTTTGTTTCGTGGAATACAAATGGTTTAAACCACCCGATTAAATGGACATTTTTTTAAAAATGTATTCCACAGAATGAATGCTCTCATTATTTTTGCACAAGAAACTCATGTGAGGAGAGAGGATAATCAGCGTTTTTTTAGGCTTTGGCGGGATCAACAATATCATTCTAGCTCGAAACCAAAGTGAAAGGAGTTTCCATTTTCATAGATTCTTTAGTATCATTTATTCATTATGAAATCATTTCAGACCCAAATGGTAGATTTTTGTTAATTACCAGTTTACCTTTTAATAAAAAGGTAGTTATGGTGAATGTTTATGCTCCAAATATTCCCTCTTCTGAATTTTTTAAGTATTTGTTTATAGCTCTTCCTAATATAAAGGATTATATGCTGATAATGGGTGGAGATTTTAACTGTTGTTTAAAACCTTTAATAGATAGATCTGTTTATTATCAGACACTTCCAAATAAATCTGCTACTCTTATCAATTCTTTTATGGCTGATACAGGAATTGTAGAAATTTGGATATTTTTATACCCTAAGGATAAAGAGTTTTCATTCTTTTCTCATGTATATCATAAGTACTCTAGAATTGACTATTTATTTATTGCCTCTCATTTAATTCCATTTGTTATTGACTGTAATTATGACTCCATCACAATTTTTGACCATGTGCCTTTGAATCCATCTATCAAATTAATGGATACATTTTCTAACATTAGACAATGGCGGTTTAACTCTACTCTTCTTCAAGATTTGAAATTTGTTAATTTCATTAAGGATCAGATCATTTTTTTCTTTTCAACAAATGCTATGGAAGAAATTTCTAGTGGAATATTGTGGGACAGTTTTAAAGCATATATACATGGACAAATTATTTCATATTCTGCTGGACTGAAAAAAATGAATTAATATTGAAATTCAAATGCTGGTTGATAAGATCAAAGAAATTGACAAGGAATATTCTATTGCTCCTAGTAAGGAGCTTTATAAAAAGAGAGTTGAGCTTCAAATGGAGTATAGCTTGTTACTAATGTCCTCGATAGAAAATCAATTAAGTAAAACTCGGAGTCAGTTCTATATACACGGTGATAAATCTGGTAAATTATTGGCTAATCAATTGAAAACTGCTTCAGTTAAACACCAGATTCTTAAGATTCATAAAAGTGATGGTATCCTGACTGGTGATCATGAGGAGATAAATAAATCCTTTCAAAAATTTTATACTTCACTATACCAATCAGAATCTACTGATGATCGTACTATAATGCACAAATTTTTAAGGAAATTGAATTTTCTGAAATTATCATCTGATGAACGTTTAATATTAAGAAATCCCATTACTGAAGATGAAATTTAAAATGCTATTTTTTCAATGAATTCAGGTAAAGCACCTGGTCGGGATGGTTTCACACTATATAGAATTTTTAAGGATGCATTATCTATAGGTAAATTACCACAATCCTTTTATGGTGCTTCTGTTTCCTTAATTCTTAAGAAAGATAAAAATCCAACTGAATGTGCATCTTATAGGCCTGTATCTTGGTTAAATATAGATTCCAAGACTTTTTCTAATATATTAGCGACCAGATTGGAAAAAGTATTGCTTCAAATTAGATCAGTTGATCAGATGGGATTTATTAAAAATAGTTATTCTTTTTTTAATATTAGGAGATTAATGAATATTGTTTATACTCCTTCACCTAGAACTCCAGAATGTATCATTTCACTAGATGCTGAGAAGGCATTTGACAGGGTTGAATAGATATATTTATTTAGTGTGCTACAAAAAGTTGATTTTAGCCCGACATTTATATCTTGGATTATGTTAATATACCTTACCCCTTCAGCGTCGGTATGTACCAATAATCAAAGATCTCCCTTTTTTCAGTTGTTTCATGGCAGCAGGCAAGGTTGTCCTCTTACTCCATTGCTATTCCTCTTACTCCATTGCTATTTGATATTGTTTTAGAACCTTTGGCCATTGCTATTCGTGAATCAACTACTATATTTGCTATCACCTGTGGGAATGAAACACGTAAGTTATCACTATACGCTGATGATTCATTACTATATATTTCTAACTCCGAACAACCTATTTCAGCACTACTACCCTTGCTTGATAAGTTTAGTATTTTTGGGCTATAAATTGAACCTTAATAAGAGTGAACTCTTCCCTTTAAATATGCAGGTTCCAATTCATAGATGTTCACCATTCAGACTGGTTAATGATTATTTTACTTAACTGGGTGTTAAAATTATTAAGAAACATAAGGATTCATTTAAGCATAATTTGTTACCTTTAATTGATCAAGTTAATCAAATTTTTATTAAATGGTCCCCATTGTTTCTATCAATGCTTGGTTGAGTTAACACTATTAAGATGATTCTCCTACCAGAATTTTGATACTTGTTTCAAGCATTACCAATTTTTATTTCTAAATCCTTCTTTGATACTTTAGATTCTAAAATCTCCTCATATATATGGCATAACTAAAATCCTAGATTAAGTAAAAATACTTACAGAAGTCTAAAAAGGATGGTGGTTTGGCTTTACTGAATTTTAGATTTTACTATTGGGCAATTAATACCCAATATTTAATATTTTGGACACAAGATTTGGATATAACTTTATGCCCACAATGGGTAAACCTGGAATGTAAATCTATACAATGGTTTTCTTTAATTTCTATTTTAGGGTCTTCTTTACCATTTGTTATTTCTAAATTAAATAATCAAATTGTTAATACAATAATTAAACATACAATACAAATATGGTTTCAATTTTGTAAATTTTTTGGCTTGACCCAATTTATTTTATCAAGCTCTATTACGTCTAATTTTTTCTTTCAACCTTCTATTATAAATCATGCTTCTTCTGTATGGAAAGTGAAGGGTATATTAAGCTTTCGTGATTTATTTTTGGATAACTGTTTCATGTCTTTTGAACAGATACCTAATAAATATAATTTGTCTAGATCTCACTTTTTCAGATATTTACAAATTAGAAACATTTAAAATATTAATTTACTCACATTTCCAACTTCACATCCGATTGATATTATGGAAAAAATTCTGTTTAAATCCTTTTCAGAAGAATAATAGCTTTTAATGGCATTCATTTATGATTTGATTATGAAAATAAATTCAGGTATATCTGACAAAATTAAGATTGAATGGGAAAGAGAACTCCAACTTCATTTACCTATAGAAAAATGGGAAAAAAATGTCAATTAGTTAACATGTCCTCTTTAGGTGCTAAACATACATTGATACAATTTAAGGTGGTGCATAGGCCACATATGTCTAAAGACAAATTAGCTTGTTTCTATTCACATATAAGCCCAATTTGTGATAGATGCCATTCTGAAGTTGTTTCCTTGACTCATATGTTTTGGTCTTGCCCTATCTTGCATAAATATTAGAAATATATCTTTGATATTATTTCGACTGTTTTGTGTATTGATTTACAACCACACCCTGTTACTGTGATTTTTGGGTTACCAATGATGGAAGATAGTTACTGATCTCCTTCAGCCTGTCGGATGATTGCTTTTTTAACACTAATGCTAGAAAATTTATCTTATTGAACTGGAAAGAGGTCAATCCCCCTACCACATTTCAATGTTTTTCTCAAACTGTATCTTGTTTAAATTTAGAAAAAATTAGAAGCGGCACCTCCGACCCTTCGATTAAATTTGAAGAGACTTGGAGACTATTTATTCAACATTTCCATATGATATAGTTTGACCTTTTCGAATACACAGATAGAGGAGTGGAGTTAACAACATTAATGATTCTATCCAATGTAATATGTTAGCCTGTCATTTTTTTCTATAGCTCTGTTTTTAGTTTTATTTAGTTTAGGTTAATATCGCTTAATTTAATTAATATGTTTTTTATTCTTTTCTAATTTGTTCTTTTTTTTAGATTTTTTTTTCTCATTTATCCCTCCACCATGTTTAATTATAATTAGAGTTTGGGAAACTTTATACATCTGTATTATTACCAATGCTATATTTGCAATGTCAATTATTGATAATGCAATCCCAATTTCTGTTCATTAATGTTGTTATGTTTAAAATTTTGAAAATTAATAAAAAGATTGGAAAAGAAAGAAAGATCTTATTGAATGGCAGGGCAGGCTCGATGGGCCGGATGGCCTACTCCTGCTCCTATTTCTTATGTTCTTATCACACTGCTCTATTAAAGTGATTATACATTTATGATGTGTGGAAATGTTCGGAGATCTGCCAAGCATAATAAATTTGGCATAAATGGAAATTATGGTTTCAAGACCCACTTTACAGATTTGAGTGCAAGCATCTAAATTAGCATAGTGGCGAGGTGAGAGGACCTGGATTCGAAACCAGCCGGCTCCTTGCACGTTTTCCATCCATGCTGAGGTGAGCAAACTGCTGAAGATATGGCAAAGATTGCTGCCTGATGCACCACGAGGCTCAGAGAGGAACAACAACATCTAAATTATAAGATGCAGAGCATATTGGCTCCACTGGACTGTTGGAGTTGGAGGACAGTGTCTGTAGGGGGTGGATAGTTCGAAGGGTGGAAGAGTGTGTTGCCGTTGTTTTGTTGCTTTGTTGTGTTTTGTGTTGTTCTGCTTGAGTATGGTACAGTAAACTATATTTCTATAAGCCATCCAAAATATATGCAAAATCTGAAGGGATAGAAGTACAAAACAGCAGATGCTGGAAAATCAAGATAAAATCATGACATGTTGGATATATCAGCAGATACAGACAAGATTTATGAGGAGTGAAAACAGAGTCAACTTTTATAGTCAAAGATTTTTCAGTACAACTGGGTCCACTGGATCGAAAAAATGCTGGAGGACGTTGGAGTCAAGGACAGAAATTTAAAGAAGGAAATTTGGACACAAAAGTAATTTAATTATTAAAAAGATCATTCACATTCAAATTCATTTATTGATAAAGTGCACATGGAGGCATAGATTGAAATGCATCGTTAGCGTTAACAAGCAGCACACCCAAGGATGAGCTTGGGGCAGCCTGTAAGTGTCGCTGCAAAGCTAGTACCAGCATTGCCTCCCTGTAGTGCTCAGCAGAACAACACAGAACACGACAAGTGACAAAACAACAGCAGCAAAACAAGCCCGGTTCCTCCCTCCCACCTATCAACACTCATAGAAATATTTTTTTCCAACCCAGAACAGGCTGACTTCGATATCCAGTCTCCAGCGTACTTAGATTTCAACAGGTAGAAATGTCAGTGAAATGTATACAATATACATCCTGAAATTCCTTTTCTTCACAAACATCCATGAAAACAGAGGAGTGACCCAAAGAATGAATGACAGTTAAATGTTAAACCCCCAAAACCCTTCCCACGCATAAGCAGCAGCGAAGCAAAGACCCCGTCTCCTTCCCCCACAAGAAAAATACATTGGCACCCCCCACCAAGCACTCAAGCACACAGCAAAGCATTAATAAAGACAAAAACTTACAATAGGAAAAAAGAGGTGCCCATGTTTCACAGCAAGAAGGGAGACGTAACAAAACAACTCACTGATCTATAGTGTTAAAAGTCTGTTGAGTCGCTTTTTCTGAGCTCCTTGCCCAAAGAACTCGGGTCTCTGGGCACACAGCCAGTAGCCAGCTCGCTGTTTCTGATTTTTCATGTACTCACATGACACATCAGGTGGCAGCACCAGCCTTGAATCCTTCTGCCTCTAGAGCTATGAAAATCCGGCTCCCTGAAGGTGCGCTGGTCTTCCAGGCCACGTCATTGGCATATCGAAAAGCAGAGGGTCATGAGGTCCTAAGAGTGGGTCCCATTTCCATAAAGAACCAAAGTCAGCATGTAACTCCAGTTCAGGGTCTTCAAAAAAACCTTGAAAGGGGAAAAAAAGAGATATCAGATAGAAATAAAGCTGTTTCCGTAGGTGCAAGCAAAGGAGTTGCCATTAGGCACCATCATACTAAGCTCCACTACTTCTCATTTGCAGATATTGCTCTTCAACTTCCCCAGTTGGCTTGCTGACCCGCAAACTCAGGGCTCCCACCATCAGGCCTTAAACTAGATTTCTGAAAACATAGAAAATCTACAGTACATTACAGGTCCTTCTGCCCACAATGTTATGCCAACCTTGTAACCTACTCTAGAAGCTGTGTAGAATTACCCTACCACAGAGCCTTCTGTTTTTCTAAGCTTTATGTACCTATCTAAGGGTCTCTTGAAAGACCCTATTGTATCTGCCTCAACCATCTTTGCAGGCAGTGCAATCCATGCATCCACCACTCTCTGTGTAGAAACTTACTTCTAACATCCCCCTTGTACCTACTTCCAAGTACCTTAAAACTATGCCCCCTCATGTCAGCCATGAGAAAAAGTGTCTGTCTATCTACACATCAATGTCTCTCATTATCTTATACACCTCTATCAGGTCACTTCTCATCCTTCATCACCCCAAGGAGAAAAGGCCAAGTTCACTCAACCTATTCTCATAAGGCATGCTCCCCAATCTAGGCAACTTCCCTGTAAATCTCCTCTGCAGTCTCTCCATAGCATTCACATCCTTCTTGTAATGAGGTGACTAGAATTGAGCAGAGTACTCCAAGTGGGATCTACCTAAGGACTGGAATAACTGTAACATTATCTTACAGCTCTTGACCTCAATTCCACGGCTGATGAAGGCCAACACACCACATGCCTTCTTAACAACACTGTCATCTTGTGCAGCAGCTTTGAGTGTCCTATGGACATGGACCCCAAGATCTTGCTGATCCTCAACACTGCCAAGAGTCTTACCACTAACATTAATTTCTGTCTTCAAATTTCACATACCAAAATGAACTAATTCATACTTATCTGGGTTGTAACCTCTGACAACCCTTGAGACTATCCACTACACCCCCAACTTTTGTATCATCAGCAAAATTACTAACCCACTTTTCTACTTCCTCATCCAGGTCATTTATAAAAATCACAAAGAGAAGGGGTCCGACAACAGATCTCTGTGGAACACCATGTTCCATGCAGAATACAAACCACCCACAACCACCCTTTGCCTTTTGTGGTCAAACCAGTTCTGGATCCAGAAAACAAAGTCTCCTTGCATCCCATGCCTCATTACTTTCTGAATGAGTCAGACATGGAGAACTTTATCAAATGGCTTAATGAAACCAATGTACACTACATCCAATGCTCTACCTTCATCAATGTGTTTTATTACATCCTCAAAGAACTCAATCAGGTTCATAAGGCATGACCTGCCCTTGACAACATCATGCTGACTATCTGTTCAAACTTTGGGCTTTGATCTTCATTATCAACCCCAGGATTCACTCATGATGATAAATGAGGACCCTGGATGAAGAGTCTGAAAACTAGTCTCACTAATTCACATACCTTGGTGTGAGAAGCAACAGCTCTTGTCCTTGTTGAACCCTAAGCCTGATATCTATCAGAAGACCACATCGCTGGCCCTCAAGTACAGAGATACGGACCTGGACTATAGATGTCCTTCATTATCCATTAACATTACTGACCTTCAAATGTGGAGTAGAGTCCTGGGCTGCAGATGTCCTCATTCACCCATCTACGTCACTGATCTTTGATTATGGAGCAGAGGTCTGAACTGCGAATGTCCTTCATCACCTGGCCTTCAAATGTGGAGCGGAGGCTTAGACTCCAGTTGAACTGCAACTCTTCATATCCCTGCCCCTGCACTCTTATCTGATTCCAACTCCCTTTGCCAGCGACTTGACATCTTGACCTGAAATTTGCCACTGCCAATGGTGGTGCAATTGGAAGGAAAATGGTAATTGGACAAATGATGAATCAAAAGTTCAGTCTGGAGGAGATTAAAATGGCAGAAGGCAAATAAATATCTGAAATTAACAGGAGAAAGTATAGTCATTTCTGGAATTGAACGTGATCTGCAAACTGATAATCCAATATGTCCTCCACCAAATAACGGATCTGTCCTTTAATTCTCTCCTCCTTTCTGCATTTGTGTGTATCTTCAGTTTTACTTTACCTTTCTAATGTGTTTGATGAATGGTCATTGTGCTGAAAAGTTACACATTTCTTTCTCTATGAATGTTAATTTCCTTGCTGAATAATTCAAACATTTTCGGATTTTACATTAAACTCAATGGAATTATTTGGATGAAGAGCAGGGGCATTTTACTCGGTATCCTGGCCAATATTTATCTCTCAATTTATATCCAACTTTCAAGCAGGTTTTATTTCTAATACATGTTTTAACTTAAAATGTCAAGGGTTCCTTTCCTCCCAAAAATGCTTCTTAATCCATTAAGTTCCTCTAACAGATTTTATGTTGCTCTGCAGTCTTTTGTGTATCCTCACCTGTGTTTAGCTGAAACTTTGTGTCATATCTCTATACCTGTGGATGGATATGATTGTTCAGGTTTGTTGCTCAGCGTTTTGCTGTTCCAACATATCAGCACCTTCCAAAGCACATTTAGGAAGGCATGGTAGCCTATCAACGTGTGTGACACTACTACAGCGCAGCGACCCGGCTTCAATTCCCGCCACTGTCTGTAAGGAGTTTGCAAGTTATCCCTGTGACCCCGGATTTCCTCTGCGCGCCCTGGTTTCCTCCCACATTCAAAAGGCATACGGGTTGGTAGGTTAATTGGTCACATCGGCGTAATTGGCCATTGCGGGTTCATTGGACCAAGAGGGCCTGTTATCATGCAGCACTGCTCAATAATAAATAAAAACATGGTGCTTGAAGTTTTTTCACTATTCCGATGCACATCACTCAATGTATCTGAGAATAAAAACCCAGCATTATTTCCATTGAATGTTCTCTTTCAAAGGTAGAGTACATTTTTTATTGTCACGCTCCTGTCAACTTTAGAGGACTACCCATGAGATAGGTGGACATCTCTCTTTTTCACATTGTATTTATACTGATATGCAGTAGATTCCCAGAGTAGAGAGAGGACATTATGCAAATATAATTATTGAAATCATTATCTTTCTGAGAGAGGGGGACGTTATGGCTCATTTGTTGTGTGCAAATAGTCTTAGCAGTCTCAAAAACTATGAAGCCTTTGACCTTTGTATGACTGTCAAAGGAGATAAAATTCTCTCTCAAACTGTACATTATACTGCAGAATAAGGTAATTATATTTTCTAAATAAACATCTAAGTGCTAACCTTGTCAAATTCGATGAACCAGGGCGGAAACTGTTGTGTAAGCTCAGAAAAGCAGATATCAATCAGAGCAAAAGGCACCCAGGGGTAAGGAAATTAAGATATAACATTATTAAAAAAGTGTAGGGATTTCTGTTAGGGCAAAATAACTGTGGGGTACATTGTAATTAAAGGCATGGCCCACTGTTTCATATTAATGAAAGTCATTTGAAAACTGCTTCCATGTTTTGTTTACCAGTGGTTGCTGAGTTGATCATCTCATTGTAAGACCTTGTGCTCAGTAGTTTGCAAGAAGTTGTAATAAAACTCTCACAGAAAAAAAGAAAGAAAAGTCAATGTCCCTGTAACGTGCTGAGAGCAAAATTGATAAATAATATTGACATTATTCTTCAGAACAATCACTTCAAAAGCTTTGGTGTATTGTATGAGTTAACACCACACAGGTGAGCCAGGCTGTCAAGGAGACAAGCTGTGTTGCATTCAAGGTTATCAAATGTTCTTTTAAAATTGGTGCTCAAGCTTTGCTTGGTCCAGGACTCCCATCCATCCTGCTATAGTACTTTAGGATTTGGTGCAGTCGTCACACTCATTCTACTTGAAGTTTTCTCAGTACTTCAAAAAAATCTTCCAGCTTCCACTTCTTTCTGAAGTTTATCACTGTCCTCTAGATTTCACACGACTAGCAGCATCTCTTTCACCACATCCATGATATACTTTACGGGGCATTCATCTCTGCCACGGTGCTATTAGAATTGATGGCTCCTGTTGTCTTATTATGCATCATTGCTGTTGATAAATCAGAGTTGAACTCCTTAATCAGTGTTATCAATGATGTGTGAGTTGAATAAAAAGGTGAGATCCCAACACCGGATGGCCTCGTGCTTGAATCTTGCCAGAGCAATACTTCGGGGTGAATGTCATTGTATTTTTGGTGGACTGATAAATCTTTCCTGAAAATATGTGAAATGGTTCTAAACACTAATAATTTTACTACAAATTGGTATTGATCTTCAGAGGTGATGGTGTGCCACCTTCTTGAACCTCTGCATTCCTGTTGAGGAGAGACTTCCAGGATTTAGACCTGACCATGATCCATCGAAGAATATTCTAGTCATAGGTGCATTGCCCCAGCTACATCAGAAGGTTGGATTTTTTTTTTATTAATGCCTCCTCAGTCTGCATAGCCCACTGCCACATCAAGTGTTTCCAGAGCATGTTGCACATTGGCCTCCATCCTTAACTGTTCTATTGCTTTTGCAGTCAGTCTCCCTCCTTCCATTCACATATCCAAAGCACAGTTTCCATTTAAAAAGACCAAGTTCTTACACCTATCATTAATTTCCTCACTGATTTTGAAAATTCCTTTCTTGTTTCCATTTTTCTTTATGGTAATTTCTATCCATATCTGTGGAGCCTGTAGTTCTTTTGTGATATCTGACCCCTTCCACTTCCGAGCTCTTGTAGTCTCTTGACAATCTTTAGTCTTTGTTAGAAGCTGTCATGAACCAAAGATCATGTTTCCACCTGAAACCTGTCTCTTCCTTTTCCAGCTCATTTTCCTTTGTTCATGAGGCCATAAGATATAGGGGTATAATTGGACCATTTAATTCATTGAATCTCCTCTGTCATTCAATCATGGTTGATGATTTGCTTCAGCTTGTGCAAGTGGGGGGGGGAGGAGAAGGGGGCTTTGGGGTTCTAACAATTTTATTGGCACTTATTCTTTGGGGTACTCTTCTGTTTTCATGGATGTCTGCGGAGAGCAAGAATTTCAGAACGTATATAGTATACATTCTTTGATTTTAAATAGAACCAATTGAACCATTTGATTTGATTTTTCACAACAGGGAGACTTAGAGCAAAGGAAAGTATTACGTAATAGAGAAAGGAGGAGGAGAATAGAAAACAAGGAATGTTTCTCATTGGATGGAAGGCAGAAGAAACTAAATGATGAAGATAATGAAACAGCCAGCTGAGAAAGAGATAATTTGTAGTAAATATCAAATATGAGTCAAAAGATGGGCTGCTGGTGTGTCTCGAATGTGAAGGGAATAAATAGAATAAAAATAAAAAGTTGTAAAAGCTGGGAATGCGAAATTTAATGAATGAAGTGGTTGATTACTTCAAACAGTTGAATTCAGAGTGAAACTGGAAGGTTGCTGTGTGCCAAGTCATAAGGTGAGGTGCTGTTCCATGCAATTGTATTAGCATTTGTTGGAACAATGAAGGAAGTTGAAAACACAGAGCTGACAGTGAAAGTGAAATAGAAATTTAAAGTATAATTTGGGCTTATACTTTAAATGAAATACTTGAAATGGAACTCTTCTGCCAAACCGTCACCAAATCTGTGGTTGGTTTTCACAGTACAGGGAGTACTACATCAAGATTGACATGTGTGGTCTTTGGAGGTTGAAACACCAAGGTTACGAGCTAATGAGTGCCTTCACCAAGATTGAACAATGCAAAATTAATCTAGTGATAATGAAGATGTAAATGCATCTTTGATGCTGCCACAACAGTAACATCTTATTTGGAAAGAAATAAAGAGTCAGCATTTTGGATTGAGATCCTTCATCAGGACTGGAAAGAAAGGATGAAGAATCCAGAATAGGAAGGTGGGGTGAGGGGAAGGAGTACAAGCTAGAAGGTGAAGGCTAAATCTAGGTTGTGTGGAAAGTAGATGGGTGGGAGAGGGGAGATTGGTGAGAAGCTGGGGGGAGGTAGGTGGAAAAGGTACAGGCTGAAGAAAGAATCTGTTAGGAGTGGAGAATGGGCCATGGGTGAAAGGGAAAGAGGAGGGATACCAAAGGGAAGTGATAGGCAGGTGAGGAGAAGAGAAGAGGAAAGGGGGAGGGACAGGATGGGGAATAGAAAAAAGAAAGAAGAGGCAGGGGAAAGAAATTACCAGAAGTTAGAGAAATCAACGTTCTTACTGTCAGGTTGGAGGCTACTCAGATGTAATATAAGGTGTTGCTCATTCAACCTGAGAGTGGCATCATTGTGATAGTAGTGGAATCCATCTGCAGAATCTCTTGTGTTTAACATCTTATTTGTCAGTTATTCACAGACAGACATCTCATAGTTTTGATCACAAGTACATAGCATAGGTGCATTGATTTTGCAACTTCAATAAAGAGCTGACCTTTTGATTCTTAGAAACAACAATCCATCGGCAGTTTATGATTTCCTGTTGAATTTTGATTATTCTCTGACCGAGGTAAATACATAAATTCAAGACATATACAAATTCGTTGTACATGTATATCATTCTGGAGAACTGAAATAAGATAATGAATGCTGGAAATTTTCTTCAGGCCACCTACTAGACTCACTGCATTACAGCGAGGAGATGAAATGGCAAAACACTGAATAGTCTGCTGAATGTTTTTCTTTCTTCAGGCCCATACTTGAGTCTGAACCCCTGGTTGTTTGCAACGTTGATTCCCTATCACATATCCGACAGCATCTCTTTGACCTCAGCCTCTTATAAACTTATAATGAAGCTTGAAGTGGATGGCTGAGTAATGGCATCATTTAAATAATTCGTTTCCCACCTTCTGGACTCAATAATAAATTTAACAATTTTAAATCAGAATGATTTCTTCCAGTTCCTTTGGACACCAGCTGCTGCTAAGGGTGACAGGGCAGCATAGCGGTTTGCAAAACACTATTACAGCGAGAGAGACCCAGGTTCAAATCTGCTCTGTCTATTCTCCCCGTGTCTGTGTGGTTTGCCTCCAGGAGCTCCGGATTCCTCCAATATTCCAAAGAACATACAGGTTAGAAAGTTAATTAGTCATGTGTTTAATTGGACAGTGCGGATGCATTGGGTTGGAAAGTCCTGTTATCCAGCTTTACCTCGAAATACGTAAAATAACAAAAATCCTGCCACCTACCGCTCCTCTAGAATCATATTTTGTCTCTAATTTTCACATTACCATTTCTATTGCACCATCACCCTCCTGTTTTACAATCTTTCCAGCCTCCAGCACTATCATATAACATTCTTATGTTTGCCCCTTCTCTCTTTCAATATTTATTGATTAAACCTCTTGCAGTTCTTGTGAAAAATTACTGACATGAAAAATCCACAGTTTCTCTCTTCACTGATGCTGACTGTCTTTTGGGATAGTTCCAGAATTGTTCTGTTTTGGGTTTTTTTTTTTGCTTTCTTCAGGAGCTACTTAAATTCGGGATATGTAAAGCATAAAGCAGATGCTGGAAGTCCAAAGCAACACACACAAAATGCTGGAGGAACTCAGTAGGTCAGGCAGCATCTATGGAAATGAAGTGTCGATGTTTTGGGCCAAGGCCCTTCTTCAACACTGAGAAGGAAGGGGGGAGATGTCTGAACAATAAGGTGGGGTGTGTGGTGGAGAGGGGTAGGAGGCTAAGTGGAAAGTGGTATGTGAAGCCAGGAGGGTTAGAAAGGTGAAGGCTGGAGAAGAAATAATCTGGTAAGAGAGGAGGGTGGACCAGAGGGGAAATGGAAGGAGGAGGAGATCCAGAGGGAAGTAATAGGCAGATGAGAAGAGGTAAAAGGTCAGAGTGGGGAATAGAGAAAGGCGTTAGTGAATTTGTTTATCGGAAAGAGAAATTAATATTCATGCCATCAGGTTGGAGGCTACCCAGATGGAATATAAGGTGTTGCTCCTCAATCCTGAGGGTGGCCTCATCTTGGCACAAGAGAAGGACATGGACTGACACGTCAGAATAGGAATGTGAATCAGAATTAAAATGTTTGACCACCAGGAAGTGCAGATATGTAAGTTTGAAAATAATGACTGGATGGTGTATGGATTTGAAAGCTCTCCAGTGTGCAGTTTTAATTCTGACATATGTTGTCCATGACATATATAGACTAGAGGTATGTGAGAAGTCTGTTCTTGTAACCACATACTTATTTTCTTTCCTGAGCCAGGGTTGTGTGCCTGAGGGAATGACCTGTAAATGTAAAAGTGCTGATTAAACCCTCTTCTCTGAGCATCTGTGTGTAAGATAACAAAGTACTTCAGAATGAAAGTTTTCTACCATGAGGAGAAATTTCACCAAAGAAACTGATGTCAACATACACTTTTCCCTTTCACTTTTACTGACAGGGTTATCTGTTTTTATATATCATTTGTGCTCGGGAATTGTCAGGCATGGTACATCTTTTAGAGGTTATGAAATGGGGGAAGAAGGCATCATTATAAACTAGAACTAGTCTTCAAAAATACTGTTGGAATATAAACTACAGGCAGTAAACAGTTTTGAAATTAAAAAGGTGTCTACAGAGCACAGGCTACTGGCCCACAGCAGGAGGTTGACTGCTCAGGAAATGTAGTTTGTAAACTGACATAACCTTGAAATATTTTTGTTTATTTTTATTCTTGATGCATCAGCTAAGCGTAAGGCGATGGGGCTAGGTTAGTTGGCCTACATCAAGCCACACACCAGCTAAGTTATTTTGTTACTTAGCATATTAGACGTAGTCCTAAATGTATTTGCACTTTATCAGTAATTGAGATATTTGTGATTTCAGGAGAGTTAGTTCTTAAAACACTAATTTTGTTCTTATGAGTTATCTGTCTTCAGAAGTTTTTAGACTATCTATGTGAATCACTTCTCCCAGAAACGGTGTTTGAACGTTCAGAAGTTTTGTCAGTTACAATATGCTCCTACTGTAAACATATACTTCAGTGAAACTATTTGTCAGACACAAAATACTGAAGTAAACAGCAAACATTGATTGAAATTGTACTGAATCACATTAGGTTTATTGTTGTTCTGAAGAATACAAAAATCCTACTCTATTTTGAGTTCAGAGGGACTCTGCTGTGACAGTGTCTAGAGAAAGCCTGCTTGATGAATAAAAATCTCTATATTCGGCGGGAGGAGATGATGGCGGCACGACGCAGCTCGCAGCAGCCACTCCAGTGGTGATGTCTGTTATCTGTTAAGTAGGGTGCCGTGCACAATCCTGATTTGATGGAGACAGACGTGAGAGCACAGAGGAACATCTGGTGAAACTTCTGAAATGCCTGCTTCGCTGCTGCTGCTACTGTGTGATCCAGAATCTCCGGAGGGGAAGGCCCCGAGTCCTCGGCTTTGCTTGTTGCTCGGCGGCCAGGGCGCTTGCCAGAGGATGGTGCTCGGTGCTCAGTGTCGGAGGGCTGGTAGGAGGCTCGAAGTTTTCGGACAGACTCAGAGTCAGCTGCGGTCAGGTGCTTCCAATGCTTCGGCAAGTTTGTGGCGCTTGGAGGTTCATGGCAGGGAGAGTTTCTCACTTCTACCTTCTGCGTGAGATGATGAGGCTATCGGGACATTGAGACTTTCTTTACTGTGCCCATGGTCTGCTCTTTATCAAATTACGGTATTGTTTTGCACTGTTGTAACTATATGTTATAATTATGTGGTTTTGTCAGTTTTAGTCTTGGTTTGTCCTGTGTTTCTTGTGATATCATTCTGGAGGAATGTTGTATCATTTTTTAATGTATGCATTTCTAAATGACAATAAACGAAGACTGAGTGTCCTCATAATCTAATCTAATCTAATAAATACCAGTTTCCTCCAGTACAGTCATTTAATTTTGCATATCGTCTCAACCACTCAACAGACAACGCCATCGCCACCACCCTCCACCTGGCCTTCACCCACCTGGACAAAAAAGACACATACGTTCGGATGCTGTTCATAGACTTCAGTTCAACATTCAACTGTGTACTCAGTCCACTGCTGTTCACTCTGCTTACCCACAACTGTGCAGCAATACACAGCTCGAATCACATCATCAAGTTGTCGATGACACGACCATGATGGGTCTCATCAGCAAGAACGTCGAGTCAGCATACAGGGAGGAGGTGCAGCGGCTAACAGACTGGTGCAGAGCCAACAGCCTGTCTCTGAATGTGAACAAAACAAAAGATATGGTTGTTGACTTCAGGAGAGCATGGCGCAACCACTCTCCGCTGAACATTGACGGTTCCTCCCTTGAGATCTCCTTCCCACCATTACAGACATTTACACCACAGGCTGCACCCGCAAAGCTAACAGTACTGTGAAGGACCCCACGCACCCTTCACACAAACTCTTCTCCCTCCTGCCATCTGGCAAAAGGTACCGAAGCATTTGGGCTCTCACGATCTGACTCTGCAACAGTTTCTTCCCCCAAGCCATCAGACTCCTCAATACTCAGAGTCTAGACTGATATCTACATCATTTATTATTTTATTGTAATTTGTCCTCTACTGTGCCTATTGTCTTGTTTATTAATTATTGTACTGCCCTGCACTGTTTTGTGCACCTTATGTAGTCCTGTGCAGGTCTGTAGTCTAGTGCAGTTTTTATGATGTTTCACGTAGTCTAGTGTAGCCTTGTGCTGTCTCACATAGTCTAGTGTAGTTTTGTGTTGTTTCATGTAGCACCATGGTCCTGAAGGAACATTGTTTTGTTTTCACTGTGGACTGCACCAGCAGCTTATGGTCGAAATAATAAAAAAGCGACTTGACTTGACCTGACCACAGCTATTGTCAATACTCTTCAGAGACTGTCTGCCTGGCATCAGTGGTCGCATAACCAGGTCTTGTGACATGCATACAATAATCTACAGCCTGTTCCCATGGCTGCACATCCCCCTGATCAGGGGGCCTAAGCAGGAGCTACACCTTGCCCAGGGGTAACTTGCAGACTTTCGGAGGGAATGCATGCCTTACACCTCCTTTGGTAGTGACATATCTCCACTCCACCACCGATTCACACATCCCTTTAAAATGGATGTGCAAGTCTTAAGATGGAGTCCACACAATTTTGTTTTTTTGCCTTTTGGTGTACAAGTTACTTAAAGGGGAAAAAAAATAATTGTGAAGTGGAAACCATTGCAACAGAACACCCCGTAACACAGCAACAGCACAGGTGCTGGGATCATTGGCCGGATTTTATTGGGGAGCTGCATTGACTTGAACATCTGCTTGTAATTCCAGCTTTGATCTAGAATGGAGACTTTTGAATTTCATACAGCTTATGAACAACGGAAGAGGAAGAACTCTATTATCAAAATAAATGTTTAGTGCAACTTCTATTTTGTCAGTTAGTTAACAAGCTGGAGGTTCCTTAAGGTTGCTCTAGTCAAGGGAGTTAGTGAGGATAAATCCGTAGCTGAACTCTCTAAGGCAGTCCTACATTGAGATTAATGCTGACTGGTCACTCCTGCGACTCCGCTGGTACCAAACTGTATTGGTCTCTGTGATTCTTTGGATTCATCGGCTGAGAGGAGAGGGGGAATCTACTATGTGGGCAGCAGCTTGCTCTCCAGATCGTACTGCCCTGGCTTGCTTATCATGTAGACAGCTAGGACACAACATCCATGGGTGACCCCAACTATCAGAGGGCCTCATAACAAGTTGGAGCATGTACAACACTTGTCCAGTGCCATGCAGACTACACATTTCTTGTTCTTCATAGGTGGTACATTCCTATGACTTCCTATCTCTCTGCTTCTGTAGGTTGTGAGGTGGCTGACCAGGACAATATAGCAGCCAATGAGTCTTCTACAGAATATGGCTGGGTTGTCAGTGAATGTTGTGCTTCCTGCACTTTCTCCATTCATCATCTACTTCTTAAGTCCTTTTTTCTTTCAAATGTGGTTCTGCTACTGTTGGAGCCTGTGATCTTACATTTTGGTTCCATCTTTTCGGATCGATTGAACGATCTGATGCTTTGCTGTCTCTGAGAGGTTTCCGTGAGGTTTCAAGCGAAGCGTGCGGCCTCGAGGCCAAGAACCCTGGAGACTGTGGTCGAGTCTGATTCGCGCTGATTAAAATCATCAAGGAAGCTGGAAATCACCGAGGTGAATGTGAAAGGCGAGCAAGTGTTCAGCACTGTCTGCAAACATCCCACACACTGCTGCGGGAGGAGAGTGTCCGTGTGTGGTCTCTCGCTCAGTGCTCCTGGAGGAAGGTCCCTGAGTTTGAATGGTTTCTCTCTCTCCCTCAATGCTGTTGGAGGATGGTACCAAAGACCTGGGTCTTGAGAAAGGTTTAATTGACGCGGTTTGTGGATTGGACTCTATAGTTCATGATGTGGTGTGTTTCTGGTTCCAGCTCACTCTTCTATTTATGTTGCTGTTTTTGGTGATTTTCATTGGGATGGCCTGCAGATAATGAATGACACAGAGCTAGTGTGAACTGAATATCACTGGATTCTTTCAATTTTGTGTTTTATGTTCAGAGTTTTTTGCTCATTTTTTATCATTTTGTGTGGGTTTTTTTTTGGCGTGTCGTGGTGCTTGGGGTTTGATGTTTTTCTCTGAATAGGTTCCATGGTTTTCTTTATTTTGTGGCTGTCTGTGGGAAGGCAAATCTCAGATTTGTATACTACACATTTACTTTGATAATAAATGTTGACACCATGGCCAGGAAAGTTCACCGACATCTCTATTTCCTCGGGAGCCTAAAGATATTTAACTCTTACCAATCAACTCTTACCAATTTTTATTGATACACCGTAGAAAATACTATCTGGATGCATATAGGCTTGGTATGACAAAGGCTCTGCATGTGACAGCAAGAAACTGCAGAGAGATGTGGACACAGCTCAGCACATTATGGAATCCAGCCTCCCCACCATGGACACTGTCTATACAGCACTCCTTGCTACATCAATAAAACAGTCAGAATAATCAGAACTCCACCCACTCTGGACATTCCGTCTTCTGCCCGCTTCCATCTGGAAGATGATACAAAAGCCTGAAAGCATGTACTGACAAACTTAAGGACAGACTCTACCCTATTGTTATAGGACTAGTAGATAGTTCCCTGGAATAATAAATTAGATTCATGATCAAACAATCTTGCTCATTGTGATCATGCATCTTAATGTTTACCTGACCTGTACTTTCTGTGTAGCTTTTACACTTTATTCTGTATTGCTATTGATTTATCATGTTCTGCCTCAATGCATTGTGTAGTGATCTGATCTGTACTAACAGTATGCAAGACAAGCTTATCACTGTTTCTGGGTAGATGTGACATTAATAAACTAATTCCAATTCCAAATCAGATGCCAAAAAATGATTGGGAAATTAAGGTACACTTGCTTTTAGAAATTATTATCATTTTCTCTCTTGAAGAAGTATTAAAGTAGATCCATGGGAAATTAGTTGTTGAATGAACAGTTCCACGTTGAAGGGATTAAAGGATGTGAAATTGGACAGGAGGGTGGGCAGACCTGCAGCTGTTGGAAATGGAGGTGGATGCTTCTTTTACAGATGTGTGGCTGCCCTGAGACATGGAGCAGCCTGAGTGGGCTTGAAGGAGTGAATGTTGCCAGGACAGTGGACGGTGGGGAGGAATGTACCACAAAGGGCTGAGAACTACAATTATCTTCCATCTAGCCATTGGCATGTTATGGATGCATTAAGACTTGCAGGAAAAAAATAAAATTAAACAATGTTATCCCAGCAATATTTGATTAAACCACGCATGAAACAGCACTTCTAGAGAGATTAACAGTGTATTAACTACTCTTAGACTATTGTGTCAAGGCTGTTAGCTTCCACTTTGGCTCTATGGGTTCAGAGGTGGCTGGTGAGGCCAAGATAGGACCCATGCAGCACCTGCCAGTTGCAGGGAAGGAGATGCTTGTTCCAGTGGGTAAATAGGCAGTTAGTGAGGCAGTCCACCCATTCTGTTGTTTATGATGGGCACCTGACAAAGGGGATAACATTCTTAATTCCATACCTGATGCTTTATCTCCATTGGGAGTCATCTTGGTCTACTAGATTCCCACAATTAGTTGGGAACACTACACTTTGTAAGGAAGCTGTGGTCGGGTGCTTCCAATGCATCAGTAGTTGTCGGCGCCTGGAGGTTTATGGCAGGGAGAGTTTCTCGCTTTTGCTGCCTGCTATCAGAACTATCGGGAGTCGATCGGAACTTTAAGACTTTTTTTTTACCGTGCCCATGGTCTGTTCTTTATCAAATTATGGTATTGCTTTGTACTGCTGTAACTATATGTTATAATTATGTGGTCTTGTCAGTGTTAGTCTTCGGTTTGTCCTGATTTTTTTTTGTGATATCACTCTGGAGGAACATTGTATCATTTCTTAATGCATGCATTTCTAAATGACAATAAACGAGGACTGAGTGTCCTCATAATCTAATCTAATCTAATCTAAACTTTGGGAGTATACTTGAATCTTTCAAATTCAAAGTCAGAGTTGATTGTCATGTATACAAATGAATGTATGCATAGACGCAATGAGAAACTTACTTGAAGCAGCATCACAGGTAATCATGTCTTAAACGTGCAGGGTACAACAAGGCTGGTCTGAGATCTTTTTGGTAGCATTCCGACATCAGAAGTTTAAAAGCCAGCCGCGCCTTCGTCATTTCGGGACTGTAGTCCTCTAGTAAACGGAACTGATGTTGTCGATATTTAATCATACCTTGCTGGCAGGCAATTCGGATAAGATGCTCTTTAACACTAACATAATGGAACCGAAGAATCACTGGCCTCGGTCTAAATTTGGAGGACACCGGTTTTGGACGCAATGTGCGGTGGGTGTGGTCAAGCAATGGAGGATCGTCAGGGAATACAGAACTAAACACATCCTTTGAAAGTTGAGAAAAGAATATTGAAGGGTCTCCTTCCTCGACATCCTCGGGGAGACCAGTTATATGTAAGGTCTGTCTTCTAGACCAGTTTTCAAGATCAATAATCTTGGATTTAAAATGTTCCAGTTGTTTAGTGGTCGAAGGTAATTTCTGCTCCAATTTCTCGATTTTCAAATCTCTCTTCTGAGATTCAGTATCTAATTCAGTAATTTTACTTTGATGTTGCTTAACTTAGAACCATAGAACCATAGAACCATAGAAATTACAGCACAGAAACAGGCCTTTTGGCCCTTCTTGGCTGTGCCGAACCATTTTCTGCCTAGTCCCACTGACCTGCACACGGACCATATCCCTCCATACACCTCCCATCCATGTACCCGTCCAATTTATTCTTAAATGTTAAAAAAGAACCCGCATTTACCACCTCATCTGGCAGCTCATTCCATACTCCGACCACTCTCTGTGTGAAGAAGCCCCCCCTAATGTTTCCTTTAAACTTTTCCCTCCTCACCCTTAACCCGTGTCCTCTGGTTTTTTTCTCCCCTTGCCTCAGTGGAAAAAGCCTGCTTGCATTCACTCTATCTATACCCATCATAATTTTATATACCTCTATCAAATCTCCCCTTGTTCTTCTACGCTCCAGGGAATAAAGTCCTAACCTATTCAACCTTTCTCTGTAACTGAGTTTCTCAAGTCCCGGCAACATCCTTGTAAACCCTCTCTGCACTCTTTCAACCTTATTTATATCCTTCTTGTAATTTGGTGACCAAAACTGAACACAATACTCCAGATTCGGCCTCACCAATGCCTTATACAACCTCATCATAACATTCCAGCTCTTATACTCAATACTTCGATTAATAAAGGCCAATGTACCAAAAATCTCTCTTTACGACCCTATCTACCTGTGACGACACTTTTAGGGAATTTTGTATCTGTATTCCCAGATCCCTCTGTTCCACTGCACTCCTCAGTGCCTTACCATTAACCCTGTATGTTCTACGTTGGTTTGTCCTTCCAACGTGCAATACCTCACACTTGTCAGTATTAAACTTCATCTGCCATTTTTCAGCCCATTTTTCCAGCTGGTCCAAGTCCCTCTGCAGGCTCTGAAAACCTTCCTCACTGTCTACTACACCTCCAATCTTTGTATCATCAGCAAACTTGCTGATCCAATTTACCACATTATCATCCAGATCATTGATATAGATGACAAATAACAATGGACCCAGCACTGATCCCTGTAGCACACCACTAGTCACAGGCCTCCACTCAGAGAAGCAATTCTCTACCACCACTCTCTGGCTTCTTCCATCGAGCCAATGTCTAATTTACCACCTCTCCATGTATACCTAGCGACTGAATTTTCCTAACTAACCTCCCATGCGGGACCTTGTCAAAGGCCTTACTGAAGTCCATGTAGACAATATCCACTGCCTTCCCTTCATCCACTTTCCTGGTAACCTCCTCGAAAAACTCCAACGGATTGGTCAAACATGACCTACCACGCACAAAGCCATGTTGACTCTCCCTAATAAGCCCCTGTCTATCCAAATGCTTGTAGATTCTGTCTCTTAGTACTCCCTCCAATAACTTACCTACTACTGACGTTAAACTCACCGGCCTATAATTTCCCAGATTACTTTTCGATCCTTTTTTAAACAACGGAACAACATGAGCCACTCTCCAATCCTCCGGCACTTCACCCGTAGACAACGACATTTTAAATATTTCTGCCAGGGCCCCCGCAATTTCAACACTTAACTTCACAATTAAGCAATTTCAGTGAGTCCGTGATTGACTTTGTCTTCTTTAAAACTTTGACGCTGTTCAAATTTTTCAGTTAAACTTTGACGTTGCTCTTCAAATTTTTCATCTAAAAGCTTCAACAGAATATCATAAGATAGTTCAGTTTGCTTAGGTTCACCTTTTCTTTTACCTCCGTTCCTGTCGGAATCCTTCCCGTCTTTAGTTTCACGCACTTCCGATCTTGTACTTATTTCTTTGCTCATTTCTTCAGATTTCACAGTTACAGTTCAAGGAGAAATCAGTAGTATAGAATAAATCTTCTAGTGTAGGTAAAAATTAATTAAGTAAGGGAGATCATAAGTTAAAAAAAAGTAACAGGAATGGAGTGAAGCCAAAGACAGCTTCACTCCATGAGCGCTCCTGGAGAATCACAGGCAATAGTGTCAGAAACAGATAATTTGCAATAAAACATAATTGAAACATAAATTATTCAGAAGGAATACAACTAGATCAAAACAAAACAAGGTCTATTGTAGTGCAAATCGTTCTACTATCCACCTGGTATTTATTTTGTCATTAAATTTGTAAGTAAAGACGTTTTGATCCACATTCTGTTGCTGTGTAATTAAAATGAGCTGCCCACATCGATGAGAAAAACATCAAAGAAATTAAACTTGTATTCGGCTAAATCATAAGAGGATGTTCCTGGTCCAATTTCACTGTGCAAACAGATAATAGTTGTTCTTATAGAGCAGCAATTACTCACAAGGAACTGGCCTAAATGGGACCAAATTCTGAAAGTCTGCCATTGGTACCACTCATATTGTTGGCTTCCATGATGCTGCCCATTACCCAATACAATGTTGTCATTGTGACAGAGCGCAGTTCATCGGTTGACAGAGTGGAGATCATTACCTGTCAGAGGAGATCTGACCTTCGGCTTGGCAGATTTCAGTAACTATCTGGCAGAACACGTTTTACTAGGGAGCAAGGGGGGCTTCAATGCTTACTTTGTTTAATCATTCAGAAAAAAAAAACAAATTCTTGTAATTGCAAATGATGATTGGAAGAACATTGTGTAGAAAAATATCCTTGAGTTGGCACAAGCAACAGTAACACACTGGCAGTGTTTCTCAGGAGTGTGATTAAAAGTACCTTTGTGCTGTGTAGCTTCACAATTGATTCTTTTGTCTCTATCTACTTCCCATCTGTTCCGTGCTCCCCAATGTCTCACTCCAGCTTTCCTTCAGGCAAAATTACGCTTCTCCATTATGTTCCGGACTTTCTGCAGGCTCTGTATCTGCCTTGCATTAGGCAGTTCTTTGTCACCCATGGTCATCGCAAACACTGTTCTTTCCTGTTGTGCCCCGGGCCTGTGCTTTGTGGGAACTCTTGTGACATGGAGGCTGGCCTTGGTACACATTTAGAGTGTTATCATTCATTCAGCAAATCTAATGCACGGTGCTACTCAATCTTTAATTAGCAGAAGGCGATAGAGGCATCAGAAGAAAGAAATTAAATATACAAGCAAGTCAACAATACAGACTTATGATTTTTCATGTTCAACCATGTTGCTGAATCTCTGTATGAGACAATTGTAACTCCAAAGAGATAAGGTCTGAAAGTCAGGAATGGTTTGCTTCAGCTCTGGTTACATGGGATCTGAGGGGCTCGTGATTCCAGCTGGGCTGGTGAGGATATCTATCCAAAAATTATCAAATCTAACAGGGAATCTTTGTCAGACTTTATGATCTTAATCATTTTTTTTCATAGAATGGGGGTTAACATTTCAGTCCTCAGTATTCAAGATGAAGGTGAGGAAGTTCAATGTAGACATATGGGACAACTTTGTCTTCCAGAGAGAGGGTGGTGTGTGGCTGGAATGGAGTGTCAGAGTGGCGGTGAAAGCAGATGTGACAGTGGAGTTTAAGAGGCTGTTAATCCCATGACTATGCAGAGAATGAAGGGATATGGATCGTGTGCTGGCGGAAGAGATTTGGTTTAACTTGGTATCATGTTCACTGCAGTCATGGTAGTCTGAGGGGCTTGTTCTTGTATTGATCCTGTTCTTCACCCTAAAGTGAGTGGTATAATGGTGCAGCAAGATGTGCATCTACCTCACAGTTCCAGCAACCGATGTTTGATCTTCAACCCCACCCCTAGTTCTGACTGTGTGGAGTTTGCACATTCTCTATCATCGTGAGGGCTTCTGTTAGGTGCTCTAGTTTCTTCCCACATCACAAAGATGAGTCAGTTAATTGCCCTTGGTGCAAGTGGAGAGAAGAGGACCGGGAGGGCATGTGAGAGCAATTGGGTTAGAGGGAAATAGGTGAAGTGTTCATACAAAATGCTGGAGGAACTCTCTCTGTCTGTCTGTCTCTCTCTCTCTCTTCTTCTAATCTATTCCCAGTTCTTCTTTCCTTCCCCAAACTTTCCCTTTAGCTCATAATCCCCCCTCCCCCCCCCATATCCTATTTATGGATCCCTCCCTGTCCTATTTTCTTCCAGCTACTCCTCAAATATTTCACCCACAGGATCCCCTCCCTGCCTGGTTCCATCTGCCCTTCATCTCCCCTAATAGTACACATTATGACCGCCATACTCATCAGATTCCAGCACTTTTTGCCTTTCTGTGACTGCTAGTCACCCTCGCTCCATTTTCACCTCCTCCTCCCACCACTGGGATCTATCTGCCTTTTTGTCATAGCTTGGTTGCTCTCACCTATCAGCCACCTGCCCCTGTTTCCCAATTCCTCTCCACCCCCCCCCCGCCCCCCACAGAACTGCTTCTGTCCATCAACCCTTCTGTAACCAGCACCAGGCTCACCCTCCCTCCCCCCTTATACCTACGGACTTCATAGATTCTAATATCGAATCTTGACTGAAACATCAATGTTTCTCTTCCCCTGTAGATGCTCCTGGGGCTGGTTATGTTTCTCAAGCAGTTTGCTGTTTGCTCCAGATTTCAACACTTGCAGAATCTGAGGTTTCATTTGGATGATATCCTTCTATGTCTTGTCTATCAAAGTGAATTTCTAAATTAAATACAGTGATTGCATCAAATTCCAAAACCCCCTCTGGCAGGGAGCTCCAGTTATCAACCCCTCCCCGTGTAAAATAAAAACTTAGTCCTCTGATCCCCTTTAAAATACCTTTATCTCCCTTAAACTGATACTTTCTTGTACTTGAATATGCTACTATGGGAAAATGATTTTGTCTATCTACCCTACCGTGATCTTATTTACTCAATTATGTCACTCCTCAGCCTCTTAGCTTCCTGGAAATTGAGCCAAGCCAATCCAATCTCTCCCCTTATCCAAACTCGTCCTGAAGAAGGAACTCGGACTAAAATGTTCACTGCTTATTCATTTCCACAGATTCTGCCTGGCCTGCTGAGTTCCCCCAGCATTCTGTGTGTGTTGCTTCATGCAATATAGATGGTGAATTTCCTCTGCACCCTTTCCCCCACAACCAAATTCTTCCTATGGTGTAGAAAGGATTCATGAGGAATTTGCTCACATGCATACCAGCATGCTCCACTAAATACAAATGTTGATTTTTTGTCGTCTTCCCAAGGTACGAACACTTCCTCCCCACCTACATCTAAAGCCATGAATAATGCTCCCCACCCTCCTATACATTGCTCAAGAGAGCACAGCCTGTTGCTTTCCTTATTGTGTTTCCTGAAGACTTGTGAAAAATCCATCTCAAGGCATGCCACCTATATCAACAAAGTCTGCAGGCTTACAGTATCTGAATCTCCTTCTTTGAGCTTAGAAACCATGTCTGTGCACTGAACGATCTAAGTTTAGATTTCTCAAATAAAACGTTATGAAATTCTGAATGAAGATTGAACAGGCACCAGTTACAGAAGCTCCCAGGCCCAGTGAAAATCTTAAGCCTTTAATAACATGATATCTGTAATATTGATGTGACTTGGACACCGCTGTAGATTGAATAACCATGTTTATTCACCAGACTTCCACTTTTTATACTTCTTCCACGTCCTGACATCATACGCACTCTGACGCTATGAATACTCACACAATACATTACATATCCCTTCTCAAGATTTTTTTACAACACTATGAATTACCAAAACAATTCCTCTAGGTATGCCCTTCCTACAGTGCAACAACCATGACATAAACTAAAAAAATCTTACCTTCTTGTACTGTATTCTGCATTGTATCTTACAATACTAACAGCAGTGTATTTTCTTTTACTAACATAGACTAATAAAACTTTTATTTCACACCTTGGAACTTATGACATGTGTGACTTTGCCTCAAACTGTATATCCAGTCTCTGTATCTAGCTAGAAGTTTGACTTGTCTCCCAGACCGTGTGTGATACAACTGTGACTGTGCTTGACCTTCATCAGTGTCAGTCTCTCGAGTGACCTCTGTGTTTTTGGGGTCTGCATCATTCTTGGTGTCGATTGTTTCCATGTCTGTATCTGTGGAAATGTCCTGTGCATCTGCACGTGGAAACTCACTCTCGCCTGTCTTCAGCAGATGCTTCCTGTTCCTCCTGTAGACTCTTCCATCCGGCGTGCAAACTATGAAGGATCTTGGTTGCTGATGTCTGTTCACAACCACAGCTGGTTGCCAGGTGTTTCCTCTCTGTATTCTGACATTTTTACCTGTATGCAGATCTGGCAACTGTCTTGTATGTCTGTCATAGTAGCTCTTTTGCTTTGTTTGCTTGTACTTTTGCTTGTCATGTACTTGAGCATTACCTTCAGGAGACAGTAGAGTTGTGGATGTTGGCAGTTTGGACTTCAGACAACGTCCCATCAACAGCTGCGCAGGAGAGAACCCCACACCCTCAATCGGTGTGTTGCAGTATTCAAGCAGAGCAATATAAGGGTCACCGTTCCTTCCTGAGCATGTTCTTGACAGTTTGTACAGTTCCCTCTGCTTGTCCATTAGACTGAGCGTGCCCTGGACTGGAAGTAACATGTTGAAATTCCCAGGTTTCTGAGAACCCTCTGAACTCAGCACTGGCATACTGTGGACCATTGTCACTAACGACAATATCTGGAATACCATGTCTTGCGAATGTCGACTTTATTGCAGTAATGACACCTCGAATGGACGCGTCACTTAACTTGGTGATCTCCGGATATTTTGAATAGTAGCCCACACAAAGCAGATACTCCGCACCATTGTAGATCTGTGCCAATCTTCTCCCATGGTTTTCCTGGTAGTGGGTGGGGAAGCAGAGGCTCTCTTGGATTGCTGTTTTTGTTTTCATTACAGACAGCACACTGAGACAGAATGACTTCTATCTGAGTTGACATGCCTGGCCAATAGAGAATGTCCCTTGCTCTTTCTTTACATTTCACTATCCCCAGGTGTGACTCATGAATTCTGTTGAGCATCTCCTGTCTCATTTGGTTTGGTACGATGAGCTTTGCCGTTTTGAACATTAGTCCTGATGCATAGCTGATTTCCTCTTTAAATGTCTAGTATTTCTGCATTTCCTTTTCTTTCTGTTGGCCATCCATTCATTGTAATGTCTTAGCCTTTGCATTTCAGGATCATCTGCAGTCGCTTTCCTGAACATGTTCAACTCTCCTCAGAGATGGGTAGCTGAGGTGTAACCCAGTTGACTTCCAGCTCTCTTCCTAGCAACTCTTCCTTTTGCTCTTTGAGGTAAGCACGGCTCAAAGCATCAGCGATGTGCAGTTCTTTTCCTGGCTTATAGGTGACCGTGAGAGTGTACCTCTGTAACCTGAGAAGCATCCTTTGTAGCCTTATAAGAGCTTGGTGGAGTGGCTTTTTGAAGATGCTCTCTAGTGGTTTGTGATCACTCTCAACCTGGATTTCTTTGCCATATACATATTGGTGGAACTTCTCACACCCATAAACCATGGCAAGTAATTCCTTCCCGATTTGAACATATCGGCGTTGGCAGTCCGTAAGTGCTCATGATCCATATGCCACAGGCCTCCCATCCTGCGGTATAGCAGCTCCTATTCCTTCTAAACTGGCATCCACAGACATCGTCACTGATCTATTGACATCATAAAACTTGAGTGCTGGTGCATTGGTAACCAACTGCTTCAATGTGTTAAAACTTTTCTTTTGTTTGTCTTCCCAATGCCATTCAATGTTGCCCTCTAGTAGCTTTCGGAGTGGAGTGCTGACCTCTGATAGGTTGGGAATGAATTTGGCAAGATACTGTATCATGCCCATGAACCTCAATAGTTCTTGCTTGTCTTTGGGTGGTGGTAGCTGTACCACAGCTCTGACCTTTTCATCATCTGTTTTTAGCCCATCAGCACTGAGCACATGACCTATGTATACACAGGTGAGTGATTTTTGCCCAGTGGCGCAGTCTTGTGGCCAAAGTATGCAACAAGCTTGCAGGTGGATTTTTCCAGTCTTCCTCTGATGTCCAGTGAGTTGAATGTTTCTGCCGACATTACATTGCACTTTGCTGCAGTGTCAAGCTTAAATGTCACTTTCCTCCTGTTTATTAACAGATCTTGGGTCCAATCATCTTCATCCTCCATCTCTGCATTGTCAATATTCTTGATACATACCTCCTGTTCCACTTCAACTGTGCCAATGAACATGTCACTGTTGCCCTCATTCTGTTCCACAGCATGCATTTTCCTTGCGTGCTCCTTCGATTTGCACATCTTTGCGAAGTGTTTTCTTTTCTGGCATAACTTGCATATCTGACCAAAGGCTGGACGTTTTCTGTATCCATGTTTATAACCACATCTGTTGCAATTAACTTCCTTTTGATCATCCTGTGGAGCTGGCTTTGTCCTACTCTTGTTAGTTTTCACAGTTTTTATTTTGTGCACTTCAATCTCTTCATTGAGCACTTTAACCTGACTTGACGTGATCTCGCTGGCACGGCAAACATCAATCGCCTTTTCTAATGAAATATCCGCCTCACTCAATAGCCTGCCTCTCACTTGATCATCTCGTATGCCGCATACAATCCTGTCACGTATTAAAGAATCATGCAGTTGTCCGAACTCACAGTCTTTTGCCTTGCTCTTCAAATCTGTTACGTAGGCGTCTATGGTCTCCGTTGGTCCTTGAGCTCTCGTGAAAAACCGGTGTCGGATGAACGGTAAGTTTTTTCTTGGTTTGCAGTAATCTTGAAACTTTTTTTCAACACTTCAATTTTATTTTGCTCATCATATTGGAAGACAAACGTGTTGCAAACCTTTATTGCCTCTTCTCCCGCTACGTGTAGAAACGTAGCACATTGCACTTTCTCTGTTTTTTCAGCCAGGCCGCTAGCGGTGCAAAACAGCTCAGACTTCTGGATCCATACTTTCCAGTTCTCAGCAAGATTACCTTGTAGGCTTAAACTTAATGGTGACTGTAACTGTGACATCTTTTACGTGTCTTCTCTTCCTTTTTTATTTTTCTTCTGACACCATGTAATATTGATGTGACTCGGACACCGCTGCAGATTGAACAACCACGTTTATTCACCAGACTTCCATTTTTTATACTTTTCCCACGTCCTGACGTCATACGCACTCTGACGCTACGAATACTCACACAACGCATTACAATATCCAAAGTTGCTTGCAATACTTTAAATCTTACATCTGGATTTTATTCCTTTTTGGTATAAAATTCAACATTCAAGTTTCAAGATTGTTTCACGTAATATCTGGTACACAAGTGTAAAGGAGAATGAAATAATTGTTTCAATCTATCACATATTGTAATGTAGAAATCCAGTTGTCATGGTACTAGCCCAAGAGACTGGTGATTGAAACCCATGTATTGTTGTGATGTAAGGGGTTAATGGAGGCTTATGATATGTAATTTCTCCACTGCTACATTATTTTTAAGCACCTCTTATGCAGTAGAAATAATTCAATTTCAGACCCAGTACTGAAGACATGAAATTTCCAGGATTCTGCATTTAGAACACAAACACACAGTTAGCACGGTTGCCTCACAGTCCCAAAATGAAGAAAGACTTTGGAAGATGAAATTAAAGGACAGCAGAGTGGTGCTGCCAGTAGAGCAGCTGCCTCTCTGCTCCAGCGACCCTGGTTCAATACTGACCTAGAGAACTGCCTGCCTGGAGCTTGGTGTTCACTCTATGACAGTGTGCTGGTTTCACCAAGTGCATCTGTTTCCTCACACATCCTAGACGTGCTCGTAGGTAAACTGACCATTGTAAAAACTTTTCCTTAGTGCAGGTAAAAGGCAGAAATGAGTGCATAGGTGTGTTGCAGGGTGGACAGAGGGAGATTGGGACTAATGAGGTAGCTCTGATGCGAGCTGGCATTGAGCCAATAGGTCAAATGAATATTCTGTTCCGTATTTCAGTAACTCTTCTGGAAAATGATCCTCAGGGTCTGTGGCAAGATGCTGATCCCTCCAGGTGAGACACAACAATGCATGAGAGGGCACAGTTTTAAGGTGCTTGGAAGTAGATACAGAGGAGATGTCAGGGGTAAGTTTTTTTATGCAGAGAGTGGTGAGTGTGTGGAATGGGCTGCCAGCGACTGTGGCAGAGGCAGATACCATAGGGTCTTTTAAGAGGCTCTTGGATAGGTACATGGAGCTTAGAAAAATAGAGGGCCATGGGTAACCCTAAGTAATTTCTAAAGTAAGTACATGTTCGGCACAGCTTTGTGAGCCAAAGGGCCTGTATTGTGCTGTATGTTTTCTATGTTTCCAACACAGCAGGATTTCAGTGCCATGTTTCTCAATCTAGTCCCTTGGGCAATTTTGGGAAGAAGAACAATAGGTGCAAGAGTAGGTCATTCGGCCCCAAGTTGTATTTTGCCATTCAATTCCACATTAGTGTAATCCTTGTGCATCAGCAGTGTGAGCACAATAAGTGAAGCTTGGTTTAAAGAATTTACATTTGTATTGTGCTCTGAGTCCATAATCTTTTAATATTTTTATCAGTCACCACAGACCCTGATAGATCCATTCTTCTTGGCTCCATTCTCATCAGCTATTCCATTTGATTTAAAATACTGCTCATTTCCTTTCAAATACGATATCCAGTTATCTGAGGTGTAATCAGACACATCAATAATTCCAATGTAGCCAGCCATTTCTGCTCTTTTTTATGATTATTATTACCCTGTTTTCACTATTAATGAACCCATGAAATTATTTCCTGACTTTTTAAAAAGAACTCAGACGTCTCTGTCCCTTCCCAAGGAAGCAAGTGTTGCACTGATTTTTTTTTACTCAACTGTTTCTCTCTGTGCTTTTTTAAACTCTCACTGCAGTTCAAGAGGTAGGTGGCCATCTTGGGTTCAATACAACTTCCTCGTCACAACTATTAAGTTTTGTAACTCCAAAACTTAAAGGGAAAAAAGGGAGCCGGGAGATAACATACGTATGTTAGTTTTTACTTCAAGCAACACTTGCATGTATGATATGGTAATGTCATGATGTATGCAATTCACTTCTTACACGTACTGGTAAGAAATTATTTAATAAGTAAGGGATGCTTACTCAAAAATATATTTACAATATTAATCAAATATTACTGAAATAGTAAATACACAATACCCTCCACTTCTCTAGGCCATGTCCCTATCTAAATGGCTTTTAAACATTGCTCACATGTCTGCCTCAAAAACCATGTGTAGAAGCTCATTCCAAATACACACCATCACCTGTGTGAATCTGTCACTTCTGATCTTGAAGCTATGTCCTTTTCTTTTTTGGATCCCTCTCTGGGAGGAAAAAAACTATGCGCTTTACCCAGTTTATGTCCCTCATAACTTTATATACCTCTACTAGGTCATGCTTCATTCTCCTACCTTCCGGAGAATAAAGTCACAGTCTAAACAACTTGTATTTCAGGTCTCCATATTCAGATAACATTCTGGTAAATCTTTTTTGCATACTTCTTAGTTTAATAACATGTTTCCTCAGACAGGGTGATAAAATTATACATAGTACTCCAAGTGCAATCTTGTCAACATTTTATTTAACTGCAGTATAACTTCAAAACTCTCATACTCAAATGCCCTGGCTGATGAAGACCAGTGTGCCAAGCACCTTTTTAGCCAATTGCCAATTTCAGTGTGCTATGCATTAGTGCTCTCTGATCCCTCTGTACCATAATATTTTTCAGAGCCCAACCAATGATTGCATAAGTCCTACCTGGTTTTGATCTCTCAAAATGCAATATCTCACATTCATCTGGGCTGAAAGCCAATTGCTGGTAGTCCATCCACATAACTAGTTGATCAATACTACCCTGTAACTTCTCATAACCTTCTACACCATCGACAAAACTACTCATTTTAGTATCATCCACAAACCTGCTAACTATGCCTTGTACATTCATATCAAAATAATTTAAAAATTATAGTTTTAAAAGAAAGTATTTCTTTTGTATATTAGTGGGATGTGGTCATTATCAATCAGGCCACATTTATTGTTCACACTTATTGCCCTGAAACTGACTGGCTTGCTAGTTAATTTCAGAGGATGCATCACAGCCAACCACATTGTTGTAGCGTGGATGAAATCACCAGAGAGACAGAGTCACTGGTAGATAGAAAGCAGCTTCTTTATTCCACACAACAAGGTACAGCAGGCATCATACGGACGGAGACGCTTTCCACAGAAAGGTCTGCTAGCTCAATGTGGGCTCAATATTTATATGCTAAGCACAAAGGCAATTACTACTTAAAAAGTTACAGACAATGCATAGACAATGCTTCCTGTTGAAGCTACATACAAAATATCACACCATCCTTTCCTTCCGACGCCAACATGTCTGGGTTGGTATTCAGAGCCTTTAGGAATGTAAGTTAAGTCTACGATACATTTATTTGGCATTTCCCATGCTAACATAGAAGACAATTAATATTTATAATGTATAGATAATACTGTCTTCGAAACTACAGCATCTGGTCAAACTACGGCACCAGAAGCATCTGGTATTCAAACCTTTTAGGAAGCCCATTGTGGTGGACTCAATCCACAGTCCTCTGTCAAACAGTTAAAATAGAAGTCTGGTGGCCAAAGTCACTTTAGTGTAAACAAATCATCGACCCAAAAAAACTCACTATAACACACGTCACTGTGGATTGGGAGTTATATAGAGGGCAGAATGGGTAAGGAGAGCCCATTTCTTTCTCTGAGCGAACCAGATGGGAATTTTACTGCAAACTGGTCATTTTCACAGTCATCAGTACTGATAAGTATTTTTCAGTAATTAGAAACTTATTCAATTAACTGAATTTTCAGCTGATGTGGGATTTGAACTCAATTCTCCATATTATTAGTTTTTGGACTAAAAATACAGTAAGATAATTGTTATGCCTCTATAGTCCATGGTAGCACATGACAGTGACTCATTCACTTTAATAAAAGCATAGACTATGTTGAAAAAACTCAAAAATCTGTGGTGCAAATGGATTTGGGAGTGCTTGTGCAGGATTCTCCAAAGGTTAATTTGCAGATTGAGTTGGCAGAGAGGAAGGCAAATGTGATGTTCTCATTCATTTTGAGAGGACAAGAATATAAAAGCAAGCAACACTCACAACATGCTGGAGGAACTCAGCATTTCGGGCAGCAACCGTGGAAAAGATCGGTCCACGTTTCGGGCCGGAACCCTTCATCAGGACTGTACAGGGAAGAGGCAGAAGGCGGGGGGAGGGTGGGAAGGAGAAGGCTGGTAGGTTCCAGGTGAAAAACCAGTAAGGGGAAAGGTAAAGGGGTGGGGGAGGGGAGGCAGGGATGTGATAATCAGGAAAGGTGAAGAAGGAATAGGGGAAAACACAATGGATAGTAGAAGGAGGCAGAACCAAGAGGGAGGTGGTAGGCAGCTGGGGGAGGGGGCAGAGTGACATAGGGATAGGGGAAGGGAGGGGGAGGGAATTACCAGAAGTTGGAGAATTTTATGTTCGTACCAAGGGGCTGGAGACTACCTCGACGGTATATGAGGTCTTGCTCCTCCAACCTGAGTTTAGCCTCATCATTGCAGTAGTGGAGGCCATGTATGGACATATCTGAATGGGAGTGGGAAGCAGAGTTGAAGTGGGTGGCTAAAACAGACAGGATCTCCCAGTAGCCACCCACTTGAATTCTGCTTCCCATTCCCATTCAGATATGTCCATACATGGCCTCCACTACTGCCATGATGAGGCTAAACTCAGGTTGGAGGAGCAAGACCTCATATACCGTCGAGGTAGTCTCCAGCCCCTTGGTACGAACATAAAATTCTCCAACTTCTGGTAATTCCCTCCCCCTCCCTTCCCCTATCCCTATGTCACTCTGCCCTCTCCTCCAGCTGCCTATCACCTCCCTCATGGTCCCACCTCCTTCTACTACCCATTGTGTTTTCCCCTATTCTTTCTTCACCTTTCCTGCCTATCACCTCCCTGCTTCCCCTCCCCCACCCCTTTATCTTTCCCCTTACTGGTTTTTCACCTGGAACCTACAAGCCTTCTCCTTCCCACCCTCCCCCCACCTTCTTTATAGGGCCTCTGCCCCTTTCCTCTACAGTCCTGACGAAGGGTTCCAGCCCAGAACGTCGACCGATCTTTTCCACGGATGCTGCCCGACCTGCTGAGTTCCTCCAGCGTGTTGTGAGTGTTGCTTTGACCCCAGCATCTGCAGATTATTTTATGTTTAATATAAAAGCAAGGATGTAAAGTTGAGGCTTTATAAAGCACTGGTGATGCCTCACTTGGAGTATTGTGAGCAGTTTCTGGCCCCCTATCATTGGAGAAGTTTCAAAGGAAGTTGACAAAAATTATTCCAGGGTAGAAGGGCTTATCATATGAGGAACGTTTGATGTCTCTGGTTTGGTACTGACTGGAATTCAGAAGAATGAGGGGAGATCTCATTGAAACCTAATAAAATATCTCGAAAGAGTGGATGTGGAGAGGATGTTTCCTATGGTAGGGGAATCTAAGGTCAGAGGACACAGGCTTAGAATAGAGGAACGTCTATTTAGAATGGAGATAAGGACGAATTTCTTTAGTCAGAGAGTGGTGACCCTGTGAAATTCATTGTTATAGACGGCTGTGGAGGCCAACTTTGGTAAATTAAGGCAGAGGTTGATAGTTCTTGATTAGTCAGGGCATGAGACACGGAGTGGACAAGGAGCGACCACTCTCTGCTGAACATCGACGACTCCTCTGTAGAGATCATTAAGAGCACCATATTTCTTGGTGTTCACCTGGCGGAAGATCTCACCTGGTCCCTCAACACCAGTTTCATAGCAAAGAAAGCCTAGCAGCATCTCTACTTTCTGCAAAGGCTGAGAAAAGTCCATCTTCCAACCCCAACCTCACCACATTCTACAGAGGTTGTATTGAGAGCATCCTGAGCAGCTGCATCACTGCCCGGTTCAGAAATTGCACCATCTCGGATCGCAAGACCCTGCAGAGGATACTGAGGTCAGCTAAGAAGATCATCAGGGTCTCTCTTCCCGCCATTACAGACACTTACACCACACACAGCATCCATAAAGCAAACAGCATTATGAAGGACCCCACGCACCCGTCATACAACTCTTCTCCCTCCTGCCATCTGGCAAAAGGCACCGAAACATTTGGCCTCTCTCAACCAGACTATGTAACAGTTTCTTCCCCCAAGCCATCAGACTCTTCAATACCCAGAGCCTGGAATGACACCAAGCTACTTCCCTCTACTGTGCCTATTATCTTGTTTATTATTTATTGTAATTCCTGCACTGTTTTATGCACTTTATACAGTCCTGGGTAGGTCTGTAGTCTAGTGTAGTTTTTGTGTAGTTTTAAGTAGATCAGTGTAGTTTTTGTATTGTTTCATGTAGCATCATGGTCCTGAAAAACGTTGTCTCATTTTTGCTGTGCACTCCACCAGCAGCTATGGTCGAAATGACAATAAAAAAGTGACTTGACTTGACTTGACTTGACTTAAGAGATAAGGGGATAAGGCAGGGGATTGGGGCTGTGAGGGAAATGGATCAGCTATGCTGAAATGATGGAGCATACTTGAAGGACCAAATGGTCTAATTCTGCTTCTATATCTAATGGCCTTATGGTCTTACTTATATAACAACATAATCATTTCTTCAATGATCTTACTCTGCCTTCTCCAGGTGAGCATTCCTCAGCAATGCTAAATCTCCTCAATTGATCATTTTCATCAACCTATTGTTCTCAAATCAAGTATAATTTTCAACATTTGGAATGTAATGTGTCTCCCACATGGTAACCCACCTCGCCCTGTCCCTCTATTCAACATATGCCATCAATAGCAGTCATACGTAGATCTTCTCCTGTGAAGAGAGAGAAAAAGGGAGAGTCAGAGAAAGGGATATGGTCTTCTATTCATTCTAGAATTCATAACAGGAATTGGATATTGGGAGAGTTTCAGTATCTTTGGTTGTCAGAGATAAAATGATGGGTTCGCAAAGCAACCTGGTGATAGACGTCTTCCTCAGAAGTCCTCATCTCAGCTATCAACATCCAGTGAGTAAATTGGTTTCAGAGACTAACTACAAGGAGAATTCCAGTGCCACATGGCAATTGGAAAATGCTAATTGGCGCAGGCCAGTGGTTCATAATCTTGAATGGAAGTTAGTGTTCTGACCCTGTATTTCCAGCTGATGTCACTAATATCCACAAAGTCTACATGTGTCAAACAGGAAGCATAGCAGAGTATGACCAGGGAAGGTGCTGTATCTCAGAAGGGCCTTCACTGGCATATAATCACTGCACCAACACAGGCACTTGTGTAAGTTTGGTCTGGTTTAGAAAGACTTTTGACCTTTTTTTTTGCATCATGGCTTACACTGGAGGAAATGGGTCGAGTATGTCCATGTCAAAATGATGACACCCTTTTTAGATAGGATGCTTACACTCTGTTTAGTTGGGATGGTAAACCTAATTATATTCTTTGTGGGGAGAGGGGTGGTGAGGGGTGGTTAGGTGGTTGAAGCTGAGGTGTAACTGTTAATCTGGAAAACTGTGAGCAATGCTAGGCCCTGTATCTCAGGAAAGATGTGCTGGCCTTGGAGAAAACCCAGGGAGGTTTACAGGAACAATCTCAAGAATGAAAGGAGACATATGAGGAGTGCTTAGCATTTGATATCTCTTGGTCTGTACTTGATGGAGCTCAGAAGGGAGAAGGGAGATCTCATGAAACCTAACAGATACTGGTTGACCTCGACAGCGTGGAAGTAAGGAACATGTATCTTTCAATAGGAGAGTCTAGGTCCAAGGGTACAGCTTCAAAATGGGAAATGGCCTTTACAGGGATGACACAGTTGTGTAGTGGTTAGCGCAACTCGTTACAGAATAGGTGACAAGGGTTCAATTCCTGCCTGTTCTGGTGTCTCTCTCTGTCCACTTGGGATAGTAAATCAAATGGCATTGACTATGTTGGACATGTTTCTTAGAGGCAAGAGACAGCAGTTTGTCTTCATAAACTTGGCATGCAATTGGGAAATATTACACCTAAAACATTATTCCAGAAGTTTTTAATAGGAACACTTGAATCAACCACAGTTGACATAATAATGGTTAATAACCTCAAAATGGATCAGTACAATGATATCTTTTTCTGTGCATTACAGGGAGACATCAGGTTACTGCTTGAGTTGAGTGAAAGCCTGCTGTTTTGGAGAAATGTCTATCCATTACTGCAAAGCTCTGCCTGAGAGCATGGTTGAAGCTGTGTCACTCAAACCATTTAAAAAGTGTTCAGGTAAATAATTGAATCATTTGCGCAGCAAAGCTTATGGATAAAGAGGAAGGGTGTCCACTCATTAGTATGCAAGTGTTGGACTGAACGGCCTTTCATGCTCCATGATTCTATGAATCACATCATAGCTGAAAAAGTCAGCCAAAATTCTTGCTGTCATTATGGATTAGAAAATTCTCTTTGGAGACTGCTGCAAGTAATCTTTCATTCATTTTAGTTTATGAGACAACTAAATTCACCTGGGTGTTTCCCTCTGTGATTATGACCATGTCTTCACGTCAATTTTAAATTAACATCAAATGCTGCAGATAATTGTGCTGTCAGACAGCATCCATGGGGAGAAAACAGAGGCAGTGTTTCAAGTCAATATGCTCATGTCAGAATTGGGGAAGAGAGAAAACAGACATGTTTTAAGTTACTGGGAAAGGGTAGGTGGGAAAAATAAAGGGAATATCTCTGATAAGACGGAGACTAAGATTTCTGGTGCTAATGCTATTTCTGCTGTCTACTTAAATAGTTAATTGAGGGCATTCAGGGGAAGAGAATAATCTGCTCAAACACAGAGGTGCAGAATATCATTGTTACTGGAAATCTGAAAGATCATGGTATGCTGGAAGTACCAGCAAATCAGGTAGCATATGTGGAGAGAAATAAGCTAAAGAATATGTATTTTAGACTTTACGTAATCTTTCCTGGTGTCAGTACCTCCAGTTGAACTCTGTCTTTTTGTGTGTTTCCCCCTAGGTGTCAGTCTGTGGCTTTGTATTGCTACGTGCTCCAGTCCCCGCTCCTGCTCTACCCCGGCCGCTGTATTACTGAGTACTCTGTCTCTCATCTGCTTCTCTTTATTACCCATATCGCTGCCACCTGTGTCTCATTGTGCTCCATCTATCATCTGCCTCTCTGTTTATTGCTCAGTGTATTTTAGTCCTATGTTTTCACCTGTTTGTTGCCAGATTGTGCCAGTGAATTTTCCTGAGCCTTTCCAGCATTTGTATCTGTACTCTGGCCATCTGAATATCAACTTTGCCCATTTCCCAATTCTGGTTTTTGGATTTCTCTGGATGTTTTGCTCTCTGCCTGAACTTTGATGCTGACTTTGTTTGCACTTCGAGATTTGTTACTCGATTAATATCACTATGTGCACAGTACTTGGTCTGCGATTGGATCCCTGCTCCAGCGTCCTGACAATTGGCTGATCTAAGAGTTTACAGTACAGTTTGTCAGTCAACATATCTCATAATCATTGCCCCCATCCCCAATAGCTCAGTTGTTCTATCAACCCTTTGAGCCAAGCAACTACCTCCAGTCGAATGGGCCATGAGCAGAAGCTGGACTCTACAAAGAGAGCCCAGCCCCAAGTCTCCTGCAGACTACACTGAGAGCCCTTTGACACCGTATCCATGCAAAAGGCCTTTAAACTGTTTACAAAAGTCCATCATGATCAGAGATGTTTCAAAGCAACCAAAAGAAAATCTAAAATGGTTAATCAATGGTTTAAAAATCAAAAACTAATAAATTCAATGATTAATTAATTAATTAGAATGTTAATATTAATGAAGTAAAAGCAAACCATTTGCCTACACTTATTTTCGTAAATAATAGTTGGAGGCCCTACTCTCCTGGATAGAGCTATGTACCAGCTGTATCTGGAATGAAACTGTCAAAATGGATTAAGTGATGACTTCAGGTACAATACTGACGATGATGGGCAAATCACAGACTTCAGCTACAGCATCCTTTTTGTAAAATAAAGTCCCTCTTCCTCCTCTTCTTTCATTCACAACTCTGACCTCTTACCTCTTCTCACCTGCTTATCACCTCGCGGATCCCCTCCTCCTTCCCTTTCTCCTATGGTCCACTCTCCTCCTCTCAAATTTCTTCTTCTCCAGCCCTTTACCTTTCCCACTCACCTGGATTCACCTACCACCTTCTAGCTAATCCTCCTTCACCTCCCCCACCTTTTTTTTTCTGGCATCCACCCACTTCTTTTCTAGTCCTGAAGAAGGGTCTCAGCCTGAAACATTGACTATTTGTTCATTTCCGTAGATACTGCCTGACCTGCTGAGTTCTTCCTGCTTTGTGTGCTTTGCTTTGGATTTCAAGCATCTGCAGAATTTCTCCTGTTTATGATTTGCTACAGTATCTGGCTGTTCTGTATGGATCAATTGATTAGTTTCTTCCAGCAAGTTATAATATGTAATCCTGGCAGCCAATTATATTAGTTTGTAGAATAAATAGTAATGCAAGAAACCAATCAAAATTTGTATAGCAACTGCAACAATTTGGGTTTGCCGTTACTGGGCATGCTTCCCAGTGATCACATAACCTGCACTGTCAAAAAGCAATGATGCAACTGTGAAATGTCTTCCATTTACCAGAGTTCGCTTCAATCTCTGGATTATATATGAACATGACACATTTCTTAACATTGATATCAAGAAAGAGCTGCTAAATCCAAATCTAGGATTTGTACTGGAAATGAGGCAAGGTAGAATTAAGTTTTCTGTCTGCAATCAAGGTCCAATTTATTTAGGAGTTGAGAAGAGTTTTGCAATCCAGACATGGATTCCACACTGCAGGCACAATGTTGGATTTGCTTCATTTTCACATAATTTACAATAGAAATTTAGCCATGGGTACCAGGAGCATTCTGAGCCCAAAATTATTCTTACAAGATTAGGGGTCTTGGCCAATATTTATTCCTCGTCCAACATCATTGAAACTGACATTGTGAGATCTTGTCTGCACCGATTGCCAAGTTCTGGCAAGTTGTGGAATGCACAACAAAAGCACAAAGGACTTCTTCTAACCTCATGATGCAATGTTAAAATTAAACATCTGCGCACAAGCAGATGTTTTGCACATCTGTGAAACCACAAGATCAACCAATTCCTGGTGAAAGGAGTTTGTTTCTGAGTAACGTGTCAAGACGAACAGCAGCCGCAAGTGGAATCACAGCATTGTTTAGGGGACTGAATAGATGCTGAATGCATAGAATGGCCTAAAAACATGCAGGGTAATGATTTAAAGCCATATTTTAATAGGAAGGCTGAACTGTCAGCTGAAATGGATTGTGTACTAAAGCAATTAAGCCTGATAATTCCCTGGGTTCTGCAAGAGATTGTTATCAGAACTACACAAAAGAACATCCTGATGTCGTTAAAATGAAAATGTTAGCTGGAAGCTACATCCTCTGGACTCAAGTGAATAAAGATATTGGATTGTTTGTAGGCACCAGCAAAATGTTTTACATCAAACAGAAGTGACTGTTTCTGATGCTCTTCTCATTACTTGGAAATGGCAAGTGAACTGGTCTGGAGACCTCACATTGATTTTACTGGAAAAAACAGATGGATACACTTATTTCTGTACCCTTGGCATCTCAGTTGGTAAATGAATTGAATATTATAGTATTAAACCAGACATCCCCAAGCTCCCATGGATCTACACTGAATAGTGTGTTCCTCCATAAAATTGTCTCTTCTTTCAGCATTATTGTGCAAGATATACTGGGGCAACTTCACCATGCTGCCTGCAAGAATAACACTCGTTCTTCCCTGATGAAGGGTAAAATAAAATGGCAATAGATATAATACTGTTGTCTGCAGACTGAGATTTCATTTCATAACACACAATGTTATGGCTGCACTTGTGAAGTTGGTTTAAGTTATTGTGGTAGACAAGAAGCATATTACAAGAGTTCAATTTCAACAATTGATAGTCACTCACATTTTAATAACCTCGATAAAAGAAATAATAAAGAGAACGTATATTGTTCCATTTGATAATGAGACTAAAGTAGTTGACTTAAGTCAGCCAACTATTAAAATTGGAGATTTGTTTGCTAAATTAGTAATCTAAATCTGATTGAAATAAAGGAATTTCTGTACAATTTTGCTGCCAGAAACTGGCAAAACCTCTCTTTATTCCACCTCTTGATTGTTGACGCTAGCATGCCTTTGAAGCACAATTGAAACATTACTGTGTCGTTTTACTGCACTATAGAAGTGTTTGCTATGCCGTGATTTAAATAATATGGCTCTCAGAACATTGGCATATGGCTGAGAGTCCTTTGACTGTTATTTTAATGGTGGTTTAAATGTATTAAATCTTCAACTTACACAACGAGAGTCATTGTGCCTCAGACTACTACATTGCATGTGAAGTATATTGTGATTTTTCTAGATAAATTCAAGCTGCTTTAAAAATGTTGAGAACCAAATTGGAAAGCAGCAGTATTTGGCAAGCTTTTTGACTTCTTCATAAATCAATTAATGTTTTATATCATGGGAGTAGAACACACCGGGTGAAAAAGACAATTAACAAACAATTAAGATTTTGAATTTAAGTAACTAATGAAATTTCCAAGTCAGTGACACTGATGTCACAAATTATGCAGTTGATAGTAGCAGTTATGAATAGGGTTATAGAGCAACAGAAATGTATTGAAGAGTGTGAGCTGCAGAGTGTGATTCAGAAATATTAAGGAGTAACATTTCAAATGATTCTATTTCAATATCAGAGGATGTATAAAGTACACAACCTGAAATTCTTACTCTTCACAGACATCCATGAAAAGAGTACTCCAAAGAATGAGCAATAGTAAAAACATTATAACCCGAAAGATCCCTCCCCCCTTCTATGCACAAGCAGCAACAAAACATTAATCTCCCACTCCCCCCCACCCATTCAGCAGAAAGTGTCAGTGCCCACCACATACCAATCAAGCAATAGCTAAGCCTCCAATGAGAGACCATGATCTTCAGTCAATAAAAACTGTTGTTTAACTGACAATTTGACATGCCACAGGCTCTTTCTCTCTCTCACTAACAAGGGACAGAGAGATGTCACCCATTTCACAGCGAAAGGGGAGACTGACAAACATTCACTGTTATGATGTTACGATTTACCACATAGCTTTTTATTCTGAGATTCTCCGACTCGAGAATCGGCAGCAAACTCTCCCCACCATCAAAAGAAAGAGAGAGAGAGGAGAGAGGAAGCAATCACTCGAGTACAGAGACCTCCTTCAGCTGCATCTGCTCCCATGAAATTCTGATGTTCCTTCTCCCATGTGCTTCAGTTGGCAACACCGGCCTGGAATCAGTCATCCACAGGACAGCACCCGAGTGGTGCCACCTTCCAGGACGTTCTTGGATATGTCAAAAAATGGCCGGAAGCAGGAAATCATCCGCCATTAAAAAACGCAGTTTGAGTGCAGCTTCAGATCACAGACTTTGACAAAGCCTCTGCCACCTTCAAAAGGTAAAAAAGAGACATTAAAGAGAGGAATTTAAGTTGTTTCCACAGATGACTTCGAAGAAGCAGCCATTTGGCACCTTCTTAGCCCTTTCTCTATTTGTTCAGGAAATGGAAAAATATTGCTATTCATGACAGAATCAGTGATATTCTGTTCTGAAACTCAATGTTTTTACCTGCTGTTCCTTGATGGTAGGTGAAGATTACAGGAAAAGTCATGTTTTATCATGTTTCAATAATCAAATTTGATAATGCCTAGAAAAATCAGAAAGAGCAGAAAAAACCTCAGTAGATCAGACAGCATCTGTGGAGAGAGAAACAATCTACGTTTCAGGCTGAAGAAACAAACAAGGTGCTGGAGGAACTTAGCAGATCAGACGGTATCTGCGGAGAGGAGTTGACAGACGGCATTTTCAGTTGAGACCTTTCATCTGGGGTTGACGACCCAATCAGCTGAAATTTTCTTGCATTTTCTGATTTTATTTTATTTCCAGCATTTCATTTTGTTGTTTTCATCTATTGTTAAATTCACTGCCATTCTCTCCCATGAGTGCCAACTTTGAAAAGTTCTCTTCTCTCCAGCAAGTTTTCTGGCTGTGCTCTTTGTTTTTTTCATCCAGTGTGATCTATATCCTATGACATTAATTGATTCTCTTTCTGCAAACACTCTCTGAACTGAGAAGTTTTCCCAGCATTTTGTGCTTTTGTCTTAGATTTCCAACATCTTCAGCATGTTTGATTTTCATTCTAACAGTGGCTTCGTGGCTGCCTGTTAGGAGTTGTATAATGTAAACATACTTTAATAATAAATGTAATTTGAACTTCAAACATAGTTAAGTACAAGCATTCTCTATTAAGGGAAGAACCCCTCAGGAGAACATGATACTAGACTTGAGAGATTGGACTACTGTTGAGATATATATGGTAGTGGAGTAACGTAATGTAACCTAGGAGGGCATTTGAGTTGAATAGGCTAAATGGGATTGGAAAGTGTTTTATGACAGTGAAAGGACTAAGATACCACAATGAGTTAACTTTCAAAGCTTTTACGAAGAGGCAAGCTTGCTTTGTATTAATAGTTTTGAAAGTCAGCTCACCATGATATCTCAGTCCTCTCACTTTCTTTGTATAGAAGCTATAGAAGTAATTGTATCATAGAGAGATACAGCACAGAAACGAGACCTTAAACCCATCAAATAATATCCTTTCCAATAACTTCAAATTTACGCCTTTCCCTTTGCTTTTTAGTGCTCCCTTAGAAAACTGTTTTGCAAATACTGTTAGGTTTTGTTAAAACTATTTAATATTAATAAAATAACGTAAAAATCGAAATCAAACATTCTGAAAGTGCAAGAAATTCAAAATAAATACAGATAATGCTGGAAAATGTTCCTTGTTCAAACAATGTTTCTGGAAAGAAAGAGAATTAATGTCTTCAAGGCAAATGGAACACACTGGGTAATAAAAGACAAACTAGACAGGCAGAAGCGTAGCTAAGAGAAGTGGAAAATGTCTTCAAGGTTAGCATTCCTGGGTGAGATGGCAGTGAAAATAGCAGGAAAAACAAATGTTGGAAAATTTAAGTAGAAAGGGAAAATGCTAGGAAATCTCAGCTGATCAGGTCTTCAACCTTGCATGAAGGTTATTTAGTGATACAGTGCAGAGTGGGTCCTTCTGGCCCTTTGAGCCATGCCATCTCAGCAACCCCAAAATCCAAGTTAACCCTGATCTTAATCCCAGAAGATTTACAATGACCAATAAGCCGACCCGGTATGTCTTTGGACTGTGGAAGGAAGCTGGAGCACCCAGAGAGAACACCCGCAAGGAGGACATACAGAGATTCTTTACAGAAATTTGCTGGAACTGAACTCCAGACTCTGGAATGCCATGAGCTGTAATAGCATCATGCTAACCACCACTCTACCATGGCATCCAATATGTTGAATGTCCATTTCCTTCCACAGAGGCTGCCTGGCCTACTGAATTTCTCCGACATCTTCAGCATCATGATGAATAAAGACTTTTTAGATCACTGATTAGAGTTAAATTCCCACTCCTGCCTGTAAGGAGTTTCCAGTCATAGTAGTCATAGTCATAGTCATGCTTTATTGATCCCGGGGGAAATTGGTTTTCATGACAGTTGCACCATAAATAATAAATAGTAATAGAACCATAAATAGTTAAATAGTAATATGTAAATTATGCCAGGAAATAAGTCCAGGACCAGCCTATTGGCTCAGGGTGTCTGACCCTCCAAGGGAGGAGTTGTAAAGTTTGATGGCCACAGGCAGGAATGACTTCCTATGACGCTCTGTGTTGCATCTCGGTAGAATGAGTCTCTCTGGCTGAATGTACTCCTGTGCCCAACCAGTACATTATTTACTGGATGGGAGACATTGTCCAAGATAGCATACAACTTGGACAGCATCCTCTTTTCAGACACCACGGTCAGAGAGTCCAGTTCCATCCCCACAACATCACTGGCCTTACGAATGAGTTTGTTGATTCTGTTGGTGTCTGCCACCCTCAGCCTGCTGCCCCAGCACACAACAGCAAACATGATAGCACTGGCCACCACAGACTCGTAGAACATCCTCAGCATCGTCCGGCAGATGTTAAAGGACCTCAGTCTCCTCAGAAAATAGAGATGACTCTGACCCTTCTTGTAGACAGCCTCAGCATTCTTTGACCATTCTCCCGGTGACTGCATGAGTTTCTTCCGAGTTCTCCAGTTTTCTCCCACATTCCAAAGACATAGAGTCAGGGTTAGTGAATTGTGGGAGTGCTATACTGGCACTAGAAGCATGGTGACATGTCTGTACTGCCCAGCAAATCCTTACTGACTTGACTGGACATAAATGACATATTTCACAGTATGTCTCAATGTTTCATTGTACCTTTTACAAAAAATCTTATCTTTATATCTCAGCTTCAGTCTCTAGTCACTCAGTTGCAGTCACAAATTTCATGTTGCTTATCCATTTTTCCTTGAAATTTTGCAAGGAAAAATGCACAGTCATATATGATGTTAGCCCCAAAATATCATTAATATCTTAGCATAGGTTTGTCAACACATTGTTGAAATGATGAACAAGGGAGAAAATGGACACTTGAAGTTACATAACATTTCATCACAATCCCCCAACCCGACCAAACGATTTTTTGAATTTAATGCAGGCTTCCAATATGTACAGTTTCAATTATTTGTTTCAAACAATGTGCAGATTTCCATCATCTGTGGGACTTTTTTTTTGGAGTTTGGCAAAGTCTTCACTCAAGTCTAAGCCATATCTTCAGTGCTAAGAACATCTGTGCTTTATGATCTATAAGTCTCTGTCATACTTGATCCTTCAGACTTATAATTGCCATGGTTGCATTCCCCATTATTGTAACCTGCTCCAAACCTATTACCTTCTGCTGGAAATGCTCCATTATCATACTTTTCTTTGCTTCACTGTGTTAGCTAGGTTAAAATCAGGGCAGTTTCCTTCACATTCCTTTAACTCCCTGACCTTTTGGAATATACATCAATTCTCAAGTCTTTGATCACCATTAACTTTGTTTTTTCTTGGACTCAGTACCTGTATTTGCTTACACCATTGTGCCAAAACCTTGGTACAATTCTCAACAGAACACAATTTTGCTGCAGCTTGCCAAAAAGCATTAGTCAGGAATATACTGATTGTATAATTGTCTGGGCATGATTGCTAATTTGTGCATAGCAAGATCAGACGTAGAGTAGTGAGATGAATGAGTTGGCACAAAGCAAATGAATAAAGCTATAAAATAATTGATTAGGTTGTTGATCAAGAAGCTACTCCTGGTAGTTTTGAAATATTACAAAAATAAGCAAAATCAAGAAGACAAATTGACAAAACAAGAACTGAGTACACAAGTAAAAGCTCAAGCAAAACAATTATCAGCAGAGATGACAGACAGGGTGCAGGAGATGTGGTAATAAGTGTACAAGCACAACCAAGTAACTTCAAATTTAGTATCATAAAATCGACAACATGACTATACCACACAGAATACAATGTAGTAAGTCACAAAGGTTTCCACAGTGATTTCAGGCCTCACAATTCTTAGTCAACACTTGATTGCTGCAGTGGAAAGGGAACTTTGAATTCTGACCCACTCGTAAAACTACAGGTGAGTCCCAGGCTCTGATTGCAATTTCTGATCTAGGCGAAGCTAACCAATCCAGGGAAGGTACTCCAACAAATATGAGTTCCACAAGTGTAGAGACACACAGAGACAGACAGGTTCCCTGATCTTTTGTTTTCATGCCATTAACTCAGCCTTGTTTCTTTCATTCGAAAAACACGTGTTCATCAAACTCTTTTTAGTTAGTTAGATACTTCAATGTCCACTCCTCTTTCATTAATCCATGAATTGTTTGGACTTAACTTTCCTTTAGACTTATAAGGACATTAATATGACATATAAGCAATACACCAGAATTTTTAAAAAAATCCATCAATTCAATCTGACAGACTCAAAGAGAGAATCCATAAACTTAGCTCAAAGTGACCATCAGACATTTAGTTATTAACAGACATTCCCATGTTAATGGTGCTTGAGATTATGAAAGAGTACAGCTGTTATCAGCAAACATTTACTTTTGACATGTTGTGAGCTCGGAAAAAGTTAAATTGTCATTTTGAACTGTTCAGACATTCATTCAATATTTTACAAATTTTAATAGAACACAAACTGAGATTTAAATGGCCCTAATCATGGTTTAGAAAAGTTAAGTATAATCTCAGTAGCACATACAAGCATCTTCCTTTTTCTTCTTATTTGGCAATCTAGAATTAAGAGGATTCAGAATGAGCAATGGGCCAGTTAGAGTAGACATTAGGAAATAACTCTTCATGAAGAGGATTATAAATATTTAGGAGTCTATACCTTGGAGGCTTTTGAATGTTTAGTATGACCTTTGTGAACAAAATCAGTAAAAAACCGCTCTGCAATTGGGTGTTGGACTTGCTAACCAACAGACCACAGATAGTCAGGATGCACAACTGCTCCTCCATCCCCACCATGCTCAACACAGGCACGTGTGCTGAACCCATTGCTCTACACTCTGCTCACATACGACTGCATGGCCAAGCACAGAGTAATCACATTGTCAAGTTTGTTGATGACATGACGGTGGTGTGATCTATCACTAACAACAATGAGATGGTCTACATGGAGGATGTGGAATAGCTCGAAACCTGGTGACAGGCAACAATCTCTTCCTCAACATCACCAGGTCAAAGCAGATGGTTATTAACTTCAGGTGAATATGCATAACTCGCACCCCTCTTTACATCAGCATCGCAGCAGTGGATCTGCAAGCAGATTCAAACTCCTGAGAGTGAACATCATACACAACCTCTCATCGTCCCTGAATCACAGTCAAGAAAGCTCACCAATCCCTCTACTTTCTGAGAAGGCTGAAGAGAGCTAAACTATGCACATCAAAACTCACAACCTTCTACAGATGTGCAGAAGAGAGCATCCGAAAAAGTTGCATTACTGCATGGTACAGATACTACACTACAGTGGACAGAAATGCTCCACAATGGATAGTACAACTGCCTAAAGCATCACCAACACCAGCATTGCCACCATCAAGAAAAGTGCCAGAAAAAGGCCAACAATATGATGAACGTTCCAACCCACCCTACTTATGGATTACTTGTCCTTCTCCCGTCAGAGAGGAGGATATGAAGCATCCACACCAGGAACACCGGACTCAAAAACTGTTACTTTCCCCAAGAAGTAAGGCTGATCAACACTTCCACCCACTAACCACCCCACCTCCACTCCTTTATTATTTCCTTTCAGGATCAACCTCTGTACAGAAACTCCTCTGCCTAGCGTCACTTTATGTATGCTGTATATGTAATTAATATGTTTTTTAAAATTATTGTGTACTTTATGTTATTGTGCTTCTTTCTGTGCTGCATCAGATCTGGAGTAACAATTATTTCATTCTTCTTTACACTTAGGTACTGGAAATGACATAAAACAATCTTGAATCTTGAGTCAGTAAGCGAGTAACAAGGGAATCGAAGACATATAGACCAAGAGGGTAAGTGGAGCCAGGTCCAGTATAATTTATGATGTACTGAGATGGCAGAGCAGGCTCAAGGGACTTAGTACTTGCTTCAGAAAAATGCAAAAGTTAAAACTTAGTTAATTGATATCACCAAAGATCTTAAAAATTGATTTTTACTTGGACGAAGAATCTTCCCATGAGATTAGCGACTTGCTATCACACTTTATTTTGATTAAACCATGTGATTCTGCTTTACGGATAGGGAGAAGTCAATCCAGCCTACAACTAGGAACAGAATAAAATCACTTTCAATTAAATGGGAAGTAAATCAGCGAAGCAATTCAGATGTGCTTTAACACATTTTATGAGTATTAAGAGTATTAACACTATCAACATCAGGTTGACTGTGTGGTTAAGAAGGCATACGGTGTATTGGCCCTCATCAACCATGGGACTGAGTTCAAGAGCCAGAAGGTAATGTTACTGCTATATAGAACCTTGGTCAGACCCCACAGTGTACTATGCTCAGTTTTGGGCACCTCACATTAGAAAGGATGTGGAAACTATAGAAAGGGTGCAGAGGAGATTTACAAGGATGTTGCCTGGATTGGGGAGCATGCCTTATGAGAATAGGTTGAGTGAACTTGGCCTTTTCCCCTTGGAGAGACGGAGGATGAGAGGTGACCTGATAGAGGTGTATAAGATGATGAGAGGCATTGATCGTGTGGATAGTCAGAGGCTTTTTTTACAGGGCTGAAAAGGCTAACATGAAAGGGCACAGTTTTACGGTGCTTGGAAGGAGGTACAGAGGAGATGTCAGGGGGTAAGTATTTTTATGCAGAAAATGGTGAGTGTGTGGAATGGGCTGCTGGCAATGGTGGTGGAGGCAAATACAATAGGGTCTTTTAAGAAGTTCTTTGCTAGGTACATGGAGTTTAGAAAAATAGAGGGCAATGGATAACCCTAGGTAATTTCTAAAGTAAGTACATGTTCAGCACAGCATTGTGGGCCAAAGGGCCTGTAATGTGCTGTAGGTTTTCTGTGTTTCTATGTTTCTAACATTAATATTAATATTATCACCTTCAATGTAGCATATTAACTGGGTGTGTAATGCAGTTCAAAAAGGGACAAAGTGTTATTTGTACACTGAATGCAAAGATGAATGCTGTAAGAGAGGATGGATGTATGTTATACAAGTGGCAAATTAAGTCAGAACTAGGTTACCAGTGCAGTAAACAGAAAGACACTCCACAGTGAAAGACACTATAGACACAAAACAGTTTTTGATCAGAAGTATAGAGTTGGCAATCATGCAGAACAATGATATCATAATCCAGCCAAATTAATTCATTGCATCTGACATTAATAATTTCTGAATCTATTGCTACGTTTATATAGATGGTTGGCTCTGACATAGTCCTGAGAACTGCATTGATTTTGGCTTCCCAGCAGAGCTACTCAAGTGTGTATGCTAGTGGTGGAATTATGTATCTATATATATAGCCTGTGTACAAAAAAAAACAGACAAGTATAACTAGGCGGATCAGTGCCCGACTGAATGCTTCCCTGTAATCAACAAAATGGAATATATTAGCCACCACATGATCATGAATAATCTTACCCTCCACCCTTTATGGAATTGTCTCCTGTAGTTGCAATCAGTCAGTTTCTTGGTCTAGATACATACATGGATTTAGGTCTAGAACGCCAGACCAAATCAGAAGATGACCTTGGCCATGCAATTGATTGTCACAACCACAGAATCTACTGTGGTGTCCACACACCCACAGAGGCAGGCTGACAACAAGTTTGACAATTTGAGTACATGTTCCAGCTAATTACTGTTTCATTATGGTGGTATTTAACTCACTTTTTTTCATTCTAGTCTTATCAAGACTTGAATATAAATACAACAATGTTCAGGCTCTCAGCTTACCTTCATCCTTGTCTGGGAAAGAGGGCCACCATTTCGACAGGCACTGTAAAGGAGCAGTATTCATTTAGTATTTAGTAATTGCTTGCAGCCACACTGTTGGCATTTAACTTTCAGTTTGACGGTTTTAGTTAACGGCCATCTTGGCCGAGCATTTATTATTTTTCTTTTGTTTTAAATTCTGCAACAGTTCTCATTAAAGTCAGTGAACTGTTGACCTGCTTCAGTCTCTCTCTCTCTCTCTCTCTCTCTCTCTCTCTCTGTCTCTCTCTCTCTCTCTCTCTGCACTTGGGCCATATCTGAACGTTTTGACAATGGATAACATCTGGTATTAAGAAGCTGTAGCAAAGCTGGAATCAATTCATTAACAGAAAAAGTTTCATGTGGCTCGGGTGATCAAGTGGATAGCCACGATAACCTTGTGTTCCTGCAGGAGCTTCTTTGGGAAATTTTCACCGTCCATCATCAGAGAATGCCTCCTGACAATTTGGCTGTATTAAACTCCATCCACAGATCTGTTGCTGATGTCCAAATCATGTTTGATTTTATCATGAATGAAGTGAAAAGCCTAACATCTATCTTTGATGTCACTGTCCTCCACAAGCCTGTGATGTCCCCTCGTACACCTAGTGCATATATTTAGTGTCAAGAAATCTCGAGGCTTGAGCCGAAAGCAGAGCAGTGGAGGTGATTCAGCAGTGAATGATAACTTTAAAAATAGACTGCAATCTATCAAGCCACAGTGGTCAATAAAACAAGATAGAACAGAAACTAAACACAACAGGCAACAAGGTAAACTTTAGGTAGAGAGACTGAAGGCTACAAATTACAAAGTAAAATTACTATCAGAAGTACATATCTGTCACCATATACAACCCTGCAATTCATTTTCTTGCTGGCATACTCAGTATATACAAGAAATACAATAGAGTGACTACATACAATAGGACGGAAAACAGCCATTGTGCAAAGAAAAATGTGCAAACACAAAAAGAGAGATAAAAAAGAAGTAATAACAATAGTAAAAATGTACTTCTCTTCATCCATACCTATCAATACATATCAACAATTCTCATAAAAGTCCTGAAGAGTGTTTGAATTTTTGACAGAAGGTAAAATATATCTCTTATCTAAAGGATAGTTCACAAAAGAGCCATCAAAATATCATCCTGTTATTTGACTGCAAACTATATATAAAATTATAACATCATGTATCATGCAACTAATCATCACTCACTTATGTAAGCACAACATACGATGGAAGAACAGAAAGGATGCCTTTACTTTCTTAGAACTTACTTTTGTGTAAATCTCCAGAAAGCCACAATACTAAACATCACTAGATTAGTCTGAAAGTTCCTAGCAATTGAGAAATGAGTGTGGTTGGCTATGCATGTACCTCAGGTTTTACCAGCTTGAGCTGAGAAAAAAAAGTAATGAATCAGCAATAAATATCAAGAACATGAGATCAAGAGTTCTTGGAAGTGAGCCCAATTCAGTGGGAACTGTTCAGTGATAGGGTGAGTAATGTTTTTTTTATTATTCATTTATGGGATGTGGGCATCATCAGCTAAGCCAGCATTTATCGTCCATCTCTAGTTGCCCTAGAGAAGGTGGCAATCAGCTGCCGCCTTGAACCACTAAGTTCCATGAGGTGTAGGTACACCCACAGTGCTGTTAGGGAGAGAATTCCATGATATTGACCCAGCGACAATGAAGGAATGGCGATAAGTTTCCAGGTGAGGATGGTGAGTGACTAGGAGGGGGATTTCCAAGTGGTGGTGTTCCCAGGTATCTGCTGTTCTTGTCCTTCGGTAGTGGTCGTGGCTCTGGAAAGTGCTGCCTTAGGAAGTTTGATGTGCTGTTGCAGTGTATTTTGAAAATAGTACACGCTGCTGCAACTGTTCATCGATGGTGGGGTGATTGGATGCTCGTGGAAGGGGTACCAATCAAGTGGGCTGCCTTGTACTGGATGGTGTCGAGCTTCTTGAGTGTTGATGGAGCTGCACTCATCCAGGTGAGTGGCAAATATTCCATTACACTCCTGACCTGAGCCTTGTAGATGGCGGACAGGGTTTGGGAAGTCAGGAAGTGAGTTACATGCCACAGGGTTCCTAGCCTTTGACTTCCTCTGGTAGCCATGATATATATGGCGAGAGCAGTTCAGTTTCCTGTCAATGGCAACCCCCAGGATATTGATAGTAGGGGATTCAGTGATGGTGATGCCACTGAATTTCAAGGGATGATGTTTAGATGCTCTCTTGTTGGAGATGGTCATTAGCCTGGATATTGTCCAGGTTCTGCTGCATTTGGGTGTGAACTACTTCACTATCTGAGGAGTCACGAATGGTGCAAAGCATTGTGCAGTCATCTATGAACATCCCCACTTCTTACCTTTTGACAGAGGGAAGGTCATTGATGATATCCCCTCTGATTCAAGAGCCTGATATTTGAGGGGTAACTGTTCCTGTACCTGGTGGTACGGATATGGGAGCTCCTGTAACTTCTTCCTGATAGTAGCAGTGAAAAGTGATCATGGCCTGCGTGGCGGGGCCCTGCTGATGGATGTTGCTTTCCTATGACATGTGGTCAGTAGTGGGAAGGGCTTTACCTTGATGGACTGGGCCATATCCATGACATTTTGCAGGCTTTTCTGTAGAAGGATACTGATGTTTCCACACCAAGCTATGATGCAATCAGCTGACTGTGGTCCCCCTGCAACTGGCCTATCTCCACAATAAGTCAACGGCAGACGCAATCTCAATGGTTCTTCACACGGCTTTACACCAGCTAGACAACACAAACACCTATGACAGGATGCTGTTCATCGACTATAGCTTAGAATTTAACACCATCATTCCCACAATCCTGATTGAGAAGTTACAGATTCTCGGCCTCTGTACCTCCCTCTGCAATTGGATCCTCAACTTCCTAACTGGAAGACCACAATCTGTGCAGATTGGTGATAACATCTCCTCCTCGTTGACAGTCAACATTGGTGCACCTTAGGGGTGTGTGCTTAGCTCACTGATCTACTCTCCCTATAACCATGACTGTGTGGCTAGGCATAACTCAAATACCATCTATAAATTTGCTGATGATACAGCTATTGCTGGTAGAATCTCAGATGGAGATGAGAGGGCGTACAGGAGCGAGATATACAAACTAGTGGAGTGGTGTCACAGCAACAACCTTGCACCCAGCGTCAGTAAGATGCAAGAGCTGATTGTGGACTTCAGGAAGGGTAAGACGAAGGAACACATACCAATCCTCATGGAAGAATCAGAAGTGGAGAGAGTGTGCAGTTTCAAGTTCCTGGGTGTCAAGATCTCTGTGGACCTAACCTGGTCCCAGCATATTGATGCAGCTATAAAGAAGGCAAGACAGCAACTATAGTTCATTAAGGGTTTAAAAAGATTTGGTACGTCAACAAAAACAATCAAAAACTTCTATAGGGGTACCGTGGAGAGCATTCTGACAGGCTGTATCACTGTCTGGTATGGGGTAGCTACTGCACGGGACCAAAAGAAGCTGCAGAGGGTCGTAAATTTAGTCAACTCCCATCTTAGGTACTAGCCTACAAAGCACCCAGAATATCTTCAAGGAATGGTGCCTGAGAAAGCCAGCGTCCATTATTACGGACCCCAGCATTCGGGACATGCCCTTTGCTTATTGTTATAGAAGCACAGAAACATAGAAAACCTACAGCACAACACAGGCCCTTCGGCCCACAATGCTGTGTCGAACATGTATTTACTTTAGAAAATACCTAGGGTTACCCATAGCCCTAAGCTCCATGTACCTACCCAGGAGTCTCTTAAAAAACCCTATTGTATCTGCCTCCACTACCGTCGCTGGCAGACCATTCCATGCACTCACCACTCTGCATAAAAAAAAACTTACCCTAGACATCTCCTCTGTACCTACTTCCAAGCACGTTAAAGCTGTGTCTTCTCGTGTTAGCCATTTCAGCCCTGGGAAAAAGCCTCTGACTATCCATGTGATCAGGTAAGAGGTACAGAAGCACAAAGGCACACACTCAGCGATTCAGGAACAGCTTCTTCCCCTCTGCCATCCGATTCCTAAATAGACATTGAACCCATGAGCACTACCTCGCTTTCTGAGTATGTATTATTTCTGTTTTTGCATGATTTTTAATCTATTCAACATACATATAACCGTTATTTATTTATTTATTTATTCTTCTATATTATATATTGCATTGAACTGCTGCTGTTAAGTTAACAAACTTCACGCTACATGCCGATGATAATAAATCTATTTCTGATTCTGATTCTGAATATACTCTCTAACACATATCGCTAGAAATTTGTCAAAGTTTTAGATAACATTGTGAATATTGGCAATGTTCTAAGAAAGTAGAGGCACTGCTATACTTTCTTTATAATGTGCTGCACACAGGGGAGATCCTCTGAAGTGATAACATCAAGGAATCTAAAGTTGCTGACCCAGTCCACCTCTGATCCCCCAATGAGGACTGGCTCGTGAACCTCCAGTTCCTCCTCCTGAACTCTATATCAGTTCATTGGTCTTGTCAACATTGAGTGAGAGGATGTTGTGGCACCACTCAGCCAGGATTTCAATTTCCCTCCTATATAGATTACTTCAGATTCACTTTCAGATCTGGTTTCATTTATACAGTGAAATATGATTTTTATATTAGTAACCAACACAACCTGAGACATGCTGGGGTCAATCCGCAAATGCCACCACACATTCTGGCACCAGCATATCATGCCTACCAAGACTTCATGACTTCAGCTGGCAAGATCTTATGTTGCATCATCCTTGTCCTTAGCTGTGTTTCTCTGCCTCTCCTTCAGCAGTTTGTAACCCACCCACCGCACTCTGGCAAAAGCTTCGTCCAACTGCTCTTTAACTGGGAAGGGCCAAATATTCTTCGATAATTTTCATGTGCAATCTCGTGAACATTTAAGTTGAAATAAAAGTGCGATTTGCTGTTGTTGGATCTTGAATGAATGCAAGATTTATATTTTATTTCATTACTCTAAAATGCCAGTGCACAAGAGACCCTAAAGAATCCTGTCTGGTATCACTCCTAACTTAACTATTTATCATGTTATCTGCACCAATAAGGTTTAATTTGAAGTTACCTCTTGCTTTGATCTCATCTCCATTACAAACTTCCAAAGGATTCTAAAATGATTATATTCCTTAACTGCACAATTCTTACTTATTATTAAAGTAGATTTCCAGCAGAACTTAATTGTACAGATATTTTAATCAATTACATTTCTGACATACACCAACATGTTACACTTTGTTAAAAGTCTCTCGACCAAATTATAGTGGTGAATATGTTTTCAGATTCCGATCACCTCAATACAGCTTTGAAACAAAGGCTAGGTCTAATTACAAAACAGACGTAGAGATCTTCATAAAGAACTTGATACAGTTTGACCTACTAAAACTTTGTAGTTTACTTAATCCAGCTGCTCTGTTTAGACTAGAATGCTTATGAGTCAGGCCACATATCAGTGAATTGGACTAATCAAAGGCCATAGTAACTGGACCTATGAAAAGGTAAGCTTTCTCATCAGTTATTAATAGCCCTTTGAAATACTGTAGATTTGTTAACCCACACCTGGATCTGCCAAAGTGAATCAACATGGTTCCAATATCTCTTCAAGTTATCCTGGAGCCCACTTAATCTGCACGTAGCTGCCATGTGACCAACAGCGCTTGAGGAAAGAACAAGCTGGCTTCAGGAGAAACAGAGCTTGTGCTGACCAGACTTTCATTCTGCATCACATCATAGAACAGTGCCCAGAGTGGTAGAGACAGTTGCATGTGAATTTCATGGACTTTGAAAATGTTTTTGATAGCATCCACAGGGAAAGCCTCTGGCAACTTCTCAGATCATAATTGAATACATTCCAAAATTGTCCAGCCTATCCAGAGTTCCTATGCTAAGGCTATGTCCACACTACGCTGGCTAATTTTGAAAACTCTGGTTTCGAGTAAAAACGACAGGTGTACACACTAAGCATTTTTCAAGATACCTCTGTCCACACTAACACGGCTACTTGGGCGAAACTCCTCTACTGGGAATGCGCAGAACACACAGAAAACAAGCGAAGAGGAAACGGTATGCTTAGTGCGCATTTGTCCAGTTACAGAGTACAAAAACTTCAAAGGAATTGTTCTTGGCTCTCGCGCAGGAGGACTTAAAACTAAAAAAAAACTAATACTGGAGCGCATGGAGGCAACCGACAGGGAGTTCACGGACAGTATGATCCGGCTGACGAACATTGAAAAACTGACTAACTCTGTTGCATTAATAAAACACCTTGTTAAATGTATAAAACATGTCTGCATCAGTGTTATCTTGTATTTCCATACAATGTTACATTAGGCTGTTACTCATCTATTGTCAGAGAAGTACTTGCATAAATAGGTAAACCACCTTCATACAAGCAAGGACAGAAAACAGGGCAAAGTGAGTATACTTATTTATTCAGTAAGTTATGGGTCAAAGTATTTGGTGAGTACATTTCTAACTCCTCTGGCTTCAGTCTCGTTGCCGTCTGTTCTGAAATTGTTAGGTTATATGGGGGGTTGCGTTCAAGAAAACAACAAAATGCCGCGCTGTGGCCATCTGTTTCGGCACGTCATGACAGCGTTTTTAAATAGTCAAAAAAGCTCACTTTACAATTTAACTCTCACTCCATTCACACTGACTGCGCGTTATAACAGCCATACGGCAGTGCTTGCGCAGTACCAAGCAGAAGCAGAAAAAGCATTGTTGCTGTGGTGTTGTCATGACAGTGTTTTTAAATCTCTCCATTTACCTCGTACGCACTACAACAGATATTAGGCGTTTTCAGATTTATTCACTCTGGAGACCGTTTCTGAAAATCTCCGTTTTCGGGGGATGAAAATGTCGCTTTAGTGTGGACGGAGGGAGAAAAAGCTTTGTTTTCAAAATTATCCAGCGTAGTGTGGACGTAGCCTTAAGTTTACCTGCACAGTTGGGGGTTGAGCTTTGAAGTCAAGACAGGAGTCAGGCAAGGCTGTGTGATATCATTGATATTATTTAATCTGGTGATTGACTGGGTTATGAGTCAAACACTGAAAGATAAACAGAAAGGCATTAAGTGGACTCTATTTTCTACTTTAGGTGACATGGCATTACTACCACATACAAGAGAAAACTCAGCACCGATATATCTTTGGGGCACTGGTTGGATTCAGAGTCAGCCAGAGAAAATGAGACAATGATCTTCAATGCAGAGTCTCCTCCTCCCATCAAGGCATATGGCATCGACTTACCCAGCACCATCAGAGTGTCCTACCTGGACATCATTATTCAGCAGGATTATGGGACCAAGGACGACATTCAATGCAGACTCAGCAAAGCTAGAAATGTCTTCAGATCAATGAGCAACATATGGAGAACAACCTTGTACGGGTCAGAATGCTGGTGCATGGCAGAGAACAACCTTGCCAAACTGTCATCATTTGTCAGCATAAGCCTCCAGACGATCCAACATACTTTCTGGCCAAGAAAAAACTCCAACCACGCCCTATTCCTTTAGTGTTACCAGGAGGACATGGTCACAATCACCATGAGGAAATGTTGTAGATGGATTGGGCACATGATCAAAAGAGAGGCGAACTCCATCATCAAGATAACACCTCATTGGACCCCTGAAGGGTGGAGAAAACATGGGAAACCAAACAAAACTTGGCACTGTACTGCAGAGGCAGAAATGATGACCCTGAACCACACCTGGAGCACAATAGAGAAGGCGACTAAGGTCAAACAGAGATGGAGGACCTTCATCACTACTTTGAACACCAGCGGTGTAACAGGCATTTGATGATGGTGATGTCTAACTGGCATCATGTAATTGACAATAATTAGTACTATTTTGAAAGGTGACTGATGATAGAATGTACCAAACAATACCATATTCCATAATTTTGCTGGTCAGATACATGTTTGAATGTTTCTAGGGTTTTAACTGCAGGTGGAAACTCTAGTGCAACTCCCTTAGGACTTGACTGCAGGAAATATGGACCACAGAAATTGTACCCAATCTTCTTTCTCTAAGCAGGAAAACTGTTCTAGTTAATTATTGACACACTCTGGAAAGATAAAAGATGTCCCGAAACATCTGTAAACTTAGAGTCAGATGTACTGTTGGTTGAGATCAGAAAATTGCTCTGTTTTGTTAACTAGCTAATACTAGTACAGATCTTCATTAATCTTACATCTTTGCTGGATCTGAGAAATAGTTATCTGTATAGATCTATACTACAAATTCACAACATGTTGGACCACAGGAGATTCCAGTCCATAGAATGCCAGATTAAAGAATTTCAATGGACAATCGACAACAGACAATAGGTGCAGGAGTAGGCCATTCGGCCCTTTGAGCCAGCACTGCCATTCACTGTGATCATGGCTGATCATCCACAATCGGTACCCTGTTCCTGCCTTGACTCCGCTATCTTTAAGAGCTCTATCTAACTCTTTCTTGAAAGAATCCAGAGAATTAGCCTCCACTGCCTTCTGAGGCAGAGCATTCCACAGATCCACAACCCTCTGTGTGAAAAAGTTTTTCCTCAACTCTGTTCTAAATGGTCTACCCCTTATTTTTAAACTGTGGCCTTTGGTTCTGGACTCCCCCAACATCGGGAACATGTTTCCTGCCTGTAGCATGTCCAATCCCTTAATGTCTTATATGTTTCAATCAGATCCCCTCTCATCCTTCTAAATTCCAGTGTATACAAGCCCAGTCGCTCCAATCTTTCAACATATGACAGTCCCGCCAACCCGGGAATTAACCTCGTGAACCTACGCTGCACTCCCTCCATAGCAAGAATGTCCTTCCTCAAATTTGGAGACCAAAACTGCACACAATACTCCAGGTGGGATCTCACCAGGGCCCTGTACAACTGCAGAAGGACCTCTTTGCTCCTATACTCAACTCCCCTTGTTATGAAGGCCAACATGCCATTAGCTTTCTTCACTGCCTGCTGTACCTGTATGCTTACTTTCAGTGACTGAAGAACAAGGACACCCAGATCTCATTGTATTTCCCCTTTTCCTAACTTGACACCATTCAGATAGTAATCTGCCTTCCTGTTCTTGCCACCAAAGTGGATAAACCTCACATTTATCCACAGTAAACTGCATCTGCCATGCATCTGCCCACTCACCCAGCCTGTCCAAGTCACCCTGCATTCTCATTTCATCCTCCTCACATTTCACACTGTCACCCAGCTTTGCATTATCTGCAAATTTGCTAATGTTACTTTCAATCCCTTCATCTAAATCATTAATGTATATTGGAAATAGCTGCGGTCCCAGCACCGAGCCTTGGGATACCCCACTAGTCACTGCCTGACATTCTGAAAAGGACCCGTTAACTCTTTGTTTCCTGTCTGCCAACCAATTTTCTATCCATGTCAGTACTCTATCCCCAATACCATATGCTCTAATTTTGCCCATTAACCTCCTATGTGGGACCTTATCAAAGGCTTTCTTAAAGACCAGGTACACTACATCCGCTGGCTTTCCCATGTCCATTTTCATAGTTATATCCTCAAAAAATTCCAAAAGATTAGTCAAGTATGATTTCCCCTTCGTAAATCCATGCTGACTCGGACCTATCCTACTACTGCTATCCAAATATGCCACTATTTCATCTTTTATAATTGACTCCAGCATCTTCCACACCACTGGTGTCAGACTAACTGGTCTATAATTTCAACATCACATTGTAGATATTACTACTGGGACAATGTATATCCTGTTCATGTTGCCAAGTCTTTCAATTTCCTCTTTTACATTAGCATTTTTCTGGTGTTTTTCACTTATTTATTTCTGTATGTCATGTGACTTTGGAATGGCTATATCTATTAAGCACCGGCTGGTGGTGTAGTGACATCAGTGCCGGACTTCGGAGCGAAGGCTCCCAAGTTCGAATCCAGCTGGTTCCCTTGCACACTTTCCATCCATGCTGGGTTGAGCATCGAGCTAGAAATTCAGTCTCATAAAAATAAGAAAGCCTGCTAAAAAATGGCGTCATGACGGCATCCCAATGACTCCACTCGGAGTTAAGGGCTTTCTTCTTCTTCTTCTTCTTCTGCTTCTTCTTCTTTCTATTAAGTAAGTTGTTCTTGCTAGTTTATTCAGTAATATTATATCCATACAGATATAAGACCATGAGACTATTAGACCATAAGGCATAGAAGCTGAATTAGGCCATTTGGCCCATTGAGACTGGTCCACCATTCAATCGTTTTCTCCCTTCCTCAACTTCATTCTTCAGCCTTCTCCCTGTAACCTTTGATGCTGTGTCCAATCAAGAACCTGTCAGTCACTGCCTTAAATACACCCAATTATCTGGCTTCCACAGCTGCATGTGGGAACAAATTCCACATATTCACCACCCTCTGGTGAAAGAAATTTCTCTGCATCTCTGTGTTAAACAGATGCCCCTCTATCCTGAGGCTGTGCCCTCTTTTCGTAGACTCCCCCACCACAGGAAACTCTGTTGAGGTCTATCAACATTTGAAAGGTTTCAATGAGATTCTCCCCTCATTCTTCTAAATTCCAGCCAGTACAGACACCTAGCCATCAAATGTTCTGCATATAATAACCCTTTCATTCCCAGTATCATTGTTGTGATCCTCTTCTGAATCCTCTCCAAGGCCAGCACATCTTTTCTTAGATCAAGGGGCCCACATTTGTTCACAATAGTCAAGCTGAGGCCTCACCAGTGCCTTATAAAGCCTCAGCATCACATCCCTGCTCCTTCATTCAAGACCTCTTGAAATGAATGCTAACATTGCATTTGCCTTCCTCACCATCAGCTCATCCTGCAAGTTAACCTTTAAGATGTTCTGCACAGGGACTCCCAAATCCCTTTGTATCTCTGATTTTTAGATTTTCTCCCCATTTAGAAATAGACTGCACATTTATTTCTTCAATTAAAGTGTATGATCATGAATTTTCAAAGTGCATTTCATTTGCCACTTTCTTGTCCATTAGGTCTAAGTCCTTTTGCAGTCTACGTGCTTCCTCAATACTACCTGTCCCTCCACCAATCTTTGTATCATCTACAAACTTGACAACAAAGCCAACTATTCCATCATCTAACTCATTGATATACAGCATAAAAAGATGTGGTCCCAGCACCGACCCCTGTGAAGCACCACTGGTCACTGGCAACCAACCAGAAAAGAATCCTTTTAGTCCCACTCGCTGCCTCCTACCAATCAGCCAATGCTCTAACCATGTTAGTAACTTTTCTGTAATACCATGAGTCTTAATTTGGTAAGTACCCTCGCGTGGCACATTGCAAAGGCCTTCTGAAAGTCCAAATATACAAGATCCACTACATCTTCTTTATCTATCCTAATTGTAATCTTCTCAAAGAATTCAAACAGGTTCAGCAGGCAAGACTTTTCCTTAAGGAAACCATGCTGACTTTGTCCTATCTTATCCTGTGTCACCAGGTACTCCAGAACCTCATCCTTTGCAATTGACTCCCAAAATCTTCCCAAACACCGAAGTCAGGCTAACTGGTATAGAATTTCCTTTCTGCTACCTTCCTCTTTTCTTAAAGAGTGGGGTGATACTTGCAATTTTCCAGTTCGCTGGCACCATGACAGAGTACAATGATTTTTGAAAGATCATTACTAATATCTCCACAATCTCTACTGTTACCTTTTTCAGAACCCAATGGTGTAGTTCATCTGGTCTAGGTGGTTTAAGTACCCTTAGGTCTTTCAGCCTTTTGAGCACCTTCTCCCTTGTAATAGTAACTGCACTCACTTCTCTTCCCTCACACCCTTCAGCATCTGGCACACTGCTACTGTCTTCCACAATGAAGATTGATGCAAAGTACTCATTTAGTTCATTTGCCATATCCTTGTCTCCCTTTATTATTTCTCTGGCCTCATTTTCTAGTGGTGCTATATCCATTCTCTGTTATATTTGTCACATACTTGAAAAAGCTTTTACTATCTACTTTAATATTGTTTGCCAGCTTGCTTTCAGATTTTATCTATTCCCTTCGAATGATTCTTTTAGTTGCTCTCTATAGGTTTTAAAAGCTTCCCACTAAGTTTTGATTTGTTTTATGCCCTCTCTTTTGTTTTTATGTTAGCTTTGACTTCCTTTGTCAGCCATGGTTGTACTATTTTGTCATTTGATTATTCCTTCGTTTTTAGAAAGCATCTGTCCTGCACCTTCCCCATTTTTCCCAGAAACTCACACCATTGTTGCTCTGCTGTCATCCCTGCCAACAACTCCTTCTAATTTACTTTGGCCAACTCTTCTCTCATGCCACTGTAATTCCTTTACACCACTGAAATACTGCTAGGTCAGACTTTCTTCCTATCAAGTTTCAAGTTGAACTCAATCACATTGTAATCACCGGCTCCTAAAGGCTCTTTTACCTTCAGCTCCCTAAATGCCTCTGGTTCAATACATAACACTCAATCCAGTATATTTGATCCCCCAGTAGACTCAATGACAAATTGCTCTAAAAAGCCATCTTGTAGGCTTTCAACAAACTCACTCTCTTGTGATCCATTACCAACCTGATTTTCCCAATTAACCTGCATGTTAAAGTCTCCCATGACAATCATAGCATTGCCCTTTTGGGATGTCTTTTCTATTTCTTGTTGTGATCAGTGGTTCACATCCCAGCTCCTGTTTGGAGGCCTGTATATAGCTGTCATCAGGGTCCTTTAAGCCTTGCTGTTTCCTAGCTCAACTCACAATGATTCAACATCTTCCCATCTTCTGTCACATCTTTTACTGATTTTATACGGAGCCACGCTACCCCCTCTGCCTGCATTCCTATTCTTCCGATACAACCTGTAAGTTTGGACATTCAGCTCTTAACTACAACCATCCTTCAGTCATGATTTAGTTATGGCCACAATATCATACCTGACAGTCTTTAATAATGCATCAAGATCACCCACCTTATTTCTTATACTCCACGTATTGAGTTATAACACTTTGAGTGTTGTATTTGCAACCCTTTTTGACTTTGCATCCCGAACACACTGTGTTACGTACCCCGTAACTGGGTCGCCAAACCAGCAGAAATGGACCACTTAGTTGGAGTCTGGATTACTGGAACTAAGAAAGTTTTATTAAAGAAATAAGTAACACAGTACTCTAATCATAAGGATATAAATGCAACAGGTTAGGAATGATAAAGCACACATGTACACAGAACTAGGATAATAGGAATCAATCAAGCTCTATCACAGTCTAGGGGTAAAATGATCACTCAAGTGACGCAGAGTTCAGTTCAGCTCAGTACAGTTCGCAGCAGTCGCTGCTGTGCCGTTGGAGAGAGAGAGAGAGCAAATGATGATATGCAAATCGAATTCAGACAGACCTTGATGTTCCTCCGCAGTTAGCTTTTGGGCGAGCCCTTTTTTAATGTCTTCTGAGATCACCAACTGTGACCCCCCCGCACCCCCCCCCCGTTCCGGATACGTTCGTTCTTCCGCGGTGAACCCGGCACCCAGGGGCAAGGGTGGACACACACACCAGGTTCCTGCCGGTCGTACTTTTTCACCCTGTGCATCTATGGTTGGTCCCGCAACCAGACCTCCAACACTCCCACCAACTTGTGGGGGAGCACACCGCACTTCCAGGGTCTTGTTACCTCGTGATCTCGTGGTGCCTGTCTTGCTTTAGTGAACCTGTTCCTTTTATCCCCCTGCTGGAGTATCGCCTGTCCATCAAACTTCAAACAGTTCAGGTTCAAAGCAACCGGTCTGACAATACTCGGAACTGTGTCTCTTTTCGTTAATCTCTCTCGTCTCTCATTAACATTTCCGAATGCTGCTCCATTGTCTCACTTATCTCTCTCATTAGCATCAATCTTCTGATAACTTGGTCTTTCGTCACAACTGATACTCATGCTGGTGGCTGCAATTTTGTCCTGTCATCTGCCTGCCCTTCCAGACAGTCTGCCTGCATGATATCTTTGCTTTTTTACCATCCGCTCTATCCTAAGTCCCTACATTGTGGTTCCCACCCCCTGCCAAATTATTTTAAACCCTTCTCAACAGCTCTAACAAACCTGTCCATGAGAATGTTGGTCCTCAAATGCAATCCACCACTGTTGTACGGGTCATACCTCCCCCAGAAGAGTTCCTAATGGTCCTGAAGCCTAGCCCCCAGCACCAGCTTCTCAACCACATAATTTTCTGCCAAATCATTCTCTTTCTAACCTCACTAGCATGTGGCGCAGGTGGCAATCAAGAAATTATTATCCTGGAAGTCCTGCTTCTCAGATTTCTGCGTAGTTCTCTAAATTCTCTCTTCGGCACCTCATATCATGGATTATCTTATCTGTAATAATGGATCAATTGTAATATTATTTGTAGGTTTCTGACTCTAAAACCAGTTCAGACTTGTATTTATAGTAGATATGGTGTCTTTTATGAGTTTGCAATTTAAGGCAAAAGTTTGGTGAATAACATTTATCACTTGATTGTGCCCATGTAAGTAATCAGATTGAGTTAAATTGCTAGAGGACTCTATAATGGGTTGGATTGATTCTGGTTTCTCTTGGCATTTTCTGCATTTATTGTCTTGAACTTGTTGACCTTTAATTATGTATTCTTGATTTTTTTTTTGTGTTAACCACCTGGTCCTGTATTGCCACAAGGAATCCTTCTGTTTCTGGGAACAGGTCTCCAACTCTGCACCAGGCATTTGTTTTTTTCCTTGTTGACTTTTAGTCTGCTCAGATAATGGGGATGTCTTCCATGGAGGGTCATGCTCTTCCATTGGTTAACATTTTCTTCTGTAGCAAAAGTTTCATCATATTTCTGAATTGTTGTTTTCCATTTAAGTTTAGTTGTGTGTACTTCTTACCAGAATTGCATATGTTTGCGTGGAGCGCTGAATTTTGTTTTTTTTTGCTGATGAAAATATATCCTTAGAATTTTTATTTGACAGGTGTGAATTTTTAATGTATGTTATTTTTCTTCCTTCTTCTGTTCTAAGTAGTGTCAATCTAAGTGCATTCGAACGTACATAATGTTTGCTAAAATTTGTTACTTTGCTTCTTAGTTTTCTTTGTAAAATTTCCAAATTAGCTATGGATCAAGATATTATGTCAAAAGAATATGTTAATATGGGTATAGTGAAAGTATTTATTGTCTTTATTATACGTTTAACTATTTTTATTTTATTTTACTATATTATTATTATTATTGTTGATGTTGTATTTGCACAGATTGACATATTTTGCACTTCGGTTGTCAGTGTTTGTGTGTGGTTTTTCAGTGATTTCTATTGTATTTTGTTCTATTGTAAATGTCAGCAAGAAAATGAATCTCAAGGTATTACGTGGTGTCATATATGTACTCTGATAATAAATTTACTTTGAACTTTTAGCTTTGCACTCTGAGTCATTTTAATATTACAAATAATTCCACTCTTTACCATGTTAGCAACTTATCTTTTGCTTGCTTGATTCAATTCCTCATATGAAGGGACTTAAAATGGTTCGAATGGTTCTGTTTATTATCAGAGATTGTACTACAACCTGAAATACTTGTCTTTACAGCCATCTGCAAAAAACACAAGAACCCCAAAAGAATGAATGACAGAAAAACATTAAAACCTCCCTCCCTCATGCAAGCAACAGCAAGCATCAAAACAGCAACTTACACCCTTCTCCCTCGCCCGTTTCAGTAAAAATCTTCAGCACCCATCACCCACTGAGCAAAGCACCGGAAGGGAGACCATCATCTGTGTCAACAAAAACTATTGTTTACCTGACAGTTTGACATGCCACAGGCTCTCTCTCTCTCTCTCACAAACAAATCACAGAGAGATATCACCCATTTTCACAGTGAAAGGGAAGACTGACAGTCACTGTTACGATATTACAGTCTGCTGTTTTGCGTTTCCATACATCCACGAAATACTGATGTTCCATCTCCCACAACGCCTCACTCACCAACACTGGCCTGAAATCAGTCATCCACGGGCCGCACCCCATAGGCAACATCTTCCAAGCCGCGCTTAGAGAATGTTGGAAGACAGTCGGCTGGTGATCTCCAGGAGTGGGGACTCAGCCACCGTAAATAAAACAAAGTTTCAGTGCCATTGCAGAACCCGAAACACCTTGAAAAGGGAAAAAAAAGAGACATTAAAGAGAAGAATTAAGCTGCTTTTCATAGATGAGCTTGAAGAGGAAGCCACTTGGAGCCACCTTAACTCCAGTAAGAGAGTTTTGCTGATCGATGACATGTTAGTAAAAGCTTCAGGATCACTAGTTGATTCTGTCTTGCATGCCTGGAATTGCAAACCATGGATGCAAATAACAAGGGGCATAGATAGGATGTACAGTCACTTTCCCAAGTTTGGAGAATCAAGAACTAAAGGCCATTGGTGTAAGGTGAGAGGGGAGAGATTTACTAGAAAAATTAAAGAACAACTTTTTCCTCCCAGGTGATGGTCAATAATTGGAATGAGCTGCAAGAGTAAGTGGTTGTGTCAGGTACTTCAACAACTTTTAAAAGTAATTTGGACAGGTGAATAGGAATAGCTTAGAGGGATATGGGCCAAAGTTGTGCAAATGAGACTAGCTTAGACAGGAATCTTGATTGAAATATATTACAACTACTATATCGATATCCTCAGAAAAGTAAATTCTAAGTTACCCCATTCAAGTCTAAAGATTTAATCGCTGTGGACAATTTCTTACTCTTGTGGGATAATGTCTTTCCAGACAAGGGGGGACACTCTGTTTAGCAGGTGAGACTTGCAGCAGTAAACCATCTCAGATTTTTGGCCTTCCTCTGTGGTGGTTGTAGGTGTCACTCTGAAACTATAGGAAATGGTTCTGACCGTCTGGATATCTTTCTTCTCTAACAATTAACTCTGCTCTCCTTAATGGATTGATGTGTTGAGAAGCTTCTTCTCAAGGACTGTTGCTTTATAACAGCTAATCAGTGGCAATGAACTGCAGTTTGTTGCAGAATAGTTTCAGTCATTCCTGAAAATGAAGGAATAAGACATATTACATCTGCAACATACCACACAGCTAAAAATGCCATAGTGGAAAGGATTACCCAGAGACTAGAAAATACACTGTGAGCAATGTTAGCAGAACATGCTACGCAGACACTGAATAAGAACTTTGTCAATTTCTTCCTTGCATGTCACAAAGCAGCAGACTCCACAACGAACAGCACACCAACTATGTTGTTCCTGGGTCATTCCTTGTGCTCACACTTGGATGTTCTCAAGCCCAGTCTCAGAAGTCATGTGGAGAACAAACAGGTGAGACAAATTGAGGGCTGTAGATTACATAAGATGCTATCTCCACTGTATAGAAGAGTGGTCCAATTCTGTCCTTAATCTGTCCAAGTACACAGTTTTGATCACCTTGAGTTCCTCACCAGGACCGCTTGTCCAGGAGTGAAACATTGAACTCTTGGTTTGAGGAGACCTCAGTTTGTCTCTCCTGTACACTGATAATAGACACTAGTGGTTGATGATCAGTAATGAGGGTAAACACTCTCCCATACATGTACTGGTTGAAACATTTTATACCCCAAAGCAGACTCAAGGCCCAGACTTAACTCTGTCAATCTGTGTGTAATTTTTCTCTGCAGTGGTAATGGAACGTGTGGAAAGCGGCCAGTGAGTGAGTGGGCCAGTGACGGAGTGGAGCTTTGAAGCTTTAACTCAAGAGATTCTGGCAGTTTTGACATTTGGTCTGTGCAATCAAGTCAATCAAGATTTGAATAGATCAGCAGAAAGCCATTGATTAGACAATTAAGATTTGCATAGCTCAGACTCAGCAGAAAGCAGCTAATTGGGCAATCGAGGTCAGGTGACCAAGCATTTTGAAAAGCTCAAACAGATAAATAGAGGGATAGCTCAAGTGAAGCGGCCTGTGGAAAGCAGCAAGTGAGTGAGTGGGCCAGTAAAGGAGTGGAGTTTTCAGGCTTTGACCCGAGAGGCTTCGACGAGAAGAGGCGGAGGACAAGCTTGCTCACAGTTAGTCTTTACGATGCCTCCTGAGACGGTGATGTGCCTCTCATGTGAGATGTGGCAGTCTTGGGGGAACGCCTCTCTCCTGCAGAGTCACATCTGCCAGAAGTGCATACGGCTGGGCGATCTGGAAGACCGTATAAGGAATCTGGAGCAGCAGCTGGATGACCTTCGACTCATAAGGGAGAATGAGGCAGTCATAGATGAGAGCTACAGTGAGGTAGTCACACCTAGGCTGTCGGAAGCAAGTCGTTGGGTGACAATCAGAGGGGGGGAAGCGAAGGTGAGCAGACAGGTAGTGCAGGGCACCCCTGTAGCCATTCCCCTGAATAATAAGCTTAGCGTCCTGGTTATTGTTGGCGGGGATGACCACCCAGGTGTGAGCCACGGTGGCAGGGCCTCCAGCACTGAGTCTGACCCGGTGTGCGGAAGGGTGGAACGGAGAAGAGGAGCGCTGTCGTCATTGGAGACTCTATAGTCAGGGGAGCGCACAGGAGATTTTGTGGACGTGGGAAGGACACCCGCATGGTTTGTTGCCTCCCGGGTGCCAGAGTCCGGGATGTCTCTGACTGGGTGCACGACATCCTGGTACAAAAGGGAAAGCAACCAGAAGTCGTGATACATGTAGGGACCAACGGCACAGGCAGGAAGAGGGATGAGGTCCTGAAGTGTGAGTTTCGGCAACTAGGCAGAAGGCTGAAGAACAGGACCTCAAGAGTGGCGTTCTCAGGATTGCTGCCAGTGCTACGTGACAGTGATGGTAAGAATTGGAGGAGATGGCAGTTGAATGCGTGGCTGAGGAGTTGGTGCAGGGAGCAGGGTTTTAGATTTTTAGATCATTGGGATCTCTTCTGGGGAAGGTGGGACCTGTACAGATTGGATGGGTTGCACCTGAACTCGAGGGGGAGCAATATCCTTGCAGGTAGGTTTGCTAGCATGGTTCGGGAGGGTTTAAACTAATTTGCAAGGGGGATGGGACCCAGAGCGATAGAGCAGTGAAAGAAGTGCATGGAGTAAAGCCAGATCTAGCATACAGAGAGGCTTTGAGGAAAGAGAAGCAGAATAAACGGTGTAAAGACAGTAAGGTAGAAGGGCTGAAGTGTGTGTACCTCAATGCAAGAAGCATCAGGAACAAAGGTGATGAACTGAGAGCTTGGATACATACATGGAATTATGATGTAGTGGCCATTACAGAGACTTGGCTGGCACCAGGGCAGGAATGGATTCTCAATATTCCTGGATTTCAGTGTTTTAAAAGGGATAGAGAGGGCGGAAAAAGGGGAGGAGGGGTGGCATTACTGGTTAAGGATACTATTGCAGATACAGAAAGGGTGGGTAATGTAGCAGGATCCTCTTTTCAGTCAGTACGGGTGGAAGTCAGGAACAGGAAGGGAGCAGTTATTCTATTGGGGGTATTCTATAGGCCCCCTGGTAGCAGCAGAGATACAGAGGAACAGATTGTTAGGCAGATTTTGGAAAGGTGCAAAAATAACAGGGTTGTTATCATGGGTGACTTCAACTTCCCTAATATGGATTGGCACCTGATTAGTTCCAAGGGTTTAGATGGGGCAGAGTTTGTTAAGTGTGTCCAGGACGGATTCCTGTCACAGTATGTGGACAGGCCGACTAGGAGGAATGCCATACTAGGTCTAGTACTAGGTAATAATGAACCGTGTCAGGTCACAGATCTCTCAGTGGGTGAGCATCTGGGGGACAGTGACCACTGCTCCCTGGCCTTTAGCATTATCATGGAAAAGGATAGAATCAGAGAGGACAGGAAAATTTTTAATTGGGGAAGGACAAGTTATGAGGCTATAAGGCTGGAACTTGCGGGTGTGAATTGAGATGATGTTTTTGCAGGGAAATGTACTCTGGACATGTGGTCGATGTTTAGAGATCTCTTGCAGGATGTTAGGGATAAATCTGTCCCAGTCAGGAAGATAACGAATGGTAGGGTGAAGGAACCATGGGTGACAAGTGAGGTGGAAAATCTAGTCAGGTGGAAGAAGGCAGCATACATGAGATTTAGGAAGCAAGGATCAGATGGGTCTATTGAGGAATATAAGGAAGCAAGAAAGGAGCTTAAGAAGGGGCTGAGAAGAGCAAGAAGAGGGCATGAGAAGGCCTTGGCGAGTGAGGTAAAGGAAAACCCTAAGGCATTCTTCAAATATGTGAAGAAAAAAAGGATGACAGGAGTGAAGGTAGGACCGATTAGAGATAAAGGTGGGAAGATGTGCCTAGAGGCTGTGGAAGTGAGCGAGGTCCTCAATGAATACTTCTCTTCGGTATTCACCAATGAGAGGGAACTTGATGGTGAGGACAGTATGAGTGAGGTTGATGTTCTGGAGCATGTTGACATTAAGGAAGAGGAGGTGGTGGAGTTGTTAAAATACATTGGGATGGATAAGTCCCCAGGGCCTGACGGAATATTCCCCAGGCTGCTCCACGAGGCGAGGGAAGAGATTGCTGAGCCTCTCGCTAGGATCCTTATGACCCCGTTGTCCACGGGAATGGTACCGGAGGATTGGAGGGAGACGAATATTGTCCCCTTGTTCAAAAAAGGTAGTAGGGATAGTCTGGGTAATTATAGACCAGTGAGCCTTACGTCTGTGGTGGGAAAGCTGTTGGAAAAGATTCTTAGAGATAGGATCTATGCGCATTTAGAGAATCATGGTCTGATCAGGGACAGTCAGCATGGCTTTGTGAAAGGCAGATCATGTCTAACAAGCCTGAAAGAGTTCTTTGAGGAGGTTTGACCAGGCATGTAGATGAGGGTAGTGCAGTGGATGTGATCTATATGGATTTTAGTAAGGTATTTGACAAGGTTCCACAAGGTAGGCTTATTTAGAAAGTTAGAAGGCATGGGATCCAGGGAAGTTTGGCCAGGTGGATTCAGAATTGGCTTGCCTGCAGAAGGCAGAGGGTCATGGTGGAGGGAGTACATTCAGATGGGAGGATTGTGACTCGTGGTGTCCCACAAGGATCTGTTTTGGGACCTCTACTTTTCGTGATTTTTATTAACGACCTGGATGTGGGGGTAGAAGGGTGGGTTGGCTAGTTTGCAGACGACACAAAGGTTGGTGGTGTTGTAGATAGCGTAGAGGATTGTCAAAGATTGCAGAGAGATATTGATTGGATGCAGAAGTGGGCTGAGAAGTGGCAGATGGAGTTCAACCGGGAGAAATGTGAGGTGGTACACTTTGGAAGGACAAACTCCAAGGCAGAGTACAAAGTAAATGGCAGGATACTTGGTAGTGTGGAGGAGCAGAGGGATCTCGGGGTACATGTCCACAGATCCCTGAAAGTTGCCTCACAGGTGGATAGGGTAGTTAAGAAAGCTTATGGGGTGTTTGCTTTCATAAATCGAGGGATAGAGTTTAAGAGTCGCGATGTAATGATGCAGCTCTATAAAACTCTTGTTAGGCCACACTTGGAGTACTGTGTCCAGTTCTGGTCACCTCACTATAGGAAGGATGTGGAAGTATTGGAAAGGGTACAGAAGAGATTTACCAGGATGCTCCCTGTTTTAGAGAGTATGCATTATGATCAGAGATTAAGGAAGCTGGGGCTTTACTCTTTGGAGAGAAGGAGGATGAGTGGAGACATGATAGAGGTGTGCAAGATAATAAGAGGAATAGATAGAGTGGATAGCCAGCGCCTCTTCCCCAGGGCACCACTGCTCAGTACAAGAGGACATGGTTTTAAGGTAAAGGGTGGGAAGTTCAAGGGGGATATTAGAGGAAGGTTTTTTACTCAGAGAGTGGTTGGTGCGTGGAATGCACTGCCTGAGTCAGTGGTGGAGGCAGATACACTAGTGAAGTTTAAGAGACTACTAGACAGGTATATGGAGGAATTTAAGGTGGGGGCTTATATGGGAGGTGGGGTTTGAGGGTCAGCACAACATTGTGGGCCAAAGGGCCTGTACTGTGCTGTACTATTCTATGTTCTATAACATGTCATGATTGCACATATACCATAAGGTGAGGCATCACAGGCAAGCTTCATTGGTTGGCGTAGATCATAGTGTGTGAATATAGTGTCTGACATCACCATTTACTTTACCTTTTGGAAAGCCACCTCACACTGCTTTGTCCATTGCCATTTCTTCCCAATCTGTAGTAATGAGTTCAAAGGATTTTGCACAGTAGCCAGGTTTGACAGGAAGAATAAAAATAAGAATATCTTTATTGTCATTGTTGTGGAGCAATGAAACACAGTTTAGCAGCTCAACGTTTTGCAGCATGACAAAGAATATATACATAAAATAAACTTTAAAACCTCAGGAGTGCAGTCCAAAATTAATAATATATGGATGGCGGGGTAGGACTATTGCACACCTGCCATTGCTGGAAGTGTGATGCATTTAGCTGCCGCTGTCTTAGGAGGGGGGCAGGAGAAGGGAAGCGGGTGTTATACATTTCACTGCTTGTGGGTAGAAGCTGTTAAGGAGCCTCTTTGTTTTCGTCCTTAATGCTCTGTATCTCTTCCCAGAAGGTAGAGGGGAAAACAGGTGATGTCCAGGATGAGTGGGATCCTTTGAAATACAAGTAGCCTTCTTTTGAAGTCTGCCAGTATACCCTCTGAGGGAGGGTAATGTTGTGGCAATAACCTGCTCTGCTACCCTCACCATCCGCTGCAAGTCCTTCCTGTTCTGTTCTGTGCAGCCGTCAGGAGGCTCTCTATTGTTGTCCGATAGAAGTTGATCAGCAGGTGATGAGGGAGGAGAGTGTGCTTTAGCTTCCTTAGGAAGTAGAGCCTCTGTTGGGCCTTCCCCACCTGATAAGAGGTATGGGCAGTCCAGGTGAGGTCAGCCGAGATGTGGGCACCGAGGAACTTGAAACTCTCTACTCTCTCCACCTCTTTCCCGTATATGTGCAGAGCAGAGTGCTGGATGCGCTTTGATTTCCTGAAGTCTACTATCAGCTCCTTGGTTTTTGTGATGTTCAAGTCCAGGTTATTATGACAACACCATTCTGTCAAATGCTGTACCTCCTCCCTATAGGCTGTCTCATCACAGTCTGATATGACACCTATTAGGGTGGTATCGTCAGCAAATTTGACAATGGTGTTGGTGGAGTGAATGGTAGAGCAGTCATGGGTGAAAAGAGAATAGAGGATAGGGCTGAGAACACACCCCTGTGGTGTACCGGTGTTCAGGATGAGAGTAGATGATGTGTGTTCTCCCATCCTGACACTTTGGGGTTTGTTACTCAGAAAATCCAGTATCCGTGAGCACAGTGAACTGCCAAGGCCCAGGAACCTCTTATGATAATTGACAAACATTAAAAAGGACTGCAACTGCGATAAGTCCTTTGGTTTTGAGGCAACCACCACTGCTTGAGTTTTCTCAGCACATTTGAATAAGTCTTGTACGTCAATTGTATAACCATAGTACGTTATGCTTAGTTTAAAGAATTCACACTTGCTGCATTGTGCTCCAAGCTCATCATTTTCTATTCTTTTTAACATTGTTTTGAGATTTTGGAGATTTTCCTAGTCATCCTCATCCTAGCCATAATATCATCCAGATAACACTGAGCATCTGGGCAGCCTTCAGCACCTGGTCATTAGTTTTCTGAGAGTAATTAGGTGCAGATGCTACCTTAAATAGAAGCCTGTTATAAACATAAAGCCTTTTGTGAGTGCTTATGGTGAGAAATAATTTGAACTCTTCTTCCCTCTCCAGCTATGGGTCAGCCCAAGTTTTCCACTTTACTGAAGTGTTTCCCTCCAGAAAGATTTGCAAAGACATCCTCCATCCTGGGAAGGGGGTATTGATCAACTCTCACTTGGGTTTCTAGTGACCTTAAAATTACCACAGGTCCTGGCAGATCCATTCCTCTTGGCTACTGGGACTTCTGGCATTGCCCATGAGTTCCTCTCAACCTTAGAAAGAATTCCTTCATCTTCCATGTGATCTAGCTCACAGGCTATTTTATAACAGATGGTATAAGGAACTGGTTGTGCATTGTAAAACGCGGGTGTGGAATTTTCATTTCGCACTCTTTTGGCCAGGATAAATTTGTATTTTCTAATGCCATCCTTAAACACTGCTGTCATATAGAAACATAGAAAATAGGTGCAGGAGTAGGCCATTCGGCCCTTCGAGCCTGCACCGCCATTTATTATGATCATGGCTGATCATCCAACTCAGAACCTCGCCCCAGCCTTCCCTCCATACCCCCTGATCCCTGTAGCCACAAGGGCCATATCTAACTCCCTCTTAAATATAGCCAATGAACTGACCTCAACTGTTTCCTGTGGCAGAGAATTCCACAGATTCACCACTCTCTGTGTGAAGAAGTTTTTCTTAATCTAGGTCCTAAAAGGCTTCCCCTTTATCCTCAAACTGTGACCCCTTATTCTGGACTTCCCCAACATCGGGAACAATCTTCCTGCATCTAGCCTGTCCAATCCCTTTAGGATTTTATACGTTTCAATCATCATCAAGTATCTTTCTTAATTCACTTTCATATGGCTTTATTGCAGGAGATGTGGCATGTAAATAGTGGATGGGTCTCCAATAAAGTTGTAGTTGTCTCAGCTAATCACAGCCCCATATTGCTGATTCTCTTGTTTTTTTTTACCACATATAAGCCTAATGAGGCTGTTGGTTGTTGTATTTCACTGTTACGAATGTCATTCCCACAGGAGTTATCTTTTCTCCAGTATAAGCTCAGTTGGGTATCTGCAGTATTTTTGCAATGCCGTTCAGACTGATTTTGTGTAATGACTGAAACAGCCAAGCCAGTGTCCAATTCCATTTTAATTAATTTGCTGGTCACTTCTGATTTAAGCCATATTGCTTATCACCTGTTGGTGTTCACATTGTAAATCTTCAGGCTCTTTTAAATGCGAGTTGTGCTTCAGTTAGAAGCTGTTTTTGAATGCTTTCTTGTAAGGTTCCACAAACTAAATGATCTCTCAGTGCATCATTAAACCCATCACTGAACTGACAATGCTCAGGCAATTTCTTCAATTCAACCATGTAAGCCGAGATGGACTCCCCTTCCTTTTGAATCCACTGATAGAACTTAAAGCATTTTGCAATCAACAATGGTTTCAGTTCTTAATGTTCCTGTAATATGCTCACAATATCAGCAAAGCTCATTTTGGCTGGTTTGGTTGGAGCAATCAAATTTTAATCAACCTGTATGCTTTATCGTTTATTGCACTCAGTAACACTGATTACATTCAGTAATCTGCGGCACAATCAAACACGTGTATTTTTCCAAAGCAGCCAGCCATTTCTGCTTTTTAAAAAATTATTATTATTATCACCTTGTAATCACTGTTATCGACCCACGAATTTAATCAATTTTCTGCCTTTTTTTAATCAACCATTTCTTTCCCTTTTTGAAGAAACACATTATGCACTTTTTTTTTAACACACACGTCTCTCTCCTCGTCTGAAGAAAAAATGAGCTGTGCTTCAACAGGTAGCTAGTCATCCTGAGTTCGCTTTAAAACTTCTTCGTTGCCACTGTTCTATTTTGTAACTCAAAAAACTAATTGAAAGAAAAACACAAGAGTGAGGAATTCATATCTACTTCATTTTACTTATAGTGAGGTGCTCATATATGACGTGGTATCATAATTAATATGCCATTTACGTACTTTTACATATAATCCATAACATAGAACATAGAATAGTACAGCACAGTACAGGCCCTTCGGCCCACAATGTTGTGCTGACCCTCAAACCCTGCCTCCCATATAAACAGCCCCCCCCACTTTAAATTCCTCCGTATACTTCTATAGTAGTCTCTTAAATTTCACTAGTGTATCTGCCTCCACCACTAACTCAGGCATTGCATTCCGCGCTCTGAGTAAAAAATCTTTCTCTAATATCTCCCTTGAACTTCCCACCCCTTACCTTAAAGCCATGTCCTCTTCTATTGAGCAGTGGTGCCCTGGGGAAGAGGTGCTGACAGTCCACTCTATCTATTCCTCTTAATATCTTGTATATCTCTATCATGTCTCCTCTCATCCTCCTTCTGTCCAGAGAGTAAAGCCCTAGCTCCCTTAATCTCTGATCATAATGCATACTCTCTAAACCAGGCAGCATCCTGGTAAATCTCCTCTGTTCCCCTTCCAATGCTTCCACATCTTTCCTATAATGAGGCAACCAGAATTGGACATAGTACTCCAAGTGTGGCCTAACCAGAGTTTTATAGAGCTGCATCATTACCTCGCAACTCTTAAACCCTGTCCCTCGACTTATGAAAGCTAACACCCCATAAGCTTTCTTAACTACCTGTGAGGCAACTTTCAGGGATCTGTGGACATGTATCCCCAGATCCCTCTGCTCCTCCACACTATCAAGTATCCTGCCATTTACTTTGTACTCTGACTTGGAGTTTGTCCTTCCAAAGTGTACCACCTCACACTTCTCCCGGTTGAACTCCATCTGCCACTTCTCAGCCCACTTCTGCATCCTATCAATGTCTCTCTGCAATCTTTGACAATCCTCTACACTATCTACAACATTATCAATACGAACTGTGTAAAGAACAAAGAATGCTTCATCAAACAATATATTTACAACATTGTTTAAATATTACTGAAATATTAAATTCACTACAACAGAGCCTGGATGAGGACTTCAAATCCAAGCCACAAGCATTGGATTCTCTGCTAATGGGACCCTGAACACTAGGGCTCGAAGCCTGGTGTTCACATTTGTGTATCCAGGTTGGTACATCTTTAAGTGTTCTGGTTCCCTCCCGTAAAGACATGTTGGTACGCTTCTCTGCTTTCGTAAATTTCTCCCTCATATAGATGGGTGTAGGAGAATCAAAGGAATTGAACTGTATATGTGAAGATGAAAAAGCTGCAGGACAACAGAGAAATAACAAGAGGAGAATGAGATTAATGGGATTGCTCTAAAAACTATCACAGACTTAATAGGCTCTTTCCACACCAAAAGTGAAATTAGTAAACAAAAATTATATTTGTTTTTAAGCAAACAAGAACTAAAATAGAAATAAATATCCTCAGCCTTCTGGCATATTTGTGCCAAAATTACTCACAGGTGTGCAGCAGAAAGGTTTAATAATCTGTCCAGACGAAATGTTTCAACTCAAAACATCAACTGTCCATTTACTCCACAGATGTTGCCTGTCATTTCGACTGTTGGTTAATAAGATCTTTTGGTTATCATTTATTCCTTGTATTCCTCACTGAGATGGAGGTTGAATAATTTACAAATCAGCAAAGTAAAATAAGTACTTGTTTACTTTCTTTATCATTTTATGAAGAAGGCCAAATCGGTTTTTAAATATACATGCAGCAATGCTGCAAATAAGGTGCTGGTACTATTTAAATCCATATTAAACTCATGCTGTTACATTTTCCATTACAGCTATAGGGAATTCTCCTCTAGGGTCCCAAATGAAATAGCTGAAAACCTTTCCATTCGTGTCATATTCCCCTGTGGGATGTTGGGTGTTGGGGGTTAGGTTTATGTCAGACGCGATAAACATGCTACTGGACGGGTGATATTTCTAAACAAGCAAGAACGATTAGCCAAGTCAAACTTATTCCTCAGTTCCAAACAATTAATTGACAGGTTCTGAAACCTGGTCAATGTCCTTTTTTGGCTAAGAGGCAACGGCAGACCTAATCAACAGGCCAAGTTTTCTAAGTGATTCAGAACCAATAAATGACTTATTTTTACAGTTACTTGTGTTATGAAAGCACACAAGGCAGCTAGTATAAATTGGAGCTCCAGGCAATCATAAAGTTTTTTTTTCCAAACAGCATTAAGTATTGCATTATTAACCTCAGACCCCATTTAGATCAGTTTGCAAAGCCAGTTGAACAGTACTACATCTCATACCTATTGATGAGAGGTTAGATGCACTATTAATGTTTTATTTCTAGTTTGATTCAAGCATGTCCTATTGGAGAGTGGAATACGGGAGATTTTAGTGGTGTTCCACTGATTGAGAAATATCCATGCGGGTAAATGTAGAAGCCTAAACTGTTTCTACAGATGTATAAACCACTGTATGAAATCAGTTGGGATCAGCTGTGGGTTCAAATGCCCGGATATGGATGACAGAGATTGCTGTGTTATTGAAGCATTATTGGAACAACTGTCTTTTCTGTGAAATATTGAAACTTGGTCTCATCACATTTACTTTTGTAATTCATATTGGGTTAATGACAGCATTGGTCTATCACAATCACAGAGTCTGCTGTACGGTCTGTGGAACAGGTTCAGCAATCCCATTTGTGGGTTTGCATATTCCAGCCAGTGTTTCATTGTGGTGGTATTTAACTCCCTCTCATTTCTGTCTTGTTGAGACTTGACCAATAACAGAGCAGCATCAACTCTCCTTGCTTACCATTGTTCTGGTTCGAGGAAAGAAGACTGCTGTTGACAATGATGCTGTTAAGGAATTGTATAGATTTAGTGTTAAGCAACTACTGCCAACCTGCTGTATCACGACTGGCTTTAGTTTGGAAATTCTATTTAATGGCCCTGTTGGCCGAGCGTTCATTGTTTTTCTCCCCCTTTATTTCTACACAGTTCTGAATAAAAGTCAGTGAACTGTCAATCGGCTTCAATATCTCCCTCTTAGCACTTGGGTCATAACACACATTCCAGTCAACAAGTTTTGACCAAAGAAAATGTACCCCCATTCGGCTTGTCCTACAGAAATGTACTCCAGGAACAAGGTTCCCATGCTGCCCAGTCATTTCGGCAATTTGTTGTTTGAGTTCAAGAGGGATTTTGATCTTCTAATATGGGATCAGGAAATTGCCCACTGACTCCTTGACCTGCGCCATTTAGAGGGATAGTGAAGGGCTATGCAGTAAGGTTCTGCACACCTGCGGTGGTGTCAGAGTGGAACAGCACATCCCTCATCACTGCCTTCCAGCAGGCACTGAGCACAGGCGCTTAGCATAAGGTTGCAGTGCATGATGTGTAGGCCAGCCTGGATGACCTGATTAATCTGGAATGTAAATTGACAACCAGTAAACTGAGTGGTACAGAGAAAGAGTGGCCCAAGCTACCTACTCCTTGGACCACTGTTTGTCTGTATCCTCTCTTGCATCACCCTGTACATAGTCTGTGGAGGAGCCTATGCAGGAGGAGTGAGATTGGTGCTGGAGAATTGGTTCCTGCCTCAAATGTGGCTATCCAGGACACTTCCGGACTTCACGTCCCAAGTGCCCAGTAAAAGAGGATGCCCATCAGCAGGAAGTGGAGTTCATACAGGTTGGTCCTCCCTGCGAGCATCTTCCCCTAATTGTATTATGCTCGCAGCTTCCTTGTATTGGAGGTCTCAGACCCATGAGGTTCAGGTTCAGGCACTTATTGACTCCAGGGCAGCCGGATATCTCACTGACTCAAAGATGGGGAGTTCCTAGTTAGCAATTGAAAGAATACAGGTGGCCCCTGCTTTCCAAACGTTCGCTTTAGGACACCTCCCTGTTACGAAAGATCTACATTAGTTACCTGTTTTTGCTAACGAAAGGTGTTTTCACTGTTACAAAAAAAGGCAGCACACGCCCGAACAGCCAAGCTCCTCCCCTGGAACTGCATTCTAGCCAGCATTGCTTAAACATGTGCTTTATCTCAACCTATTTTGTGCATCCATTAGCAAGATGAGTTCTAGAGTATCGGAAAAGCTTAAAAGAGGTCATAAGGGTGCTACACAGTGTAAAACTAGACATAATTGAGCGTTTCGATCGTGGTGAATGAAGTAAGGACATTGTCCGCGCGTTGAACTTGCCTGCATCCACCATTTGCACTATTTGTACGCAGAGAGAAAGAATTTTGAAAGCTGCCTATGTTACTGTGAGTTCTGCTCATAGCAAAGTGGTCTCTCTTAGTCGGCATCCAACAATGGATAAAATGGAAAGTCTGTTGCTTGAGTGGATTGATGGGTGTACAAAGTGTGGTGTTCCATGAAGTTTTCTTATACTTAAGGAGAAATCGGTCAGCTTTTTAATAAGCTGAAAGAGAAGGATACTGGATGATGGTGATGAAGGTGTTGTGAAAGTGGAATTTAAAGGTAGTCATGGGTGGTTTAATCGGATTCTGAGGCAAGGGCAGCTTCATAGTTTAAGCAGTGGTCCCCATCCTCCGAGCTGCGGACCGATACATTGCCGCGAAGAATGCAGTGGTGCAGTGGTATTCAGGACGCACCCAGCACATCTTTAAGAAAAAAAGCCAGAGTAAACAAGCTAATTAATTAGGTGCTGCCTGGCACGTAAATGTCGGCCCAGATCAGAGGCGATTGCTGATTGCGTCAGGTGGTTATTCGTATAAGCAAGTGTTTAACTGTGACGAAACTGCAATTTATTGGAGTCTTCCTGATTCCGGTAAGTGAAACTACACTGTACATACATTATTTCTACTTTATATAGGCTGTGTATTTTTATGTGTTATTTAGTATAATTTGGCAGCTTCATAGCTTAAAGGTTACTGGAGAGAGTGTCTCTGCCGAGAGCGCTTCCACGAAGATTTTCGCTGTGCTAGACAGTGCTGCAGAAAAGTATTTCTACTTTATACAGACTGTGTATTTATCATACTATTCCTGCTTTTACTATATGTTACTGTTATTTTAGGTTTTATGTGTTATTTGGCATGATTTTGTAGGTTATTTTCTGGGTCTGGGAACGCTCAAAAAATTTTCCCATATAAATAAATGGCAATTGCGTATTCACTTTACGACATTCCGGCTTACGAACTGTCTCATAGGAACACTCTGCCTTCGGATAGCAGGGGAGACCTGTATGTTGATGTCAAGTCACTGAATGGTCGGCCTCTGGGAACCGGCAAGATCCACCTTTTCACAATACCCCTCCAACGTGTGCTAGAAGGCAACCATAGTGAACAGCTCTCCTTCTCTCTGGCTGAGTCACCCGAACTGCTGCTGGTGCATGGCCTTCCCTGGTTAGCTCAACACAACCCACAGTCTATTGGACCCTAAAGGTGCTCCATGAGTCTGGACCAGCATGACAGTCTACCAGTCTAGATCCAGCTCAAACCCCTGTCCACGAATCCACTCCTGTGTCAACAGCTAGTGTAGACCTGTCTGGTATTCAGGCTGAGTATGCTGACCTTCTTGATATCCTCAATAAGAAGAAAGCCCCCTCTTTGCCTCCACACTGGCTATACACTGCACTATTGACCTCTTATCTGGTACTAGATCTCTCCAGTGCAGACTCTTTTCCATCCCTCATCCTGAAATAGAAAGGGTACATCCAAGAGGCATTGGCCTTCGTGTTTAATCTGTCCACCAACCTCGCCAGTAGGGTGGGCTTATTTTTTGTGAGAAAGAAGGACGGAAAGTTCCATCCCTGCATTGACATTATCAGCCCTCAACAAGGACACAGTGAAGAAGTGTTGCCCTCTTCCCCTGCTTGCCTCTGCATTCGAACATTTCCAGCGAGCAACCATATTTTCCAAGTCTGCACAATGCTTATAATCTGGTTTGTATCGGAGAAGGGAAAGAGTGGAAGACAACCAATAACACCTTCACTGGCCACGAAGAGCATATTGTGTTGCCCTTTGGTATAATCAATACTCCTGCTGTTTTTCAGACTGTGGCCAAAGACGTGCCTAGAGACATGTTGAATCAGTTTGTTTTCATGGAAGAGATTCTGATCCATTCCTGCTCTGATCGGGAACTCATCCAATATGCCTGGGGGGCCGTCGGATAGCTCCTCGAGAATAATGTTTACCCCAAGCCAGGGAGGTGTGAGTTCCACAAGGAACAGCTGTCATTCTTGGGCTATATCTTCATCCTTCCAGTGGCCAAGTGGACCCGTGTAAATTTCAGGTGGTCACAGAGTGGCTCACACCACCTACGGTCAAACAGCTGTGGCGCTTCAAGGCATTTGCAAAATATTATCGCCACTTCATCAGCAACTTCAGTTCCATCGTAGCCCCCATAAATACACCCACAGAGAGGACGTCTGCAGGATTCCTTTGGACAAGTGAGGCAGACCAATGAGACATGAACTGGAGGCACAGGTCTCTAGTCCTCAGGAGCTGTGCCTTGGGAGGGGTTCCCTGTCAGAACCATATTATCTGCCACAGGGTCTGCTCACACATGCAGGCAGAGCGTAGAACAAGTTTGGCAATCATGCTCGTGAGCATGCACATTCTAGCCAATTAGTGTGTCATTACAGTGGCATTTAATTCCCTTCCTCTCGTTTGAGTCTTGTTGAGACTTGACCAAAAGCAGGAGACATCAGCGCTCCTTGCTAACCATTGTCCTGGATCTGGGAAAGACTACTAAGACTACCGTATAGACTGACGCTGTTAAGGAGCGATATTTATTTAGTATTAAGCTACTACTGCCAAGCCGCTGTATTGGCATTAGACTTAGTTTGAAAATTCTAGTTAACAACTCTGTTGGCCTAGTGTTTGTTGTTTCTTTCTTTTATTTCTGCACAGTTCCTACTAAAAGTCAGTGAACTGTTGATCAGCTTCAGCATCTCTCTCTCGGCACGTGGGCCGTAACGCACGTTCCTGTCATGGTCAAAGAGAAGTTCTGAAGAACCTCATTCTTCAGAAACTGATTGATTGTTTTGATTGACGTAGGTGCAGAGTGTCTCAATGTAAATCATGCTTTAAAGATATAGCAGAAGAGTTTTTTTTATATGGTTATGTTGAAAACACAGAATTGAAACTGGCTATTTGGATTCTTTCCTTGTCTAACTCTATCAATCAGCATAACCTGTATTTTACTTTTCTTCTTGTTAACTAACCTCCTATTTAATCATAGAGGCATAGAATTTCAAAACAGAGAGAGAGAGCCCCTTCGGCCCACCATGTCCATGCCAACAACTGTACCAGTCCCATTTACATGCACTTGATCCATAGCCATCGTAAATCTGTATGTTTCACAGTTCTCCATTTGACCTGAAAGGCCAGGACAGAAGTCGAAAACTGGGAAAATAAAAAAATACGATTTTACCTCTGTCCATTTGAGACAATCAATTCAAAACATGGAACATCGTGAACTGGGCCAAACTGTTAAGTTTTGTTACTTCAAAGTATTAGGTTAATTCAAATGAAGATGGGAGTCTGGAAATATGGAGCTAGTTTGAGTTTATAAGGCATGCATGTATCATGTGGTAGAGTGATGACAAATGCAATTAACAAATTTTTACATAGCCCATAATTAATTATTTAAACAGACAAGAATTCTTAATCAAACAATATATATATACAATATTCCTCAAATATAACTGAAATATTAAATACACAACATAAACCAAATAAGGACTTTGAGAAATGGAATTAAAAAGAACATAGAAAACCTAAAATACTGAAAAAAATGGTTTGATTAAATGTCTATATTATTCCTATAACACTTAGGAATGAACTTCACACCCTGATATAAAATATCAAAAGCACATCCTGTTATTATATGAAATAGCGCTATGCATTTTCCATTTTAACTGTTACCTTTTATCTTTAACACCTGGGTTTGTGTTTCAAATTGAATTGTGGGATGTCCATTTGAGCAACTGCCTGACACTCACAAGGGCCTAGTGAAATCATGCAGTTTAATCCTACACAGAAAGTTTATTTGCTTCAAAGAGACAAGACTTCTCTGCCCTGACTCTAAACTGTATGAAAATAATTATCTTTAAGGTGTAAGGAATTGCAATTTTCTAATCCACTGAGTTTGAACAGCTAGAAGAGAAATGTGGGTGATAATCAAGCAGAGATATGCAAGGAATGTACTTTTTTTCTGTAAGGAAAAAGACACCGGTACTGATCAAAACTCATGGTTCCCTGTGGTTTTATCTACCTCCTCTGATTTATGACAGTGTTAAGAATACTGGGTAAAATTTCAGAAACATTGTACAGATGCTGGAAATCCAAAGCAACATGCACAAACTGCTGGAGGAACTCAGCAGGTCAGGCACCACCTATGGATGTCATGGTCCAGTCGGTGAAGTCCGTATTCCGGTTCACGGTCCAGTCCATAGCTCCTTATTCCAGGGTTTCTGGTTTTCCCCAGTTTCTGCTGTAGGCACATGATTCTCTTTTTGGGGCTGAAACATAAATACCTCTGTAAACCAGGGATTCCCTGCTGGACCGTCCTGTTCCCCTCCCTGCCTTTTTCCCCCTCGCCCGACTCTCTGCCTGGATACCTCACCTGCACCACTGTCGAGTTCAATCGCCATTGCAGAGATGGAACTGACTGTTGTTCTTCGGTGTTTGTCTCTTCTTGTCCTTGCCTCCATGGGGTAAGTCAGGCCATTCTGCTGTTGCCCTGCAGGGGTATCTGCCTTGTCTTGTCCTTGCTTCTCTGGGGTAAGTCAGGCCGTTCTGCCATTGCCCTATAGGGGGATCTGTCTTGTCTTCACCTCCGTGGGTAAGTCAGGCCATTCTGCCATTGCCCTGCAGGGGGATCTGTCTTGTCTTGTCCTCGCCTCGGTGCGGTAAGTCCGGCTGTTCTGCCGTTACCCGACGGATGGTCCTGTCCCACCTTGGTGTGGAGATGAAGTTGAATCCCGGCTTGTCTAAGTATAAGTCCTGGCTCTATGTCTATGTATTGTCCTGTCTCATGTAGGTGTCATGTCGAAGATGAGTCCTGACTTTTCGAAAGATAAGTCCCGTCTCCATGTTGATGTACAGTTCCCAGTCTGTCTCCGAGCTCCAGCCCCCTAGTTATCAGCCTCAGCATTCCAAGACCCAAGATCCCAGCCTGTAGCCTCAAGACCCCAAACCTGTCTCCACGCCTCAAGCCTCAAGATCCAAGACCCCAGCCTCAAGCCTCAAGAGCCAAGACCCCAGCCTCAAGTCTCAACAGACCCCAGCCTCCAGTTCTGCAGTCATGTCATGTTCTTGCCTGGTTTTGGGGCCTGAGCCTGAGGCAAGACCCAGGTTCTGGGTCCTTGTCCAGTCTCTGGCTCGGGTTTCAAGCCCGGGCTCCTAGTTCATTGTTCCTTGTCCAGTTTCCCTGTTTCTTATCCATGTCCTAGCCCAGGTCCTGCATCCTTGTCCTGTTCCTAGTACTTCAGTGTCTGTGTTTGGGTCTGTTCCCAATGCCCCCATTGTGACAATGGAACTGAATAAACTTTTGGGATGGGACACTTCTTCAAGGCTGGAAGTGAAGGAGAAAACACCAGAATAGAAAATGTGAGGTGAAGGGAAGGAGGATAGCTTAAAGGTGATAGGTAAAGCTAGATGGAAAAGGTTACGGGCTGGGGATGAAGGAATCTAATAGGAGAGGAGTAGACCATAGAAGAAAGGAGAGGAGGAGGACAACCGAGGGAGGTGATAGACAGGTGAGAAGATGTAAGAGGCCAGAGTGGGGAAGAGAAGGGGGGATTTTTTTTAACTGGAAAAAGAAATTGATATTCATGCCATCAGGTTGGAGGATACCTAGATGGAATATTAGATGTTGCTCCTCCACCCTGAGGATGGCCTCATCATGCCACAAGAGGAGGCCATGGACTGACATGTCAGAGTGGGAATGAGAATAGGAATTAAAATGTTTGGTCCCAGAAAGTTCCACTTTTGGTGAATGGAGCTGTTATGTTTGACGAAGTGGTTCCTAACTTTTGATGGGTCTCACCAATGTAGAGGAAGTCGCATTGGGAGGACTGGACACAATAGAAAATCCCAGCAGATTCGTAGACTAAATGCCTCACCTGGAAGGACCTTTTGGGGCTTTGAATGGAGGTGAGGGAGGAGGTGAATAGGCAGGTGTAACACTTTGCCCATTTGCAGGGATAAGTGCCGGGAGGGAGATTGGTGGGGAGGGATAAGGACCATTCAACTGGTCTTATTGTATCTAGTGGCAACTTAGGTAGAATATTCAGTTGTATACATTCTTAAACAATGTGGTAGAAGCAGAGTATGTTGATTATCTATGATTGATAAACTGATTTGAGTATTGAAGGCAAATTCTTCACCATCCCAACTCACAATCCAAATCATAATTCATTGTTTCCGACACTAGCACATTTTTGCTTCAAATATAGCGTTCAGGAGTTTTCTGAGCTTGGAAGTATTCCTTTACAATAAAGGAAGAAGTACAAGATTTGAATTAAGTTTGGATGTTTCTTGATTTTAGAGTCCAGGAACTTCTTGCCTTTTTCCTTGGGACTAGCACAAAGCAAAAAAAAAAGCTTCAGGGCAGCACAGAGACTGTAGTGGTGTGAAGGAGACAGAATGTTCCAGTTTCCTTTTCCTGTAGTCAGTAATCAGCTCTTTGGTTTTGCTGGTGTTGAGTGAGATGCTGTGAATAGCATCATACAACCAGATTTTCAGTCTCCCTCCTATACGCCGATTCATCAGCACCTTTGATCCGGCTAACAGCAGTGGTGTCATCAGCAAAATTAAATGTGATATTGGTGAAGGTTGTTCCTTTTAATGACTGAAAATACTGTAAGAGTAGCACATGCTTTATGCAGTTCAACCTGATGATCCAGCAGAAAATCTTTTGCCATCTCAAAGGAAACTCTGGCAAAGTCACAATCTGTCCCTGGTGTGCAAAGATGATGCGAAACAAGCCATGATACAGGTATATTATAAATCACACCTGTTTCGATGCATTTGATCCACTAATGATAAATTACTCCTTATGAACTTACTTACGGTCTGTTACGTCACTTGTGGTTAAGGCAGCATCTCTGTCTGCCCTTGGCCATCTTCTCTATTGTACCCTAGATGTAATTCAGGGTTCTAATTTCTGTCTCTGTGGTACGGCATCAAGTTGTCTTTGGTCGCCTGCATTTCCTTTGCCCTTCAGGATCTAGGGAAGTGCTGTTTTGATGATGGAGTTGGCCTTTCTTCTCATCACATGCCCAATCTATCTCCAATACTTCCTCATGGTGATTGTGGTCATGTCCTCTTAATGACACTGAAGGAGTGGGGCATTATGGAAGATCTTTCTTTGCCAGAAGTTAGAGGATCTTCTGGAGCCTCGTGGTGTGAAATGCACACATTCCAGAAACCAATTTTGTCTGGGCCTTGGCAGTGTTCATGGCTTCCTTCATAGTGCCAGTAACTTCCACTTGGTTTTCACTACTGTCAGCAATACAAGTCCCGGGTGAAGACTCAGGAACACCATTGCACACAGATTTGGAAGGATTCTTCATTGCTGTTTCTATAACAGTTTTGTTTGACTACTCGGGGTTGTTAGCCCAGAGCTGTACCCCAGAACCTGGAAGACCTGTGGACCACTCTTTGTCTGGCTTCTACCTGTTGACCTGTTTGGCATGGCAAAGCACAAGATCCTGACTCCAGCCAGTATAATTCTCTGGGTCATTGTGCTGTGCAAGCTTCCAAAAACTACAGCAGGTCTGTGGTCCTCTTGAAGGGCTTCTTATGAAACTTAAACATACATCAGCCACGATTCTCCTGCAACCCGGCTGAACCAATTGTTCATTCAGAATACATTTCTGCTCTTCTTAGCTTTTATTCAGCAGCTCTTGTTTAGCGTGTCTTTAACCCAAAGCACTCAATCAGTGGTGGACATTGATTTCGATTGACAAAATATTATTGTTGTGTCAGCATCATGATTAGAAAATCACCAAGGCACGTTTAAAAAGGTTCAGATGATGCCTAACAGTAATGACGCCACTAGTCATTTAACTGCCCACAGCCATGAGATGATAATTTTACCAAGGAGTATGTTGACTTCAATAATGCAGCTGAATTGCTCTCAGATGGATAACAGACAATAACTGTGGCCTAATCACAAAACAAAATGTTACTGATGATGGAAATCACAAATTAAAGCGGAAATCCTTTCGGGTCTCAGTAAGACATATTGGTAGCTGTTGAGAGAGAAACAGAACTAACATTTCAGGCTGAAGATCTTTCACTCCCCACGAAAGCTGCCTGACATGTTGAGTAAATGCAATATTTTTGGTCTTTATAATAACTGTGGCCTTACCAGCACACTGTGGCAATGCAGAAATAAGGCAACACTCTGTGAAGCGATAGGACAACTTAAAGTCTTAGTTATACTTAATGAGGTAAATGATTACCTACTGCAGTATCAGTTTTCGTATTATGGTTCTTCTACACGAGATTACGAAGGATAAAGGGTGGGCATTTCAGGTCAGGACATGAAAAAAGTAAGAAACTGAAATAATTGGGCTGTAGGGAAGGGGGAGTAGTGGCGGCAGGTGCCAATGAGGCTGGTCAATAGAATCAGGTTTATTCGGAGAAAATGTCCTAACACGCTGTCTGTAAGCAAGAAACCAAAGGAGAGCAGAGTCTGGAATACACTCGGTGAAAAGGTTGTGGAATCAGATATTATTGTTACATTAAAAAAGTGTAAACATGAATATATGACAGTTTGAGTCTGTCCATACTTGATACCAAGCACAAGAGAGTTTTAACAGAGCGCTATGGAATAGCATAGCGGTAACATGACGTTATTACAACTCGGGGCATTGGAATTTAGAGCTCAATTCCATGCCATCTGTTAAGGTTTTGCATGTTCTCTCTGTGACTGCATGGACTTGCTCTGGGCGTTCCATTTTCCTCCACAGGTCAATAGGTTAATTGGTCATTGTAAATTGTCCTGTGATTAGGGTAGTGTTAAATAGGTGGGTAGCTGGGTGGCGTGACTCATTGTGCTGGTAGGTCCTGTTCTACACTGTATATCCAAATAAATAAATAAATACGCACATAAACAAAACAAGTGAATAAACAAATAGATAAAAAAAAATAGACAGACAAATAAGTAAGACAAGGGACTGAGAAAAATTGTGGTAGGAAGCACAAATTAATGGCTTTAAAAAGGCCACTTTTGCAAACAAATGTAGTTTATCCACTCTGGGATAAAGACACAAGACTTGTCTCAGAAGAATATTTATTCCAAAAGGAAAATGATGTCACATAAAGATTTCAAGCAAGTATGCCATTTTTTAAAAATAGCATTTACTGATATTTATTTCAAGAGTGCACAATAAACCTGAGCTGGCATGAAGAATATCAATATTTTGTGTAAGTACATAAATTAAAAATCTAACATGCGAAGGTTTCAGAAGATGCAGAAGTGTGTTATTATGCTATGGCCAGAGCTGAGACTTACAGCACAGAAACCAATGACCAACCATTTAATAGAATGAACAGTTGATGGCCCATACAGCAAATATTCACACACATCACAGATTTTTCTCTTTATCAACAGAAGGGAGCTTGCAGTCTTTTGAATACTTTTTTCAGTAGCAGTCAGTTGGTTTTATTAGCAGGCATGGGTAAACATAAGTTCAAAATGCTCAGAAATGTCATTTAAAAGCAGTTATGTTGTAAAAGGTCAAACACTTCAGACTCTCTTTTAAATGAACATTTCCAATAGCAAATTGCATTCATATTGTAAAGAGATGCACAATCTCATTAAGTAAATGTTGTTGCAATGGTCAGTGAGATCAGATAAGATAGTTTGTTTTACATTATTCCAGAAAGTCCTTGGGTGTGTTACTATGAAAACAGCCACAAATTGTTTATCTCTTAAATTTAATATAACTACCTAATTTTATTTTGAACATGGGTCTATTATTCACATCAGAAGTGGAATTGATGCATGCACATCAATACTAATGGAAAATCCTACAAAACGTAGTGGATTCAGTACATCATGGATAAAGTCTTCCCAACCATCGAGCACATCCACATGAAAAGTTGTGGTAGGAAAGCAGCATCCACCGTCAGAGATCATCACCACCAAGGCCATGCTCTCTTCTCGCTGCTGCCATCAGGGTGAAGGTTTAAGAGCTTCAGGACTTACACTACCAAGTTCCAGAATAGTTACTACCCCTCAAACATCAGGCTCTTGAACAAAAGGGGATAACTATACTCACTTGCCCATCTATTGAGATGTTCTCACAACCATTGAGCTCACTTTAAGGACTCTTTACCTCATTATCTCATGTTCTTGTTATTTATTGCTATTTATTTATATTTTCATTTGCACAGTTTTTTGTTTTCTGCACTCTGGTTGATCTTTCATTGATCCTGTTATAGTTGAGAATCTATAGAGTTACTGAGTATGCCCACAGGAAAATGAATCTCGGGGTTGTATATGGTGACTTTCTTAATAAAACTTACCTTGAACTTTAATGAAGTAAAATGTTTTGAGATCATTCAAAGAAGCATTATCAAACAAGACTTTGCATTCAAGCTTGTTGGTGTCAAGTTATTTTAAAGCAATAAGTCCTAAGGAGAATTTTGAAGGAGGATGGGTAATGAAGTGAGGTATTTAGTGAAGGCATTCCAGAGTTTGGTGTTGTCAATAAACAGTAGACTCCTAACGATGGTGTGCTACAGAAGACATGGAAAGCCTATGACAGTGGAGATATTAAATTCAGTGCACTAAACCACCTGAGAGATGACTGATCTGCCCTTCAAAGGACTCAACTACAAAAAGGCCATTATTGAAAAATTAAAGAAATTGAAGAATTAAAGAATCCAGACTGGGATGTGGTTAAAAACGGTTGCTGTTAATGTATGAAATATGTAATTACAGTATAAAACAAAACCATTTAAAACAATCTGAAAAAGGAATATTTTTTTTTGCTGTCTAGACAGATGTTAACCTTTATAACAAATGATCAGTCAGTGTGATAATACTATTCCTTGTTGTATCTCATTACCACTTGTCTTGCAATTTGATACAGAGGCATTTCCTGAACCGCAAACTTTATGCTTCCTCTTAAGTGTCTGTTTTAACCATCTGTCAGCTTTGAGTGAATAGTCAGGAGCAGTGGGATACTGGGAAGCAGAGTGGATTCCATCCATACCAAAATACTTCATATATCAGTATTCTCAAAATACTGCATGCTTCCACCCAATTATTGCATGTTTGCAGCGTGACGGGATCCAGAAACTGTAAACAGTCTGCATTCCAAAAGGTAACAATTCATTTGCTTTCCTACTTGCCTTTGATAGCCTCTGTCAGAATGTGAGGGAATACAAAATCTAACAGTAGACTGGATCAAGATAAATAATCATGACTTTGCATCTCAAACAGACTCTATTTGAAGAAGATGAAGAATGAGCAAATGGAGTTTGTAGTGGAGAAGACAGACCCTGGTTGTTCTCTATTTGGCTGCCCACTTCCTTCCCTTTATCCATGGTTTACTGTCTTTTCCTATAAGATTCCTTCTTCTTCTCCCCTTTGCCTCTTCCACGCTACCTTCTAGCTTCTTACATCCTCCCCCTTTCATCCCCTCTCCTAGTCACCTACCATCTCATTCTTACCTGGGCTCATTTATTATCTGCCAGCTTGTGCTCCACCCGCTACCCTACCTTTTTTATTCTGGTACCTGCCCTCATCCTTTCTGGTCTTGATGAAGTGAGTTGGTCTAAAACGTCAACAGTTCATTTCCCTCCATAGATGCTGTCTGACCTACTTATTCCTTCAGCAATTCATATGTATTGCTGATTCTGTATTATTCACCATTGACTATGATCTGGACAAGCAATCGTTTGGAGGAACTCAGTAGGGAAACTAGCATCTGTGGGGGGGAAGGATTTGCTGATGTTTCAGATTGACACCTTGCATCAAGATTGATACAGGACAGGTCCTGATGCAGCATTTCTACCTGAAACAGCAACAATTCCTTTCATCCTACAGACACTGCTTGATCTTCTGAGATCTTCCAGCAAATTTCTTGTTGCCCTAGATTATAGCATCTGCAGTTTCTTGTGTCTGAGACTACAGATGCTGTAATCTGAGGCAACAAACAATTAAAAACACACAAAATGCTGGAGGAGTTCAACAGTATAGGTGGTATCTACAGAAATAATATTTCGGACTGAGACCCTTCTTCAGGACTCAAACAAGTTGTGGTTGATTTTCACATGACTTTCAGAACACATGATGAAAAGACCACATCAGAGTTACATTAGTAGTCAGAAACAATGTACAGAGTTGAGTGAATATTCTTCTTGACCTGCAGAGGCAAATGGTGGGAGCAGTGACAGGAGGTTAGTTAAACATGTTGTGGACAAGGGCCAAGAATTCTTTATTTCTGAGTCGAAAGATCTCAGCATATAAACTCCATATGGAGATTTGGTTATATAATCTCTGGTTGATAGTTAGCAATATTGAGAATGCATTTCACTGCCACTTTTCACATGAGCCATTAAACCAGGAACACATAGTTCTCCCCTACCTCCCCCCGTTATTCAAGGCCTCTACAGTAGGAACTGCTTCAAATATCACCAATGTTTATCCACCATCCGGGACATGCACTTTTCTCACTGCTGCTGCAAGGGAGGAGGTTCAGAGTCCTAAAGGCTCGCACCACCAGGTTCAGGAACAGTGACCTTCCTACACCACTGGGTTATTGAATCAGTCTGCACAACCATAATCCTACTTCAGCAATGGAACACTGCTGACCACCTGTTGCACCATCACGGGCTTGTCTCTGATTATGCTTTTTTAGCACTAATGTCGAGTTTGGCACACTTTTTTTTCTCTCCCTCCCTTCTCCGTCTTGTATAACTTATGCATAATTTATATCCTGTGCACTGCCTGTACCTGCATGCTACTGCAATCACATTTTCAATTGTACCTGTACCTCGCCTTACTGTACTTGTGCACAAAACAATAAACTGAACGACCTGATTTGGCTCCATCTGTCCAGATATAGAAGATCTTGTACAGAACGGCACTGCAGAATTCACTTGCTCTCCTGACTATGAATGACCCACTGACTAACATAAAACTAAATATCTTATCTCCACTGCCCATTTTCCCACTTACACAAGTATTATAACTGCAAATTTCATTAAGTACTTCAATAATTGTGAAACGTGTTAGAATTATCACAGATCATAGAAAGAGGCTGAATAAATGAGAGTTCATTCAGTAATTTAATATGTCAAAGATCTTTCAATTGAAGATAATGGATGATATCAGGGGACATGTCAAAACTGTTTGGCTGTGAGGGAAAGTGGCAGGTGGAAGAAAAAGCTGACAAGAGGTTAGCAACACTGGTGCTTGCTGTGATGATTGATTAAACACAAAGGAGATTTCCCCAAGGTACCGGCAACATAGGAGTTAATAAATCAATTGTGCTTTGGGCCCAAACTAAATTAAACCTTGGGCATGCTTGTTCAATTTGACCTTTGTCTAATAATTGCAGCAGGATTTCTTGTTTAAAAAATGTGACCCTGTTGATTAGATTTTACAATCAAGTGATGGGATGAATGATAAAACATGTCCTTGGTCAATCAGTTATCAACATGACATACCATGTGACTTCTATATTTAGATTTCCATTTATTCCATCCACGGTCATAGCACTGCTGTCACTTTTGAGATGAGTGTAGTTTAATTAACATCAACCATTGCAGAAATCAGACAGGTCTTACCCCTCTTTAATGGTGTAGTTAGCTGTTGTATTGTTGGATGCAATCATATTCTAAGCTTTATAGTAGTGCACATAAGACTTGGCTGCTTTTGTTCAACACTCCAATATGAATTAACACGACCATTAAAATCACTGATCTTTCACTGGCTTCAACTTCATGAAGAAATGTTCACTCTTTAGATTTGTAAAAGTCCAAATGTTATTTTTCCCATTTTTCAGAATCATTGTGTATAGGGTGAGCAGTTTCAAATCTTTCCCAGTACCCACAGATCATGGTGTGAGTCAGGATAGTGATAATTGGCTACCTGTTTGAATATTAAAACCTTTACCATTTAGCCTGATTATGGACTCATCTGATGTCCCCTCCTGCCCTTCCAGAAAATGGCTGTTGGATCAAAAACTGGACTGAGAGCTGATGAGAGCATCATTTCCATTGTTGATTTCAACCTAATTGTTCTACTCTTTCCACACTCACCTCAATTAGAGCCGTCAATGAATTGTATCAATCTGCAGACCTCTATGTAGAAATCTAATGAGCCATGGAGTCACAAATCTTCTGACTGATAGAATAAACACACATTGCAGTAACGTTTAAATGTTTTGGTGTATTAGTAAGAATATTACTCCAAAAGTCTGGAAATCCCAGTCATAAATCTTACAAAAATTATGGCCTTCATAAATCAAAGTATTGAGTACAGGAGTTGGGATGTTATGTTGAAGTTGTATACGAAGTTGGTGAGGGCTAATTTGGAGTATTATGTGAAGTTTTGGTCACCAACCTACAGGAAAGATGTAAATAAGGTTGACAGAGTACAGAGAAAAATTACAAGGATGTTGCTGGGACTGGAGGACCTATTTTACAAGGAAAAATTGAATAGGTTATGAAGTTATTCCTTGGAATGCAGAAGCCAGAGGGGAGATTTGATAGATAAAGGTGTAGAAAATTATCAGGGGTATAGACAGGGTAAATGCAAGCAAGCTTTTCCCACTAAGGTTGGGTGGGACTACAACTAGATGTCATAGGTTAAGAGTGAAAGGTAATAAGGTTAAGGGGAACAAAAGGGGAAAGTTCTTCATTTAGAGGGAGGCAAAAGTGTGGGCTGGGTGCAAATGGTGCATGAGAGATTGATTTCAATGTTTTAGAGAAGATAAATAGGTGCATGGAGAGTTGGGTTATGGAAGCTTTGGTCTCAGTACAGGCAGTTTCAATGGTTTGCACAGACTAGATGGGCCGAAAGACCTGCTTCTGTGCTATGACTCCATGACTAAATGTATTACATCCTAATTCTTACAATGTTTCTGCCTTTCTAGATGATTCCTGGATTCTAGAACATCAATGACTAGAGTATTTGGGAGCACTTTGGAAAGCACAGGATAGATACATCCCAAAGATGATGAATTATTCTAAGGGGAGGATGAAGCAACCATGGCTGATAAGAGAAGTCAAAGACAGTATAAAAACAAGAGAAGGCGTATGATATAGAAAATTACGGGGGACGTAGAGGATTGGAAAACTTTCTAAAACCAACAGAAGGTAACTAAAAAACCCATAAAGAAAGAAAAGATAAAACATGAAGGTAAACTAGCCAATAATATCAAAGAGGACACTAAAAGTTTTTTTGGATATATAAAGAATTAAGAGAGAAGCTGAAAGGTCTGAAGGAAGATAAGTCACATGGACCAGAAGAACTACATCCCAGAGTTCTGAAATAGGTAGCTGAAGAGATAGTGGAGGCATTAGGAATGATTTTTTTTTAGGACTCACTAGATTCTGGAATGGTTCTGGAGGATGGGAAAATTGTATATTTCATTCCATTCCTTAAGAAGGGAGGGAGGCAGAAGAATTGAAATTATGGGCCAGTGAGCCTGACCTCAATGGTTGGAATGATGTTGGAGTCTATTACTAAGGATAAAGTTTTGGGATACTTGAAGGCACATGAAAAAATAGGACAAAGTCAGCATGGTTTCCATAAGGGGAAATCTTGCATAACAGATCTGTTGGAATTCTTTGAGGAAATTCTTTGTTGCTTATTTGGATTTCCAGAAGTTATTTGACAAGGTGTTGTACATTGAGGCTTCTTAACAAGACAGGAGCTCATAGTACTACAGAATATATATACTGTCATGGATAGAAGATTGGCTGACTGGGAGAAGGCAAAGACTGGGAAAAAAGGGGGGCTGTTTTGAATGGCTGCCAGTGACTATTGGTGTTCCACAGGGTTTGGTATTGGGACTGCTTCTTTTCATGTTAAATGCCAATGATTTGAATGATGGAAGAGATGGCTTTGTGGCCAAGTTTGATGATGATCGAAAGATAGGTGGATGGGCACATAGTGTTGAGGAAGCTGGGTGTCTGTAGGAGGATTTAGACAGATTGGGTGAATGGGAAAAGAAGTGGCAGATGGAATATAGTGTAGGGAAGTGCATCGTCAAGCTTTTTGGTAGAAAGAATAAAGGCATGGGCTATTTTCTAAATGGGGAGAAAATTCAAAAATCAGAGGTGCAAAGGGACTTGGGAGACCTCATGTAGGATTCCCTAAAGGTTAACTTTCAGTTTGAGTCAGTGGTAAAGAAGGCAAATGCAATGTTAACATTCATTTCAAGAGGACTAGAACATGAAAGCAAGGATATAATGTTGAGGCTTTATAAGATATCGGTCAGACTGCACTTGGAGTACTGTGAACAGTTTTGGGCCCCTTTTTGAAGAAATTATGCACCTGCATTGGAGGGGGTCTAGAGGAGGTTCACAAGAATGATCGCAGGAATGAAAGGGTTAACATATGAGGAGCGTTTGGAGGCTCTTTGCCTGTACTTACTGGAGCTTAGAAGAATGATGAGGGATCTCATTGAAACCTAAGCATATTGAACGGCCTAGATAGAGTGCATGTGGAGAGAATGCAGCTTGGGAGTCTAGGACCAGTGGGCAGAGCCTCAGAGCAGAGAGATGTCCTTTTAAAATAGAGATGAGGATAATTTTCTTTAGCCAAATCATGGTGAATCTGTGGAATTCATTGCCATAGATGGCTGTGCAGGCTAAGTTATTGGGTATATTTAAGGTGTAGGTTGATATGTGCTTGATTAATCAGGGCATTAAAGGCTACGGGGAGAAGGTAGGAGAATGGGATTAAGAGGGATAATAAATCAGCCATGATGGAATGACAGAGCAGACTCAATGGGCTGAATAGCCACATTCTACTCCTATGTCTTATGGTCTAATTGTCTTGGTGATACACTTTGAAGTTTTTTTTATAAATTAATCATCTTCCACATCCAAATAGAAAAAATTGGTCATCTGTATCCAAATTACTTATGCATCCTTAATGGCACATAAATTAGCATTTTAACAGTGAGGTTATTTGAAACAACCTGAGAAAAAGTAAAATGGGACTTAATGATTGATGTTATTTTATCTGGGTTAGAAAAACATTGAATGACATGGTCACCTCAAGGTTTGTGACAGCAAGATTTAAGTTCTTTGGGTGATTACTCCGGTGAAAATAATGAAATGCTAAGGTACACATAATGCTTACTATTCACTTTACCCATACTTCTTCATTCCCTCTTCTTCATTTTTCGTTTGAATCATACAATTAAACTCTGGTAATCAAGCACCCTCAGTCTGTGACTTTCTAATGAACCACATAAATTTAAAGGGCACATGGGAAACAAAGCCCTGGTGCGTTTTAAGAGAGTGTCTGAGCAGGGATTCAGTGGATTTGAATGGAACAGGGAAAACAGATCCAGATAAAACAGATTCCAAACATTGGAATTTCCAAATGTGATAGCAGATGATTGGATTGGTTTACCAATTCCTTTTTAACATTCCCTTTTGAATCTGCTTTCATCATTTCAGGATCCAGTTCTTGCAGGCCATGAAAAGTAATTCTGGTAAAAGTATCATATGCTGTTCCCTTTGATCCCCTGAACTGGTCGGCTGGTGGTGCAGTGAGATCGGCGCCGAGTTTGAGAACAGAGGTTCCCGAGTTCGATCCAGTGACAGACCGCTCCCGAGTGCGCTCTCCATCCGTGCCGGGTTGATGTCGAGCTCGCAACGTGGCCTCGTAAAAAAAATACTGCCACCTCCAGTTTAAATCCCCACGCAGAATATTGTGGCGGATCAAATACCCAAACTAAAAGTTCTCTTGTTATCATCCTTATCTTTGAACACTACAGTTAAAATTCCCCTTATCATTCTCTGCTCTCTTTGCATATCAGTTATCCTTCTGAGAACACTTCCATTCCTCTTTATCTCTCTGGCAGCAGCTTACCCTGAGCTGTCACTCTCTTCTCTTGCTTGTGATCATATTTTATTACAAGAACAATACCCATCACACATTTGGCAAGAAATTGGCTTGAGTTTCAACCTCAAAGAGCTTCAGCATCCACCATGCATACCAAAGATATTATTTAGGAGCAAGAGACTGTTAGCCATCCTCGCGGGCCTGCTCTGCCATTCAATTAAATCATGGCTGATCTGATGTGACCTCACCTCCAAATCATTGCTTATTTCTAGTGCCCTTCATCCCTTTGCCTTCCAAGAGACTATCTATGTCTGTTTTAAAAATATTTTTAAAAATACTTACACAAAATAGCAATAGCTTGGGGTTCAAATATTTTATAGCTCCTTTGGACTGCAGTCTTCTCTGCTTCCATACTTCCATAGATGTATAAACCAATGGTGATCAAGGTAAATTACTATGAGTAGCACAGAGTTCCATATGACAATTCTGACTTCACACGTAAATTCCCTGCTTGGGTTTGGTATGCGCAATAATCCTCTCAATTTAAGAAAGCCCAAAGGCAAGTTTAAACACCCAAATTATGCACCATTTTGAATTTTAAAAAAAACTCTGTAATGTGGATCCAGCTACTGGCTCAGTAGATCTTTCTAAATCAATCTGTTTTGATTTTATCAGACTAACTTTTATCATTCTTCTGAATTTGCCTGGAATCCCTGAGGATCCCACTCCTAACTTTCCCTACACCTCCTTGTCCACCTGTTGTGGAGTCAAAAGAAGTCCCATCTGGCCGGACCTGTCCCAGGAGCATAATGGAAATTGAAATGTTGAGTCATTCATTACTACTTACTATAGCAGGTGAACATAATATCTACACAGGAATATGTTAGAACTTAAAATATAATTCTGTTTTGTTGTTCCCCAGACATGATGAAGTTAACAGCTGAATATCAAAGTGTTACTGCTGTAAATGATTGAATCAGTCAGTTATTACTACAAGAAGGTAAGTGAAGCACTTAATAAAATCATGAAGTGCTGAAAACAGTAGGTGAGACAGCATCTATGAAAATAGAAATAGCTGTTCAGAGCAAAATCTCTTAGATCTCAAACGTGAACTCTGTTTCTCTTTCTACTGATAATATCTAGCATATATTTAGAGCCCTTTCTGCTTTATTTCAGATGTTTATCATCTGGAGTTTTTTTCCAAGATTCAAGATTTGTTTAATGTCATTTCCAGTACACATGTGTAAAGGAGAACAAAATGATTGTTTCTCCAGATCCAATGCAGCACAATAAAAACACAATAAGATAAAGAGCACAATAATAAAAAACCAATAAATATAAATTTAAGATAGCTGATATACATAAGTTGATTGTATGTTCATAAAGTGACATTAAGCACAAGAGTGTCTATACATAAGGTAGCCAACAGGAAATGATAATGTTGTGGTTGTGAGGGGTGGGTTAATAGGTGGAGGTGTTGATCATCCTTACTGCTGGGGGTAATAACTGTTTTTGGGTCTTCTGGACCTGGCATGGATGCGACTTACTGAAGCATTAACAATCCATGAGCAGGTTGGGTGGGATGCTTCATGATGTTATGGGCCCTTTTCTCACTCAGTAACTTGTTAAGTGAAATCCATCTCTCATTGTATGGTCAGACAATCAGTTACACAACTTCTTCAATCATACTGTATTCCTAGCTCAAACAAACAGCCCTTGAAGCAGACTACCAATCTATTGCTTGCAGGCTAACATCTCAAGACCACTGTGATGTTCTGCCACTCCAGAGTTCTATCATCCAGCTTAAGACTTAAAGAAACTATTTTAAACCACTCAACATGGGTGGAAAGGACAGAATTTGCAGGCCTACCTATGAATTCAGAATTTATTTATCCCTTAAATAATAGAGCCTAGCTCAACTTGCATGTGTCTGCTGCATTGCAAGTTGCTCAGTTCTAGTGGTTGAAGAAGGTAATCAGTATTCAGTGCCTGCATCGGGCTCCCTGCACTCTTGAAACTTGAATGGTTTCAGGTTTTGTTTTATCTTGTGATCCTTGTGCCAATACTCCAGTATTTATGTTCAAAATGTTGAAAAGGATTGAACATTTCTTGTGTCATCTTTCACCCAGTAGGCATAGCTGGCTGAACCTTTGATGAACAGGTGATTAATTAAAAAATATATAAAAGTACCTGCTGTATTGTAATTAGGAAAATGCACAAAACATTTCAGGATACCGGTGTGAATCTTCAACAAGACACACAATGGGAGAGGAATGTAATTATGATCAGTGTTGAGAGAACATATACGAACATCAGGCTTCACTGTGACTTTACAACCTAGTCACCCTTCTTTATTGTTGACTGTTTATCTTTTCCTCCACAACGTGTTGGGATGTCATTAAGCTGCTGCGACTCGAGTCCACACTATGGAAAGGCACAAGGCAGCTGCCCCCTTATTTGCAGCGGTAAATCACTGCAGCACGGCAGAAACAGTGAAACACATTACTCAGCCCAAGGTGCAATACTTTGATCATTTTGTGGGGCAGAAACCAGCACAACCATCAACACAGTTAGCAATTAGTTATCACAATTAAAAGGAGTACAAAATGTTGGACAGTAATGTGCGCTTAACTTCGCTAAAAAGTAATTTTGAATTGTATAATAACAGTTTTGCTGACTGATTTTATTCTATCATTAGAGCAGCTGATATCTCAGGCCCAGTGAGATTCTTGAGGTACTGACAAAGGGAGTACAAGTGATGGATTTCCACCATATTAATCTTCTCCTTCAATGGAACACAACCTGGCCTGGGAGAGACATCTGCAAGGCCCCAGTCGTTGGATATGAAACCAACCTCCTAAGTTGGTGACCAGATCTCCAACTCTTCCTATGTGTCTACAACATGGTGCTCCATGCTTGTGAAGGGGATCCTCCAACAGACAGCCTGCTCTCTTGGAATATCATCACAGTGAACTGAGACCTTCAAACCTCTGATTGCTGCACCAGTTTGGAATAGGGTGCTGCTGAACCAGAGGCACCATTGCTGTAAGGTTCACTCTAATATATTTTTGATCATATCCATTATTGGATCTGGATATCACCGGGAAGACATGCATGGAACAGAGAACAGTTCAGCACAGGAACAGACACTTCGGCCTACAATGTTGTGACAAATAAATTAAGCTAATGATGCTTAATTACACTAATCCCTTCTCTCTGCACATGTTCCGCATCCCTCCCTCTCTACATGTACATGTGCTTATCCAAGACCCTTTAACTAGTGACGTTAAGGTAGTGGTGAATGCCTATCTTATTTGCCTCCACCACCGTACTTGGCAGTGCATTCCAGACACCCACCATTCTGTGGAAACTACTTAACCACCTATCTCCGCCCTCACTTTAGATGCATGCTCTCTAGTATTAGACATTTTGACCCTGAGAAAAAAGATTACCTGCTGTCTATCCATAATTTTATACATTTCTGTCTCCTCAGCCTCTGTGACTCCAGGGAAAACAGACATAGCTTTTCCAACCTCTTCATATAGCATGTGTTCTCTAATTCAGGTAGTATCCTGGTAAACCTCTTCTTCACCTCCTCCATTACTTCCACATTTGTCCTATAAAATAGGAGGAGGAGATGGTGGCGCGATGCAGCACGCGGCCACTTCGATGGTGATGTCTGTTATTTGTCAAGTAGGGAACCGTGCACAATTCTGATTTGATGGAGACAGACGTGAGAGTACGGAGGAACATCTGGAGAAACTTCTGAAATGCCCGCTTCGCTGCCGCTGTAACTGTGTGGTCCAGAATCTCCAGAGGAGAAGGCCCCGAATCCTCGGCTTTGCTTGTTTCAGCGGCCGGGCAAGGTCGAAAGTGCTCGGCAGAGGATCGCACTCGGGAGGCTGTATCGGAGGGGCTGGTTGGAGGTTCGAAATTTTCGGACGGATGGACTCCGTGTCGGCTGTGGTCGGGTGCTTCCAAGGCATCGGCAGTTGTTGGTGCCTGGAGGTTTATGGCAGGGAGTTTCTTCCTTTGCCGCCTGCTATCGGGGACTCGGGAGTCGATCAACTCGGGACTTTGAGACTTTTTTTTTAACCATGCCCATTGTCTGTTCTTTATCAGATTATGGTATTGTTATTAGCAAGGCAAATTGCCATGAAGATGTAGCAGTGAGAGCAGACTCACAGCCTCAGCACTGCAGAGAAAGGAGTGAACCATCGCGGGAATGTAAGTGAAATTGGCTCATCTTTCACCCCCCAGTGCCATCACCCTGCCTTTCCTGTCTAGCTGGGTTCATCCAAACAATGGATGGTGCCCGAATGGGCCCCAGCACAGGGCCTGGACCTCGTCACTCAGCTCAAAGCCATTCCCGACCTCTCCATATCAGCTCAACGCTTACAGCATTCCAACCTCACACCTGTTTTAATTTAAATACTGAATTCAAATCTATCTCAAATATTGGAGAGCACATATTTAAGGTGATGGAGGTAGTTCAAAAAAGATGTGTGGAGCAAATTCTTTTTTTGCACAGAGTGTGGTAGGTGCCTGGAATGTGTTGCCAGGGGTATTGATGGCAGTAGATACTATAGAGGCATTTCAGCATTTAAAATGCTTTTGAATAGACATCAGATATGTAAGGAATGGAAGGCTGGAAAGATATGGATATCTGTGGTGAATCTATGGAATTCTTTGCCACAGGCAGCTGTGGAGGCCAAGTCCTTGGATATACTTAAGGCTGATGTTGATAAATTCTTAATTCGTCAGGGCATGAAGGGATATGGGAAGAAGATCGGGGGTGAGAAGAAAAATGGATTAGCCATGATGAAATGGCAGGGCAGACTCGGTTGGCTAAATGGTCTAATTCTGCTCCTGTATCTTATGACCTCTGGTCTTCTGTGCAGGCAGAAGAGACAGTTTAATTTGTCACCATTTCTGGCTCAGATGCTATGGGCTAAAGGGCCTGTGCCTGTGCTATGTTCTATCTTCTATGTTGCTACACATCAGTACATGAAGTGTTGTGAGCTGAAATGGGAAATAAAGACATGGCAAACAAAATATGTGAATTGAAGTAATTCAGCTCAAAATGAATTATGATGATTGTTGCCTTTCATCTGAAGGTATTGTCTAGAAATTCATTTCTAATCAGTTGATGCTAAACACACTGCAGTGGCATCATTCAACATGCATCTACAAGTCTGTAGATGATCTCAACGTACTGGGCCGCAGCTGAAATAATGACGAGTTAGAGTACCAGAAGGAGATAGACAGCCTAGTGACATGTTGTCCCGACAACTATCCTCCCTCAATACCAGCAAAACAAATGAGCCGGTCATTGACTTCAGATAGGGGCAGATGGGGGAGGGTGCAATGCACATACTCCTGTTTAGATCAGTGTTACTGAGACTGAGAGGGTTAAGAGCTTCGTGAACCTAGGAGAGAACATAACTACCATCCTATCCTAACCTATCTATGTTGACCCACAAACAAGAAAGCTCACCAGCACCTTCAGGAGTCTGAAGAAATCTGACATGTCCCCTTTGACAAAACCCCCCCAACCCCTCCACCAATTTTATTGATATACCATGGAAAGCATCCTATCTCGATGCACAACCATTTGGTATGGCAACTGCTCTGCATGAAAATGGAGAGTCACGGACTCAGTTCAGTTGATCGCAGAAACTGGCATTTCCTCTATGAACTCTGTCTATACATCTGGCCAGCTCAGTAAAGCAACTTGCATAATCAAAAACTCCACCTGCCTCAGGTATTATCTCTTCTCCCTCCTTGCCAATGGGCAGTATATACAAAAGTCTGAACGTATGCATCACCGGGTTCAAGAACAGCTTCTATCCCACTCTTATAAGATGATTTAACAGTGTCATAGTAAAATGGCCTTTTGACCTCACAATCTACTGTACCTTTTTATTGCACCTTTTGTCTACCTGCTCTGCAGTTTCTCTGCAGTTCTTTCTTCTGCATTTTGTTATTGTTTTACTTTGTACTACCTCAATGCATTGTTGTTATGAATTTATCTGTATTAAGACTCAACGATTCCAAGTACATTTATTGTCAAAGTATGTATGCAGTTTACAACCTGAAGTTCATCTTCCCCACAGACAGTCTTGAAACAAAGAAGAACCGTGGGGCAAATCCATTCAAAGAACATCAAACCACCCCCTGCACATGCAACAAAGATTGTGCAGATGGCAACAAAAAAAACCGAGCAAAAACACAGAATATGAAATGCAAAATCAAAAGGCATATTTCAGTACAGTTCATTATTGGCAGGCCACCCTGATTCAAAAATTGCCCAAAAGTAGCAACAAAAATGAGAGACCAGAACAAGAACTAAAAGCTAGAACACATCATAAACCTGAATTGGAGTCCAAATCTACAATCCACATCGATTAAAACTTGTCACCATCCGCTGACAGTGTCGAGGGAGAGGGAGAGATCACTTGACACAAAAACTTGCCTCGAGCAACAAGCGAAAGGGAGAGAGACCGTCACATGCAGACACCTTCTCCAGCAACAGTACGCGAGAGGCTGATAGATGGTGTTGAACACCCGCTCGCCCTCCGCACCCATACTATCATGCATATATAATAGTATGCAAGTGAAGTTTTTCACTGTACTTCAGTACACATGACAATAATAAAATAACATACTGATTTATCAACTCTGAAATCCATTCTGGCAAAGACAAACAGAAGAATATTGGAGATAGAGTGCACTTCATTCTAGTTCTACCCTATATGCGTATTTTGGAAGGAATCTCAAGGTTGAACAGTGGTAGGAATGTCAAATGCACTGTAGATGCTAAGACAAGCAATGTCATTTAGTCTTTGAACAATTTGTCATCGATTAAGAGTGAATGAGCAGCTGGAAATGCACAGTTTAAATAAAAGCAGAAATTGCTGGAAACTCAGGCATATAAATATGGTGCACATGTATTTGGTGACATTTATGTACTCTGATAATAAATTTACATTCAAGTTTGAACTTCGAGAATGTTTGGAAATAAAACAGAGAATAACATTTTAGATGGAAAAAGCATTTCATCAGTACAGAGAAAGAGGGAAAACTTATTTTAAGTTGCAAAGGATGTTGGGGGAGAGATGGACAGCACAAAGGGGATATCAATAATATGGTAAAATCTGGAGTTTTTGAGCTGTGCAGGTTCTTTATTTTTTTAATAGAGATACATTGAGGAGTACACACCAAGCCACACTGCCCAGCAATCCCTCAGTTTAATCCTAGACGAATCACAGGACAATTTACAATGAGCAATTAACATATCAACCAGCATGTCTTTGAACTGGGGGGGGGGAGTTTGGGGGGAAACTCATGCAGTCATGGGGAGGACGTAGAAACTCCTTATGCAGATCAGTAGGAATTAAATCCAGGTCGCCTGTACTGTAAAGTATTGTGCTAACCTCTACGTGAATGTGCCGCCCAATTGTGAATTTAAGTTAGTATTTGTTGTGTATAAGATGATGATCATGTGGGTAGCCAGAGGCTTTTTCCCAGGGCGGAAATGGCTAACATGAGAGGGCACAGTTTTAAGGTGCTTGGCAGTAGGTACAGTGGAGATGTCAGGGGTAAGTTTTTGAGAGTGGTGAGTGTGTGGAATGGGCTGCCAGTAATGGTGTTGGAGGCAGATACGATAGGAACTTTTAAGAGACTCCTGGATAGGTACATGAAGCTTAAAAAAGTAGAGGGCTATGGGTAACCCGAGGTAATTTCTAAAGTAAATACATGTTTGGCACAGCATTGTGGGCCGAAAGGTCTGTATTGTGCTGTAGGTTTTCTATGTTTCTGTGTTTCTATGTGGCCTGTCCACTTTACACTTTCCCTTTATTGACCTTGCCTAAATGCTATCTGTTTGACTAAAGTTTGGATCTCAGCCTGCTAATAGCTCAATTGTTCTTCTTGTGGACTATTTTGTTTCTATATTGACATTGTTGTCACACTCTCCATTACAGAAAAAAACTCATGGTAATGTTAATCATTGCATGGACCCACTGAGATGAGATCATTACCTCCAAAATGCTCTCCCACTCAGAGATCTGAGACCTGACCAGGTTCATTTCCAAATACCAGATCAAGTACAGCCTCTCCTCTTGTATACTTATCTACATATTATGTCAAGAAACCTTCCTGATCATACCTAACAAACTCTACCCCACCTAAACCCCTCGCTCTTTTGTGAAATGTCTAGATGAAACTCTGTGATTGATAGTGGCAGTATGGAAACAGATCTTCTGGTCCATCATGTCCATCCTGACTATCAATCACACATTAATTCAATACTTCTTCTCCCTACTTTCACTCACCCCACACCCCTCAGATTTCTCAGAGTCTGCAGAGGTTCACCATGTGATCGTCAATCTTGGCAAACTTCTGTGGATGCGTGGTGGAAAGTGTGCTGACTGGCTGCATTATGGCCTGGTATGGGAACACCAAAGCCTTTGAGTGGAAAACCCAACAAAAGGTAGTGGATTTGGCCCAGTCCATCGTGGGTAAAACCATCCCAACTATTGAGCACATCTGCTTAAAACGTTGCCGTAGAAAAGCAACATCCATCATCAATGATCCTCACCACTCAGGCCATGCGCTTTTCTCACTGCTGCCATCAAACAGAAGGTACAAGAGCCTCAGGACTCTCAACACCAGGTTCAAGTACAGTTACTGACAAACCAACGGAGAGAGCTACACTCATTTAAGGACTCTGTTATATTGTTATTTCATGCTTGTTGTTTATTACTATTTATTTTGTATCTGCATTTGCAGTTTGTTTACAGCTTACAGGTCCTGGTGTTTACAGTTTACAGTTACTGTTCTATAGATTTGCTGAGTATGCCTGCAGAAAAAAAATCTCAGGGTTGTATGTGCTGACATGTATATTATTCTGAACTTTGATTTTTGTAATTTACCTACACACTGCGAGCAATTTGGAGTTGTTATTTAACCTACCAACAGGAATGCCATGGGAATGTGGAAGGGAATGACAACTCCCAGCAGAAACCGACGTGGTGACAGGCTGGAGATGTAAACTCCTAAAGACCGCACCTGAGGGCGAGATTGCCCTCTGGGTCTCTTGCAATGTGAACAGTAATTCTACTGATGGAACTGTTATCATCAGAGGAAAAGGCAGTGGAGTGGAATGTCCAGCAAAGCAGTATCCTCACAATCCTACCATTAATTCCGAACTGGGAGATCAATTCACTTTTTCTTCTAATTAGGAAATAGGTTTGCTTTTTGTTCAGCCTTATTATCCTCTGATTAATTCAGAATTGGGAGACCAGTTTGCTTTTTGTCCAAATCATTAGTGCATTTTATGAAGCAAGTATTCAAAGCTTCAAAGTACATTTATTATCAAAGCAGGCATGCAGCATACAACCCTGAAATTCATCTTATCCACAGACAGCCACGAAACAAAGAAAGCCGTGGAAACAACCCATTCTAAGAAAAAACATCAAACACCCCCCTCCCCCCCACGCACAAAAACAACCATGCAAACCGCAACAAAAAGATGAGCAAAAGTACAGAATATAAAACACAAGATCGAAAGGCATATTTCAGTTCAGCTAAGTGTTCCTTATATGCTGGCTGCCCCGATTCAAAAGTCAGCCAAACAAAGCAACAAAAAAAGGAGCGACCAAGACTAGAACACATTAGAAAGCTAAATTAGAATCTAAATCTACAAACCGCGACGATTAAACCTTGCTCTGTCAACATTCTCGAATAACACTGATGGCGTTGAATATTCACTCGTCCTCCGCGCCCGTCTCAATAATTTCAAACTTCTTCGGCATTTTTATCGGCAAGATCAGCAAGAGATGTAGTCGATCATGGGTTCGTGCCCTGCTTCCTGGATTCCTGGGCTCCATGAAAAGTCAAAATGCAACTAAGATACCATCTAAATCATTTGTCAACACTGATAATGGTGTGGCTCGAGCTGGGGATTTTCTTCATTTGATAAATGAGGCTTAACTGGAATAATTTATTTAATGAAAAACACAGCATGAAGAAAATTGTGCTGGTGCATCCTAATATTCTCAGCGAGGGCCAGCATTAAAATATGGAAGATTATCGAACTCCATGCCAAAGCCCTACCTCTTCTCTGCTTGCCTCCACCTAAGGCACAAAGGTATCATTGCAGACAACTACAAATGTCTGTAGTAGTGGAATATTCATTCTGCGAGAGCTTAGACTATGGGTTGTTGCAAAGCTATGAAACAGGAAAATATTTATGATTATTGGGCATAATGTAGGGATTATCACAACATGTATTGGAATTAGCTGGGAGTGAAATAATAGTTTCAATTAAAAAAAGCAGCATGATAGAAAATATGGCACAGCATCTTAATCTAACAGACAAGATCCATCATTAAAAATTAATACTTAAGACCGGAATTTGGATCCATTAGTGTAAATTGGCTGAAAGTTTAACTTGGAAGATCATTTTTGGAGGAAGTCATGGCTTTCTTGAAATTTCTATATAGACTGGATGTTTTTGTGTGTTTGACATATACAGTACCTGACATTATTCAAATTCTTAATGATGTCCCGTGTTGATCACAGTTACAAATTCCATGAATAAATTCAGTTGTGAATAAATTCATCCACATAAATAGAATCAATTCTTTGACCTTCATTGACCACATGTAGTAAAGCATCGAAATGTTGTCCATGAGACATCAACTAAAGGGTCTCCAATCTAAGGTCTGTTTCTTCCTGTCACCTAGCTTCACCTTTCAGTACTCAGGACTTTTTCAAACTCCTCCTCCTTGGAATTCCATCACTGATCAAGGCCTTTACATTGTGTGGACACTTGAAGTACTTGCAATGATCCCTGCACACCATCATTCACAATGCTGTAATGTACCATGGAAACAATTTCTAGGTTAGTTGCTTCCACATACTGATGATCACAAGGTCATCTTTCCTACATATTACCTCTCACATTCATAGCAGCCTTTTATGCAGCCATTCTGTGCTTTCATGGAAAGAGTTCTCCAAAGGACTGATATATTTCTTAGCAATCACTTTAACAACGTATTTTATTTGGGATCTTTTCAAGCAGCCTTTGTCTGGAGCTTCATGTCTGCCTGGATCCAATAAAAACTTCTGCAGTGTTTGAAGCAAAATTTTGATGACTTTCGCACTTTCTTTCAGGAATCCCAATTGCACATATTTAACGTACCGGAAACAGGGTGAAACTCAATTTCTAGGCATTAGTATTCTACAAAAGCTGTGTAGAAATTACTGTCATGGATTAACTGAATTACTTTGTTTTAATCTTTGGATTCTGTTTCTTCAAAGCAAATCTGAATGAGCAGTTTCAAATCTGTTTGACTTTTTAAGCTGCTGCATGCATTATTTTCATCAAATTCTCAATGATATAACTTATATTAATGTTCTTCCTCTCCTTTGCTGAGTGCAAGGACTAATTACAGTTCTTGAGGACAGGAGAGTAGACTCCTGCAAGGGTATTAACGTGGAAAATAGCATCATAGTGGAAGCCCAGTGAGCCTCAAACAGGTCCTCTTTACACTTCACCTGGGTAAAGTTAGGTCTGGACTGGATCTGAGGTGGTTTGCCTTCATGTTAAATGTTGAGTCTATTTTCAAGCTTTTCTGGTCTAGTCTGGCCCAGTTTGCAAGCCCTGTGGAAACCTAAAAGCTGCAAGGAAACAAGAAAGGCTGAGTGATGGAGATGAGTGTCCTTATTGCACAATTTGAGAGTTAGGAAGAGGAGGAGTGTTCACTTAGACATAAGTGACCAGCATTGCTCATCTGGTATGGTTTAATGACACATGCAGCCTCCAGCTAAAATACTAGACTAACAGTCCAGAAACCCATTTTCAATTGTGCCATTTAAATTCAATTAATGATGCGATGCTTAGGAAATGGGATGGAAGGAATAGCTCCAAGAGCTAGCATTGACCACATCATGAGGAAACATGACCAATCCCTCGATATTCACCAGTATGGAACAGGGACCAACAGGAGCTTTGCAGACATTTATCTTTCTGCTACCAAATTATCACAAAGAAATTACCTTGTGGTTGCAATCCAGGAGATTTGGGTATATCCCTCAAGAAGCTGATGGTGGGTAGGTGATGTTATTTTATGTTACTTTATAACAATCTTTTACATCAGGTTGTGTCTCAGCTCTGTAACCATTACAACTCAATGACAGGATAAAATTCCTGTAAAATGTCATGAAATACTTTACCCTGATGGAGGGGTTTTGTGAGCAGAAGTGTCTCCTGCTGTTCTCAGATAATCAAGGGATAGTTCTGCTTACACAAGTATCAGGTTAAGGCCTAATTAACATCCATGAACATTGGAAAACAAGAACAAAAATATTCATACTCAAGAAAGTTAACAGAACATCAAAACTGCACTGTTCATAGAGCAACCGCCTTACAGCTTCAGTAAACTAGGTTGAATTCTCACCTCTGGTGCAGTCTGCGTGGAGTCTGCATGTTCTCCCTGTTGTTTCCTTTGGGTGCTCATTATCCTCCCATACTCCAAAGTCATGAAGTTTATGGATGAGTTAGTCACTGGAAAGTACCCCAGGTGCCTGTGAAAGTGGTAAAATCTCAGGGGTGAATTGATGAGAATGTAAGAAGAATAGATTAGGACAGGATGGGTGTAAAATAAATGTCTAATTCTTGATGTGGTCATGATGGGCCAGACCCCATTTCTATGCTGTATGAATTCATTACCCAATGAGATAAACAAAAACTTCTGAGCTCTTTCAGTTACTGGCTGGCCTGCATTACATTCTGGGGATTGCTGTCTTTAACCAATCGATACAAGTTCTGTACCAAGAATGAAGAATCCTTTTCCTCACTGAATATGTTATAATGCAAGGACAATTCTTGCTCAAAAACCTGGATTAATGCCATGTAGGATGGAAAATGAGAATAGATGTAGTTCAAAGATGATAAAATGAGAAAAAAAAGTAACAGAATGGTTTGATAGATCTCCAACATAAAATTATGTGGCATTCATTCAGATATGTATGTCTAGAATCCATTAAACCTGGGGAATGAAAATATGTTCAGGAGAGACAGAGGTTCTGTTCTATTTACCTTGAAAATATCAAAATGTTTCCACAAAGTCTGAGGCATTAGTGCATCCATTTAATGAGCTAATCTTAAAGAGAACAGAATCAGAATGTGTGCCTTTGATAATGCACCTGTGGAAAAGTTTGAAGAAAATAAGTCGAACTGACCTACACCATTAAGTATCCAACAGATTGAGATGAAGCTCATTTGAAACTTTGAAAATGAACTTACTGTGGTGAGGTTCAAGCTTTTCAATAACATAATTGTGATAATTAAATAATTCTGTTATGCGACTGAATATCACACATTGAGTGATTTTGATAGATCAGTGTATAAAAGAAATCAATGAGCATACAATGTAAGGCTGGATGATTCAGTAAAGATTAATAAGCTTGATGTACCTCACACAGTATGCTGTACATAACAAGGTGCAATGATGGTGTTAATGGGAATGTGCCTGGGCCAAACTGAGCATGTTGACAGTCAGTGATTCTGGTTAAAGCCACAAGCTGTCGGGCACAGTTGGCTTGGTCTGACTTGCATGCTTGTGTGTCCTTAACCAAAGGCAGAAGTTATAAGTGACCTAGAATTTTGATACATTCTGCAGTAGGCTCCCATGAACAAAGTGATTGGAGAGACACTGAAGCTGGTGGATACGTAAGTGTTTTATTCAATGAATTGAGACACTCTTGGAGGAAGTGGCCTGTTTGACCCAATGTTACATGACATTTTATATACTAAAGATCAAAGCAGGCAGCAGGATAATTCTATAGATAAGTATATTCACAATGTTCACTTTGAATTATATAAAATTTTCACACTTCCTTCTTTGTACTCACACTCCAGACACCCAATGTTAATCAGCATTGTCTGGTTTTCAGTTAACTGGTGTCTACAGCTCCAGCAAACTATTGTCTTGGGACTTTAAATTTAATCTACAATCCACATTCAGGTCTAAAGATTAGTTGGTGAAGTTAATCACAAACAAGAGAAAATATGCTGATGCTGGAAATCCAAGCAACACACATTGGAACTCAGCTGGCCAGGCAGCATCTATGGAAACGAGTATAGTAAACATTTTGGGCTGTGACCCTTCATCAGGAATGGAGAAAAAAAAGATGAGGAGTTAGAGTTAGAAGGTGGGCGGAGGGGAGGAAAAAACACAAGGTGATAGGTGAAACCGGGGTGCGGGTGAAGTAAAGAGCTGGGATGTTGATTGGTGAAAGAGATACAGGGCTGGAGAGGGGGAATCTGATAGGAGAGGACAGAGGACCATGGAAGAAAGAAAAGGGGAAGGAGCACCAGGGGGTGGTGAATGGCAGATCAGGAGATAATCTGAGAGCGGAAAAAGGGAATAGGGAATGGTAAAAGTGGAGGGGGACATTACTGGAAGTTAGAAAAATTGATGTTCACGCCATCAGGTTGGATCCCGGAGGGAATATAAGGTGTTGCTCCTTCAACCAGAGTGTGGCCTCATCGCAACAGTAGAGGAGACCATGGACTGATATGTTGGAATGGAAATGGGAAGTGGAATTAAAATAGGAGGCCACTGGGAGCTCCTGCTTTTTCTGGTGGTGTGCTTGAAGAAGTGGTCACCTAATCTATGTCGGGTCTCTCCAATATACAGGAGGCCACGCCGGGACCACCAGATACAGTAGATGACCCCAACAGACTCACAGGTGAAGTATCGCCTCACCTGGAAGGACTGTTTGGGGACCTGAATGTTAGTGAGGGAGGAGGTGTAGGGGCCGGGGTAGCGCTTGTTCCGCTTGCAAGCATAAGTTCCAGTTGGGATATCAGTGGGAGCGATCCCTGTGGAAAGCAGGAAGTGCGGGCGAGGGAAAGATGTGTTTGGTGGTGGGATCCCGTTGGAGATGGTGGAAGTTATGGAGAATTATGTGCAGGACACGGAGGTTACTGGGGTGGTAGGTGAGAACAAGAGGAACCCTATCCCTGGTGGGGTGGCAGGAGGATAGGATGAGAGCAGACGTGTGTGAAATGGAAGAGTTGCGGTTGAGGGCAGCATTGATGGTGGAGGAAAGGAAGCCCCTTTCTTTGAATAAGGAAGACATCTCCTTTGGTCTGGAATGAAAAGCCTCATCATGAGGGAGATGTGGTGGAGACAGAGGAATTGAGAGAAGTAAATGCCATCTTTGCAATTAACAGGGTGGGAAGAGGAATAGTCCGAGTAGCTGTGAGAGTCAGTGGGTTTATAATAGACATTGGCTAATAAACTATCACCAGAGATAGAGACAGAGAGCTCAAGAAAGGGGAGGGAGGTGTTGGAAATGCACCAAGTAAATTTCAAAGCAGGTTGGAAGTTAAAGTTGATGAAATCAACAAGCTCCATGGGTACAGGAAGCAGCACCAATGCAGTCATCAATGTAGCATAGGAAAAGTGGGGGACAGACACCAGCGTAGGCTTGGAACATAGACTGTTCCATGTAGCTGACAAAGAGGCAGGCATTGCTGGGATCCATGCGAGTGCCCGTAGCTATAACTTTTGTTTGAAGGAAGTGGGAGGAGCCAAAGGAGAAATTATTGAGTGTGAGGACAAATTCTACCAGACGAAGGAAAGTGGGGAAATGGTTGGGTATGGGTCCAGAAAGAAACAGAGAGCTTTGAGGCCTTCCTGGTGGGGGATAGAGTTGCATAGGGATGGGACATAGTGAAAATAAAATGCTCGGGCCAGGCAAATTGAAATCAATAAAAGATCAAGAACCTGTGAAGCGTCAGGGATATAGATAGGAAGAGACTGAAGGTATGCAGATATGAAATCACTGGGGCAGGAACAAGCAGAAACAATGGGTCTACCTGGACAGGCTGGTTTGTGGATCTTGGGAAAGAGATAGAAACAGAAGATGTGGGTGAAGGAACTATGAGGTTGGCGGCAGTGATTGGGAGATCCCTAGAGTTAATAAGGTTAGTGATGGTGTGGGAGACAATTGCCTGGTGCTCCTTAGTGGAATCTGGTTTGAGGAGTAAGTGAGAGAAAGTGTCTGACAGTTATCGCCTGGCCTCAGCAAGGTAGAGGTCAGACCACCAGACTACAACAGTACACCCTCTTAACTGTGAGTTTGATGGTGAGGTTAGCATTAGTGAGGAGAGCAATGCGTTCATAAGGAGTGGAATTGGAAAGAGGAGCGGTGAAGTCGAGATGGCTGATGTCCCATTGGCAGTTGGCAATTAAAAGATTCAGAGCAGGCAGAAGACCAGGGTGGAATGTCCAGGAAGAGGAGGAGGGTTGAAGATGGGAGGAGGGGTCATTGGTGCAGGGTGGGAACAAGGTGAGGCTTTTACTGAGGACAGAACATTCTGCCTTAGAGAGGGGAATGTTGGAGGGGATAGTGAATATCCGGCATGGATATGTACTGGGATCAGAGGTGGGAAGGTGTTGGTAGTATCAGAGGAGAAGGGAGGGCTGAGGTGTTCAGGGAATGTGGGGTGAGAGGAAGGTGGAATCTCCGAGGTCCCAGGAGCTGGCGGTGGGACTTGATAGACATGGGATTGCAGAGTCGTGGTGGGGGCAGGGTAGATGGGGGGGTTCCAGCGGCAGTGGCTGTAGTCCCAGCCTGGAGTTGGAGGTTGCACAATCGGCACTTTGAAGGTGTCCAAGATTGTTGGGACCCGCATTGATGGCGGTGGAGTCTGGGTTCTGAATCTGTTCCGGATCATTTGAACTGTTGAGGTTGACAGCAAGGATGATTAGGTCAGTGGCATGGGGTCCTCCACTGTCACAATGAGGCCGCACTCAGTCTGGAGGAGCCACACCTTATATTCTGTCTGCATAGCCGCCAACCTGATGGCATGAACCTCGATTTCTCTAACTTACAGCAATGCTCCCCTTTCACCATTCCTATTTCCTTTTCCTTCTTTCACGTTGTCTCCTTACCTGCCCATCAACTCCCTCTGTTGTTCTTCTCCCTTTTCTTTCTTCCATAGCCTTCTGTCCTCTCCCATCAGATTCCTCCTTCTCCATCCCTATATCTCTTTCACAAATTAACTTCCCAGCTCTTTACTTCGCCTGTTCCCCCCACCTCCTGGTTTCACCCATCACTTTGTGTTTCTTCCTCCCCTCCCCCCACCTCCCTCATTTTTTTTCTCCCCTCCTGATGAAGGGTCTTGGCCTGAAATGTCGACTATACTCTTTTCCATAGATGCCACCTGGCCTGCTGAGTTCTTAAAGCATTTAGTCTACGGTGCTGAAATTAATATTGGCTATATACCGTAACTCCAGAATATGCCTTAACCAAAGCTTGTGTAGTGGTTACTTGAAAAACAAACCAAAACTGCTGAGAAACTGAGTGACAGATTTGACATTGTGTGCTGCACTTCCAAATAACTGAGTTCCAAGTCAAAAGAAATGTAGTCGACCCTTTACTATGACACCAGCAATGACAAGCAATTTTATACAATGACAAACAACTAACGGAACTAACATAGTGATAGTGAAACAAGTGAAATAAGTGCAGGTAATGTAACCAAATTCCTGGAGATCCCTCTGATGTGCAATGGTCCCTCCTTAGACAGGCATATGATTCTCTGCCTCGATGTTAGGTAATTCACATAGTTTTCACCATCTAAGCCTGCCACTTCCAATCCTGAGACAAAGTAGCTACTCACAACTTTCTGTTGATCCATGGCATATAAGAGAATGTGCGTCCTTTTTCCTGTGAGGTTGAGCTTGTTTATAAGGCCCACTGTACAGAAAACTTAAGTAACCACCGTCTTGTTACCCTTCTTTGACTTCACTTGTACCGAAATTATGGGACGATTCCAATCATGATCGCTGTTAGAGTGATTTTTGGGTTAAGCACGTTTGGCACATTTGGCAAATAACTTCGGATACCAATCTTCAAATCTGAATAGAGATTGTAGATTAAATATAAAGTACAACTTTGAACAAAATGTTCCTCAAAGCCTTGAATCTCAGACCAGACCGACCAAGAAGCAGGCACTTAACTGATTATCTATATATGTATAAATCCAATCAACATCCTATTGCATGGATATGACAGTAATTAACCCTTTTTTTGGGTGTAATGGTGAAAAGATCCAGACATTTGAAACTGTTACATGTACAGTTCAAGAGGGCATTGTAAATATGGATTTGATTGGATTGTCCTGAATTTTCTTTAATCTTTGATCTTTAGCATATAAAGTGCGTGTAGTGTTGGGCACAAGCAGACCTTTCAACCGAAAGGGCACCAATATGATGCCTGCTCTACCTTGTTTCGTCAGATGAAGAGGCTGCTTCATACCTACCAGTACTTTTCTCAGGTGACTTCATTCATGCAACAGCAATCTCCAGCCCTTGCAAGGCCATTGGATATCAGGGCATTACTCACTGCTGTATCTGATTCTTTCTCGGCTTGTTTCGATTCTGCACCCTTTTCATGAGAGTGAGTATGAAGTACACTGGGATGCTTGTCACTGCATGACAGACACTTCCTGCAATCCTTGCTGATGTGTCCTGCACACAAGTCAGAGCCAAAGCAGGCAGCATTTTCCTTTAGGAAGGCAATCTTCTAACTCTGAGCCCCTTTCTCCAGCTGAGGGCACAAATCCAATGGAGTCTCACCCTCGTAGAACGTATACATTTCTTTGGCCATTTCCCTTCCATTAGTTCCAGGTTCAGCTTTAGCTTTACTTCTCACAGTGGCCACAATCATGGCAAAGCTGCTTCCTTTAGCCTTAGAATGAAGTTGTGACCTAGCTTTTGTTCACACCTTTGCTTATTGCAGATGGTGGAACATCCTGTATATTCCCAAATCAGAATCAGAATCAGGTTAAATATCACCAGCAGAGGTTATGAAATTTGTTGATTTTGTGGTAGCACTACAATGCAAAACATAATAATTGAGAAAAAAATCATGAATTACATGAAGTATATTAAATAGTTAATTGAAAAATAGTGCAAAGATAGAAATAAAAAAAGGTAGTGAGGTAGTGTTCTTGGGTTCAGTATCCATTCGGAAATTGGATGGCAGAGGAGTAGAAGTTGTCCCTGAATCATTGAGTGTATGCCTTCAAGCTACTGTACCTACTTCCTGATGGGAGCAATGAGAACAAGGAATGATCTGGATGATGGGGTCCTTAATGATGGATGCCGCCTTCCTGAGACTTCGCTCCTTGAAGATGTCCTGGATACTACTGAGGCTAGTGCTCATTATGGAGCTCACTACGTTTACAACTCTCTGCAGCTTACTTTGATCCTGAGCAGGATCCCACCCCCATACTAGACGGTGATGTAGTCAGTTAATATGTCCTCCATGGTACATCTGCAGAAATTTGAGTGTCTTTGGAGAAATAACAAATCTTCTCAAACTCCTAATGAAGTACAAGGAAATACCAGGTCTGTTGCAATATTTATTTGCCTTTCAATAAAACCAACAATGACAGTGGAAGTAATCTTAAGGTTGTGCCTTTCCTGAAGTTTACAGACCACTGTTCTTCATTTATCCCTAAGCATATAGGGCAATTTCTTTGTAACAATGGACATATTGGCAGGCATGTCCAGAACACGCATGTACTGCACTTCTTCCATGGCACTGCAACAGCCTGTAAGAAAAAAACTAGAGTTCATGTCTTCAGGTTTGATAACTACCCAAGAAAGAGCCTTTTGCATGTAGGTGGATGCAATTTTCTGTTTAATGCCAAAACGTTCCAGTAGTAAAGCCTTAGCTTTGACATATCATTTCTTAAGTTCGAAATGCTGGCAACTTCTCACAAGATCACTAGGGTGACCTCTGGTGTACTGTCTAAGGAAATAGAGGCAGTCACCATGACTGTCAGTTTTGCCTTCAACACTGTTTTGAAAAGCCTTCATGAATGTTTAACACCGCAATGGATCGCCACTGAATATTTGAATCTCTCTTTTAGGCAAAGACGAAATGCATTGTTGTTGTGATGATAAGGTTGTTATTTCAATTTGCTTCTTCATAATATCATTAATACTATTTTGAACTCTTATCATCTGAAACAAGAGTGTTTCCATGCTGTAAGTGAATGTGCCCATGAGCCCTTTAAGTTATTGGATATGACATTGGTTCAGAACTTCATTAGCGCAGGCTGAGAATAAAGACTGAATTATCTTTTGAGAGTCTTGTTCATGTTTCACACACACATGAGAAACAAATAAATCAGTGTTGACATTAGGTGTTTTTTTTCTTTTCTCCATGCCCTATCAATATAGGAACTCACACCATAGAACTACCCTGCTGAAGCACTTTCTGCACTCACAACACTTGAAGCCCTTAGCACGTTAATTTTTACCATATGTGCAGCAATTTTTTCCTCCACTTAAGTTGTTCCTTCTCCGCACTGCCAGAGCAATTAACTGTTCCTCTTGCTCCTCCAGAGGATGTTTGCCTTTCAATAACTGTCAATGTGTCATTAATGCAGTTAAAGCAGCCACTGTCTTAATGCAGGTGGAGGACAAAGTAGATACAGAAGATTTTCTTCCTGCAACAGAGCTTTGAGTGTTGACGTTTGACGCACCGTCGTTCCAAATTCACATCACCTTGTGGGTCAACGGCTATAGGCATAGTCAAAACATATCTTGGAATTTGAGAAATATCATCTGTTGGAAGGTGAGACAAATGCTCACTCCTTGCAACAACATGACCTTCACTGTAACATGTTTGGCTCAACCATTGCTTCACATCCTCTATGAATGCATTGCTCTAGCTATCAATGCTTGAAAAACATTCATACCTTTTTTTCCCTGTTCGTCTATGGGATGTAATGACATTTAGACATAGGTGCAGAATTAGGCCATTCAGCCCATCAAGTCTGCTCTGCTATTCCGTCATGGCTGATCCCAGATCCTATTCAACCCCTTCTCTGCCTTCTCGCCATATCCTTTGATGCCTTGACCAATCAGGAAAATATCAACTTCCGCTTTAAATATACCCATGGACTTGGCCTCCATCGTAGTCTGTGGTATTGCATTCCACAGATTTACTACTCTCTGGCTAAAAAAAAACCCCTCTTCAACTCTGTTCTAAAAGGTCACCTCTCAATTTTGAGGCTGTGCCCTTTAATTCTGGATAACCCACCATGGGAAACATCCGCTCCACATCCACCATATCTAGTCTTTTCACCATATGGTAGGTTTCAATGAGATTCTTCTAAATTCCAGTGAGTACAGGTCAAAATCTGCCAAATGCCAACATTGGATTTGCCATTTTAACCACAGATTCATTAGGTTAAATTAACCTTCTGGGAGCCTTGCACGCCACAAGGACTCCTAAGCTCCTTTGCACCTCTGATGTTTGAATTTTCTCACCATTTAGATAATAGTCGGCAATATTGTTCCTTTTACCAAAATGTATTCCATTTCATCCTGCCAAAGGGTTTCGGTCCAAAACATTGACAGCACTTTTTTCCGTAGATGCTGTCTGGTCTGCTGAGTTCCTCCAGCATTTTATGTGTGTTGTTCGGATTTCCAGCATCTGCAGATTTTCTCTTGTGTGTGACTGTATTCCATCTGCCATTTTTGCCCATTCTTCCAATTTGTCTAAGTCCTGCTGCAATCGCATTGCTTCCTCAGCACTACTTACATCTCCACCTATCATTGTATCATCTGCAAACTTTACCACAAAGCCATCAATTCCCATTATCTAAATCATTGACAAACAATGTGAAAAGTAGTGGTCCCAATACTGACCCCTGAGGAACACCACTAGTCACCAGCAGCCAACCAGAAAAGGCCCCCTTAAATCTCACTCACTGCCACTTGCCTGTCAGCCATTCTGCCATCCACGCCCGTATATTTTCTGTGATACCATAGGATTTTGCCTCGTTAAGCAACCTCATGCGTGACACCTTATCAAATGCCTTCTGAAAACCAAAGTAAATGTCATTCACTGTCTCTCCTTTGTCCACCCTGCTTGTTACTTCCTCGAATAACTCTAACAGATTTGTCAGGCAATATTTCCCTTTACAGAAACCATGCTGACTTTGCCTTATTTTAGTCTCCAAATACCCCGAAACCTCATCCTGAATAATAGACGCAGGCACTTTCCCAACCACTGAGGTTAGGGTAACTGGCCTATAATTTCCTTTCTTTTGCCCTCCTTCCTTCTTAAAGAGTGCAGTGACATTTGCAATTTTCCAGAATCAAGTGATTCTTGAAAGAACATAGAAACATAGAAACAGAGAAAATAGGTGCAGGAGTAGGCCATTTGGCCCTTCGAGCCTGCACCGCCATTTATTATGATCATGGCTAACCAATGCACCTGTTATCTCTTCAGCAAGCTCTCTCTCAGGACTCTGGGAAGTAGTTCATCTGGTTCAGATGACTTACCCACCTTGGGTCCATTCAGTTTGCCTAGCACTTTTTCCTTTGTATCAGCAATGGCACTCACTCCTGCTTTCTGACACTCATGGACCTCTGGCACACTGCTCATGTCTTCCACAGTGAAGCCTAATGCAAAGTACCCATTGAATTCATGTGCCATTTCTCTGTCCCCCATTGCTATTTCACCTGCATAATTTTCCAGTGTTCCTATATCAACTCTCACCTCCGCCTTTAACTCTTTATATAACTGGAAAAAATCTTTCATATCCTGCTTTATGTTATTGGTTAATTCGCCCTCATATTTCATCTGTTCTCTTCTTATTGCGTTTTTTGTTGTCTTTTGTTGGATTTTAAAAACTTCCCAATCATCCAACTTCCCATTGTCTTTTGCTGCCTTGTATACCCTTTCCTTTGCTTCTATGTAGTTCTTAACTTCCTGTATCAGCCCCGGTTGCCTACCCCCTGACATTATTATTTGATATTGCTTAGCGACAGCTTCTCAGAGCTTTGTCAAGTCCTCAAGATGAGATTGCACCTGTAAGGCATTTTCCTTATTCTTCATAAGACCCTTAATTGGTGGTATCAAACCATTAAGTTTGTTCACATTTGTTTGATACTTCTTTGAAAGACTTTTATATCTACCCACTAAAGGTTTGGCAGTAGGTTTTATTTCTCTTTTGTCAGCCCCAGCTTCAAGATCACTGACATCAGAACCATACTTCAACTCACTCATGTTACTTTCTCCTTATTGCACAACTCGTAATTAACTCTTTGTTTGTCCACAGCACATTTGCAAAATGCACAGGTGATATTCCATTCAATAAACCAAGGCAACAAACAAACTGCCTGTGCATGCACAGCACTTAAACCAGATCAAAGAAACAGCATTCACTTCAAATGTTGGCAACTGGGACAATATTTCAGCCTTTCAATAAAGCAAAGTGACGAACCTCAGGTAGGCACCACAAGACTGAGCAACAGGCAGCGTTGATGGTTCAAAACTATGTTCAAACCACAAATACACAACACAAGTTAACAAAAGGTCGCAGATAATCCTACCGCAAGCTGCTCCAGTTTCGTCAACGAGTACCAGGCAACCCTTTGCCATAGACTGGTGATCATTTGGAATGACTATTTCTTGTTGAAAAAATGTAGCGATTATTTGAATAACAAATCAAAACTGTCGATAGCCAGAGCAAGGGAGGCGACGCTGTATGACAAGCTTCCAAATAGCTCAGTTCCAAGTCAAAAAGCATGTTTGATCCTTTATATTACAACATCTGCAAAAATGAATGTTCTTATATAACGATAAAAAACTAATAAAAATTATTTTTGTAATAATAAAACAAGTGAAATAAGCAAAGTTAACATAAGCAAATTTAAAATATTGTGGTCATCAAAAACTACCCATTCCCTGACTGTCTCTCTCTAATTAAAAACTAACTGCACAAAGTGTGAATATGTCAGAATTAGAATCAGGTTTAATATCACCGGCATATGTCATGAAATTTGTTCACTTTGTGGCAGGACTACAATGCAGTACATGATAAATATAGAAACAAAACTGAATTACAGTAAGTATATATATGTATATTATATCGCTAAGTTAAAATAGGTAGTGCAAAAACAGAGATACATTAAAAAAAGTTGTGAGGTAGTGTTCGTGGTTCCATTTAGAAATCAGATGGCAGAGTTCCTGAATGGCTGAGTGTGTGCCTTTAGGCTTGTGTACCCTTTTTCTGAGTGTAACAATGAGAAGAGGACATGTCCTGGCTGTTGGGGGTCCTTAATAATGGATGTCACCTTCTTGAGGCACTGTACCTTGAAGATGTCTTGGATATTACGGAGGTTAGTACCCATTATGGAACTGACTAATCTTACAACTTTTAGCAATTTACTTCGATCTGTGCAATAGCAACCCCCCCAACACACACACACACACACACACACACACACACACACACACATGATGGTGACGTAACCAGTTAGAATACAGTCCACTCTCAGAATCTGTAGAAGTTTTTGAATGTTTTGGGTGACAAACCAAATCTCCACAAACTCCTAATGAAATATAGCCGCTGTCTAGCCTTCTTTATAGTTGCATTAATTTGTTGTGACCAGGTTAGGCCCTCAGAGATATTCACGCACAGGAACATGAAATTGCTCAACTTCTCCGCTTCTGATCCCTCTTTGAGGACTGGGTTGTGTTCCCTCGTCTCACCCTTACTGAAATCCACAAGCAGTTCTTTGGTCTTACTAATGTTGAGTGCAAGACTGTTGCTAAAACACCACTGAAATATCTTGCTCCTATACACCCTCCCATTACAATCTGAAATTCTGCCAACAATATCTGTATCATCAGCAAGTTTATAGATGGCATTTGAACTTGCCTAGGCACACAGTCATGGGTGTAAAGGGAGTAGAGCAGTGGGCTAAGTACATACCCCAAGTGTTGATTATCATTGAGGTGGAGGTGTTTATTCTGATCCGCACAGATTGTGGTATTCTGGTTAGAAAGTCAAGGATCTAGTTGCGGGGGTGGGGGGGGGAGGGGTGGTACAGAGGTCCAGGTTCTGTAGCTTATCAATAAGGACTGTAGGAATGATGGTGTTGGACACGGAACTATAGTCAATATACAGTGTCCTATCTTAGGTATTTGTATTGGCCAGATGAAGCAAGGCTGAATGGAGAACCACTGAGACCGCGTCTACCCTAGAACTATTGTGGCGATAGACAATCTTCAGAGCGTGCAGGTCTTTACTGAGACAAGAGTTGATTTCAGCTATGAATAACTATCAAATAATTTCATCACCATAGGCATGAGTGATACTAGACAATAGTCATTAAGGCAGTTTACACTACTCTTCTTGGGCACTGGTATAATTGTTGCCCTTTTGAAGTAGGTGGGGAATATACTCATTTGTATCTACCATGCCCCCACCCACATGACAAATTACCGTGACCTATAATAAACACGCAACACAAAATAAAATATAGACAGCCAGAAAATAGATACATGGCTCCTGCAACCTGTCTCTCTTTTGTCAGAACAGCACTCCCTTCATTGAGAAGGGACCAATGAAAAAAGGCAGGTGTAGTGCAGAATTGGCAGATCAGGCAGCATCCATGGAAAGAAAAACAGAATTAATGTTTTTGAACAGAGACTGAAATATTAATTTATTTCTCCTTCTACAGATGCTGCCTGACCTGTTGAGTGTTTCCAGCACTTACATTTGGTGACAATTTTGGTCACCAAATTACAGGAAGGGAATATTAATAAGGTTGAATGAGTGCAGAGAAGGTTTACAAGGATGTTGCCGGGACTTGAGAAACTGAGTTACAGAGAAAGGTTGAATAGGTTAGGACTTTATTCCCTGGAGCATAGAAGAATGAGGGGAAATTTGAAAGAGGTATATAAAATTATGATGGGTATAGATAGAGTGAGTACAAACAGGCTTTTTTCACTGAGGCTAGGGGAGAAAAAAACCAGAGGACATGGGTTAAGGGTGAAGGGGGAAAAGTTTAAAGGGAACATTAATGGGGGCTTCTTCACACAGAGCGTGGTGGGAGTGTGGAATGAGCTGCCAGATGAAGTGGTAAATGCGGGCTCACTTTTAACATTTAAGAAAAACTTGGACATGTACATGGATGAGAGGTGTATGGAGGGATATAGTCTAGGTGCAGGTCAGTGGGACTAGGCAGAAAAATGGTTCGGCACAGCCAAGAAGGGCCAAAAGGCCTGTTTCTGTGCTGTAATGTTCTATGGTTCTATAGTTCACTTACAGTTTTCAGATTTCTAATATCTGCATTTATTATTATGATTTTCAAGAGGTGGATTATATTTAAATTTTGTTCAGTATGATTCATTATCTCTCATTATTTTGTGGTGTAATTATATTTATATTTTATTATTTTTATGTATTTACAACTATGGATTTTAAAAATGTGTATTGGATTGTAAGAGGCATTTAAAAATAGATCAAAAACCATTAACAAGGATGAAAGCAGCTCTGAAGCACAGCGTCAATATACATCACTTGAAGCCAATTAACTACTCAGAGCCTGCTGAACCTTGTGAGCACCTTCTGGTTGGAGAGGGCCAACTCATGCAATCCTTTGCATTCAGAAAATCTAGGCAGACAAATATAGGGACACCGAGTCTAGGCTGCTGGCCAGTTTCAAGTGCCCATAATCTTTCTTTATTTTGTATTTAATTTCATCTTCACAAATGATCTTATGAATCATAATAAAGTTATAAAGCTAATCCCTTGATATTGAAGTGTATGTCTGCCTTTAAATTCAAAGTAAGTTGTGTTATCAGATCCATTTTGTCATTCAAAATACCTTACTCTTACCCAGCTGATATGTTTCTTACTTAATTGATCTTGACCTTGAAAGTTACACATATTTAGTTATGCATCCTTGTCGTTTGTCTAGAATTCCTATCAGCTGCCATCCATCCCACCCAAACTGCTGCATTTTTTTCTTTTGTATTTTTCTCTTCAGCAGCTTTTATGAAATGGAAGAAATGAAAATGATCACACAGCACTGAGGTTTAACTCAAAGTTCAAAGTACATTTATTATCAAAGTATGCACTCTGAAATTCATCTTCCCCACAGACTGTCACAAAACAAAGTTGAACTATGGAACCAATCTGTTCCAAGAAAAACATCAAACATCAAAACACCCTCCCCGCAAAAAAATTGTGCAAACAGAAATTTAAAAAAAAGATTGAAAACACAGAATATAAAACTATTCAATAACTGATTTGCAAAGGTGAGAAGGAACAAAGATTTGGAGAATGGAAATGTGTAATGAACAGTAAGAATTTCAATGCAACAAAACTTCACAGCAAATGTGCTTTTTAGGTCATTGTGAGAATGACATTTTAGAATTAATGAGACTTTACCATTGGGAATGAGATTAATTTAGCATAATATGCATTTGATTATGTATGAATTGTTAGAGTCAAGATCCTTTTTTTTCTGATACCAGATTTCATTTTATAATCTTGTTAAAGATGTAGAAATTTGTCTTTCTGTTCCAGGTATCTGAAATAAAAGAATGAATGGGATTGTTCTGCAGGAGCTGGCTTGGACGCAGTTACTGACTCGCCAAATTCCATGTAGTAATTATTAAATCAATTAATAATGCTTCAGCTTTATCCCTGACATATGATCTGGGATCATCTGGACACTGAACTTGATGGATGGTTAACTTGTGGGGAAAGGTGAATTTCCAATGTTTTTTAAGGGATGGAATAAAATATTTTGATTCCAAAATTATTTTAATTCAGGCACTCTCAAATCCAATAAAATCAGTTTTCTCAAGCCATTTTACTTGAAGCAAAAAACACCCTTTGTGGAAGAATACAATAGGGCAGGCAGCATTTATGGAGGGAAATAGACAGATGACATTTTAGGTTGAGACACCTCATCCAGACAGGAAGATAGTTCAGAATAAAGTTCAAAGTAATTTTATTATCAAAGTACATATATGTCACCATATATGTACAAACCTGAAATCAATTTTCTTGTGGACATACACAATACATCCAAGAAATGCAATAGAATTAATGAAAGACCACACTTGACAGGATAGACAAACAACCTATGTGCAAAAGACAACAAACTGTGGAAATACAAAAAGAAAAAAAAAACAGAATAATAGAGGAAAGATACCCAGTATAAAGTGGTGAGGGGAAGGTGTAGGGATAGCGCTCAAGTTCAAGTTTAATTGTCATTCAACCGTACACAAATACACACGAATACAGCCAAATGAAACAGTGTTACTCTGGGGCCAAGGGGCAAAACACAGTACCAACAGTCACACAGAACGCACATATTACACATATAAGATAGCAAGCACATATAAGATATCAATAAAACACAGTCACAAAGGAAAATAGATAGACAAGACCCAAAATTAATTTAACCAATTTCCCTCAGGATCAATAAAGTATGACTATGACCATGACTATGAATCCATATGTTATAGCAATATACAGTCGATTGCAATACAGCTTGTCTTCTGCTGAGTAAACACTAGGGGGCAGCACCAACTTCAACATGAATGCCACACCACACCACCTCTGGTAGTGTACACTGACTTAGATGCCTCTCTACAGGGTTGCTATAAACAGGTGACCTCGCAGCTGGCAAGGTGATGGAGCAGGGAAGGAAGGATTTTTGATTCTCCTCCCTTTCCATCATCTTTTTCACCTTCACAAATCATCTCTCAGCCTCTGTCACTATTTCCACTCCTCCCTCCCCATCTTAATGGTCCAGATGAAGCATCTTGAAACATCATCTGCCCATTTCCCTCTATAGCTGCTGCCTGACCTTCTGATTTCCTCCAGTGTTTTGCGTGTTGCTGGGAAAGAAAGTACCTGTCCCAGGCCTAGGTTGCAGGACATGGTAGTGGATGGTTATGAAGAAGTGATACAAGTGAATATATGTGCTTTTGAACACACAGATCAGGAATAGGAATCAGCTAATCTGGCAATCAAGCCCATTCCACCAATCAATAAGGTGATGGCTGATCTAATTGTAATCTCAACACTATGCTCCAAATTAAAGATCAAGGATCATCTTTAGTCATCATATGCAGTCCATTTACATGTGGTGTGTTGACGCTAGGTTCAACAAAAGCACCATTCAACAATTATGAAGAATAAAGAATTATATAAAATAGGATTAGAAGTTGTTACTATTTTTATTAGTAACTATGCAATACAGTAATATAAAACTAGATAAGTCAAACAGGTTAGAAGAGTTTATGCATTTATAGGTGTGGAAATATAAAACCTAAACTTCTTCAAGCTTAGGTGGTAAGTGATACAGTCTTACGATGGTAGGTAAATGAAGTCAGTTCAGTTTGTGTTATTTAGTGGAGTAGAATTGAGGAGAGAGAGAGAGAGAGAGAGAGAGAGGAGATTTGTTGTCCACATAAGCCAATGCCGTCGATTCTTCCCGTTGTCCTCTGAAACTTCCAAGTTAGCCAAACTTGACTAACTTAAGGGCGCCGTCTTCAAGCGATCATCTACCAACCCAGGCAGGGGTTAGACGCACTGGTAGACTCCACAAGGTCACTCTTTCAGGCACTAATAATCACAGATCGATTCCTCTTAATCAATCTTCAGTCCCATACTCATGGGCACCTGAAAGTGTAGTGGTAATTTCGCCACACCTTAGTGCATCTGCGTGTCCTGCGAAACAAGCAACTACGCTGGTTTAAATACTGTTGTGCCAAACACCAGCTGTCCATCATGTAGCTCCTCCCTTCTCTCTCTATAGGAACTCAGAAGCTGGCAGTGTCCTTGCATAAATCCCAACAAACTGTGAGCAGTCTTCGCTTCTCTCTCTCTTTCTCTCTCTCTCGGTAACAAGCTGTTTGTGCTGTACAACTTTCTCTTTCCCATAGGCGCAGTCCATAATGAAAAACTCAGGATATTGATAAAGATATACGTAAATACCAACATATATTTATAATGTAACCAGCATTATAAAAGGTGGTTTAAAGTGCTTACAGTGCATGCAGTGACTAAAGTAATAGACAGAGGGGGGTGGAGGGGCTAACTAGAATGGTTGATCAAATGGTGGAAGAAACTTTTAACATGGCATGACATTTTTGTTTTAATAGCCCAATAGTGCTTTCCAGAGGGAGCTTTGGAAAAGGGAGTTCACAGGGTCCTCAATGATTTCTCCTGGCTCGTGTCTGTCCTGGACACATACAAGTCCTGCAACGATGGTAGACTGCAGCCAATGACCTTTCCTGCTGTCCTGACTGTTCACTGTAGTGTTCATACATTGGGAGAGGATGCTGCACTAAACCAGGTAATAAGGGCTGATGAGAGGATGTTGTCTCTGATAGCAGTGAAGAATGGCACCAGTAAGTTCTGAGGTAAATGGAATTTTAACTCTGGTGATCTTTCACTCTCTCGATTCGGAAAAATCTGCTTCCACCAGTCTTTGAAGAAAGGAGTTCCAAAGACACGCATACATAAGAGAGTGAAAATAAAGTGCCCTCTTTAAATGGGCATTTCATTTTTATACAGTGACCACTGTGTCAAGATATTTCTCTGAGGGAATATCCTCCACACTGTTAAGCGCTCTCAGATTTGATATGTTTCCATAAAGCCCTCTCTCATTCTTCTGAACACCAATGAATGTATACCCAGCCTGTCTAACCATTCCTTATACAGTATATTAACAAAGTAAATGAACCCAAGGAAAAAAATGCAGGTGCTGGAAACCAAAAATAAAAGTAAAATATGATGGAAATGCTTAGCAGGTCAGGCAGCATCTGTGGAGAGAAATGCATGCCTTTCCTTTCCCAACCAAAGACTGATTCTCTTCTTTCTTTAAGTGACAATCCACTAGCCCAGTGAATTGCTTTCTTTAAATGATAATTCACTAGTCCAGTTTGCTGTGTTCTTGAACAAACTTGACAAATTTGGATTGGATAATAAGGCAAGGATCCAGTGGGAACTTCCTTACTCTTCTTTGAAGTTATGCTACAATATATCAACTGCACTTAAATTGGGTAGTTGGAGCTGTAGTATAATACGTCAGCTGGAAAATACTACCTCCAAAGATTTAAGACTCTCGCATTGTCACTTTGCTTTGTTACCTTCTAATTTACATGCCCTAGTCTCTTAAATAGGATTTGATTCTGCAGTCAATCAAATTAAAAAAGGAAGCCCAACCTGAGCAATGTTTGAGCCAGATTGAGACTGGAGACCTGAGCTACCTATACTAGGCAACACTGGGGAGATAGCGCTAATGATATCTTTGAAAAATCTTCAAAATCCACAGACAGGGTGAGTGAGACAATCTCCAAAATCCACAAACAGGATAGATGAGACAATGCTGGCTTCCTCACCCAGGATATACTCAGTTCTGTTGTTGTTCAAATGCTTGATATCAGCTTCATAAAATAGCCACTTGTTCGAACCTCTTTCATGGCAAGAGGCTCCTATAAGGGTGGATAAAAAGTTTCAAAGATGTTTTCTGTGATGAGAATACACATAAATTAAGATGTTTGCTGGCCTGGGCTAGCATCAGTGGCATCAGCAGTTGGTCTGCCACCTGTCCTCAGGGGAAGGAGAGATAAGGAACAATGGAGCAGTGTCTGGAGATGTGTAATGAAGGGACGGGAGAGAGAGCTGTCTGGAGCGACTCCCCCTTTGAGCCCTGAACTGTTTGAAGTGATGGACAGGCGATCTGGAGATGTGTAATGAAGGGATGGGAGAGAGAGCTGTCTAGAGCGCCTCCCCCTTTGAACCCTGAACTGTTTGAAGTGATGGACAGGCGATACCCCAGCAGGGGGATAAAAAGGGACAGGTTCGCTAAGGCAGGGCACCCGAGGTAACGAGACCCTGGAAGCGGTGCGCCACTCACGAGTCGGTGGGAAGTACCGGACCTTAAACGCACAGGGTGGAAAGGTACGATCAGCGGGAACCCGGTGTGTGTCCACCCTCGCTTGGGTGCCGGGTTCACTGCAGAGGATCGACCACATCTGGAGGAGGGGTCACAGTCGGTGACCTCAGGTGACATCACAAAGGACCCGCCCGAAAGCTGCTTGTGAGCAATATCGCCGGTCTGTGAGTGGAAGCCGTTTCTGAATGATCAGTCGTTCCCATTCTCTCTCTCCCTCCTCACCCCCCACATTGTCCATCGCCATGGCAACGATTACTGCGAACTGAACTAAATCGAACTGGACTTTTGTGTCACTTTGAAATTGGTCATTTACCCCTAGACAACGATAGAGCTTGATTGATGCTGTTATCTTAATTCTGTGCACATGTGTGTTTATCATTGCTGAACTGTTGCATTTATTATCCTTTCGATTACTGTGTTGCTTGTTTCTTTAATAAAACTTTCTTAGTTCTAGTAATCCAGACTCCAACTGAGTGATCCATTTCTGCTGGTTTGGCAACCCAGTTACGGGGTACGTAACATTTCAAAGTCTTCTTGAGAAATAACATTTCCATTGACTCGGGAAATCACATCAAGTGGTAAAGCAGCATTTGGTATGGCATTGTGTACTTTGAATCCATGCACTGAGAGCACACAGAAGCCCAGCGAAAACAGTGGAAGGAGCACACCACCTCTCAAACTGCCTCCCTGCCCACCCTGCCAGTCACACGCTGCCCTACCTGCTCTTACCTCTGAGGGCCCCATATTGGACTCATCTGTTACCTTAGAATGGAAAGGAGACACTCTGATGAACAGAAAGGATGAGCAGGGAAGAGGAAAAACAGCAGAAGATTGAAGAAGGAATAAAAAGGAAGAAGTATTTAATGCATCACATTAGCATAGTGGTTAGCATGGCATTGTTACAGCATTAATGACACAGTTTCAATTCCCTCCATTGTCTTTAAGGAGACTCTATGTAATCCCCATGACCATATGAGAATCCTCTGGGTGCTCGGTTTTCTCTCACACTCTAAAGAAGTACGGGTGAGTAGATTAACTGGACACAAGGGTGTAATTGGGCAGAGCGGCTCACTGGACTGGAAGGCATGTTACCATGCTGTATCTATAAATAAGAAAGGCTACAGACCGAGAGACTGGCAAACAATTCGATTATAAGTAAAGTTCTCAACATATAGGAAAGCATGACTAGAGGCAACCTGAACAGAGAGTGCAGTCATACACAAGTTGAAATCAATATCCTCTGAAGCCAAAGCGCACAAGATGGGGCAGAAAATGGAAATTTACTTCACATTTTAGATGAACAGTCTGTAGCTTTTCCGTCTGGGTGAAGAGTAATCAATAAATTTGCGGATGATAAATGATCTAAACTGAATATAAATCAAGGAGTGCAGCTTCTAGCAAGTAATTCATTGTAATTTAGTGGAGGTTAAGCGTTCAGTATGTGTAAGTGGTACAGTAAGTGAGCAGCTTTTCTCCATTTCACTGTATTGTTATATCCCTCTGAACTAATCAAACCAGAATTACACCATCTTAAAAGTTTCTTTCCCCAGGCAGCTAATCTGATCAACCATTCTAGTTAGCCCCCCAAGCTCTCTCTATCTATTATCTCAGTCACTGCCCTGCACTGTGAACACTTCAACCATTTTCATAAAGCTATTTACATTTAAATACATATTGGTTTTTATGTATTTCCAGCAGGAATCAATGGACAGTAGACATTGGCTCACCATCCAGTTTCTCAACACTTTGACCTATCTGAACGTTACCTGCTGTGAGATAACCGTTACCACAGTGTAAATCACACGCTAAACCAGGGACTCTGGGTTTAGGGGACAGAGATTAACCAAACAAACAACCCTTATTATGAAGGAAGATGAGCTTTTCATTTGATTACTACCTCTCTGGAACAGATTTGCAAACATTACATACCAATTGACATTCAGTGGGGAACAAATTCCAAAGCCATTATTATGCCCTGGTGTCAAGAACAGCTCAGAAACAGTGATTTGGAACATTAAACTTTAATTACTTCTTGCATTAGGCATTTCAAAACAAAAACATTGTGCATTTAGTTTTAAATATAGAAAAATATGGCAGTTATCAGCATTTTTCAGCACCTCACAATATCTTAACATACTTAATGTTAACTGGTTTAATTTCTGTCTGGTGTTCGGTAGGGGGTCTACTGCTCAGGATGGAAGTATGCTGCAGAGAGTTGTAAAATTAATCAACTCCATCATGGCATTATATAGATTACATTACACAGTACCCAAGATAACTTTGATTTAATTTTTTTTATATATACAGTATGTACATATACATATTTTTCTCACCCATTATGAGTGATGTATATGTATCTTTTTCCCTCAATCTCAGGTCCTCTACCAGAGGCCTGGGACCTTGAGGGTTCACTGCTGTACCTTTGCTTTCCTAGTAATGCGTTCTTGTGGACTGAGATCTCAGATGTTGTTCTTGCGATTTGTTGGAGCCACTCTACCAGTCCAGGTGCCAAAGGTCCAAGTGTTCTTATCACCACTGGGATTAGTCTGGCATTAGCTTTCCGCATCCTTTCTCTCAGCATTCTGTCCTTTCAAACCCTGGTATTTCTCCAGCTCCTCATATATAAATTGCGGGATTACTAGGCGGCGAGGCTCGAAGGACCGAAAGGGCCTGTTCCACGTTGTATCTCAATAAATAAACAAACAAACAAATAAATAAACAGATCGATAAATAAATAAATATATAAACATACAGATAAATAGATTATAAAGAAATAAATAAAACCGAGTTTATTTTAAGCTTGGTCTCAAGATATGATCACTGCTGGCCAGCTCAAGTTTACAATCCACACTCAATTATGCTGAGAAGGTCACAGTAACGTTTTTAACCAATTCCCATTCAGGGCCACTAGATATAAGGTTACGGGTGGCTGAGACCCAAATATCGATTCCTGCTGCGCTCTATGAGTCACATCCAGAAGAATGTAAATGACACTTTTCTAAGTTAGCCGATATTTCAGTGTAAGTAACACAGTGAGGAAGATGCAGAGGGACTTTGAAACAATGCACATGAGCTTAGTCAGTGAGTAAGAAACTAACAGTTGGAACAAAATGTAATATAGATATATTATGTACAAAATATAAAATGCAGGCGGCTAATTTATTAGACCTGCACACAGATTGGCTCAGTTATTGATACACATACATGAATTCCAATCCTGCCATGGGAGCTTCAAACTTAAGTTTAAAATTATAAGTTTAATTTATAAAGTATGGGCATTTGATGACATTCTCTAGTTTCTGATGTTAGGGTTAAAACCATGACCTTTGGATTTGAAGATTTAGATGAGCTTTAATAAAACACCAAACACCATTGTTGCAGAAGTCTGTCAAGTTTACATATATCTTTTCGGGATTCTGCCACACTAATCTAATCTGACCCATGTGCAACCCTTGACTAAGCAGGGTGAAGAAAATACAAAAAAAGACTCTCATAAATATGAGAGAAACAAAGTTCTATTGTTACATACCTTGTGGGTATCTTGTGGCTGTCTTATGACCATGATATAATTGAGTATCTTGTGAGCATGACATAATGGCTTTGTGATGGTGGGGTGATGTAATTTTCCTGCCAGTGTGAGGTCACATGATGACATGTTCTCAACAAGTATATAACGGAAAACCCCTGTTGTTATGCAGTTTAGTTAGTTTAGTTAGTTCGTCAGTTTCTCCGTTATGCTGCGTACTCGTCTTATGATGCAGTTTTGTTTTAAAGTGGAGTTTTACTTTCTGTTGTAAGGTAACATCGTTGTGCCGGCAGTTTCGCCAATGGCTGCAGTTTTGTTCAGTGTATTTTTGATTTACTTTTACAGTCTGGCATTGGAGAGTGAAGACCTTACCAAAGTGTGGGAACCTGAAGGATCAAGTAAAGTTGGTGTCGTTCAGCGGTTTCATAAAGGATCGAACTTATTGAATCTTCATTCAGAAGTAGTGACCTGCATCTGAGATAACCCCTGTAAGATCAGGAAGGTTTTTGCAGTGTTCATTCAAAGGTCAGTTCCTTTAAGCCATTTTAATTCCTTTGTCGTGAATCCTTTGGACAGAATCAGCAGTAACGTCACGTCTTTGAAGAAATCCGTTTCCAGAGAAGTCTCTCCTTATTGACTGTGTAAATCACTTGGACTTTAAGACTGTGTTCGAATTTACCACTTTAAGACTGTTTTCGAATTTACCACTTTAAGAACAGTTCCATAGTTGCCATATAGCAGTTAATCTCCGGTTTAGTTAGTTGTTTGAATACTTTTCGCTATTGTTGAGCAGAGTTTAATAAATGTTTATGGTTTGTTTATAAAACCTGACTCAATTATATATTCATTGGTTTCTGGTCATGTGACACTATCAAAACTGATCAACAGAAGGATTTCAGTATTAGTAAAAGTCTGATAGGAAAGAAGTGCAGGGCATTAATTCCCAAGGACCTGATGGCATACATTCCAGAGTTTAGAAAGTGCTGACAATAGAAATATTGGATGTATGATTCTAGAGATTTTGGAGTGTTTCCTGTAAAGTGGACAACAGTATCTAATTGCTGGAAGACCTCTTTAGTCTATTGCTTAAATAATGACATACATTTTGCTCCACTCCCCACTGATTGCTTGCTACAGTTATATATTTGTTTTTAGCTTGGTCTCTTTACATAAGAAAATATAAATTTGACATGAAGTGTGAGTGAACTTTTACTGGACTGGTTACTGGAATGATAGGGTTGCTCTAGGAGGAGAGAATGAACAGACAAAAAGTTGTATTCCAGTTGATAGAAAAATGGGGGACAATGTATTGAAACTTACCAAATTTTTACAAGGCTGAATATAATGGATGCAGAGAAAACGTTTCCCTGGCTGAGGAGTTCAGTACCAGTGGTAACTGTCTCAGAATAAAACCATCAAACATGGAAATAAGGAAAGTTCCTTCTCTTCTTCCGTTCAAGGTAGCATATTCACATGACTATAGCTACGTCATAGTGTCAGGGACCAGGGTTCGATTTTAACCTTAGGTCCTATCTACATGGAGTTTACTCCTTCTCCTTGTGACCATCTGGGTTACCCCCAATATTGCCTTTGTTTTCTCCAACTTTCTGAAAATTTGAGGGCTGAGGTTAATTGTCTATTGTAAATTGTTCTTTGTGTGTAGGTGAATGGCAAAAATCTGGAGTGAGTTAATAGTTTTTTATTACACAGAGAGTGGTGAGAGCCAGCCATGGTGGTGGCGGAGGCTATGATAGGGTCTTTTAAAAGACTTCTGGATAGGTACATGAAGCTTAGAAAAATAGAGGGCTATGGGTTACCCTAGGTAACTTCCAAAGTAAGTACATATTCGGCACAGCATTGTGGGCCGAAGGGCCTGTATTGTGCTGTAGGTTTTCTGTGTTCCTATGTTTCTATGAATATGGGAAGAAGAAAATTGAATTGGGATTAAAGGGTGCTTGGTGGTCAGCACAAAATTGACGGGCTGAAGGATCTTTTACCATGCTCTGTGAATTTATGCTCACATGATATACTGACCTTTGGAATTCTCTACAGCTGAAGTTCAGTTGTTACATTCATTCAAGGCAAATTTTGAGTTACTTCTGTATAGTGAGAGACTCAGTGTATGCAGGGATAATATTCCTTCCATCTTTCTTACACCAATGCTACGGCTGCTACTATTACTATTGCTACTACTGCTACTTCCTTCCCCACATCTTCTTCCTCTTCCTTTCCCTCAACTTCTTCATCTTCTTCTTCTTCCTCTTCATCTTCAACTTTCTCTTCTTCCTGTTCCTCTTCCTCAACTTCCTCTTCTTTCTCCTTTTCTTCTTTCTTTTCCTCTTCCTTAACTTCGCCCACTTCTCCTTCTTCTTTTCCTTCTTCTTCTATCAGAATGCTTCCACTCCAGTACCTAACTATGTGCTGTAGACTAGACTAATGTGGAGCAAAACACAAAATGCTGGAGGAACACAGCAAGTCAGGCAACATCTATAGAGGGAAATAAACAGACAATATTTTGGGCTGAGAGCTGTCATGAGGATTTCCAGCACCTTCAGAATCTCTAGTTTTTTAAACTCATGTGGCGTCACAATTTTTCTATATCATTGAATGTTCTGAACTAATGTAGTGTTTATATTGCAGAACAATGTGCGAAGCAGTACAGAACATTTGGTTATATCTAGTTAAACTGGAACTGATATGCCCCAGTTTAATTGTGCACATTGCACATTCCGATGTGTTTTATTTACTGTGACAATGTTCAAGTGAAGAATCAAAGATTTACTGTGGATGCTAAATAATGACTGCAAAGAGTCACTTCATATTCACCCTCACTCAACAATGAAATAGATTGGCCATTACATGACTTATAATATTTATGATTCCACCACTGAATATCCAGATCAGCTACAAACAAATCACATTTAAGTAGAATATTTGATAGTAACGGATGACACTTCACAAGACAGGTAATTTTTAAAAAATCTAACGGATTTACACGGAGAAATACTGAGATTGTGTCCAAGAGTTTGGCAGGGTAGCCCAGTGGATCAGCTGGCAGCTCTTACTCCAGAAACCTGATCTCTTGTGTTTTGGGGAGTTTGCATGTTATCCCTATAATCACATAGTCTTCCTCTCAGTGTTCCTGTTTCCACTTACTCCAAACTATGTAGGATGGTGCATTAACTGGTCATTGCAAATTGCCCCTGGTGTGTAGTTGAGTAGCTGAACCGAGGGAAATTTGATGAGAACATAGGGAGAGTAAAATAAGATCAGTGTAGAATTATGCGGGGTCTATCGGCGGCAACAACTAAGCTCGACGAAGGAGTGTTTTTCGCAAGTCAGAGTCAGTGATTTGAAACAAGAGCCTCATGGGCATCAGTCTATTGTGCGGGGCCTATCAGCGGTGTCTACTGAGCTCGACGAACTAAATAAAAGTACAGAAGGGATAAGCGGAGCAGCCATTGTCGGGAGTAGGCCAGTGGCAAGAGTAGAGGTGACAGGCTTTGGCTCATTCGGGCTTTGGCGCGAGCGGGCTTCAGCGAGGTAAGTGGGTAAGTGGACTTCATTGTTGGTTTTTCTTTGCATTTTTCTTGAGGAATAGAGAGCATGTCAGTAGGGTTAGTATTTTGCTCTGGGTGTCGGATGTGGGAATCCTGGGAATCTTCCAGTCTCCCAGATGGCCACATCTGCACCAGGTGCACCGAGTTGCAGCTTCTGAGGGACCGTGTTAAGGATCTGGAGCTGTGGCTCATTAGGGAGAGTAAGCAGGAGATAGAGAGGAGCTACAGGGAGTGAGTCACCCCCTGCAGGAGTTAGATAAGTGGGTGATGGTCAGGGAAGCAAGGGAAAGAGCTCAGATAGTAGAGAGCACCCCTCTGGCCATCTCCCTCAGTAAACCTTATCTCATTTTGGATGCAGTTGAAGGAGATGACCTGACAGATGACAACCACAGCAATTGGGTCTCTAGCACTGATCCTGTTTCCGTGGTGCAGAAGGGAAAGAGGAAGATGAGGAATGCGGTAGTCACAGGAGATTCCATAGTGAGGGGAACAGACAGGAGGTTCTGTCAACCTAATAGAGATACCCCCATGGTGTGTTGCCTCCCAGATGCCAGGGTACAAGATGTCTCGGATCTGGTGCAGAGTATTCTGAAGGGAGAGGATGAAGAGCCAGAGGTCTTAGTACACGTGGGTACCAGTGATATAGGTAGAAGAAGGGAGAATGTCCTGAAGAGACAATTAAAGGAGTTAGGTAGGAAGCTGAAAGGTAGGACCTCTATGGTAGTAATCTCAGGATTGCTGCCTGTGCCACGTGCTAGCGAGTGCAAGAATAGCATGATCAGGCATATCAATGTGTGGCTGAGAGACTGCTGTAGGGACCAGGGATTCAGATTCCTGGTTCATTGGAGCCTCTTCTGGGGGAGGTACGACCTGTAGAGAAAGGACGGGTTACAACTGAGCCCAAAGGGGTCCAATATTCTAGCAGGTACATTTAATAGAGCCATTAAGGAGGATTTAATCTAATTTGGCAGGGGGACGGGAACCGGAGTAATAAGGCTAAGGAAGGGAAAAACAGAAATGAATCAAAAATAGCGTGCAACAGAGACTATAGAAAGAACAGGCAGGAGATGAGGTATAATCACAGCCAGTGGGATGAATTACAGGGCAACAGAGACATGGTGCAGTTAAAACAGACAGCAACAAATACTGGACTGAGAGTGTCGTATTTGAACGTATGCAGCATAAGGATAAAATGGACGATCTTGAAATTCAGCAACAGATTGGCTAATATGACATTGGGGCCATCTGTAAAACTTGGCTAAAGGATGGCTGCCATTGGGAGCTTAATGTCCAAGGATATACAGTGTATCGGAAAGATAGGTTAGTTGGCAGAGGTGGTGGTGTGGCTCTGTGTATAAGAAATAATATTAAATCATTGGAAAGAGATGACATAGGATTGGAAGGTGTAGAGTCTCTATGGGTTGAGTTAAGAAATGGCAAGGGTAAAAGGATCCTAATGGCAGTTGTCTACAGGGCTCCAAACAGCAGCCGGGATGTGGATTACAAGTTACAGCAGAAGACAGAAAAGGCGTGTCAGAAAGTCAATGTCATGATAATCATTGGGAATTTTAACATGAAAGTGGATTGGGAAAACCAGGTCAGTACTGGGCCTCAGGTGGGAGAATCTGTAGAATGTCTAAGGATGGATTTTTAGAAAAGCTTGTTGTTGAGCCCACTAGGGGATCAGCTGTGCTGGATTGGGTGTTGTGCAATGATCTGGAGGTGATAAGAGAACTTAACATTAAGGAACCCTTAGGGAACAGTGATCACAATATGATCAAGTTCATGTTGAAATTTGAGAGGGAAAAAATAAAATCCAGTGTGCCGGTATTTCAGTGGTAAAAAGGAAATCGTAAATAGCATCAGAGGGGAACTGGCTGAAGTTGACTGGAAAGGGACATTTGCAGGAAAGACAGCAGAGTAACAATGGCTGGCGTTTCTGTGAAAAATGAGGGAAGTGTAAGTCTGATATATTCCAAATAAGAAATCTTCAAAGGGAAGAAGGACACTGCTGTGGCTGAAAAATGTAGTCAGAGCCAAAGTAAAAGCAAAAAGGAGGGCATACAAGGAAGCCAGAGCTAGTGGAAAGATAGAGGATTGGGGAGCTTTTAAAAACTTGCAGAAGGAAACTAAGAACGCTATTCGGAAGGAAAAGATAAATTATGAGAGGAAGCTGGCGACTAATATCAAAGAAGATACTAAAAGCTTTTTTAAGTATATAAAGGGTAAAATAGAGTCGAGGGTAGATATAGAACCAATACAAAATGACACTAGAGATATTGTAATAAGAGACGCAGAGATGGCAGAGGAACTGAATGTGTATTTTGCATCAGTCTTCACAGTGGAAGACGTCTGCAGTATACTAGACATTCAAGAGTGTAAGGAAAGTGAAGTTTGTGCAGTGAAAATTACAACTGAGAAGGCGTTCAGGAAGCTTAGTGGTCTGAGGGTGGATAAATTTCCTGGACCTGATGGAATGCACCCTCGGGTTCTGAAGGAAGTAGCTGGAGAGATTGTGGAGGCATTAACGATGATCTTTCAAGAATCAATAGATTCTGGCATTGTACCAGACGACTGGAAAATTGCAAATGTTACTCCGCTATTTAAGAAGGGTGGGAGGCAGCAGAAAGGAAACTATAGACCTGTTAGCCTGACATCAGTGGTTGGGAAGTTGTTAGAATCGATTTTTAGGGATGAGATTACGGAGTACCTGTAGGCACATGACAAGATAGGCTAAAGCCAGCATTGTTTCCTGAAATGAAAGTCCTGCCTGGTAAATCTACTGCAATTCTTTGAGGAAATTACAAGCAGGGTAGACAAAGGAGATGTAGTAGACGTGGTGTACTTGGATTTTCAGAAGGCCTTTGACAAGGTGCCACACATGAAGCTGCTTAACAAGATAAGAGCCCATGGAATTACAGGGAAGTTACTAGCATGGGTGGAGCATAGGCTGGTTGGCAGAAAACATAGAGTGAGAATAAAGGGATCCTATTTTGAATGGCTGCTGGTTAGTAGTGGTGTTCCACAGGGGTTGGTGTTGGGACGACTGCTTTTTACAATGTATGTCAATGATTTGGACTATGAGATTAATGGATTTGCGGCTAAATTTGCCAATGATACAAAAGTAGGTGAAGAGCAGGTAGTATTGAGGAAACAGAGAGCCTGCAGAGAGATTAGATAGTTTAGGGGAATGGGCAAAGAAGTGGCAAATGAAATACAATGTTGGAAAGAGTATGGTCATGCACTTTGGTGGAAGAAGTAAATGGGCAGACTAGTTTCTAGACAGGGAGAGAACTGAAAATGCGGAGATGCAAAGGGACTTGGGAGATACCCTAAAGATTAATCTGCAGGTTCAGTTGGTTGTGAAGAAGGCGAATGCAATGTTGGCAATCATTTCTAGAGGTATAGAATATAAGAGCAGGGATGTGATGTAAAGGCTCTATAAGGCAATCGTGAGACCACACTTGGAGCATTGTGTGCAGTTTTGGGGTTCTTATTTTAGAAAGGATATACTGACATTTGAGAGGGTTCAGAGAAGATTCATGAGAATGATTCCAGGAATGAAAAACTTACCGTATGAGTAATGGCTGGCAGTTCTTGGGCTGTATTCTCTGGAGTTCAGGAGAATGAGAGGGGATCTAATAGAAACATTCTGAATGTTATAAGGCCTGAACAGATTAGATATGAAAAAGTTATTTCCATGGTAGGGGATTCTAGGTCAAGAAGGCACGACTTCAGGATTGAAGGACATCCTTTTAGAACTGAGATGCAGAGAAATTACTTTAGACAAAGGGTGGTAAATGTATGGAATTTGTTGCCACAGGTGGCTGTGGAGGCCAAGTCATTGGCTGTACTTAAGGCAGAGATAGACAGGTTCTTGATTAGCCAGGGCATCAAAGGGTATGGGGAGAAATCAGAGGAGTGGGAATGACTGGAAGAATTAGGTCAGCCCGTGATTGAATGGTGGAGCAGACTTGATGGGACGAATGGCCTACTTCTGCTCCTATATCTTATGGTCTTATGGTCTAATTTATGCCAGTGGGCATTTAATGGTTGGAGAAGTCTTAAGTGAGCCAAAGAGCCTGGCACCATGCTTTATCCCTATGCACTCAGTCAATAACATTTTGAGGATGAGAGTAGGATGTAGCGATAACACGATTCTTGGCAGCTGGAAGAAAATTTCAGATATCAAGGCCTAACAGTTGTTGGTATGTTATTGAATGTTTCAAATGATAAAATGATGGGCTGGATAAGATCAGGGGCCTGACTTCAGACAGCGAGGATGAGAAAATCCATGGTCAAGGAATTTCTGCCAATTAATTTCTTTCACCTTAAGAAACTAAAGAATTCCTATTATGAAATTTCATTTAACAAAAAAATTCACCATCGTCTGAAGAAGGAAAGAAGGCACTCACGAACCTTTCTTCCTAAACTTCCATTCTGGCAACTGCTACCTGCCATCTGGGTCCATGATGACATGGGTCCTTGATCAAGATCAGTCCATTGAATGATGAACAACTGCCTAATGTTGATTGAACAATTGGCCTAAATAATATTTAATCACTAACTTGCAGGGCAGTGTTAATGAATGCTATTACGATATAAAGATGTGATTTTTTAAATAAGAATACCTGGTTGATATCCCTTCAATTTTACATGGCATTTTAGTGTAGTGCGATGGCAAGTACACAGGCCTGAATATTCTATCGCACAAGTTTTATTTGGAAAATAATCACTTATATTTGTTGTATAGTTCCTGTGATGTTACCAATGGACAAAAGCTGCAGATGGAATAAGGCCTTTCATGCAGCAGCAAACCTTTGCTGTGAGAATGGGACATGCTTTGGTGAATCTTAAAGGCAAGCTTCTTCAGCCACTCCAAACCTACTGAGTCAGTTCCTGGGAACCGGCTTCAAGTAAGTACCCTTTAAGAAAGCTTTCTTGTATCAGCAGTTCTCCTTTGACTCTTCAGCAGATGATCAAAACCTAAGTGCTTCCTCTGCATATAGTATCATTGAGCTTCTTCACTCTCATCTTGCAACCAGTCATGTTCCTCTCTGATGTCCATTTCCTGAATGCCCTCAATGATACCACTTCTCTATATTCTCCCTTCCCTGACCCACAATCTAAGCCTGCAACATTATTGTTTCCATTTTACCTCTTACACTTTGACCATGTTAATCAAGACAACGCCATTGGCCTTGCAGACAATAGATATTATTGTCGACAGCATACGCTAAAAAGCAACACACACAAAATGATTGAGGGACTCAGCAGGTCAGACAGTATCTATAGCAATTAATAAAGTGTTGCTATTTTGGGCCGAGAACCTTCTTCAGGACTGAGAAGGAAGGGGGAAGACACCAAAATAAAAAGATAGGGAAGGAAAAGGAGACTAACTGGAAGGTGATAGATGAAGCCAAGTGAGTGGGAAAGATAAATGGCAGGAAAAGAGAAAATCTGATAGGAGAGGTGATTAGAACATAGGAGAAAGGGGATGAAGGGGCCCAGGGGAAGCAATATGCAGGTGAGAAATGATAAATGCTAGAGTGGGGAATAGAGGAAGAGAGGAGGGGTGGGAATTTATGTTACCAGAAGGAGAAATCAATATTATGCCATCAGTTTAGATGCTATCTAGATGGAATATAAGGTGTTGCACCTCCACCCTGAGGATGGCCTGCTTTTGGCACAAAAGGAGGCCATGGACCAACATGCTAAAAAGCATTTTTGACATATTTAGCACACTTTTAGAGACACAATTATTTCTAAATATTTATTGTTGTGCATTTAATACTTCAGTAATATTTGAGTAAAGTTGTAAATATATTGTTTGATTAAGCATTCTTTGTTTGCCTAACTAATTCATTACAGGTTATATGGAACAGTACTTGAATGGCATACATTATTGTGCCATCACATCATATCTGCATGCCTTGCTTAATGTAAAAATGAAACTAGACACCAGTAATCCCTGGTTCTCCTGTTTTTCTTCTTCTTTTGATTAATTTCTAGAGTTACTAAATATAACAGTGGCAACAAGTAAATTTTAAAACAAGCACAACACATTTTTCCTTCACAAGAGGAGAAGATAGTTCAGTTAAATAAAAAGCAGATAATGGACAAAATTCATAGGTTCATAAACAGTGAGATTTGGGTGAAAATATTAAAGTTTATAAAAAGGAGAAATGTCTGGCTCATTAGAATGATAAATGCGTTTGATTCCAGAAGAGATAACTGGATGTTGTATGCTGAGTGAATGGAGCAGTATTGTGAAGCAAATGATATAGCCAATGAAAAAACAAATGCCAGTTTTGCTCAGTGCATTTGGGTGCAAAGGCTACAGTTTGCTTTGAACTTAACTGCTTCAACCAAACCAGCCAAAATGAGCTTTGCTGTTAACTTGAAAGTAATGCAGGAATACTTAGAACCAAAATCATTGTATTGATTGCAGAATGCTTTAGGTTTCATAAGCAGAATCAAAAGGAAGGGAAGTCCATTTCAGGTTATGTGGCTGAATTGAAGAAATTATACAAATATTGCCAGTTCAGTAAAGGGTATAAAGATCCACCAAAAGGTTGTTTAGTTCTTGGAATCTCACAGGAAAGCATTCAAAAATGGCTCCTGGCTGAAGCACAACCCACATTTAAAAGAGCAGTTAAAATTGTTGTATCAATGGAAACATCAGCTGGATATTCAATTAAGTTGCAGTCAGGAATGGAAGTGAGCATGAAAAAAATTGCAACGTCTAAGCAGAAACATGCCAAATAAATTGTGTTACCATGGTGGCAGGGGTCCACATACATATAAACGAAGCAGGTTCAAAGGCAAAGTTTGAAGAAAATGCAACAAAGTAGGACACATACGAAGAGCATGTTGGGCATATAAAAATAAATGGACTGCACAGGAAAGAGAAAAAAGTTAAACAATCAACTTGAAGTTTCAAAAAAATGCATTAATCTGTATGCTGTTGATGAAATTATGATAGTGATGAACATGACACAGGACTGATAAACTTAAAAGTTACAATGTGAAAACTAACAATGGAGAAGCAATATGTCTTACACAATAGTGAACAGCAAATTAATTAAAATGGAATTGGACATAGGCTCACTGTTTATTCATTCCACAAAATGAGTATGAACAGTACTTTAAAGATACTGAACTGAACCCAATAGATATGAAGTACTTATGGAGTGCAAAAAATGCAAGAGAACACAAGAAAGTAATCAGGAGGGCTAAAAGAAGGTATGATATTGCCCTAGCAGACATGGTGAAAGGGAATCTTAAAGGGATTCTACAGATATGTTAAGAGCAAAAGGATTGCGATGGACAAAATTGGTCCTCTGGAAGATTTGAATCAGTAATCTATGCCATGAGCCAAAAGAGATTCAGGAAATCTTAAATGGATTTTTTGAATCTGTATTTACTTGAGAGATGGACACAGAATCTACAGAAGTGAGGCAAAGCAGCACTGACTTCATGGACCCTATACAGATTAAAGAAGATGGGGTGTTTGCTGTCTTGAGGCAAATTAGGGTGGACAAATCACCAGGTGTTCCCTTGGACCCCATGGAAGGCAAGTGCAGAATTTGCAGGGGCCCAAGCACAGATATTTAAATCATCATTAGTGATATGTGAGGTACCAGAGGAAGAGAAGATAGCCATAGTTGTTCCACTGTTTTAGGAAGGCTCTGAAGATAAACCATGGATTTATAGACCAGTGAGCCTGACATCACTAGTGGGAAAGTTACTGGAAGGTATTCTGCGGGATTGGATATATGAGTATTTGGATAGATGTGGACTGATTTGGGATAGTCAGCATGGCTTTGTGCCTCATAAGTCATGACTAACCAAACTTATAGCTTTTAAGGAGGTTACCATGAAAGTTGATGAAGGCAAGGCAGGTGGATGTTGTACATGGACTTTAACAAGGCATTTGACAAGGTCCTGTATGGGAGATTGTTCAAGGAAGTCCAATCGCATGGCATTCAAGATGAGGTAGTACATTAGATGAGATATTGGCTTTGTGGGAGAAGCCAGAGACCAGTAGTAGATAGATGCCTCTCTAACTGGAGGCCAGTGATTAGTGAAACGCCACAGGGATTGGTGCTGGGCCCATTGTCATTTGCCATCTTTAACACTGATCTGAATGATAATGTAGTCAACTAGATCAGCAACTTGCGAAAGACACTAACCTTGGAGGTGTAATGGACAGCAAGGGAGATTATCAGACCATGCAACAAGATCGGGACCAAATGGAAAAATGGGCTGAAAAACAGAAGATGGAATTTAATGCAGCCAAATGTGAGGTGTTGCAGTTCAGTAGGACCAACCAGGGTAGGCGTTACACAGTGAATGGTAGGGCACTGAGGTGTGCAGTAGGACAAAGGAATCTGGGAATTCAGGTCCATAATTCATTAAAAGTGATGGCACAGGTAGATAGGATAGAATGTGTGTATAAAAATAAATAACAGATAGGGTACGAGGGGGAGCTGGGTAGCCTCCAAGCTGATGGCATGAAGATCGACTTCTCTAACTTCCGCTAATGCCCCTCCTCCCCCTCGTACCCCATCTGTTATTTATTTTTATACACACATTCTTTCTCTCACTCTCCTTTTTCTCCCTCTGTCCCTCTGACTATGCCCCTTGCTTATCCTCTGGGTCCCCCCCCCCTTGTCTTTCTCCCCGGACCTCCTGTCCCATGATCCTCTCATATCCCTTTGCCAATCACCTGTCCAGCTCTTGGCTCCATCCCTCCCCCTCCTGTCTTCTCCTATCATTTTGGATCTCCCCTCCCCCTCCCACTTTCAAATCTCTTACTAACTCTTCCTTCAGTTAGTCCTGACGAAGGGTCTCAGCCTGAAACGTTGACTGTACCTCTTCCTAGAGATGCTGTCTGGCCTGCTGCGTTTACCAGCAACTTTGATGTGTGTTGCTGGAATTTCCAGCATCTGCAGAATTCCTGTTGTTTGCGTAAAGTGTTATCATTAGCTTATCTGAGTAATGCCAATAAAATGAGACATTGGTACCAACTTTGTTTATCTAATCACTGTACAGTTAATTGTTTGTCACCCAGAAAGCAGTAGCAATTGACCTGTTTGAGAAATTACCTCATATTAAGAGATTGGAATCATAATCAGGTTTACTGTAATATTACTGGCATATGTTGTGAAATTTGTCGACTTTGCTGCAGCAGTATAATGCAATATATAATAATAAAAATGGTGAATGGCAGGAAGTATGCAATAAGCTTACTTATCCTGGCTTACTCTGATGGCAGAGAGGAAGAAGCTGTTTCTCAATCACTGAGTATGTGCCTTTAGGCTCCTATACCTCCTTTGTTTTGGTAGCAATGAGAAGAGGGCATGTCCTGGGTGATGAGTGTACTTAATGGTGGAAGCTACCTTTTGAGGTACCACTCCTTGAAGATGTTCCGGATACCATGAAGGCTAGTGCCTACGATGGAGCTGACTGAGCTGACAATTTTCTACAGCTTCTTTCAATCTTGTGTAGAACCCCTCCCCACCCCCAACTACAATACCAGATGGTGATGTAGCCATGGTACATCTGTAGAAATATGCAAATGCCTTTAGTGATATACCAAATCTCCTCAAACTCTAAATGAAATATAGCTGCTGTTGTGCCTTCTTTTTAACTGCATCAACATCCTGATCCAGATCTGGGCCGTACCATCCAAATATCCGGACTTAGCTTTTGGGTTTTTTTTTGCACTACCTTACTTCCAATTTTTCTATTTTCTATTTATGATTTATAATTTAAATTTTTAATATCTTTAATATTTAATATTTGTAATCCAGGGAGTGTGAAACGCAGAATCAAATATCGCTGTGATGATTGTACGTTCTAGTACCAATTGTTTGGCGACAATAAAGTATAAAGTATAATACATGTTGGACCCAGGATAGATCCTCAGAGACATTGGCAAACCATTAGCAAGCAGTTGAAGAAAATGTAGCTCTATGAAGAAGAAAAGAAATCAGAGTTGAAATCTACAAGTCTTCACTAAGTCTGAAAGTCGTGTTTTGCACACATACTTGTGAGATGAACTCATGGGAAAATAAGCCTGTGCGAGTTCACAGGTTCTGGTTATTTCATGGAACTTGAACAATCGATTTATTAGTAAGATGGAATTCATCACAACATTAAACAGCTATACTTCTCTGATTGCGTTTTTCCTGAATTTAGAAAGCAAATGGTAATTAAAATTCCAGCAAAGCTGTAATTTTCACAATGGTGAAAATTGATGTGTGATAACCACAAAAAATCACTGTAGCTTTCTCTCCAAGTATCCTCTCACTTTTTTAACATTTAATTATCAATTATTTCAGGCAAACTATCTTTTTTGGCATGAAGTTCAAATATCAGGAGACCCTGGAAAGACTAAAGAAGCAAGAAGCAAATCTTTAGGGACTACATCAAAGGATAATAAGAGGCAAGATAATTGAAATGAATCATGCTAATGAGTTGAGGAAGCAATTAGATGTGTTAAACCGGCTGCTTAGTTATACCAATTAAAGGATTGTTAATTACTCTTAATGCCGATTGGTAATATTTTTGCTATGTGCAATAGTTTCTACAGTTGTCTCCTTTCGCCTTTTCCAGAGCTGGAGATTTTGTTTCTCAGGGATAGCTGAACTTCATGATTAAAGTTTGTGTTACTGACTGAGGATACCATAGCCTCTGCACTCCACTCTGTCCTGTCCCACCTGGAATATGGCATGTCATGTGCCTGGATGCTGTTTATTGACTTCAGCTTGATGTTTCATACAATCATCCCTGAGAAGCTGATGGGTAAACTGTCCTTGATGGGTCTCAATAGCTCTCTCTGTAACTGGATTCTAGACTTCTTGCCCAAAAGGCCACAGTCAGTCCGCGTTGGCAGAGTCATCACCAGCTCTGTCATGCTGAGCATCAGTCCACCTCAGGGCTGCGTGCCCAGACTGCTGCTGTTCACAGTGCAAACGCATGATAAACATTGCTAGGTACAATTCAAACATATCATCAAGTTCATTGATGAGACAACAGTGGTTGACCTCATCAACAATGATGATAAGATGGTGTACAGAGAGGAGGTAGAGCGTTTGGTAGAATGGTGTGACCACAGCAACTTGAGTCGCAATCTGGACAAGGCCAAAGAGATGATTATGGACTTTAGGAACGCGCAGGCTGACTACTCCTCACTGCACAAACATGGCTCCTCTGTGGAGACAGTTAGGAGTGCCAAGTTTCTGAGAGTGCACATAATAAACAATCTCATCTGGTCCCTCAACACCATCTCCTTAGTCAAGAAAGCACAGCAGCCTTTCTTCTTTCTGAGGAGATTGAGGTGAGTGAGGCTTTCCCCCCACCCCCATTCTAATCAATTTTTTACAGGAGAACCATCAAGGGTGTCCTGACCAGTTGCATCACAGTCTGGTACAGGAATTGCAAGGCACTTGACTGCAACTCCCTACAAAAGATTTCGAGGACTGCTCAAAGGATTATTGGGGTCTCTCTTGCACCGATTGGAGCTATTTATCAGGAGCACTACGTATACAGGGCCCTTGGCATTGTCAGTGATCCCTCCCATCTGTCCAACAATCTCTTTGACCCCTTATCATCAGGCAGGAGGTACCCTATCAGTAGGAGAAGAACTGTTAGGGTGGGAAACAGCTTCTTCCCTCAGGCCGTAAGACCACTGAACTCCCTGTCACCACCCGGGTCTCATCGTGTATGAAGCGCCTGTAGCATTATGCTGTTTACATTTTAACTTGCATCGTATCATATATGGACTTTATTATTTGATAATTTGTTTGTGGTAATATTACTTTATGTGTTTTGTATATGAGTTATATGGACTATATTGTACACCTTGGTCCAGAGGAACATTGTCTTGTTTGGCAGTATACATGTATAAGGTTGAATCACAATAAACTTGAACTTAAATTTATGTCAGGAAAGTTGGGTGCAATTTTCCAACAGCTTGATTATGGACCAAATAATTCAACCAGAAGACTTGCTGGATTATTGACACCAGCGGCAGCTGAGAGTAGGAAGAATAATATTTGGTTTGTATTACTGTTTTATAGACTCTTGGACTTCCATTTCCAAAAGTTTTGCTTGAAAATTTCAAAATCACAAATTGAGGATGGTAACAAAAATTGTTGAAAATACTCAATAGGCCAAGCAGCATTTGTGGAAAGAGAAAAAAAAAATCAATGTTGCTTTCTTTCTAGATATTCTAAGACATTTTTTATATTTAATTATCAATTATTTCAAGCAAATATCTTCTTTGGCACAAATTTCAAATATCAAGACACTCTCGAAAGATTGAAGAAGAAAGAATATCTTCATGAATTACAAAGTTTGTTTTAAGTTGGGGAGAATGTGGCAAGGAGATGTTTAAAAGAAGGGGAATATCTCTGATTATGTGAGATTAAATGGTTTAAAAGGTGATAGATACAGTTCCTGACTTTCACATGTGGCTTAGCTATTAAGACCAGTGGAACTGTTACTACTGACAGGAGAAGGGAGAAGGGGCAAAGGCGGATTACTGGGCCTTAAAACCAGTCCCTTCAGGCAGAAGGGGCTCGTTATCTGTGGTTGGCAGCTCATCTAGGAAAAAGAAAACTCGGATCTCAAAACTCTGCTGCCGCATGGCTATACCCACTCATGGGGAAGGCTTCAGAAATAAACTCCAAGGGAAAATCTGGCGTTGGAGTCCCTAAGGCAGTCCTACATTGAGTTCAATTCTGAATGGCACCTTCTGCATTGCTTCTGGTACCAAATTGTATCAGTCTCTGCCTTTCCTTTGGGTTCACCAGATGTGTGGAGAGGGGGAGCTCACTACATGGGCAACAGCTTACTCTCCATATCATACTGTCCAGGCTTGTGTATCTAGACAGCTACGATGCAATATCCATAGTCAACTCTGACTGACAGAGGCCTCAACCAACAAGGATATTATCATTGTAATTTATCCATCCCTTCCCCATCTTCTGTCCCACATGCTTCTCTTTCGTTCCCAGTTCAGAAAAAAAAAAAATCCCTAATCAGATTTATTTCTTTGTCCAAATATTCTTCATGACTTACTGGATGTTTCTAGCACTCTTTTTATTTTATTTTATTTTTTTTTGCATATGCAGATCTTTTTAAATTTTCATTGACAAATTCAGGACAATGTGATATCAATTCAAATGGCTTCAATTTAATCAAATCCCCAGAGCCGGGCACCATATTACTGTATTTCAATTTGTTGGTTGAAAGTTTGGCGAGCTTCCTTGCATCTTTTTCTGTCTGCTTGGTAATCTCTTCTCATGACAGACCTCAATGATAGAGGGCTTTGCAGCTCCTCATCTTGAAAGTAAATAAAATTTTGAGAGAGAAAGATCACATTCCCCTAGATCTATGAATAAACTTAACTCCAAGTAGGTTCAGCTGTAACAGCAATAAAGAATCATTCCAGAGTTATGAAGTTTATGAATAGAAGATATTAAATAAAATGAGAACCAATCATCAGGAAATAAAACTTGTTCATAATTTAACTTCAGAATCAGAATCAAGTTTAATATCATTGGTATATGCTACGAAATTTGTTGTTCTGCAGCAGCAATACATTGCAATATATAGTAATAATAAAACTAAATTATAAAAAATATATATAAATAAAATAGTGCAAAAAGAGAGTAAAAAAGTGAAGTGGTGTTCACGGTTTCATTGTCTGTTCAGAAATCTGATGGTGGAGGGCAAGAAGCTATTCCTGAAACATTGAGTGTGTATCTTCAGGTCTATATACTTCCTCCCTGATGACAGCAATGAGAAGAGGGCATGTCCTGGGTGATGGGGTCCTTAATGATGGATGCTGCCTTTTTGAGGGATCACCTGTTTGAAAGTATCATGGATGTTGGCGAGGCTAATTCCCATGATGGAGCTGGCTGCATTTACAACTTGCCACAGTTTTTGCCCAACCCGTGCAGTGTCCCTACCATTAGCAAACTTGGGATTCATTTTCTTGCAGGTACCCACAGGAAAATAAATAAATACAATAGAATCCATAAGAAACCACACATAACAAAGACTGAAGAGCATTCAATGTGCATAAGATTACGAATTGCTCAAATAATTAGAAGTAAATAAATAATACTGAGAACATTATATGCAGAGTCTCCAAAAGTGAGTCAACAGATGTGAATTCAGCACAGCACTGAGGCAAGTGAAACCACTCACACTACTCAAGGAACCCCATGGTTGTAGGGCCCATTGTTCCTGAACCTAAGACTCGTGCACCTCCCACCGATGGTAATAGCAAGAAGAGAGGGAGACTAGTCAAACACAGGCAGATGAGCTCAGGTGAGGGGATCTTGCTTGGCACAGATTAGCTGGGCTGAACACTTCCATTTTACGCTCTTGTGCCTCAATGCTTTAATCTGGCTTGAAGTCCTCACTGGCACCCTTTCTTCTGATGATGGCTGACCTTTGCCACGCTGTATTCCTGAGAGTAAATTTTGTCAAATTCTTCAAGAGATCATAAAATTGCTAGTTCATTTAGGTGATTCAAAAGTACATTTCTGAAAGGGAAGTTATAGGCTGTGGATTGCAATGATCATACCATAGGTTTTAGCAAATAAAATGACGCTGAGGCGTTTTAAGAAAACTGTAACAACACATTTATTAAACTCCAAAACCTGAACAAAAGAACAATAAAAGTCCTCTATGTAACTATGTTACCACGTCAAACCAGCCTCTTAAGGTGAACCCTAACTTAACATCAGTGGTTGTGAAATATGTACATTTCCACCGATTACATTATCCTACACAGGCCCTTCCCAGAATTCACTAAAACTGACGTTGTGAGTCTGTCTAGAGCTTGGACAAGGTCCCACATGGTAGGCTGGTCCAGAAGGTCAGAACACTTTGGTGTCCAGGGTAAGCAACGTATAGAAAATTAGCCTGGTGATTGGAGCCAAGGTAGTAGAAAGGTTGCTTTTTAGCTAGGAGGCATATGACCAGTGATGTGCCACGGGGATTGAGACTAGCTCCTCTGGTGTATGGGACTAACTAAGGTGGCAGGTCCCAGACCTGAGAGCTTATCAAAGCAACAGGGCCTGGGTGTGAAAGTGAAGAACAACCAATTGGCCGATCTAAGTACCGGGGGTAGATTGAAAAGGTCAGGGGGTCAGGGCCAGAGGTGAGCGACGGGCTGATGTCCAGCTCGCTGCTTCATGGGGTTTACTCACTTTTGCGCTGAACTGAGGCTGTGGCCTGCAACTAACGGGTTTCTAGATCGGCTGCAGTGATGACTGGCTTCATCGCTGTGGACTCACTTTCATGCATTTCTGTTCTGAATATTATTTGATTACTTTTATTGTTTGCACGATCTGTTTTATTTTCTGCACATTGGGTGTTTAATGGTCTTGTTTTAAAATGGGTTCTATTGGATGTCTTTGTTTTGTGGCTGCCTGTAAGGAGATGAATCTCAAGGTTGTATATTGTATACATATTTTGATAACTTGATGACTATTGCCCAGTTTCACTCGTATCTACTGTGGTGAAGTTATTTGAGAGTTTGATCATGGTTCGAATCTCATGCCTAATCAAGGACCTGGACAAAGTACAATTTGCCAATCACTACAATAGGACTATAGTGATGCAACCTCAATGGCTCACCACTCAATAAAAACAGATATGTCAAACTGTTTTTTATTGACTATAGCTCAGTGTTCAACACATCATAACCTCAATTCTAAATAACAACCTCTAAAGCCTGGGCCTTGGCAACTCCCTCTGCAAATATATGCTTGACTTCCTATCTTGGAGATCACAGTCTGTGCAGATCAGAAATAACATCTCCTCCATTACATTGTACTGCTGCCACGACACCACAAATTTTATGACATATGCCATTGATAGTAAACCCGATTCCAGTTCTGATTCTTAAATAGCCTCTGACAGCCAAGTCCAACTCCTGGCCTTCAAGTGTGGCTTAGCTACTAAGCCCAGCTGAACCATCTCTACAGACAGGATGAGGGGCACAGGAAGGTTACTGACACCTTGAAACCAATCACTTTGGGCAGATGAGGCTCATCAGCCATGGTTGGCAGCTCATGTAGGAGAAGGAAAACTCTGATTGTGAAAACTCTGATGACAAACCTCAGCTGCCTTGCAGGTATACCTACGCATGGGGAAAGCTTTGGAAATAAACCCCAAGGAAAAGTCCAGAGCTGGAGTTCCAAAGGCAGGCTTACGTTGAGTTCAAAAGTGACTGGCAACCTCTGTGACACCTCTGGTACCGAACTGTACTGGTCTCCACTCTTCCTTCAGATTCATCAGCTGTGTGGAGAGGGGGAGCCTGCTGCATAGGCAACAACCTGCTCTCCATATTGTCCTGCCCTGGCTTGTGTATTGACATATGGACAACTAGGATGTAACATCCATGGTCGACTCTGACTCATCCAAATATGAGCCAATGGCTCCTTAGAAGAGGAAGTGGTTTAGGTAGGTACAATAACAAAATTGAAAAAAAAAACTTCTGCAATAGATAGGAAATGCTCCATTGTATAAGGGCTAAATGCAGTCAACTGGAACTAGCTTAGACTGGCATCCTGATGGTTAATGGATGAGTTAGGTCAAAGGGCCTATTGCTATGCTATACTTATTTATGAACAATTTCATACTTAACCATGTCAGCAAATAGCATTTATATTGCCAGCTTCCCCCACGTCGACTCTAGTGAAATAGTAAAAACCTGAAACATTAACTACCACAGACAGGGGTGTCAAAGTCAAATGTTGCCTGAACTAACTGAGTTTTCCCAGCATTTGTTTTAAAATTTCAGATTTCTGAATCTACAGTATTTTGCACTAAAGACGCCAAGGAAAAGGTATTAATCAAGAAAGTGTTTTTTTTTTTGTTTTTCTACAGATCTGCAGCATGTTTCTGGCATGTTTTGTACTTAATATCATTGATCACAATTCTTTGTAATATTAATGGCATTTCATTTCTCCTCAAACTAAATTTGGCTCTGCTACGTGTGCCATGAGTGACTCTCTTCCCATCTCCTAAAATTACTCCTTCTCTTCCAAAGTCTAAGTATGGGATTGCTGGCACATCATCAATTAATAAAATCATCACTCTCTTCTACTAATTTAATATACTAATCATCAGTTCCCACTGCCAATACAGCATGATTTCAATGTGTTCACCCTCAGCATGCACTATTCAATCTGTCAAGGTATTTTTGGCAGACATTCACCTTCATTCTTCATCATGTTAAAGAACAAATGCATTTGGTGCAATGGGATACCACCACCTTTGAGTTCTTCTCTAAAGTCATGCATCATAAGTCATGAAAATATATTCAACAAGCCATTTATTGTTTCCCGGGCCAAAATCTGGAAGATTTGTAGCTAACATCTGTTACAAGAGTGTCTTCACAACGTGCCCACAGGAAAATGAACTTCATGTCCGTATATGGTGGTATCTCAGTACTTTGATACTAAAATTTACTTTGAACTTTGAACATGCGCCAGAGGATAGTCACAGGGTCCACCACCAGCTCCACAAGGAAAAATTGGAGAGATCGGTAAAAATCAGCACAATTAGCAATTTCTTTGCGATGATGATGAAATTTTTTTAAAAATAGCATATTGTAGGGTTTTCAGTTCAGTTAGTTGCCAAATTGAGGCCTTAGTGTTAAAATCTTCTGAGCTAATGAAATTAAGGCTGGATAGCTAACCTATAGTCCTCCCTTATGTGTATTCAGATATTGTTTGGAGACTTCAGTGAATGGAACAATATGATTCTGTCAATCCACAAAAGGCTCAGAGTGCACAGTATTCACTCCCTAATTTTTATTCACACAACATTCAGTTATTTACCACAAATTATTGATAATACTTTTGTACTGTTTAATTTGCAAATTTCTGAATTGCCTATAAGGCTCTACTGCCTTATTCATTAGACTAAACCTAATCATACTCTTAATCTAACCCCTGAGGCTTTCATAGTAACACACTTTATAGAACTGCACTGAATTGTACTGACAAGTTATTGCAGTATGAATTTAAGGGATTTTAATGGCCCAGCCAACTGACTCTTTTTCATGCACTGTGAGTAATGACAGTTTTAATGTTTGAAATCTTTGCAGGGAGGTGAATATATCAAATGAACTCATTGCCTCCATGTGAAGTGATCATGAATTGACAGCCAATTTGCATCTCTCCCAGTCCCCTATTTTATATTATTCACAGTTTTTCTGACTTCGAATCATTTCAAGCAGCAAATCTTGAAGTCAATCGAGTGTCGTATTTCTCAGTACTTCATGCAAACCCTAATCCATGGATTCAGTTCCAGCACGCTTCTCACAAACAAAGAACCTACAATAAATTTTGATGCTAAGACATTCTCAGAATAATATCATAATTCCAGGTGGTTTATTGCAACATCAAAAAGGGTGCTTTGTCATTTTTGCACCAAGGATTTTGTAAATTTAAGACCTGGATATTTACAGCAAAAAAAAACATTTCATAAGTTTGCATAAAAATGCCAAGGAAAAGTTATCAATATAGAAAGTTAATGTGTTTTTTTTTTCTCCACAGAGGCGGTGCCTGATCTGCAGCATATTTCTAGCATTGTTTGTTGTTAATATCATAGATCACAATTCTTTAAAATATTAATGGCATCTTTTCCCCTCAAACTGAATTTGGGTCTGCAGCTGATAAATACCTCAGGCCCATTTGCTGTAAGTTACTTGATCTCCCTCCAACTGACTACCTGGGATACATTACTGCAACAAAACAGAAGGCACTACACTTAGAGGCTAAACCTGGTGGAAAAATATTAGCATTCATCTTGTTCACTGTTAGTCTAAATGAATTAAGTAAGTCTTCAGTAAACTTCCTGCATTGTTGTGAATTGCAACTGCTTATTATTGGAAACAAGACAGCACAAAATGCAAGATATCCAACTAATTTCACAGAAGGATGATATTGTTACATCCGGAAGTTATATTCCTGCATAAGTTGTTTTCTGGAAGAGTAGGAAACTGTTACAAACTCAGATATATGTATGAAATTGTTGCAAAATGATTCCAAAGAGCTAATAACTAATTCTTATATTACTTACTCAATTTTGACATTGTAATAATTACATCAGAGAACAAATATGAAATATTTATTTTATCCTTAACATTTATTTGATTAGTTGAGCATTTTGTCAATTACTATTTTGAGGTAATATGGCTATACTTGATATCTATAGTTCCAATGAATATTTACGAAAACCTGTCTATGGATAGGAACAGAAATATATTTGCATTTCTTGTTGTTCCTTGCTATGTCAGTAAGTTGTCACTGTACCTTGTTTATTGTTGTTGAATCTGCTGAGATTTCACTGAGACCCATACAAAATATTTTGTTGTTCTGCATGAACATGCAGTGATTCTGAAGGAAAAAAGATCTTACCTCCTCCATTCCTATGGAAATCCCTTTGGAACCCTGGCCTGAAGCTAAATATTCCATGGAGTGTCTGCGTAGAGAATTAAATACTTGCTTATTTTTACTTCTTCCACATGATTAACAAATTAGATTGCTGATCTTTAATGACTCAATTCATAAGTTTTTATCGACCCTATTCTTCTGTAGAAGTAAAAAAAAATGAATATTCTTGTATTACACAATTTTGCTACCGTACTGAAAGTAGTTGTAGAAACTAAAAACAGAGACGTACATAAGTTTAATCATGGGGGATTTATTTGTTTTTGCAAAACATACTTTGAAATATTTAATGTTATAAGGAAGTCAGATGACATAAACAGCCATCACACAAAATAATTTATAACTTATGGGAGAAATATTCAGAAATCTCATTTGTCTTTCAGATGAAATATTCAGCCAAAGTCTGTGTGCTCTCTCACCTAATTAGTCCATCTTGAAGACTAAAGGTATTTCATAGTGTTGTGACCATTCAAAATTAACTTGAAAAACATAATTGGGAACGGTCAAGTCCCAATTAATTCGCAAAGTTGATAAGACCCTGATGCGAGTGGCGTACAGGCCTCTGAACAGTAGTGAGGACATAGAGTACAAATTACAATGGAGATGCAAAAGACATGCAAAAAGGGCAATATACTATAATTATGGGGGATTTCAATATGCGGGTAGAATTGAGAAATGAGGCTTATGATGGATCCCAAGAGAGAGAATCTATAGAATGCCTATGAAGTGACTTTTTAGAGTAGCTTGTGGTTGAGCTCACTAGGGAAAATTCTGAATTGAATGTTGTGTAATGAACCAGATTTTATTAAGGAGCATCGGGTAAAGGAACCCTTAGGAAGCAGTGATCATAATATGATAAATTCATACTGCAGTTTGGGAGAGAGAAGATAAAGTCAGATGTATCAGTATTACAATGGACCAAAGGGAGTTACAGAGGAATGACAGAGGAGCTGGCCAAAGTTGATTGGAAGGGGACACAAGCAGGGATGATGGCAGAGCAGCAATGACTGGAGTTTCTGAGAGCAGTTTGGAAGGCACATGATAAATACATCCCAAAAAATAAAAAAAAGGGTAGTTGAGGCAACTGTGGCTGACATGGGAAGTCAAAAATAGTATAAAAACAAAAGAGAGGGCATAAATATAGCAAAAAATATTGGGAAAGCAGAGGATTGGGAAGCTTTTACAAGCAAACAGAAGGCAACTAAAAAAAAGGATTAAGGAGAGAAACGATTAAAAGTGAAGGTGAGCAATCCAATAATATAAAAGAGGATACCAATAGTTTTCTCAGATAGACAAAGAGTAAAAAGAGGCAAGAGTGGATATTAGACCGTTGAAAAATAAAGTTAGGGAGGTTGCAATGGGGAACAAAGCCTACACATTTAGAGGGAGAACATGCAAACTCCAAAAAGACAGCACTTGCCATGAGGACCGAACCCAAATCTCTTGTGATGCAAGGCAGCAGCTCTATTAGCTGTGCTTCTGTGTCAGCCAAAAGCTACTGGTGATGCACACGTTTAGAATCACATGGAATGCAGGGAGAATACAGATAAGAAAACAACTAATATAAGATCAACATTAGTGGGTGAAAAATTGCTGGTGCCAATTCAATGGGCAGAAGATCCTGTTTCTGTGTTAAATCTGACTTAACTCTGTCTCTATGTCCATCCAAACGCACAAGATTTGTATATTTATTTTTTGACTGTCCATTCCATGTTTCTTGCAACCAGGGAGATATTTAGTGCTACACAAATATTTCTGTCAATATACCATAGCATATGCATGGATCAGGCAAATCTCAGATAATCTTAGCAAGCGAAATGTTCTCTTCAGTTCATTAAAGTGACAGATGCGGAACTCTTCTGGTGTCTGTGCTGATATTTGTAAGACATGTGGAACTCAATGAAACTAATTTTCGTTCTTCACTTGCACTGAGCAAGATAAGATGTTTCTGGACACAGCTGCTCAGAATTCTTCTTGTAAAGAAGGCACATATCAGCCTGAGCTCTTGGACATTGTAATTGTCCTCTAGAAAATAAGCAGGTGTGCAAACTGGTGAAGGGAAAGCACTCAGCTTCCTAATTTAAAGTGAATTGATATGTAGGTTCAAGTTTGCAAAGAAATAAACGTCCATACTGCTGAAGGCAACAGAGATTGAAACATCTCAGAATGGGACAGGTTGATTCCCAATTTATTAGAATTTCACAATGCCTCAGATGGACTGATGTAGATCGATAGAGCTGATCCTCATGAAAACAATAATTGTTTGTATATAATTAAATAGTTCGCAGTTGTAAGAAAGAGGATGAGATGAGAACTGCTCTCCCACTAGGGTTCCTTATAGACGATAGCTGGGTGAGCTGAGCTGAGTCCAAAGCAACACACACACACACACACACACACACACACGCACACACGCACACACACACACAAAGTGCTGGTGGAACTCAGCAGTTTAGGCAGCATCTATATAGGGACAGGTGAGTCCTGGGCTAGACGTCCTGCTCACTTCAGGAAAGTGAAGTGTCTCCCATAGCCTCTCCTTCCCACGTGTAGTGATCATCACAGGACCACTGTTTGGCTTGCCATGCAGGAGGCCACTTCCATATGGCCTTCCCTACACTACTGTGCCCATAGCAACGCCTTCATGAGGTGTCCCTGTCTTACAGAGTCTGCTATGTCATGGCACGACCAAATGTCCAGCAGTATAACTGGGCTCATCAGCCTTGGTTGGCAGCCAACCTAGGAGAAGGACAGCTCTGATTCCAAACCCGGGTAGATAACGCTCGTTAAGACTAGCCAGGCAGTCTCTCTAAGAGAAGGAAAGCTCCAATACTCAACCTACGGCCTTGCAGTTGCCGCGGACGCCCCTCTGGCCTGAAGATTGGAATCGTTCTGTGTACGCCAATCATCACTGTAAACCTACACAGGGCAGGCAGGGAGAAAGGTCTTACAGCGATGGAGTTTCCCCTGTCATCATCATCACTACCATCACAGCAGGAAATGAACAGTCAACGTTTTGGCTGAGATCTCTCATAACGATTAAAAAGGATGAGGGCAGGAGCCTACATGCAGTGTGGGTTCCTATACGTGGTGTATTTCAGTGCCACTGGACAGTCAGCATTAATACTGGGTCATGATTGGGTTGCGGGGTGGAGATATGTCTTCACCAGACGAGGTATAAGGCACTCCTTCCCTCTGCTGGTCTGTAGGTCTCCTTTGGGCGAGGCGTAGTACCTAACAGCCCCGCCAATCAGGGTCACGTGAAGCCATGAGAACAGGTGGTGGATGGTTGTATGAGCAGCGTATCACAAGTCCTGGTTATGTGAACACTGATGCCAAGCTTACAATCTCTGAAGAGTATTGATAATGGCTGGAATCACCAGCCTTGAAAAAACACTGCCCAGAAGAAGGCAACAGCGACCCACTTCTGCAGAAAAATTTGCCAAGAAAAATCATGGGACTGGAAAGACCATGATCACCCGTGTCATACAACATGGCACACAAAGAATGAACATGGATGGGTGGAGATAGACCAAAAAACATGCTCTCATCTAATATAGTAAAACTGTATCAACTTGCAGACTGTTGGATGTTTATTACTCAAATACAATTTATTTCCCTTCATCTTATGTTGTTATGCAGCAGCATAATACATGTCCTTGTGGACCCAGTGACTTTAAAGGAAGTGGGCAATACCCAAGCAGTCTAGACACTCCTGACTCCTGGTATTCTAGGTCCGAGTCCCAACTTGCACTGCACACCTTGCCCATAGTCTGGAGGCTGTCTGCACTCCAGACACCTGGATCTGGATGTAGACCGCACCCTCCTTGCCTCATTTGCATTCATGACATCTGCATCCCATTCTAGACCAATGAGTGGGTCAGATGCACCACTTATGCTGGATTCTTGGGGTTTTACATGGGGAATACAATGAAGCATCCAGAATCATCAACATAAAATAGTATTTACATAACCAAATTTAAGCATGCACATGTTTGGAGATCATTTGGCTCTTCATGTTTTATTCTGGCTCTTTGGAGCAGCCATGCAGACATCCCATTATATTCCTCCCCGATTCTCTTTGTCCATGGCCTTGCAATATTTTTCCCCTCTGTTATCTTCATTTTACTCACTTGTGGAAGTTACCATTGAACGTGCTTCCACCAATCTTTCAAACATTTCTGATTACAACCAATCACATTAAAAAAAGATCTGCACCTGCCGTTTGGCTCTTTAACCAAAATGTTCTAAACCTTTTATTTTATTCATTTCAATTTGCATTTTGTGCAGCTTTCTATACATTGCACTGGCAGTTATTTATTTAGGATGCCAGCAATACTGTCAACTCAGCTTTCCAGTGCGTACATAATCTGCTTAAAAAGTTAAAGTTTATGAAGATTAAGGTTGTTACATTCAGGGGTGGTAGTGGGGATAAGCTCCTACTACCTATTAAATACTCCCAACTTCATGTGTCTCAAATATCCTCTGACAACCAAGTCCAGCTCCTGGCCTTCACGTGTTGCTTACCTACTCAACCCAGTGGAACTGCTTCTACTGAGAGGAGAAGGGGTAAAAGTGGTTTACGTGCCTTAAAACCAGTTGCTTTGGGCAGATGGGGCTTGTCAGTTGTGGTTGGCAGCTCATTTAGGAGAAGGAAAACTCTGATTTCAAACCTCCACTGCCTTGTGGCTGAACTACTCATGGGGAAA